>NW_027279340.1:0-707492 GCF_046629955.1 Centroberyx affinis
TAAACATCGCATAGTCATGGTGGCTGTTAAACTGTTTTAATTCCTGCTTCATCCCCATGTTACAACTGGACTTGTAATAACGGCTTATTAACATAATAAACTATTAATGTAATAAAAATGTACCAGCTAATAGTGTAATAATCCTATTTACATAATAGTTTTCTCATTAATGTAATAAATGTTACCTCCTGTTAATATAACAACTTTTTTCCTGTTAACATAATTACATAGGTTTCATTAAATTAACAAGAAGGTAAAAAAAAAAATCAGTTTTCAAAAATGTAATAATTTAACTGATAATGTAATAACAGTCAAAACTCAATATATACATTTTACTATGATGCTACATCTAAAAAAGCTATATGTATGGAAGAGGTCTTTGGTGATTATTGTAAATGGCTTATATTGCCAAGCAGAGTGTTTCAGCATTATCCTCAAATCCTCAGCTTATTAGTAATATCCATCCCTTACCTGCTCTGCCACACTGAACTTTGCATTTCTACCAGCTGCATTGCCTCAGTGGTGATCTGGTCCATTTAGACTAATGTGATGCTTCCCATGTCCTAATGTACCATGTCCATGCGCTAGAATGAATCGGGGCAAATTCTCATTGTAGTGGTTTGGAAGTAGAATGTGAGATGTTACATCAGAACGAATTGTGCAAATGCCAAGCAGTTGAACATTAAAGGAATAGTTCACCCAAAAATGAAGATTTGGTCATTATTTACTCACTCTCATGTCAGTTGAAACACTGGTGAGGTTTGTATGTCCACATAACACACAGCTAGTTTACTAGTGCTGCTCCGTATCAGCCTTCTCCAAAATAAGTAGTGACCCAGGTCCTGGTTCTTAAGAGTTCCAAAAAGGGCAAAAAATGACCATAAACTGACAGTATTGTTACCTTCCTGTTAATGTAATAAAAACCATGAATGTAATAATTATTATGTTAACAGGACAAATGTTACATTAACACGAGGTAACATTTATGACATTAATGGAAAATTTATTGCATGAAAAGGATATTGGCTTCAAATTTTTATTACATTAATGAGAAGTTATTATGTTTACAGTGGTAAAAATTCCTAACTCCTAACAAACTTACAAATTTGACTTGAGATATTGTCTTTAGAACTCAGACTATCTTCTTGTTTTCAACCAGCAACGCAACTTCACTGAAGTAGTCATGTCTCTGCAGTCCAGTCAAAACCTGTAGGGTCTGTGCATTTTGAAAGTTTTGGTTAGAACCAGTGAAAATTTCCTCACAGTGGTAATTGGCTTTACGGCTTTCTGATCAGGTATCTTAAGGTAGAATGTCTCTGATTTATGGAGGCTGTATAACAAACATTTACTGTTTTTCCTCCACACCCAAGTTCCATTTAACGGAAATGAGTCAACATATCTTCCAATGCCAAGGTCAAATGATGAATAGCATTGATAAGGATCATTGATTGTTGAGACTCCAACTGTGGTAACCCGAGCTAGCAGGCAAATACTATGTTGATATGCTAACACTCAGTTCTCAGTTTTTAATTATTATGACAACTGCCGTAGATGCTTTTAAAATCACAAAAATACCAACATTGACAACACATTCAGCTTTGTTTAACTAAGAAATTATGAATGATTAATGTAAAATGTATAAATATTTGCTGTTTATTTGCTAAAACAGCACTTTATGCCCCCCCTGATGTGGACTTCTGCTTCCAGGGCTTTGATATGTGCTTGCTGGGGGAAAAGGAATGGGATCACAGTCATGTTCAAACAAACTACTTCCTTTTTGAACATTAACAGTTGCTTTAGTGCCTCCCCCATCTCCCAAAAAACAGGGTCTTTGCTTGACAGTAAAATTGAAATAAAAAGACTTGCAACTCCCTGGTGTTTCCTAGGTTTCTGCCTCACTACAGAAGTGTACAATTATGAGCAATACAAACTTGAATGTAAATCTCCGCTGGTTTGACAGCAACTTGATTTGAAAAGGTCCTTGTGCATTCAGCACTGCCTTATCTAGCGGTAAATTATTCAACTATTTTATCAGGCAGCATCAGGCTATGGTCAGTTAATAGAAATCAGTCTATGTTTTTATAGTTAACCAAAATAATTGAAAACACCTGCAATTAACTAAAATTAACAATACCTCTTTCTTTCACCTAAGTATCAGCAGTGGGAGATTGTTCCAACTCAGCCACAGACGAGACATCAATGGGCAGCAATGAGTCCGTATCGTCCCAGTCGTCCACAGCCTCGGCCTCAGAGACGCCTCCAAAGAAGACTGACCACACCCCACTCTGCGCCAGCCTCAGCTCAACCAGCGACTCCGGGTGAGTGGTTCACTATACTTTAATCACAAATACATCTGAGACCATGCACCACCCAAAATGTGGGTATTGGTGATTATTTTGTTAAGGGGGTAATAGCTCCATCTTTTCTTCTTTGAGGCAGGACATTTTTTTTTATCTGTGCTACTTACACCACTCCATTAATCTTGGTTATCCAGAGGAGCAAAATTTATAAATTCCTGGAGTTTCACTAGGTCTTTGTTCTCCAAGCAGGCATTTCTAAGACAAAGGTAGATGTGCAACGAACAAAAGTCACAAACAACAAATATTGGTCCTTCTAACCTCCTCACATCGACCAAATCCAGTTGCATCAGTCTCACAGTAAGACTTGATCCTACACAGAACACAGTAGCTCAACTATTGAACTGTAAAGGTTGACAGTGACTTCAATTCTCTCTGTGCACAAATACTGTATCTATTCCTCACATCATCATGCACAAAGCATGTTTTTAGCTATGACCAGCAGCAGCTATAAGCTATAAGTCACTCTGTGGGTCAGTCAGTAGGGTCGGTCTGTAATCCAGGGGTTGGCAAATGATTCAAACAGAGTTTGACTCTTGAACCCAGCAAGCACAGAATGTTTACATTACGCTATTTGACATGGTCAATTTAAAAGATAGCATTGCAGAAAGCATTTTTCCACCAAGTACTATGAAAATAGTTACGGCCTACACCAAAATGTATCTTTTGATAATATTGATTGATGTTGCAAACAGTAAAGAATAGGTCTAAATAAAAGATAATTCATTAGGCCTATTCATGAACAACCTTATTAATGACTGCACAATGACGAGAAGTAAAGGCCGACTTTAGGCTACCACTTATCACAACAGCCCCAGTAAGGTAACCTAGACCAATCTGGTCGCAGTTTATCACAAATTATGCTCTTGTGCAGTAGTGGGATTGAAACCACCTCTAGCATTTAATCATTTAGAATATATTGCTTGGTTTCTTTGGCATCATTGGTGAATTACTATCTTGCTAATTATGATTATGCTATCCAACCAACGAGCGTCAATAACTCTTTTCCGTCTTTATTAGATGAAAAATGCTAACAAGTTTGATGCTTTGCCATGCCTCTCTTTGGGTTCTCCTTTCAATCCACCTTGCTGTCTACTCAGTCCTTGGTCCTTTTTGTTGTTTCCAGCCCATGACTTGTCTTGAATGCTGATGTGAGAGATGAATTATTGGGTTATGCTGCAGATGTTTGGCTCTCTGCTGTGTCATGTCTACAGAATCACCTTGAAATAGACTTTCTCATTCAGTGTCCTCCTCTCTTTCTCTGTCAGCTGAAAAGAGCTGTAAAATAACAAATCGGCCAAGACTTGACAGAGGAAAATGTGATCCCTCTCTCACTTTGACTTGTGTGTGTGTGCGTGCGTGCGTGTGTGTGTGCGTGCGTGCGCGTGTGTGTGCGTATGTGCCTCCGCACGTGTGCACGTACATGTCAAGCCTTAATTTTAGTTAGTTGCAGCATTAAACAGAATGTGGCTCTGTGTTAACTTACATAACCAATTCCTTTTTTATCCTTTTTTGTTTTCTTTTTTTTTTTTTTGCTCGTGCTTCCCCACATATGTCCCATCATGTTGGAGGACGGAAGGAGCAACCAGGAGGAGGTCGTAAATCTCAGCTCTTATTTGTTTGGGAGACAGGTGGCCGTGCGTTGGCCGTGTAAATCGTATTGACATTGGGGAGATATTCATCTTGTTTACCCTTATAGCTGCGGCCCCTGTCCCTTTATGAAGACTTGTGCCATATGTCACAGGGTGTCGCCCTGGCTTTGTTCACCCATAAATCGTAGCATGTGAGATGGTGGGGACCTGTTAGCACAGCACCTCTCTGGCCTAGAACCCAGGGAATCGGCTTCGGTCCTTGCCAAAAAGAGCGGTAGGGATGGGCAATTGCTAGATTACCTCCAACCACCCTCAGAAATGTGTTATCTGCACTCTGTGGTGTGCTGAAAAGTGCACCTGGAAAACAGCATATTTTAGTCCGTTTGTTATAGGCTAGCTGCTGCGGAATTTGCCTGGTCATACACAAATGCATCCTAACTCACTATATCATGCAATAACTCTCTCTGGACTGTAGCATGATTTATCATCTACGCCAGCTTCAATGTCTCGCCTCATTTCTCCACTTCTCTCTAAATTCACTCACTGCTTCTCCCTGTGGCGCTGTTGCCCTAAGTCCTGCCCAATGAGGTTGCATTTTTTTTGGCCTCTCCTCCCTCCTTTCCTCTGCCCTACCTCTGTGTCTCTCGCTGGCAGCTGTGGATCATAAAATGGTGGATCCGAGCTTATTTCCTGCCCACCCAAACCGGCGGTCGCTGGGCAGGCGGCTTGGCTGTAGACTTGATCCCACTTTCTACTAGAAAGTCTACTGAATCCTCCCGCTACCCCTCTTCCTCTAGTAGAAAGACGGTTCATAGCCCCTCTCATCCCTGTATTAGCTCCATGCTAGGATCAACGAGGCCTGGATGCTGCAGGGTGAAATTCCTGCAGTAATGGGAACCAGCAGTCCACTTCTATTGATGAATGTCTCTCTGCTACTAGCCTGGCAATGAGTGATAATGAGTGATAACCCCGATGGTCGGCTTAGTATTGACCACAAAAATCCCAAGACCTCCGGCTGTCTTCGCCTAACAACTTTGTTTATGAAGCCACGTTGATCACAGTGTGTCTTTATTTGATGCTTGCTAACATTGTTGTTTCATACATTGTTATGATGCATTTTGATGTATTATGACAAATATGTAATATTATGATATGATTGCTTTAAAAATGCCTGTATAACTTGTGATGAACGTTACCAACATCTGGAGAGTGCTTTTTCATGTGGGCCTAACATACAATGCATTTTTGCAGAAGTTCCCATTTACTGTATTTAATCATGTTTACAGAAGAAGCTTAGCTAGGCCTGTGATGGGAAAAACAACGGATGAGCAATTCAAAGCTTGATGCTATTTTTGTTGTAGAGAAGCGGCAAACGATTTCCCTCGGTTTGGCTTAGCTGTAATTGTGAAAGCAATTTTTGGATGAATCCATTTTCCTCTGGTACATTTAACAAGTTTCTAGGGCAGCCATGTGGCATTCAATGATTTTCCCTAACTGTTTATCCTATAATTATTTAGATATCTATTTACTTGACAGATCTTCACAGATCTGGATAATCCCCTTCCAACCGAAATAAGCACTTAGATGAATATTCGGATAATTTTATCTCTGACGTGTGTCTGTGTGTGTGTGTGTGTGTGTGTGTGCATGCGTTTGTGTGCGTGGGCGTGCACGTGCACGTGCATGCACACATTATTTATTTAATTTTATTTTTTTGTAATTGTGTATGTGAGTGGGTTCACCTGCAGGTGGGTGAAGTGTTGGTGCTCCTGTGCTCTCCTTCCTCTTGGCTGGGGCCCAGGCAGACAGTGGTTGTGCCTGGGTCCAGGTTAATGAGTGGATTTGCTGCACTGCAGCGCGCTGTCCCCCCATGCTGATGTGGAGCAGCTGAGCACCACAGTGGCCCCACACTGCTGCAGAGCTATAAATCACCCACAGCCAGGCCAGGCCCAAACTGAACAGCCACCGGTGGGGATGGACAAGCGCGCTGAGAGGGAGGCAGGGAGAGAGTGGAGGGAGGAAGAGATGCAGAGGGGGAAGTGAAAGAAAGAGGCCAGAACTGTGTGTTCACCTCCACCTACGTACACAGAAGAACCCCTGCCAGGTTCCCCCTAAAGGCCCTCTTTCTCTCCACCACCAATGCCAACCTAACCACTATTCACAACATCCTCTCAACCTCCAGCCCCTCCCCAGCTGCTCCCTCTAATTGCCTTTATTAGCGTCTCTATGGGAGCGGCAGCTAGGAGCAATTTGCTCATTATGTGCTGTATTAGCGCTGGCCCTGGGGCGGGCATGGAACGCAGAGGGATGCCTGGCTCAGACTCCAGCTCTCCTCTGCTCCACTCTGCCTTCATCAGGACCCCTACCTTAGTCCTGTAGGTTGGCTGTAGAATGCTTGGCTCAGACACCATCCAATGTAAAGCACAGCTGGTATTTTAACAGCTTAGTCTGATGATAAAAGCGTTGAAGTGATAATGTTTCACATAACATGCTGTAGTTTGCTAACCAGTTTGTAGCCATACATGATGCTAGTGAGACTCATGTTCTACCCCTCCAGAAGTTGAAAGAGGACAGTGGACTTGAGGGAGAATGGAAACTTGACTGTTTATTCGGTGTTTCCGGGTCAATTTGTTTGTTTTTAACCAGTCGCTCTGTTGGTATTGCAGCTCAAGCGACTTTCCTCTGCTGTCAAAAGTACATTTTTTCTTTTGGGGTTCAAGCATTAAGCAAGTTATCAAACTTGTGTGCAACCATCACTACTGTACTGTTGCTATTCTATAAATAGGAACTGAGCTTCTGTGGACAGTTCTCGCCCATGTATGAATATTCCTCCAGAATTCAAACATTATGTTTTATTCATGACAGGTTGTGTCTCCTATTCTGAATCTACTCCCTTAGCATTTTATAGGTAAATTCTGTCACTGTGTTGATTTTAGACTGGTAGAGAATCTGTTAGTAGTTTGGCCTGTTCGCTTTAGTCTAGACAGGTTGACAGGTTGGGGTTAAGAATTAGTCCAATAAATAAACACGTTAGCCAAGTAGTCTTACTATTATGTTACCCAGTTGGCCTTGAGTTATTGTGGTCAAGTGGCAATAGTTTTGTTTCAAACCATAAAATATGCAATTTGTGGTTTCTTGCAATTCTTTCCTTTTTTTTTTTTACCAGTTTTAATTTCAAAATCACAGAAAACCAAAACAAAATAGCATTTTATGAGTACTTTTTATGTCAATATGGACAACTATCAAGAGAGTAAGTCCTTTTGAAGAGCTGTTGTCAGATGGAGTGGAATGGATTATTTAATTATGGAATCCAGACGGTCTTTTTATTGTATGTTGTGGTACAAATGTGCCGCCTGCACACAGTGGGAACCCCCAAACTGTGAGTCCCCCATGTGTAGCTGCCATACAGTAGGATGACTCAAGTGTTTCTTCCTATTTATTATGCAGACAGTATCTGATATGTTTTTAGTGTTTCTTCGCTGCATTGTTATATTTTATCAAAACTTGAGAGAAGATTTGATTATAATGCACCCAATTTCGCAATCAGATTTTGTTTCACTTGAATTCTGCTTGTGGCAATACTTGACTGATGACATTACAGTGGAAGCTGAGAGTTGATTTGAGCCTTGACCCTTTTAACTTTGTGACTTTGACCTGATAACTTGTTACTGACTTATGACTCAAACCACCTCTGCCCAGACCAACCCGATAATCTCTCATTTGCATCTCTCACTTTTTCCACTCATCTTTGTAAGCCCTGGAGGGCAGTATCTTTACAGTATTGTGGTTCTTTCTCTGCTGGCATGTGCTAGGTTAGGCAGAAACAGATATAGCTTATAATACAATACAGGTTTTGTCATTGACATATCTTTCTGTTTCTGTCAGACAACTGCAGGGCTATAAAAAAGTAATTTGATTAAGGGTCACAAGACGCTAACAGCCCAGAAATTACCATTAGGCTTGGTTAGCCAGTTAGCATTTTGTGACCTCGATCAAACTCTTTTTCTTAGTCGTCTGACAACAGAAACAGAAAGTTATGTCAATGATAACACCTGTGTTGTGTTATAAGCCATATTGAAACACAGAATAAGTGATCACAGCCAGAGTTAGAGGCGACAGAAAGTTGGCTTCTTAGCACTGCTGGCAATGGTGAGAACCGATCTATACCCTGGAGATGTATGCCAACCATAGTTGCGAAAAAGGTCTATTAGCCAAGTGTCTGAGCTCAGTACCCAACACCAGAGAGATGACTTGGACCTTCTCCATGTTGCAGAGAATCTGGACATTGGAAATATCCTACCACTTATCCCTCCCTGTCACAGCATTATGTATTGTAGGTCACAAGGGCAGGCAGACTGTGGCTTTAGTCAATAGACAACACCATGACTCTGTGGTGATTGGGCTGCAATTTTTTTCTGCAGGGCCGGCACAGCAGCAGCCTCATGGACCAATTCTGGAGCCTCCGGGGAGATCAAAAATACTGCCACTGCTGTTGCTTCTGATGGAGACAAGCCAGAGGAGAGGTAAGACCGGCTTCTCCCTCTCACTCGGTTGGTTTTTATGATTGCCGTCAACTACTTTTTGCTTCCTTGATTTCTGTATCATTCAGTCATTTACGCTCGTTCATTCAGTCCCGCATTCGGAGACCCTTTCATTTTCTCACTTAGTTTTCATTGACTTGCTCCATAACTTTCTCGCTTGCCCATTTTATCTTGCATGTGCACTCACAGAGTCACCAGCTCCCTCGCTTGTCTAACATCTACTTGAAGTCTTGCTCATCAATATTATCACTCACTCTCACATAGATTCACCCGCTCTCTAATTTAGGCTTCTATTGAGGTAGTTTAATTCAACACAAATATTGGTTGTAGCGGAGGAGCAGCCACCCTCTCCCCTTTCTGTCAGGTACACACACAGGTGGACTGGATGGGACTCTGTAGACAGTCAGCCCATTACAGTGATCTATTGCTCTGCTACCTCCAGACTAAATGATGAATTCATTTTCAGTGTGCTTTCAAATGATGCAGAGGAAATTGCAGACAGCCGGGTCATTCTATGGGCAATCCATTAATGTTATTTTCATTTAAATACAAATCCTCTTTCCTCCAAATGCAGTTCCACAAGAATGCGTTCTTTTGAAAATCTGAATTCCAGAACTCAGCTGAAGATTGTTGTATTGACAACTCTGTGACCGCAAACTTTTTCTAGTTTGTATATCTTTTTTCTCTTCTCTCTCTCTCGAGTGCCCTCATCCTACATTGTTGTTACTCTGCAGAAAGAATATGAAATATTTATCAGGGCATCGTGTGTTGAAGGCAGAATTTCTACATGGTAATGTTGCTGGCATTCGAGATAACTGTTTGCAATGGCGGGCAAAACAACCTTGCTGTAGAAACACAGTTTTTATTTTTTCGTTTTGGGGAATGGAATGGCATAAATATGGCTTTTCACTAACCTTTGCAGAGCGATGAATATGGTTTCTTTGACAGCACTCTTTTACATCAAACTTTGATTTAAAATGCAGCTTCAAAGCTCACAAATGTGAATTTAAAAGCCGAGGCACTGTGGAGAAGGAGTCCCATTCTCCCTCTGTTTGTGTGCAAACCTACTTTAGAATTCCCCCCACTTTTTAATTATCTCACCATAGATGGTTGTCTGCTGCTTGGACCTGATGTGTGTCTGCTTGTCTGCTGCACGCGATACAAGCAGCCCTGCCGCTCACAGTGTGTGTGTGTGTGTGTGTGTGTGTGTGTGTATGTGTGTGTGTTTTGACTCGCTTGCTGTGGTCTGTCTAGACTGCAGATAGGGCAAGACAAGAGTGTGTAGCGGCCCGGCTCCTCTCTTTTCTACTTTTGCTTATTTCCCAGCCTGGCCCATTTCTGCTGTTTCAGGCTAGTGAGTGAATGAACAAGCAGGCCCTGGGCCCAGATTGAACTGTGCAGTAATCCTCTCCAAAGCTCCGCCAGCTCACTGATTGCCTTCATTTTTCAGTGTCACCAGCAGGAAAGCCAAGGCAGTGTACCCGTGCGAGGCTGAGCACGACTCTGAGCTCTCCTTCCAGGTCGGCGCAATATTCAACGCCGGTAAGTGTTATCGCCTACACCAGTCGCTCACTCAGAACCAGGCCTGGCATATTGGATTTGGAAGAAAACCGGACACCCAATCTGATCTTCAATCGGACAGAGAGATGAGACGAAGAGAGGGAGAGTGGGGAGGGGAGGGGCGGGGGAGAGGGGGAGATACAGATTTGCTCTCCAGCCCGTCTGGGAAGAGGCTTGACTGAGCTTTAATCACTCACAGAGGAAATGAGGGTTTTGGAGTTCCTATACTATTTTTTATTTCCAGACCCTCTCCTGTGACACACTGACACTGTAGATATAGTCTTTACTGGGGAACATGTAATCATGTCTTCGATAAGACCCCACAATGCATTGCAATTTAGTAGCTGCTATTGCCAATCATCAATGAGTGCTTACTTAAGTATGCACTAGATACTGTAGGTGTCAAATTTGTTTGTTTTTTTTCTTTCCACTTAGAAAGTGGAATTGTATCTTTTTGACAATGTTGGCCATCGTCGTTTCTCAGAGCCAAGTTAACAGTCTCCCATCACATCAAAGATATAATGATCTCAAATAATGAGAGTAATGATCACAAAATCACAAATTGACAGCTGGCAGTAATGAATCTTTAGAGGATAGAAACCTTGCCTTGTTCATATTTTAATGTGCGCATTTCCTGTCTTAAGGCCTGTACAGTATAGCCGTCAATGTCCCTGACCAACAATGGTCGAAAGATTTAGTGTGAGGATTAAAGCTTAGAATGGCAAAATTACATTTATTACAAGGTGGATTTCCAACTCTCAAAAATCATGTTCCCTGAAATAATAAACACAAAATGAATTAAATATCACATACTGTAATATTTCATAAACTCAATTAAATTGTATTAGAGACAATTTTCTTTCTGAAATTTCATTCAGAGCTTAAACATGCTGTTTAGTAAAAGTACTAGTGATTGACAAAGTGTATTTGTTTTGCATTTCAATTAAAATGTCTGGTTACCTTGTTACAGTTTGGAGGATTTTAGTGTAGCTTTGTTTACATTCTGTCTGTGCCTACCAACACTTAGTCAGGCCCCAATGAAGTGATTGACAGCGTTACATAAACTGTTAGGTGATGAGGTAGCCATTAACTAAATAACATCTACAGTGCCTTGCAAAGTATTCAGACCCCTTGACTTCTTGCACATTTTGTTGTGCTATTAAGTTAATTCAAAATGCATTTATTCAGGATTTCTAGTCTGAGTTCTATGCACAGCAATGTGTTCTATCAAAGTGAAAACAAAATTATATTATAAATTTATGTGAAAGTATGTAATTACAATAACAGAGAAATTGAGTTTGCATAAGTATTCAACTCCTTTGCTGCATTTGGGCTACATTGCCACACTAGCAAAAACTTGTTCAGCATTTGTTATCATCTGTCACTCAGATGTCATGTTTAGATTTTATTTTTTAAACTGAGTCCATGTTCCTTACCTAGATCCTAATGGGACCTAATGGGATTTTAGGGTGTAGGATGGACTCTTTTTGGGGTCTAAATACCTTTGCAAGCCACTGTATACAAAATAATTCAAAGTGTAATCTGCTCACATGTTCCCCTCACCCTAAAAATGGAGGGAAACATGGTCTTGCTTATGATGTCTCAAAAACTCTCGTTATTTATTCTCTTCAGTGCCTTGTCAATTCTATGTTCAGTCCAAATTAAAATGCAAAGCAAAATGTCTGACACACTGGGGTGTTTGGACAGTTTGAAAAAAAATATTACGTGTCCTGAGGCAGGTTGAGACATGATACAGAAAAAACTTCCTGATGTATTTAATTTTGGAAGCCTAATTATTTTAGATCTTGACCGTGGCCTTACAAGTTGCAACTGACAACTGCATGGATGATTCTGTTGACTTGCAGATGCACTCACAATTTTAAATTGGCTCAATTTGTAGCCAACCGGCAATCCGGGGAGGATTTTAAAGTGGTGTGCCATTTAAAGAAAAAATAAATAAAAAAATGTATGCGCACTGACACATTTGTCATACTACGCAGTTTTTGGGGACCGAGTTTTTGCTCTCGGCTGCTGAGATTCAGCTCATGGGGAAATTCTAGAAAAATTACCAGCTAGATCCAAAAAAAGACATATACAGACTCATCTTGATATACAGACAAGATGAGTGTAGTGTATCAGTAATTACTGTATCCTCTTCAGGGCTCTCTTCTACTAAACCTTACACACACACACACATACAGCGATCACTGTGTCCCCTACCTGCCCTCCCTCCGCCGCTGACCCTGTTGACACTGTGTCCTTTCCTGCAGTGACCTCATCCAGAGAGCCTGGCTGGCTGGAGGGAGAGCTGGAGGGAAAGAGGGGCCTCATCCCCGAAAACTATGTGGAGATGCTGTAGCCTCAACGTGAAACCTATGTGGAGACGTAGCCCCAAGTGGAAATGTTAGTGGAGATGTTGTAACCTCCACCTTGATAACTGTGTGGAGATGCCCTTGCCTCAACTCTGAAAAACCACAGCAGAACCTTGTTTATCCAAACCCCACACTTCCAAATCAACCGCTCTCCCGAACAGGCATAATAATGTGACAGTGTGAAAATATATGTTATTACTGGTGGAATATTCTTGACACATAATTATATGCATTTTGGCAGGCATCTAGACTATTTTACACTACTAGAGTATTTTGTGGTGCGTGTGCAGGCATGTTTCATCATTTAGCTTTGGTCGAGAATTCACATGAATTTCAGCATTCAAGTCAATTCATTCTCCTGAGCAACTTCTCCTAATTCGGATGGGTTTGCATTAACAATGTTCTGCTGTGGAAATGTTGCAGCAGAGAGTGAGCATCCTTCTGTCGCACTGCCTCGCACTCTCCTCTGCCCACTTATACATGGTATCCATGAGCTCCAAGTCAATGCGCTCCCATTCTCAAAGGAATATCCTCATATACTGTATGTTGTAATGTCGCTGACTCAACACTCAAATCACTTTAAATTTCATTAAGGAGTTCTGCACCAAATCTACTGGCTAAGTTGACACTCTTGGCAATGATGCCCACAGTTTAGGTTTGGGCTGCTAAAAAAATATACCTATGTGCCTTAATCACCAAAACACCAAGTGTAAATGTATATACGGGTATGTATGAATATGACTAGAGTGTCACTGCTTTCAGTTATAAAAGGTTGCATGTGCTGTAATTTTAAGGATTTTTGGATAGCCACACGAGGCACATTGATATTTTAATTTTGATTATTTAATTGGCACATTGATTGCATGTCTTTTAGAATTTTAAACACTATATTTTGTTTTGTTTTCAGTTACATTTTCAACAGTTGTGAGATTTACACTCCATTACAAAAAGACAATGAATTGATTATTTGATGCCTGTCCAACTTTTGCGCAGTAGGCACTATGGTGTTGAAAAAAACTAGCTTCGGACAGAGTCAAAAATGGTCAGATTTCAAGGAAAACATGTAATGACTTAATTCAGGTCTTTGCTATGTCCATTGATTTGTGCAAAATAGTTTTTATTGTTTTGTGTTTAATTAAAAATATATTTTTAAGCCCACTTTAGACGCTGCTCAGTGTTTTCTGAGCAGAGAATTGAGACACTCCCGCAAAGTTGACATTCTGCTTTTTGTTATTCTATCTTCATCTTCGATCGAATAAGCAATTAGATGATAAATCCAAGTTTTATTATCAGTAAGACCACAAAATGCAGTATTTCAAAGTTCAACGTTTGTTATGTGTATATAATTATTGTTTTGAAACAGCTATAAATGCCAAGTATATTATAAAACTCTCCCTTTTGTGGCGAACAGTTTTTTAGTTGGTATTTTTCATTTGGAATGGTTTTCAGTCAAGTATATACACAGCACATACTTTCATCCCTATGCTGTTCAACAAAAGACACTTTCATTTTTCTGAGAGCTTTTGTTCAGTGGATTGTTTTTGTTTTGAATTGCAATTGCAGTAATTTAAGACATTGATTTATGACATTTGTAAAGGGTCTTGGCATCAGTTTCATTTTTATAACATTGGATATCGTCTTGATCAATGTTAAACAAATAAAGATTTTTTTTTTTTTGTTCTTTACTGTTTTATGTATTGTTCCAGTAAAATAAATGGTCTAAATGATAACTTGAAATTTAACACAATAAGGTCTTGCAGAAAGTTTTTCAATTTAAACAAAAAAAGCTCACAATTATATTACTTCAGTAACTGATTTTGTATGGTTTCAGCAAAGTTATTAGACAGTAAGAGGATTGTTTTATGTTTCCCAAAATAGGACTGACATTGTGTTCACTATTCAGAGTGTGGGCCAAAGAGGATTAAGCAAAGCATTGCAGACCACATTTGTTTCTGTGCAGCCAGAATAGTTATAATGAAGATATGAATATATATTTGGGAAATATATCTATATTTCAACTATATGAAATATAGCTTCATGTCTTATTTTTGCTGAGTCATCCAGCATGTCATTGAGAAGACTGTTCCCCACAGAGTCTAAGAATAAAGTCACGATTGAAATGAGGATTCATTCTGCAGCAAGTACTGTAACAGTAGGCCATGTAATGTAAGCCTTCCTCTTTATATTGACCTGTACCAGACCATCTGACTAAAGGCCATTTCCAAAATAACTTTCCAAGGGGCTTAAAAATAGATCATCGTAATTTTTCACACAAGCAAATACACCCTCTAATCCACCTCCCTTCCTGATCCATTAAGATCCCAGTCTCAAGCATGTTAATTCTTGGACTACATCTGTATAATTAACATACTAATGGCCTCCAGGCCCGGTGGTTTGCCCTCAGTTACATAATAACCATCGGTCCGCCACACCCGGACCTCCGGTAAGCGGGCCGTTGTGCTGTTCTGCAGCGTTACGCACACACATTGTCCACTCTAAAAATACTGGCGGTTGTCAGGAGCGGCAGTTTTGGCGGGATATATGTCTCCCGGCTCCCTGAAGCAACAGCAGCAGCGATGATTACATAATGAAATGAGGCAGAGCTAATGAGATGGGCAAAATATTCCCCACTATCACCCCACCACCACCACCTACCCACCCACACACCCACCCACCCACCCCCGGGGCCCTTCATCATCCTCCCTATGCCAGAATACTGCTGAATCATAGAGACATCCACCCTGCCTGCCTCTCACTCTCCTTTGGACTGTCTGTCAGAAACCATGCCATATCCCTCTATCTGCCTTCCTTTTTCTGAACGTCTGCATGTCTGTCTGTCTCTCAGGAGTATTTAAAACTCCATCGCTCCCTCTCCCTCTCGCTCGCTCTCCCTCCTTCCCTCTCTCCCTCTCATTCTGTCTCTCCCTCGCTGTCTTCCTTGTTCTCTTCCCCTTCCACTCTGTTACTCTCGCTGTGTGTCACTCTCGCTCAGCGTCTGTGTGCTCCACTTCTTTCCCGCTCCTCTGGGATTTTCAAGTAATTTGTTTATGAAATCAGCAAAGCCCTGTGCATTTATCTTTCCTCCTGAGCATGTGAATATAAACATTAGATCCTGGTAATCTTGGTGGGTCAGCCTCATTACGTGGGCTTTTTTGAGCCGTCTCACTTAACGCTGAGCAGATCGCTTAACCTGTGGTGTTTGCAAGTGAGAACTGTAACTCTCCCCCGTCTCTGTAATTGCACGCAGTCCGTGTCATTGTGTGTCCGGCTGGGATCACGTCTGCGTCTACACCGTCTGCAGTCTCACCATGTCGAGTGAGACTTGAGTCTAGATGTAGGTGTGTGTGCTTCAGTCAAATCCAGCTGGATGTTTTCATTTCCCATTTCCCAGAGGCTTTGGCTGTGTGCCAGCTGTCCTCTGCCTCCCATGGCGCAGTGTCCTTCAGCCCCAAAAAATAGTCCCAGACCATGACTCAGCTTAGATCACAAGCCCTATAGCAATTTACCCAGTAGGTCAGCAGTAGCTATCAGACAATGACATAACTATGTTACACAAAAGTCTCAGAATTTCTCGAAAAAAAGAAAAAAAAAGAAAAATGCATGTCTGGGTGTTATGCCAAGATAATAGATTCCAGTATCTTAATCTGGTATCTTCACAGAGTCCACAGCAACTGGAATATAATCATGATAAGACTTGGTGTTGTATCGGGGATGAAAACTGAGTGGGGGGAAAAAAGAGAAAAGTGAAACACGAACGTAAAGCACAGAGGTTGCAGACAGCAGAGAGTGTGGAAAAAAGAAAAAAAAAAACCTGAGCTCAGAAAGTGGGCCACAGAAGCCGCCATGTGCGCGGGCGCAGCCGTGAAATCAGCCTGATCCAATAGATTCTGTTTATCTGGCACGACTACACAGTGAAAGCTATTGGAAATCTGGGGGAGATTTGGAGAGGGCTGTGGATTTTGAGAGAAAAAAAAATGAGCAAAAAAGTAATACTGTCTGCTCTACAGTCTGGCAAAGCAGGCGCGTTTTCAGATCAGCCCTTAACGAGGTTAATGGTGATTTTTTCTCCACAGGCATGGGGAGAAGTGTTGTACTGTAAAAGTCTCCTTCTCACACACTTTATCTTTCTCATTTTCGCTCTCTTCCTCTCATTCCATTTTTTCTTCCCTCTCCTCTCGGTCTCGCTTCCCTCTGATGCTGACTGCTGTATCTGCTGCTGCTCCACAGCATTTCTTTTTTTTCCCCATGCAAACTCTGTGTTGTTTGGCTCATTATCCTCCCCAGCCACCAAATGTAGCTGTTGTGGATCCATCCAGATCAAACAACCCATTGGACTCATTTTTAGGACACCTTCTCCAGCTTCTGTCTTCTGCTACAGTTTTGAA
This sequence comes from Centroberyx affinis, assembly GCF_046629955.1. NCBI lineage: Eukaryota > Metazoa > Chordata > Actinopteri > Beryciformes > Berycidae > Centroberyx > Centroberyx affinis. The sequence continues at coordinate 16,808 of NW_027279340.1, forward strand.
GCCCCATCCCCCCCCCCCCCCCACTCCCCTCTCTCCCTCTCTCTCTCTCTCGCTCACTCACTCTCACACACACACACACACACACACACACAACACAAATCAGTAACGTCACATCAATTATTTATTTAACAATTTTATTAGAATCCTGCAACAGTTTTGCAAACACAGGTATGGCAATAATCTGCATCAAGATGTACAGTAGTAACTGGTTTCAAAGATGTTTTTTTTTATTCATTTATGTTGAAGGATATCTATGTTCTCTGGATAGTTGCTGAGAAATATTGTACAAAGCATTTTGAGTAAAAAGTCATTTTTGGAATTGAAAACACCATCTATTAATAAGAAATGCTCTGCCATGGCTATGGAGATATGGCTTAGTCTCTACACCCGATTCATCGCTATGAACAGAAAGTGGCAATGACATGACTCCACATACGGTTTGCTATAGTGTGGACTGTGAGACGACAGCAGAAACTGAACGGATACCGAGTCATTCATGCCTGAATCGAGAGTTGGTTTAAAAAGGAGACAGCTTTAAAGACGGGTTACTGCTTTGAAAGTTGGAAAGGTTTTTTTTATTCAACTGTTTGCTGTATGGTGGTGATCATTATATAAACGGTTCCCTCATGAAGTTAAATAAGCAAAAAGTTAGGCCCCGTATTTCTGGAAGGCAGATGGGTCACACCAGGTTTCAGTAACTTCACCATTTCAACAGTCTAATCTCTAGATGTTTAGTTGTATTGTTTGTATTAATACAGCCTGTTCTCACCATTCTTTGGGTCAATTCATTATTTTGTGGTGGAGAAAGTTTTCTTCTTTCGGTAGTTAGTACAGTATGTCCAGTTTAGAGGAGCCGATCAACGACAGTCAGATTTGAATTGCCGTAACCTCAATTCTCGCAGCCTTTACATCCATCATTTCATTGTCCTCCTCAGTGCGTGGGCACAACGCTTGTGTTTTAAAACTGAAAAGGCAAGAAGATGCTTTCAGGTATTCCAGCTTTAATAGTTTGTGATTTCTTGATTTTTATTGTGGTGCTCATCAACAATACCGCCATGGGTTAGGAAAATCATTTCAACAGCAAATGACTCATGGATCCATCACTTGATACATTTATCTGTTACAAAATAAGAAATACTTTTTGCTTCTTTTTTTCTTCTTTTTTTTTTGTTTGAGCCACATGAACAATAATGCAAAAAGTAAAAAATGATGCAAAATCAAATAACTTTACTTAAGAAGATAATAAATGTACTCTCTCTAACATTCAGGTAGTAAGTTCCATAAGTCTCTCACAATGTTGATACATTCAGTTCTCTCTCTGGCCCTTTCTGGCACCGACCTTACTGTAAATTCTTCTCTATGATCCAACACACAGAACATGGCAAGTGGGAAACACACATTTCCAATATTCCAACAAGATGGTTAAAGTAGAAATGTTTTATACTATACTCAACATAAAGACTTGCTGTATTATTTACAATATATACTGTAAAATTGTAAATCAGGTGAGATAAAAAGGCACAAGTTTCCCTTCTTTAAATACAATGTAAACATCTCATCAAAAAGCATGCATTAACATTTCATTTTACAAAAAGGATATCATTTTTAGACAAAGTACTTAAATATTGTTTTCCAGCAAAATATAATTCTCTCAAAAATACTTTCCCATTCATCCTATGAACCTTTTGACATAGTTTTTTTTTTTCCTTAAAAAAGGAGGAAGGGGGGCAAAATAAAAGAAAAACAAAGTGAGAGATTAGCTTCAGGGTCCTTCACAACTTGAACACAATAATGCACAATAAAGACAGGGATTGTAAAATGAGGCCTTTTTTCTCCTTAATGATACAATAGCTGTGATCCTGCCGTCCCCATCCCTTAGTGCAAGTCCTATCTTTACACAAAAACCGCCACAGAAGAAGCCTCATGGTGTAGCGCAGCACCATCATCATGAGAGCCGAGGCCACAAACACAAGTACTGTACCACCCACTGCTGCTAATGATGTCATGTTGACTGGTCTAACTTTAGGCTGGGTGATCATGCAGAAGTCTTCCCCACATCATCACAGTTACTTATCAAAACAGACAATTCCTGCTAGCTGCACTAATGCCTCATTTCACATTGTATCTCCTCTGTGCAAATCTAAATGTGGAAATAGGATATGGCTAATCCTATAACATAAATGCATAATACCCCACGCTGAAAGAGCAGATCAACTATGCACATGCTGGCCAGGAAAAAAACCAAAACAAAACAAAAAAAAAACGCACACAAACTTACCCATACACGCATGCATACACGCACACGTAAATACACACTCACAGGGCACACGAAAACAAATAATCACACGCCCCCACTGCTTTTCTCCCCCAGCGGCTCTATCGCTTTTCAGTAGCATCACAGTAGTGTTCCACAACCACCCAGAAACCAGTGGGGTGTGAGACAAGTTAATGGTCCAGATGACTAGGCCTGCCATACCTATAATAGTACTTGGCCCAAAGATAAGAGAAATGAGAAACACAAAAGCAGGAAAGGTGACCATACCAATGCAATAGTCAATTCTTTATCAAGCATTCATCAACATGTACCTCAAAACATTTTTCTGTACAACAGCTGAATAGAATGTGACTGTAAGCAGTTAATACCTGTACACGTTTGCCTGGTTTTGATACATTAGCCATTTTGCTGTAAGCACTGCAGAGTAATGCTCCTTTTTCTGATTATATCAACATTACAGAGTATGCGTGTTTTAAACTGTGTCCATAGTGTATTGTATGGACCGTCTACGAGTTTACTGTACATGTTATGTTATGTTTTGCCTGGCTTTGTAGAAATGAAGCACCTTAATGTAAAATGACTGGCTTGTCAAAAACTAAACCTTTGCAACACACTTTTATAAAAATGCTTTTATTATTTCTGGGAAGAGTAGATAAGTGTTGGTTCACAAAGGGCTGGTTTTGCTTCATTGTGAGTAAAAATGGACATTTGGACGGGTGTTCTGGAGATTACACAAATGACAGCAATTACTATGGATGCACCTCAGTCAAATCCATTACCAGTGGACTCACTGAAATCCTTTTTTTAATGCATGGTGTTTTCCATTCTCCAGTACTCTTGAACATTTGCACAAAGATAATCATTCAACAATATTGTCTTAATTCTACACCACAAAGCCTAAAATCGTGACTTTATGACATGGTAGCGTCATGTGCATTGTACTCAAGCTTTCTTCACACAATAGAAACATTATATTTCAAAACAGCTTTAGCTCTGAAGTTTTGCATATTAGTTTTGATTGTTTTACTACATATTTTAATAAAAAAATTGAGTATGTGAATGTTAATGAAGGGTGTTATGTTCACACCGATCGAGAATCAAAGTTGGACTTGTTAGATTTTATGTCACTATTCAGCTTATGATGACGCTTGTATAGCCCTTGGAATATATTCAAATAGACCTTTCGCCTTACAGATAGTCTAGAATTTCTGTTGAGAACAGTGTGCCTCCTAATGAATTCCTTTGCCCTGTGGTCTTGCAGTATGTCACTACACTGCAAAGCAAAATCTAAGTATTGGCATTTTTTTTTTTTTTTTTTCTTTTTTGAAACATATTCTCAGAGTGGTGCTATTATTTGTGAAAGACTGCATAAGCCACAGTTAATGTTTGCGATTCTTTTTTTTTTTTTCTAGAATTGTAAGAGAATTTGCGGATCAGATTTTTAGTGCATGTGGAGTGCATCTGTGCGTTTGTGTGAATGCATGTGGACAGCATGTGTATGACTTCCCCTACTACGTGTGTGCGTTGTGAATGTATCTAGCGCATCCTAAGAAATGTATGGCTTTATCTCCATAGAAAATACTGTTATCGTCTTTGGGGCGGGGGGCGGGGGGTGGGGGGAAGGGGGGGTTGGGGGTGTGGCTTAGGGATGCTTTGTCACATTTGTCACAAGTCCTTCTCAGTGTGTCGTACTAGGCTCCGCAAACTATTCACAGCTCTGACCAGCCCATGGTGTCTGCAGAGTAAGGGTCAAAATCCTTCGCCCCCTTTTGTTTCTGTCCCGGGCACCGCGTCACTGCCTCCCCCATCGGAGAGAAGGTTGCTGGCATATTGGGCAACAGGCGTAGGCCACAGGTCAGGATCCTCTGTGTACGTCTCCTCTTCCTCGATCCGTTTCCTCCCCTCTTCCAGTTCTCAATGTCGTTTCTCTCCTAGCTGTGTGGGTTTGTGAGTCACTTCTTGTGGAAGTAGAGTGTGTGGGTGAGGCCGGACTCCACCTTTGGTATCTGGTCACTGATGATCTCCACCAACATGTCGGGGAACTCCACCTTCAGCGCCTGGGACTCACGAAAGGTGTAGAAACAGAAGTCCAATAGATTCCCCACCAGCTGGACAACACACAGACACGCAGTTTAGTGTGACACACATACAGTAGCTTTTCATTGCTGCTCTAATGACACACGTAGTTTACCGCTGTAGAGTTTGTCTGGTTCCTGTTACTCTTAGCCTCTAATTCTCTGAGGATTACTTGATTTATATATAGATTTTCAACAATATGAAAGAGTGATATTACACTACAGTACATTAATGGAAATATATATATATCAGTGAGGGCTTCTGCTCTCTGTTGGGGCACCGACCCCATATGAATTCCTTTTAGCTGACCACTTGGGGGCACCACTGTTTTTTTGGTAGACTTTACCTCCTCTAAAGCAGGGTCATCTCCATTAGCACTAACCCCATTCACTCAATCATTAGAGTCATTGAAGCCTGGTCATTTATCTCTGTAACCTCTCCCTCACTGACGCTCACTTCTTTAGTCTTTGCCCACGCTGTCATAATGCCACATCCTGGTTGACCCACGCATACAAGAAGAGTGATTTAGCACATTTGTTAGGGTGACCCCTGTGTACTGATCCAATAGACTGTGAGCTGGCATTGATTCCCTTCTGTTCCATTCACCAATACAGGCCGGCCACTGCCTATTCCAAAATAACCTCCCCCTCAGGGAGAGACTGAGATGCAATAATCCTTATTCCAGGCCACAGTACCATTGACCCGCTAAGTAAATGCATTAGCCAAATCCACTATGTTGCCGTTTTACTCAAAACATTTCCAGTGATATGAGAGGCACACAGTGCCATTGGACACTTCCCTCCCTCTGTGAAGGCATGGCACACCGAGCGGCTGCCAAGGGAAGCCTGCGCTGTACTGTAGGCAATTGGCATAGGAGGCACACGGGGCATGGGTACTTACATCATGCATGGCATCCAGTAGCTTGGTGAGCTGGAAGAAGCGCTGCCAGGTTTGGCCAGAGTTGTTAGTTGCTTTTCCCACTGAACGGCGGAGCTCCTTGATGTAGTTAACCCTCATCTCCTCGAACGCTGCCTGGTTCTTCAGACCCTCTTTGGGAACTGAGGAAGAGACATTCACTGCTGTCACACACTGGACTTAACGAGTGACTGATAGCTAATTTTTTAAATGGGACAGTCCAAATATTGGCAAAAAACAAATGGATTTCAACTGATATCAGAATGGTTCAGGACCATTTGTGCATACTGTACACATTTATTATGAATGAATACAGTCTGTTTAGCCATTGGACATGATTGGCAGGCAGGGACTTGGCAGGGAGGGTCGCGTAATAAAATATACAATTCTGTCAATCACAAGCAAAGCAAACAGCATTTTTTTTCCCAAGTGTGTCTATTATGCTATTTTAATGTGGACATTTTGTAACCGTATAAAGGGTAATTAGAGGTTCATAGTGAATTATTCTCAAGCTCCCACACAGTAGCCTTTTTTTGAATTTTTTTTCCTGTTATGTCCTAAGCCTAGTTAGCAACTCATTACAACCACTTACACCACTTGAAGTGGTAATTTGTTTTTATGTGTACCCACTGATTCATGAAACACGACTGATGCATTGGAAGGCATTGATAAAAACTATTCTCAGCACCAGTGAAAGTAAAAAGGGAAACAATAGTCCTCATGTGTATAAAGGCCTTGATAATTTTTTTTATGTCAACCAAACCTTATTTATCAAGCAGTTTGTCAAGTGACAACAGGTATTAAATGACTGTCACCCTCCTTCTCCGTTAGTCAGTCAGGGTAACTTGATTAAGTATTATGATCATTTGCATTGTCGCATTAATTGAAAGACCGTATAATGGGAGGGATGCAGGCAGACAGATGTGAAGAATGAGATAACTGCACAGTGTGTCCTGAGGATGCACTGAAATAAAGACATTACTCTCTCTCTCTCTCTCTCTCTCTCTCTCTCTCTCTCTCTCTCTCTCTCTCTCTCTCTCTCTCTCTCTCTCTCTCTCTCTCTCTCTCTCTCTCTCTCTCTCTCTCTCTCTCTCTCTCTCTCTCTCTCTCTCTCTCTCCATCTCTCCGTCTCTCCCCCTCTCTACCCTCCCTCCCTGTAGAGGAGGACAAAGTCACAGATATGGAAGTCTGCCAAGGCTCTTAAATGACATTCAGCTACTGGCTACCAGATTAAGAAACACCTCACCTCTCAAAGACTGCTCCTCAAATTGGCCTCAGGGAACGCCTTCAATTATCCTTCAGCAATCGCGAAGACCTCCAATGCACACTGTTGTCATGATGAGCGTAATGCAAATACTGCTTCTGTTACTCATCAAACTAGTGTCAATAAATAGCGAGCTAAATAATGGATATTTACTCAATAATTGCCCAAATATTTAACCATATTACTAAATGTGATGATTAATAATGTGTGTGGCCCGGCTAGTCTGCAGATCACTCCATAAAGAACGTGTTGTTATCACATAAGTCAGTCTGAGCCACCTCTGAATAGCTGTCAAACGGCTCGGCTTTAGAAGTCATTATATTCCATCAGAGAAGCCAAAGGACAGAGTTTAAGCTCCCAATAGCATGTAGTTATTACAGATATAAAGAGACCTAATGGTCTCCACCGATGGCTCCGGGACCAGATTCCTCTGCATTCACAGCATGGCTCAACACGTCGGGAAGAGACGGCGGTAATAACAAACTTGTCATACATTTTTTATGGTCTTTTTGAAAAACTTGTGACTCTGAAACTTGAAAAGACGAATATTAGAATGGGCTGTGAAAATTCGGAGCCTAATGGTTGAGTAAATCCCTTTCAAAAAATGTTTCATTAACAACAACTAGCCTACATCAGGTATTTTCTTCTGTACTGTGAGTAGCCAGAATGCCTCAGATGAACCTTTGGCCACTGGTAGCAACTGACAGGACCTGTTTCTGTTTGGCAGAATTCATAGCCATAGGCAAAGGCCTACATCTTGTCAGTTAGCATTGCATCTTTTCGAAAACAGATCATTGTAGGTCAATAACTCTGTGTGTGTTTCTGTGTCTATCTGTCTTCCCCTCTCTTTCTGTCTCGCTGCCTCTTTCTCTGTAATTCTCCCATACTCACATCATGCACAAAAAACAAACTACTAGCCTTCAGGTTGCAAAAAATATGGAGCAGAGGAAAGAAAGTCTGAAAACAGATTGGACCACGGGACAGAGGTGGTGATTCTCTGTGCTTATTTCATGGCCGACATGACGGGAATGTGCTAAAACCCAGGGCCACATTTGGACCTTTTGTTTTTCTCCCACTGACCCACATATTCCCTGATTAGAAACTGCCCTGGCATTTAGGGGCGTTGCCATGGCCAGGCCCAAAGTGGGGCATTTATACCATCGTAATTGGTGTCAAAAGGATTTTCGCTGCAGGTACAGAGACTTTTCAACTGGGTCGTATTTCTTATGTGGAAATTTGAGTGCAGCTGCATTATTATGTGTATCGCAAAGCCCGGGAAAGCTCTTTTCTCCAGCACTTACAATAAAAAGGCGAACATAACTCATACCGCTGAGATGCCATTGTGAAACATGTTCCCATTCAGAATGTGTGACGTTTAAAGACATGCAGTTTCCTGCTGCGGGTTGCTGGTACATACCTTACTGACAGGCTTGCTCTTGGTCTTGATTTAATGCCTGATACTATTCATTAAGGAATCCTACAACTGGCCCTGAGCATGTCTACAGCAACACGCTGAGCTGGGTGAAGCCTTAGGATCTTGTCTGGCAGGAAATTTAAATTAAAACATGGCCCAAAACATAAAAAGCTCACGTTAACACATGAGATTAATGTATGTTTTGAATGAGAATGTTAATGGTATTTTATGTAGTGCAAAGGCAATTATCAGGGTTTCACCAACTTTGTGTCACACGGAGCTAGCCCACCTCATCCATAAACATACTGTACACTTAAAGCCATCTGGTACGAGGCTCAGCAGCCATTTCAAAGCAAAGAAAGTAAGATGAAAGAAACCGCTTACGAGAGATAATCTGGTAGCAATACTATCCACTTCTGTGTTGAGGTGAAGGAGTGTGACTGGTTTGAGCAGGCCACCGCTCCTGTACCAATTCCAAACAGGGTCACATGAGACACCGCAGGCTCAGTGAAACCTTAGCCAAGGTCAGAGAGGAATAACAGCCCTTCTCTCTTTCTCTTTCTCTCTCCCTCTCTCTCTGTCACACACACATAGACACACACACTCGTTTTGCAAATCCACCCCAAAGGCACACACACACTCAGTGACTCCATAGTACTTGCTCAGCTGACATGTTCTGACAACTCCTCTGTAAACATTTCTGCAACAACTCCTCACACAAACCCTTGACATTATCTCTGAATGACTGTAACTAAGTGAACTTGGTACAGTATCTCGGTAAACCCAGAAATGTGCAAATGCTGCTACTTGTTTTGAAGTAATTCGGAAGCGCTTTAGCTGAAATGTTTGTGGAACATCCACGCGGTGGAGTGGACGGGTATAGTTTGGTGGACGGGGACGGGAGCTTCTCTGCTGCACATCAGTAATGAAGTCCTGGATGCGTATTTCCTTCCCCCTCACACCGCTCCGCTGCTGTAGTTTGACTAAATCGAACAACCAGAGCAGATTAAAGCAACTGCTTTGACAGTCGGTACAACCGAGGGACCTTAAGTTCCCTCTTTCAATTTTTAAATTTCCCTATCCCTGCTTCTTTCATTCGCTCCCTCTCCCTTCAAAATTCCAGCCCAGGTCTGAAGGAAGTGGAGAAAAATAGCAGGTCTTGGAGCACTGCCTGGTGCTTGACTGGCCTTTATTAAGTACAGCAGGGCTCTCTGGAAAACCTCCAGAGGACCAGCCAGGAGAGGAGAGGGAGGCCACAGCAACAGAAGGACCAACCCCCCCCCCCCCCCCCCCCCCCCCACACCTCTCTCTCTCTCTTTGTCTTTCTCTTTCCTTTTCCCTATAGCTATGCACCTGTCTCTTTCTCACCACCACCAGCTCTCACTGTCAACTTTTGTCTGATTTCACTCTTAAATCTGTCTTTCCCTCTTGGTTTCTTACCCTCTCTACAGTACGTTCTCACTCTGCCCCCCACCCCCCCGCCCCCCTCCTACACCGAGCTTCCCTGCTTGTAGATGAACCCAACAATATTAAGTTTATATCAGGACAATGCTTAGACAATTGCTCTACCATGTATAACTGTATACACTGTACTATTAAGCCAAACCTGCCTTACCACATAGGTGAGGAATTATGTTTTCAACAGATCTGTTGGTAACAAATGTATTTTCTTCCCTGTAAATGTACTATAGGTGCAGCATGAGAAGCAAAACAACTCCTCTTTTAATCATCACAACTTATCCACTGGCCAAAAATCCCCTTATATTGGTTCCAAAATATGACAGAATGTTTTTGAAATTGTATTTCAAAAACGGATCAGATTGACAATTTAGGACTAAGATGGCAGTCCAACTGGATGCTTTTACAAAAACCTGTAGGCCTTCGACCTGTATTCAAAATGCAATATGTTTCTATCCATATTTTGGAACCGATTCCATAGAATTTCACTTTTGGTTTCCCAAAAGACAGCAAAGAACATCTCTATCATATATGCTGAGTCTAGGGACACAACAATATCTGATATATTGTCAGGACACTGTGGCACACTGGCAGTCCTCACTATTAATTGCTTGTAATGTTAATGACATAGGAATGTACAGTAAGCTTATTCTGCTGCTCATTGTAAGTCACTCTGGATAATGATGTCAGCCAAATTCCTAAAATGTTAATGTGATGTAAGTGTAAAAACGTGTGATGCCAGGAAGAGGTAAATTTTTACCAGGGTTCTGTTTTGCCCATGTGAGTCTAGAATCCCCACACCACCCTGAGAAGCCTCAATAAGTAAAAAATAAATACCCCTCCAATAAATATTCCCACAGATTGGCACTGGGCTGAGGTTCAAAGAGTTTGAAGTCTGGCCAGCAGGCAGACTACTCAAATAGCTAGACACAACTCACCTCCTCCACCCAGCCCACCCCACCCCACCTCCCACCCTCTCTTTCTATTCTCTATATTCTCTCTCAACAAACATCAGTGTTATGACACTGATGCCGCTTTACGCTCAACAGGAGGGGGTCAGCTTTGAAATTCAAATGTTTTCCACCATAGAGTCGATGCAGTGTTTTAAAATTTCAAGAGAGACATCCACTAATTGCTCACACCGGAGTAGTGGTAAGAAGAAAGATGAGGAGTGGAGACATGAGAGAGCGGAGGGTCACTAAATGTTCCTAACTACTGAAGTTCTTTTGCTTCACCTGCTAGACAGCAGGAGTGGCGCTCGCCTCGCGGCGCTCCGATTGGTCACACAGGCATAACATGGTTGCCATGAGCAGTGTGCAGCGAGACTAAGTTATGTTTATCGTGGCATAGCCGAACCTAATGCCGGTCGGTTCTGGTGTTACAGCAATAGGACTACAGCAGCTTAAAGGGAAATTCAACCCATATATCATTATTATATCACCAGTTTGTGATGTTCAGTGCATTCCAGGAGTTATTTACCTTTTTGTTGTATCCACTTTCCCTCAACCTGCCTCGTCTACTTCTAGTTCAGTTAGTGATTTCCTATATTTCCCAGAATTCCTTTTGACAATCCTCTGAGAACAGGCCTGAACTTGTTCCATTCAGCTGTGGGTTTGACGTGGAGGTGGAGAGAGCAATAGTGTTAGCATTAGCAAGAGCAAGAGAGCGAGTTTTTCCAGTCGAAAAAAAGCAAGAGTTGCCTCCTTTACTCAAAACACAACATGTCTTGTGGCATTATAGTCTATTGAGGCTACTGTCCATGGAGAAATTGGTATTTCTTCGTCTTCTATGATGGATTTCTCCCTGTATGTCTGTTGAACATTGGTGCAAAGTCCAGAAAGAAGCCCTTGCTCTTTGATTCTGAGGGACTGACAAAAACTGGCATTTACTGTTTTTTTACTGATTTACTGATGTTTTAGATTTAATTTCTTTCCTGCTAATAAACTCCATTGTAGCTATGCTAGAAATATCTTGACATGACGTCACGTTATCTACGTGTAGCTAGTTATCCACAGGAATATAAAAAAAAAAAAACACCCCAACAAAACAAACACAAAAATGGGCCTAGAAATGCAAGGTACATTACCAGTGGCTGTTTTTTTTAAAGACTGTTTAAGTGTTTTAGAGTGGATTTTCCCTTTAAATGCTGTGAGCCTGTACACATCTGTCATTATGTCTTATTCACCTGCCGCTGTGTGCTCCTTGGCTACTCCGAAGTGATGTATCTGTTTCTCTACTTATGGATCCGCAGTGCAAAAAAAAAAAACACATGTGGCTTACAGTCTGAATTTTTGCTAAAGCTGCAGTAGCAAGTGATGAGAGCACCACATCCATACAGTACACAGAAACACATGGTGCACAAAAACACACTTGAGTTTTAGGGGAGCATTTATTCCTCACATTCCTTCCTGCACCTCTCCCTCTCTCACACATACAGTACACACTCAGATCAACACACTGTCACTCACAACTCCCTCACATCTGTTCTTACACCTAGCTACAGCATTTACGCACACACACACACACACACACACACTTCCTACCTGTGCTGAGAAGCAGCAGGACCTTCATGGAGAGGAACTCGTCGTAGGTTAGCTGCAGTCGTACAAACTCCTGGCTCACCTGCCTCATGCCCAGACACAGATCGTACATCGCCGACTGCTGCATCCGCTCCCTGGAGGAAACACACACAGAGGTTTCACTGAACTCACCCATTGACTCACTCCTTTATTTATTCTTCAGGGTTTCTCATATATTGATTGTATTTGGCCGACCCACCCAGTTAAATTAACCGCCAAAGTATAGTTTTGATTTAACAGCCAAAGTATAGTTTTGTTTTATAGTCATTTCAGGCGTTGTGATGCACTAAGTTGGTGTCCAAATGTGGCATTTTTCATCAGTGTAGTTTACAAAAATGGCTTAATGCAGTCAAGCACTGAACACATATTAGTGAACAACTAACTGACTAGATAAATACATCCAGCTGAAACAAAAACAGCAAGTCCATCATTAGTCATATAGATTGAAAAGAGGAATGAACATTTCGCTCCACTCCCACTTCCTTATTCTCATTTACTTAGTCATTTGTTTGCTTTTTCAACCATTCACTCATTCATTTACTCACTCCACTCACTCTCATTTGTTCACTCATTCATCCACTCACTTGTTCTCATTTACTCACTCATTCACCCTTACTTTTTCATCCATTCACTCATTCATTCACAGTCCTCACTCAACTGTTCGTTAATTCAGTCATTCATTCTCTCACTCACTCTGATTTTCTAAGCCCTTAATCACTGACCCACTCACTTACTCACTCGCTTGCTCACTCCATTCCTACCACAGTAGTTCAGCCTTGTGAAACAATATTTCCACACAGCAGAGGAGAGGATCTAGCTAGTATGGGCTAAGAGCAGAATACCAACTCCCTCCAGATTGCAGAGCACTGCGTACAGTAACGCAGCTCAGATGCACCACTCCTCCAAGGCTGTGGCTGAGCGGGAAAGACCCCAAATCTGACCCCAGCCACTACAGAGACATGATGTATACACTTCTACATACACTCTTAAAAAGGATCGGTCTCTTTCATCACATCTCTTTGTCTCGTTTGGGACGACACACATTTGTGTTACTTCTCAACACAACATGTGTTGACGATTATTTACACGTCGTGTTGAAAAGTAACAATGTGCTCATTTTTGAGAGTGTACACACCAGTCACACATGCATTTATGCCGTTTTGCATGCATACATAATATATTTACAGTGCATAACACTTTCTCACTCCCTTTCTCTCTTTCTCACACACGCATTTTATCAGCAAAATAATCTCAATTATGTCAGAGCGCACAAAAACAGGAAAGAAACAATAGAAGAGTGAAAGCGTGAGCCAATGAGAAATGTGCTCTGCAGATGCCACAGATTCGGGGGGAATCATTGGCTTTAGATGCCACTTCTCCGCTATAAATCACCATCGCATCTAGAGTATGATAATTAAATGCAAGTGGTGTGGCTTGACTTGAAAGAGGTTGGAGTTCAACACAGAATACAGTGAAAACGCATCATTACATAGGCAGTGAGGGTGGAGATTTCACTCTGATAACAACTAGACTAAACATTCTGCAGAGGGGACCAGCAGCCGATGACTGGAGATGAGTGCATTATGTTCCCATTAAACCGTAAGGAAGCATAATGCCTTACAGTATTTACTCTACAGCTGAATCCGTCTGCCTGACTAAATAACTGATAAACACTGACAACTTATTTGCTTCTGAGAGATGAATAGACCTGTTTCCCTGCTGAGCAGCACTGTGTATGTGAGCAGTTTCGCAAAGTGCAGCATAACATCTTTTGATACAACTTTGGGCTGGAGTTTCAAAAGTCTCCACACGTTTTTTTTTTTTTCTTCTCCCTTCCTGAAATCAATTTTGCTGAATCACTGCCCAAAATGAGCTGCTGGTTTTGGGAGGAAAAAAAAAACCTGGCAGCAATCTCTCTTTCTCACTCTCTCTCTCCCTCTCTCTCTTTCTCTCTCTCTCTCTCTCTGACTCTCCCTCTCTCTCTCTCTCATTCTTGAACTCTCTCCCTCACTGTTGCTATGGTGAGACATTCAGGAAGCAACACTGAACTGAGGAGAAAGGAAAGGTAGTGAAAAAGTTAAGATTCACCTTTGGCTGCTGGGAATAGCCAGCAATATTTGTTCAGAGAAGAAGTGGATCCAAACAGCCCATCTAAAATGAATCTGCTGTCTTTTGTTTGTATGTTGTTGTTTTTTCTTCTTTTTTTGGGAAGGGGGGGGGGGGGGGGGGGTGGACACAGGATGTTTGGGTGCTGCACTGTTTTAGTATTGTTCTTCTGGAGCATGTTTATATAGTATGTTGCATTTCGTACTCTTGCCTTTACAGTGCCCACTCCCGGCCCTGAACTTTGTTTAGCATTTACCACACATCAAAGACTAAGTGACAGATTATGCAGGCTTACTTTGTCTTTGACGTAAAATGCACATCTGTCTTTTCACTATTCACTCTCAATCAGTGAGTGACTTTGGCTCTAATAGCTGAGTGAGTGGATTGTCTTTTCAATAAATGTCTTAATGCCCTGAGTCAATAAGCACTAAGTAGCTATGGAAACAAGTCACTGCCCACTCCACCTAAAGACTGTGGATGAGTAGTCTCAGCAAAGTCATGGACTATTAGGACACTGATATTTTTCACTGACAGATCAGCAAACTAACCAACAGAAAGGCAGGTACACTAAACAAACACAAACAAAAGGTATTTGGGCAGGCAATCAGACACAGTTGGTACTCATCTTTGTAAATATGTGGCTCTATGCTGTCCTCAGTTGGGGGGGGTGGGGGTGGGATTGACCTGATAACAGGCCCATAAAGACACAGAGGGGATGGCAGTGACATCCAGGCTGCCCTGACAGAGCGCTGAGCATGTGACCGGCATCCAGGCCACCACTAAATCCAGCGGCTCTACATCTCATCTGCACTGTCAAGCTGAATACCAGGCCCATCCGTCACTGGGACAGGCCCGCTGTAGCTGCGTCACATGCCACAACAGCAGTTAGGACAGTCATCGCTCCGTGGCAAAGAAGACATCTGCATCATTTCTATGCAAAACGGCTACGGTTCTATGTTAATTTATGATGCATATGCAATTACAATATTTGTCTGTGTATTAACACTTGTTCTCCTCATTCCAGTCTGAACCTAACAAATGACATAGACCATTAAGTCCTACAGTATATCAGCGGAATTGAGTTTTCTCTAAAAACTGGCAGTGAGACTTAGTTCATCTCACTGAAAAAACCTGTCTCTACAGCAGTCTGCCTTCAGAAGCTTCATTTCTCCCTTTGGCTTAATTCTATACCATTTACCTCAACATCCGCCATACACCGCAGCTCCAACAACAATAAGCCCACACACAGTTCCCCACCACTTGCTCTCCTGTTCAAACATATTAGGGCAGATCAAGTGGCCCACTGACCGCCCTTGCTAGGCTTTGATCATCTCTGCCTGACGCAATTAAGGAACCATCCAAAGGTACAAAAGCATTTCCTTAGGGGGTGCCAGGAATCAGCTGCAAGATTATGACCTTGTTTTAAGTACATCATCACTTCCTGAAAGAAAAGTAATTACCATAAAACCTCTTTTTGGCTCTGGGACTGTTTTTTCTGTTAGGTAAATGGCATGCATGCGCAAAACAGTACAGTGGGAAAATACACTCCTTACTCTCCAAACTCCAGTGCACATATTGGTGTTTATGCATGCTGATGGAGCTCCTGTGGAAAAAAGGCACATCTGATGAGGTGCTGAAAAGAGCAGAACCTCCTAGATACCAAGAGTCAAAGGCGGACTGTTCAACCAAACTCTCCCAACCAAGTGGTCAACCAAAAAATTGTAGAATTCAACCAAAAATCCAGTTATGTGAATAAATGCTATATCAATTAAGCACAAATGTCCCTATGAAACATGGAAGACTAAACATGAATTACCGCTAATTGATGAATTCCGCTAAACATTAATCACCTGAGACGTAGACTGCATATTGTGTATCACAATGCATTATAAATATTTTAGCACATTTTCTCAGCCAACCTATCAGATGTAAAACTTTTTCCTACTCTGAAAAACTCATTCTTTCTTACATCCTTAATAGACCTGTCTGTATACTGGGGGTCCCACGGCACATCAGACAGGACCAAATGTATTTTAAATGTGCTTAGGTGCTGACAAGACAGATTGCCTACTAACCCTCTGTATTTGCTGTGATTTGACTAGCACACACAGTGACGACCCTGGAAACTTCTGCTGAAATCTTTGTATCTTAGTGCTAAACCAGATACACGACAACACAACTAAAGGGGCAGGGGGTGTGACCTCACCTCTTTGTTCAATTTGAAGATAAAATAATATCAAATAGCTGGATCAACGCTAAAATCAAGACCAAAAGCAGCAGTGCAGTGTGAGCAGTATTCTGTAGGTAGTGGAGTGTAGACCTACTCATTAAAGATGAGGTCGGGGGCAAAGTAGAGCATCTGTCCATTGGTGTGTTTGTAGGAGCGCCAGCTGAGGCAAAAGGAGGACAGACACATCCATGAGTACTGGATCAGGGTGATTTGGTCCTCAATGGGCAGGCCTCGGAAACCTAACACACACACACACACACACACAGCACACAGGAGATGAAGCAGATGAGAAGAAAGCATTGCGTTTGAGTGTAATTGACAATACTCAGGAATTGGGTTTATTCATTAGGACTTGAGCAACAACTTGTGAGGCATTTCCGTGCACCTGTGTGCGCATGCCTACGTATATGTGTACTCTGCCCCGTGCGTATGTGGGTACGCGACTGTGTGGCATGATGGCTTCTTTGTGTCAATATTTGTTTAGACATGATAACAACCCCTGAGTATTCACCCGTTCTTGTTTCGCGCAAATCCCCCAAGGCTTTCAGTTATTGGCGTGTTGTCTATGGCACTCCATAAATAGAGTAGAATAGGAAACTAGCCAAACTCTCAATCAAACTCTCTGGCAAGAAACTCCTCCTCATGCAAAACGTAGGCCAACTAAGGACACGCAAGTGACTTATCAAGGCTTAGGGACTATTTCAGTCCATGCATGTCAATCTGCCAAACACTGTATGTCACAAATCACATTTTTTTAATATTTGTGGAATAAGTATGTAGGCTGCGCAACATGTTCTGCTATGAAGCCTGTTAGAATCGAAAGACTGGCTTAGCTCTATGTACTCTCTGTGGATAAAATCAATAGCACTGGGCTGGGTGATTATTAAAATATGAATTTATTTGAGTCCACTGAGAGCTTTGAGATTTGGGAGTATGGTCTATAATCAGCAAAAGAACATGACAACTTTTAAGAGCAGCTTCTTCACATTAGTGAGGCAATTAAAGGTTTGAATTAGATCAGTACGGTATGTACTACTAATGCAGCTCCCATTATCTGTTATGCCATAAGAAGAGCCATAGACTTCCCTGTGAGTACAATGGAGGTGCTCTAATAATCTTCCATCTCGCGCTGTGCGTTAACAGCGCTATGTCCAAATGTAAACTGAAAGCAGGCGGTGGCATGTCTGAAAGTCGAAGGCACTCATTTTGACCCTTCTGTCTGGCTCCCCTTCTATTTATACGTCCGGATATGGCAAGCAGACACCGTGGAGGTATCAAATATTTGCAATACAGCAAATTAAACAGCTTCAAAGAGCTACCTGTAAGGCATCTTTCAATATGTCTCCCCCTGACATTTTAGGGAACTTGTTTATCTCTTTTCAAACAATTTTCTTTCTGTGCTGTGGCTTACAGGTAAAAAAAAAATTATGTGATAGACATTAGATCTTCTTTTTGACATAACATCTGACAACAGTGATGTAAATGAGTTCTATTTGGAAATCTTAATCTTGATTCTATTTAATCTTAAAATGGGATTCCACTGCTAATCTTGTTGAAGCCTTGCAGAATAATTTCCCGACCTAATATTTGAAATTGAATGTGCTATGCTCCACAGTCAGTATAAGCGAGGAGAAGTTCAGGAGTCCGCTCAGGCTTCATTTATGTTTTGATTTATTTGACAGATTTTTTTTTCACTCTCAACTTCATTGACTGAGCTATAGATACAATAGCTGACTATATTTCTATTGTTTACAAACATTTCATTAAACAGAGCTTTATACTGAAGTGGGTTACACGTTAAAAAAAAGGTTCTTCTCAAGGACTCTTCAGGAATCATTGTGAATTTGGCTGAAACCGATATACAGAGTTTATTAGAAGAGTTACTTTCATCTGATGAATGAACTGCACTGTACTATGATTTTTAAAAAGCAGGAAAACCTTGAAATGAATTATTGTATTCATAGTATCTTTATAACTACAAATACTGAGCTCCATTTCTCCATCAAAATAACCTGCGAGTGCTTATTCCTATTGTTTAAACCCATCACTGAAATGCTGCCCTTTACACACTTGTCACACACTGTCCTGCATTGATATTGACCTTTTCTCAATTTACATCAGCATTCACACACACCTCAGACTCTCTAATCTGGATCTATGATGGCCGCGCCCAATGCCTGAGTCTTAAACACACTCCTAAACAGCATTTAGGCCTGGGCCCACCACTCCAGTGGTCACTAACCTGGAAGTACTTTGGCCCACTTCACCATGCGTACCATCTGCTTTCCGGCCAGGCGATTGAGACTGGACAGCAGGTGGTCGGTGGTGTCAGGCTGGGTGTTGTCGTAGCCAGAGTAAACCTCTTCGGGCTCGATCAGCTCCAACACGCTGCAGATGGAGGGCGGGAGAAAAGGTGTGACCACCCCGGGCCCATGGGGCACCAGTGCGTTGGCAGCGCTGGAGCTCAGCTCCTTCTCTGAGGACAGGTAGTGGCCTCCCACACTGCCGGGGGTTTGGCTGTCCTTCGAGCCCTGCAGGTCCTCGCTAACTCCCTTCAGCTTACTTAACTTCTTGGACTTCCGTGCTGTGGGGAACACAACAATTCTTATTAGCAAATTGCTGACGTCAATGGGGATTACTGATATAGATAATCTGACTGAGATGATGATGAAAATGGGACAGATATATAGGAATTGCTATAATGTTAACCAAAAGCAAATATGGACCTATAGAGTATATATAATCTGGGTGCAAATGTTTATGTCGAGTAGATATGTAATTATCTGTCAGAGGTGACAATGTAAAACTTCTGCTTTCTCACTGTAATGTGACTCACACAGAGGTGTAGTTCAAATGTTCTGTGCAGCGCGTCATAAAATTGTAAAGGAAATCTGTTATCTGTCTGTATAAAGGAAGCTGTAACTTCTGGGAAGTTGTAACTTTAAAGGGGGAAGCATGTTAGGATGTGAATCAGGACTTGGAAGCTGTCCATTTCAAATTAACTACACTGATAGTTCGGCAACAACACCAAGAGTAGTGCTCAACAGTGCAAGCATCATATGTTTCATTCATGAGATTTCCTGTGTATTGTTTGTAATTCCCATATGTTCGAACACAGAATAGAGACACGGGAGTTTTTAGGGACAAGTAAGAAACACTGACAAAGCAAGCAAGTCAAATTGACAATAAAAGGTTATTATTCACACATTCTCAGTGTCCTGTGGAAACTTTATACCTCCAAAAGCTTTTCCGGAATTGATTTCCCAATCAATGCCCAATATTTAAATATTTTACAATGCATTATCAATGGCTTGGCTTGGTTCCAGGGTAATGAAACATTTCCCCACATGTTGGATGTAGTGTATAGAGTTGTTAATATTAAAAAAGAAAAAATTGGCGATATAACACTGTACTGGACACTGCCAATATGCTTTACTATTATAGCTTAGGCAAATGCGCATTTGTGAAGACAAACAATCCTTTCATCCAGAAAAGTTTTACATAATAGTAACTATAAATTTCAAAGCAGAAAATATGCCTTATTCTCAGAAACCCAATCAGGGTCTTCTGACAGTCACCATTTCCATCTTTTGCTCTTCACTGTACTGTATGGAACTGTAACATAGGCTACTTATAGGATACGTAAAAGCTGGAATTCAGTTGTATTCCCTTTTAAGTGTCCATAATTGTTTGTAATTTATCTGATTTCTGACACATGCCCATAACCAAGCAATCTGACTGCTGGCCTAGAAACCGCTCCTAACAATAACAAATTTCATCCTGCACCGGTTCACTGATAATAATGGTCCTCTCACGCTTGGGACTTTTGTCATATTGCATCATTAATTTTATGAATTTATTTTCTGTGAACAGTTGGAGGATTTTCCGTAGACATTTAACGGTACATAACTACAAACATTTATTAAATTATTTTCCCATTTAATAAACCCAAACTGCCTTCTCTTCTCCCATTCTCTTCTCCCTGGCAGCACAGACTCCACCCTGACCTCAGCTCCCCATTGTCATTATCAGCATCACCTCATTAAAAAAGATGACACAAAGAAAAATAAGAAAGTACAACCACATTTTCTGCAAACATCTAGTTACAATAGTAAACTGTCACAAATGTCAACTTTTAATCACTATAACCCAAGAAAATATGCTTTTACATTGTAATTCCAATGCATGATATCTCCATAAATAAAACTGACTGGGCTGGATGATAATTAAAATATGAATTTATCTGAGTCCATTGACAGCTTTGAGATTTGTGAGTACGGTCTGTAATCAGCAAAAGAACATGACAACTTTCAAGAGTAGCTTCTTATTGTTGAGGTAACTAAAGGTTTGCATTAGATATCAGTACAGTACGTACTACTAACATAGCTCCCATTGTCTATTATGCCATAGACTTTCAGGTGAAATTAACTTATTTCTGCGTTGAAGTGCAAGTCTGGGACAGATTCTAATGCCCAAGGTTAATATTGGCAGTGCTTTGTTGATAATAATAACAGGTAGGAAAATTAGATAGTTTGAATCCGATTTGCAGGACTCAAGCAAAAAAGAAAAAAAACTTGAGTAGGTTAATAGTTGATAGGATAGTTGCCCCACACCATTCAAATTTACATTTGTTTGTACTATTTACAATTTTGTTGATTTCACCATCTGTGTTTTTATTTCTAGCTTACAACCCCCCCCCACCCGATTCCATGAAGTCTGAAAGATCATTGGTGCTGTGTTTTAAAGTCCGAGTGAGCAGCTTTCCATAGGCATTCATTAATTCCATTCCTCATCGTGATAGATACATATCACTCCAGTCTACCACAAAAGATTACACTATAGGTTGAGCCTGAAGACTCCCAAAATGCACTAAATGGAAGCATGAAGCAGACAATTCAGGCCATTCTCTGTGACAGTGACAGTTGTGTTTGTCTTTTTCCTTTGGCCACCATTAGAGTGTGTTGTCACAACTAATTTCACAGCGTATGGTAACCAGAACATGCATTTCAAATTCAAATTTGACTTTCTGTGGGAATATGGAATTCAACTGTAATTTCAATGACTGTGATGGATTGGCAGCGGCCTGTCCAGGGTGTCTAACTGCCTCTTAGCCGAGTGTATGCTGAGATAGGCTCAAGCACCCGTGACCCTGAATAGGAATAAGTGGGTAGAGACAATGAGTGAATGAAGGCATGAATCTGAATGGACCACATCCCTGTCATCAGCAATGTTTCTTGTAATCTATTCCTCATATTTGTCTGTAAGTTTCGTCAACTGGCATCCTATACAGTAGATTCAGTATACACATACTGTGGATGCATTATGCATATTGTGCACTCACATACTACATGCACACACACACACACACACTATGACTCAGTATCCCCAGGCCTCCTATGACTACAGCAAGACCTAGTTTTCCATATCTATCATTTCTTATTAGCTGAGAGGGGTTCACACAAGCTGACTCAAATGTCAGATCTGAGACACGTGACGGGGCCAATCTGGAATCAGGGTGCCACTCCTCACCTCCCAGGTTCATCCCAGCTTGGAGACACTTCCGTACGCGACACGCCGGACAGTTTTTCCTTCGGATCTTGTCGATGATACAGTCGTTCCTCCCCGCACACAGGTAGTTGTGCTGACCTACGGGAAGGCATGACACAGCGTCAGGTTAACGGTGAAGCGCACACAGCTTGACATGGCATAGCGGTGATATTTTCAAAGTGATGTGCAGCAGAGAGAGAGACAAAAGAACAGTGAAGAGGGAGATAAAGAGGACTAACTTCTACAGCATGGATAATACATTTTTTATTTGATCATATATGAAATGTAACATATCCTTCACATGTTAAGATAGTAGAATCTCAGTCAGTGTTTGCAATATAGGTCAACATGAAGATTCATTGAATGCCTGGCAATATCAGACATCTGCATTTCATGATTATCCCTGCAAAAACAATTTAAATTGTGATTATTCCACTCTCACATTCAACAACGCCTGACTAATGGTGTTTTATACAGTATACGGCACGGGGGTATGAGAATTCATCGGAACCAGGACACTGGCTGCAGCTAGACTACTCCTGACAGTGATGCTAACATGGCGAGAATCCCTCCTGCCTCCTGCCTAGCCCTCAGCTAAACCCAATGATCTCCCATTTCAGAGCGCTTCCTTCCGCTCCACTAGCTCTTCACTGTACAGCTCCTCTCCTCCTCCACTCTCTCCTTCTCTACGCCTGCATCTCCATCCCTCCCTTTTTTTCTTTTTTTTTTCCTTTTTCCACACGTCCGCCAGCCTCAGAGCACCACACGCCCACACACAGACAGGCTCACGCTCGTGGACACACACACTCATTCACTCACAGACACACACACACACACACACACACACACAAACACACACATATACACACATGGCCAAAGCTGCTCCACTTGGCAATTTCAAAAACACTGCAAATCTCATATCTACTTGTACAAACACACACACATACGCACACACACACACACACACACACACACACAGAGGAATGACAACACCAGCCAGATGGAATGGTATATCATGGTGTAGTGGCCCTATATCCAGGAACCTCAATATATGAGTTAGTCCCATTAGGGTTGATTTAAAATTTGTGTTTACATCTGAGACTGTGTATTTGAATGCGTGTGTGTGTCAGTGCGTATCAGTCCGTATTTTCTTGCATATCATCTGTTTGTTTTGTATCCTTTATTTCTGCTTAAGTACAAGAGACGGTTGGCATGTACATTTATGTGTTTTCGTTACATTATTTGTTTACATGCAGTTTGTGAGCATGTGTTCATGCATGCATTTTTGTGCATTGTCTTTTTTTTTGCATCTACAGTACGGTATTTGTGTGTAGGATTGAGCAGAAGTTGTTTTCCGAGCTAGCAGGAGAAGTGCGCAGTGTGTCTGTCTGGCTGCTGCCAAAAGCCAAGGAACCAAGCTGCAGGAGGAGAGGCAGCAGCTGTAGCCCCACCACTATTTCTGGCTAAATCACATGACCGTTACATAAGCCCATTTTTCTTGCTCTAAAAAACAGTAAACTGCGACACAGGAAACACAACGCAGCCGTCCCCATCCCCACCCCCCTCGCGCGCACACACACACACACACACGCGCACACATACACACGCTCTCGCTCAGATAGGCCCGACCAAATGGCGATACTGAAAACTCTGGGGCCTTTCTGTCCACAGACTGTTTCGCTCATTCCCATGAATCTTGTTAATAATTGTTAGACTGAAATACACATTGTGAGACAGCCAAAGTTGCAGCCCGATGGTCCGATGGTGCGTGTGTCTGCGCAAGTGTGCGTGTGTGTGTGTGTGAGAGAGAATTAATTTATTTATGCGCTCATTTTGTGTGTGTGCACGCACTCACGTGCCCACACAGCATGTTTCCCTCCAAATATGTGCATTTGCTTTGTGGGCTTGCTGATGGATGATACTTTTTTTGAGTCTTACCTCGGTAAACTTCACATAAAACTGAAAAACATTTCTCATTTGATCTGTCAAAAAAGCGGCTTATTTATGAAGTCATCATGACTCCCATTTCCATGTGCAGCTCATCCAAAAAACTATTACTCCTGTTTTCCCTTTTACTCTAAAAACATTCTCTGATATTGCCAATGCGCCCTCAGGATATTTTCATATAATACACTATGGAAATGATAAAAAGATAAACGTGTTACATTGTTTTACGATGAGATAATTGCAATACAATACATCCTTGGATATGGAAGTTGGCAACATTCTCAAAACTCCACTGCTACAATACATGCTCTGTCAGCATGCTCCAAAACATGGCAACCCTCGGAGTTCTTTAATGGAGTCCACTCACGTCTACTTTTAGCTGATGATCTCACAAACTGGCAACAACCCGCTGAGTAGTCTCTGTTGTCTGTCAACTCCAGCATACATCAGTTATGGGGAGATTCTTCTGAGTGGGAAACACGCTGTCCTATGGGGACCCCACTTTAACAAGAGTAATCTCTGCCCTACAGTGCTGCTGCCAGAAGCACAGGCTGCGTCCGTTTTCTAAACAAAAGACAGACAGACTTCAGGCCTTTGCTAAAATACAGCCCTTAACCTGACATTTTCAAATAGCCACTAGCAACAGCCACTCACATCATCTATTGTGAAAACAGCCGCTCAGATACAGTAGCTGACCCACATCAATAATACTACACCAACTCCTAGCACACTGAATGGCATTTGGCAGTGGCTGGAAATTTCTCAGTCGCTGGCCGGTATTGCAGACACAAGATAGCATATAACTAAAGGATGTGCTAAATGCATGTCAGTCTCATGGATTAATGCCATTTAATTAGCCGATCACATCCTACAATGCAATGCACTTGGTCCATTCTGTGATTGTCTACCATCGGTATTTATGCAACCTAAAATTACATAGCCAAGAAGCAGCAAACAACCAAAAACAGGCGTCTCATAGATGTAGTTGTTGTTACCATTGACCTAGTACTTAATGCACAAAAACAACATGCCAGCAGTATGCAAATCATTGCCTTGCAACAGGACTGCTCCTCCAGCTCTTTGGACAACGCACAAACAGCTGTGTTGGATAAGGCCCTCCGCAATTTAGTTTCACTGTCTGGAGCATTATAAAAAAGACTACAGAAGTCAAAATTGGTTGTAAATAGAAGCTGTTATTTTGTTTACTAATGTCTCCACTTCTGTTATAATACACTATATCATATGCTGTTGTCTTGTATTTCCTTCCTGCAAAGATTTTCCCCGTTGGCTGCCTTTGTACATAAGGAATGTAGTTATTTATTTAGGCCATAATTTGATATCTGGATCTAAATGTCTAACATACCAAGGCAGACAGTAAAGGAATGCGTGTATGAAAAGAGCAGTTACAAGGGAAACATTATTCTCGCCTATGGTGCAATATTACTTTTTCCCCTAATTACAATACCCCCCAAAATAACCAATTTGACATACTGCTTATTGAGACATTCATACTAATTAAACATATTTGTTTCTAATCACTCCTAGTAAGTCGTTTATCTCTCTCCTCTTTGACACAAGGTATGGCTAACTAATTATCCTGAGCTGATATCAGATTGGACTCACATGAAATAAGGTCCACTGTTTAATTTGCTTTTTGCTTTGTTTCCACAGTGTGGCCTAAAAAAATTGGCAGAGGCCCAAAACACATTTGACTTTGTCCAAATCAAACAAATCAAAGAGGGCTACCTGCTGTCACCTGGTTTCTGACTACATGGTTACAACGGAAATATGAAACTCTCCTGTATTTCTCATCAACCCTGTTGTGCAAATATCATTTTCTGTCCATTGAAACATTACTTGGATGCCTGCCTCAAAGATTGTACTCCCCAACCAAAAAAGCACTGTGGACTAATTCCATAGTAATTCAACCGGTATGTATTACGCAATAATTTATCTGTAATAACTTGTATGGAACCAGTGTAATTGATGCAAATGCATATTTGGTATGACACACAGCACAGCTTGCCTGGCTGAAGTAGTGCAGCCAACAAAAGACTTTGAAAGAGCAAATATTGGAATCTAAAAATAATTGACAATGATCATTTAATAATGATCTGTTGGGGCACAACCCTATCACCAGAGCGGGCGGATCCCACAACACTCTGCCCATATCAACAACAAACCAATCATCAGTGAAGACACTGATAAAGCCCATCAGATTTGCACCGCTTATTTGGTTGAACACAAAAGGTGTAGCCCACTGAGTGCTGTGGATCCACTTTGCATTGATGTCAAAGAACAAAGGTATCACCAAGGAGCAGGAAGAGATGGCGGTCAGATTATACCCAACGGAGTGCCACAGGGCCCACAGGTCATCCCGGGCCAGGGGAATTAAGGACATGGAGGAAATTGCATGTGTGTGTGTGCGTATATGCGTATCTGTGCGAGATTTCATTATCATACATGCACCATACATCTGTTATTGTGATAATGGGCTTCAAGGGTAGACAAAATCCTCTGTGTATATACTGTACGCCCATGTGTCTATTTTTAACGGGATAAGGAGGTAATGCTGCACACACAAAACAGCAGAAGTATTTAGGTTCCATTAGAGATGCCCTATCCGAGCCTGCTTTCTCCAACATATGGGCCTATTAGCAATGTGGGTCACGTACATACTTAAGCTTTGCAGATTTAATTCCTACCTAATACTGTATATCTGAATTGCTATACCACTACTGGAGATGCGTGTGCCCGCGAATGCAGGCATGTGTGCATGGCATGCCTGTGCCTGTGACTGTGTGTGTGTGTGTGTTTTGTGTGCAGTTTCTGATCAAAGAACCTCTGTGATGTGAGACATGTGTTGGGAGCTGGGATCAGGACAAGACTGCTAAATGGCTTGGTTCCAGCTGTTGTTACATGAGCCTCTCACACACAACCTGAAGCATTCACTCCGGCACTGGAGGGAGGCCTTCATTCCGCAGTCTGAGAGACATTATTGGGGGCCAGGCCTGCCAGTCAAAGCACACACAGTACGGGACTTGTCCTCAGATGACTCCTGTGTTGCAGCCGGAGAGGCGGAACCAAAGGATAGGTTTTTAGATTGACACCAGTGCCATGGAAACCATGATCCAGTCACATTACAGAGCGCAGTGAGGCCATAACAAGGTTGAATAATGTCTCTGTAAACCTCGCCGTTCAAAAAGAGACCAGGAAAAACAAGTAGTGAGCTAAAAGAAGCGCTGAGTATTATTACGAAGAGCCGACATGCCAAGCCACTGATGACATGTGAATAATAAGCTGGCATGGAACTCGTCGAATCTTCCAGCGCTCCACATGGAGTCGTTTATTGAGTGCAGCTGTCTTGTATCAACAAACTAGTCCATAGTCGAGTGGATGCAGGGAAGAAGCACATGCGAGCGCATTCATGTATTTCCACCTTTCATTAATGATGATAAACGTACATTTGTGCGCTATTGTTTTGTGTCAGAAGACTTGTAAAGGATTTTTCTTTTTACGGCTGCTGAGATCCACAGCACAGAAGATACGTTTATGTGTTTCATAAAAATCACACAGAAAAATTGTCTGTATATTTACAGTAATGTGACAGTTATGTGAACATTAGCAATACAAATGCAAAACAAAATGTGAGCTTCATGATGATTATTCCATACCTTCCATACCTGTTTACTTTGTGAGTAAATTTCAAAGTCAAAAGGAACAAGGCTAGGCTATCTAAAATGTTTTTTTATGTGAGTATAAAGGCTGCCACACTGTATATAAGGTAAACTGAAAGACTGGTGGTGAATAGGAGAGCAGGTGGATGAACGTTTCTATAATGAAATGAATGTAATCAGGGCATCATCGGAGGTGTGAGGTGAGGTGTTACAGTGTACAGTTGGCTGTGCCTTCCGGTAGCTATGACAAAAATGAACAGGAATGAATATTCGCCCTGCCGCGGAGGAATACAGCGTGCAGATCTGAACGGTAAAAGGCCCATGTGGCCGATAAATATTCCACACGGACATTCCAAGTGTAAACCTAAAATGTCATCCTCCAAGAGTAACTCTGCCAGGCTCCAGCAATGTAAAATGAAGCTACCTAACAATGACTTGTCTGACTTGGAGACGGGGGGAAAAAAAGACCCTCCACAGACAGCGGATTTCATTTGATTTGTTGATGACTCCAGAATACTAACTAGCTATGTAGTAAAGGGCTGTGAGCCAGTTAGTCGTCTAATGAGCTACAGCCGACCAAAAAGTTGTGTCCCCCGAGGCGGGCGGTGCCAAAAGAAATTAAGCATGGGCTGGATTATTCCCCTTGTACTGATGCCCGCTCTCTGCAGTCTTCTCTCATATCTCAGATGCCGAGTCGAAGTTTTTCACTTTGAGAGAAGAGAGGAGGAGAAGGAGGAGGGGAGAAGGGGGGAGGGGAGGAGTAAAACGTCTCCTCACGTCCTAACTTACACCTCTCTGGAGCTCATTGCTGACACATCGCTTTAGCTCTCTCACTCTCTCTCTCCCTCTTTCTTACTCTCTCTCCCTCTCTCTCTCTCTCTCTCCGCTCCTCCTCTCTTTATCTCTCTGTCTGCGTCTGCCTTTTTCTTCGTCCTTCCTCCCCCTCCCTCTCTGTATCCGTTTCACTGTCCTCTATCTCTCTTCACTTTGCAAAATCCTTCTCTCACTATTTTCATCCTTTGCCTCCCTCTACCTTGCCTCTCTCTTTCCATCGCAGCAGCAGCTGTGGAGGGGTCAAGTAAGGTAGCAGCTCACTGTGCACATCAAAAGGACACACACACACACACACACACACACATCGCACGCAACCTTGATGACATCAGGCCACTATATGGGCTGCCCTTATTACGCTTTCATAGTTTGCCCAGTAGCAGTCGTTTTTCAGTACAGAGTCAAGAGGAAACTCCATTCAAATCAAAGCCAGAAAGTTTCAAAGAGAGATGCACAAAGATATACAGGGAAGGAGCCGTGCCTTGTAGTAGCTACAAGGAGCAATACAGGCATCAGATACGCAGTCTTACATCCCATTTTATACAGCTTTCGTCATTGAGTATGGTATCCTGTGTGAGATAAAGTCAAATGGGGTTTTACATGCATCCTTAGCAGTTATATCGCATTGCCTAAAAGTGTGAGCAGGCAGGCCAGTAGCACTCTTCAGAGCCTCGCATGGAAATGACTGGCACTCTCCAACAAACAGCAGTATTTGTCAGATCTTTAGCATCTGCCACCAGCTCTCTACTGGCCACGCTTAAAGCAAGAACAATGACAAGTCTGATTTGATAACACCAGACACATAATCTGGTTTCAGGTCTCTTTAACGATGGTGTGTAAATATCGTCAAATGAAGGCATGATTTGATAGGAAATGACTGCAATTCCTCCAATGGCCGGGAAAACACCTAGAGGGCTGGATGGCTGGCTGGCAGGCGTGCTTGCTTGTTTGTGCCTGCACTGGGTATGTAAGAGTGTGTTTTGCATTCAAACGTTCCTCTAAATGAGTTAGGCCAATGCCTCAGGCAACAGGCAGAAAATGAAAAGCACATTATGACTGCTGCTGATTTTCCCCAAGCTAAATATAACATAGAGGGGCTGTTGTGGGAGAATTACCTACCGGATGTTTTTTGTTTTTGTTGTTGTTTTGTTTTTTTAATCTTATTGAGGTGCCAGTCAACTAAGCATGCAACATGGCTACAGTCTACAAATAAAATGCCTGGTTCAGACTTTGGTTATTTCAATGATTTTTGACAAAATAAATGTGGAGAAAGGCAGCTGGGAATAAATTCACAAACCACAGTTTGTAGCATTAAACAGTGTAGTGCAAATAAAACCAGTATCAACCATTGGTTAAAAAGCCACACACAGCGCTGTGCCTGCTGCCAGGTGAGGCTGGTCCTGCACCAAACCATAACACAATCCATATTACATCAATTTGAAGAAAGTATCACTTTCTTCAAATTCGTGCAAGTAATATCAGCAAAATATTCTGCCTAAATGCAAGCTGCCTCACTGTATTCCTCCATTCAGTAAGTTCCTTGAACTCTGTTCTGTCAGGAGATTTGAAAAAAAAAAACTGATTATGTGAAAAAGTGAATTACCCTAATAGCAAACTTCCTTGTTTTGCATTTTCTCATTAACATTTTCCAAATGGGACAATTGTAAGCTTATATAACAGATTTAGACTTACTTAGCACAAGGTATCCCCCCCACTATTTTCAGTGAATTGAGCAAACACACAACCAAAATGGCTGTTGATGATCCTGAAGGCTATAGTCATCTTCAAAGGTGATGATGCTTGGGCAACTGATTGAAACAATGGTGATAAGCAATGCTGAGACAAAATCAATGTGGATCACACTTGCTGTAAGGAATGAAGGCAAAATGAAAAGAAAGACATGGCTAGTCATTATGGCTGATAAAACTGCCCATCTGCCCTTTGCATCAAACATTTACCCACATACCAAGGTGTATTTCAGCCTAGATATACAACTATTAGCTGCATTTAAATAAGCATGTCACTTTTCTGTGTACAATAAAATAATATATGAGCTTCCTTTTCTCCTTTTCCCATGTTCAGGAAGAGTGATTGGGGCTCATCAGTCAGAAGGCCTATAAAGTGTCATCTTGCTGGAACATGAGTTACCTTCCACAGCTCTTTTGAAGAAGACTTTGCAGCTTCCACACGTGACGACGCCATAGTGACATCCTGACGCCTCATCTCCACACACCAGGCACACTTTGGCCGTTGATGACGGTTGCCTCAATGACGAGCTGGAAGGACAATGCACACACAAAACACAAATTACTTTTTAGACCAAACATAAATCAGCAAAGACATTTCAGAAGTCAACAACGAAGCCAGGGCAGAGCGTCCCTTTCTAACTACGCTACAGCCTGACACGCGCTGTGAAACATTCTTAGTTTTACGACCTACAGTACAGTAGCAGCACAATGTGGCGACCCATAAAGATGTCTGCCAACCAAGAGAGAGGAGGGCTTTGCACCCATCTGATTTACAGCTTGGCCTGGCTTACAGAGATGACAATGACAAAATTCCAGAGGAGATCACTTGAATTCAATAAGCAAATCAAAGACAAGCTGCACAGAGACTGGGATGTCAAAGGAAGTAGGACTCAAAACACTTGTAGCATCCTCTGGCACGAAAGGTGCAAGGCTTTGGAAGAAGTGGCAAGTGGTTGACAAATATGATAGAAACCATGACACTAAAGAAAAAAATTGTCTAAATACTACTGTGTACGCAACATCTACTCAGTTTATGGTCAAGGCTCAAATGTGAGAATCAACACTGACATGTACTGTATAGTATGTAACATGGCATGCGCTTGTTTGTTATACTCTGAGCCATAATCAATAGGCCACAGAATTGATGAATCGGCTCCAATTCTGGCTGATCCAAGTCATTGTTTACTTTGGAATCGTTTACTGCTTTGACTCTGAGCGCTCTCTTCAATTAAACGACCATTAGAGCGCAGGATGTATTTTCTTACCGATGCAGTACACAGTGGGAAAATCACTGAGTTACCGTCTACCTATTCCTGCACATGATGTCATGTGTTCAGGTGTCAAAGTTCATTAGTAATGGTTATGTTTGGCTCATTGAAATATTTTATATGTCAAATATTAACTTATAGTTAATTATGAATCCAGCTACCAAAGAGGATGACATAAAGCATATTGAATCAAAAATGTCTAAACGCATTGAACCCGTGTGCAGTGCATACAAGGCCACTGTATATTGTCAGTAGAGTATATTGTATGTGGCCTTGTGATGAGCTGTGTGTTCAGCATTTTTAACATTCAAATCTGAAGCAGACCTGGGGACATCCAGACAAAATCTATTTCCCAAGCCGAGCTCTGGTAAATGGAGACATAAAGCGAGAGATATGGGGGGGGGGCAGGTAAATTTTGAAAATGGATCAGGCAACCCAAATAAAGTTTGGATGAGTCAGCAGAGATGTGATTAAATAGCTCCAATGAAACCTGACATGGTTTTATCAGTTTGCAGCACGAGGATGGCCTGTGGATGGGGCTGAATGTGACCCTTTGAGATCATGGCACATGGCATGGAGCTGGACTGTGTGAGTAAACTTGGGATTAGGGCTGAATGATTTTGAAAAAATATCTAATTGCGATATTAGAGGGAATGATAATTTTTACATCATTATTCTCATTTTCATTGAAAAACGTATTAAAATGATTATGGTGTGATTTTTGTGGGGATCTGTACCGAACAAAGATGTTTTCTTACGTCTATAGAATATGATGTGTAGGCCAGGACATCTCTGCAGCACGACAATATTTAATTTAAAATGTTATTTTGACACACATTTTGCAAATATTGCGCCTCCTGCGATTTGAAAATTGCAGTAGGCCATATTGCGATTTCGATAAAATTTCGATTAATTGTTCAGCCCTATTTGGGATGAGCTCGGCAAACACCGGTGTGCATTTGAAGAGTAGCGTATTATAGGGTATGCTACTTATTTATGTTAATGGTTGGAGTTAATGGATGGACATTGAATCAATTGGTTCTCGCATATTGTAAATATTTTTATACACTACATTTACACTTTGAGTGGAGTAAAAGCCTTATGAATTTAAAGGTTAAGTCTATATAAGAAAATAGAAATAAGAATATATAATCTCTGATAAACATTCACTTGCGTGCGCGCACACACACACACACACAGAGACAACACAACAGCTAGATGAGTACAAAGAGAGAACACCTTGTATCAAAACATTAAAAGTGGCCTCAGCTTCCCCTTCTTTTCTGTGCTAATTACCTCTCTCTCATCTCAATCAATAACATGCAAGGTGATTGTCTGGTTAACATTCTCCTTACATCCTTCATCAAACCAGCTGCCAAGCGCTCCCTCTCTCTCTCTGTCTCTCTCTGTCTCTCTCTGTCTCTCCATCTCTCTCTCTATCTCTGCCTCTCTCTCTCTCTCCTGCACACACATTTCCTCCTGGGGCCTAGCTGGAAAGGGGTACAGCAACAGTGCACTCAGATACAATCAGGACCAGTGATCTAATTCCCTCTCGTCCATCTACACACACATTCAATTTGTTAGGACGCTTAGAGGAGTCTCTGGTGAGGTGTTTGTCTGACTAGATCTATCTGGCATTTGGCCCTATGGTTTCAGCTAGTGTGTGTGTGTGTGTGTGTGTGTGTGTGTGTGTGTGTGTGTGTGTGTGTGTGTGTGTGTGTGTGTGTGTGTGTGTGTGTGTGTGTGTGTGTGTAGGTGTGTGTGTGTGTAGGTGTGTGTGTGTGTGTGTGTGTGTGTGTGTGTGTGTGTGTGTGTGTGTGCGTTTGTAACCATATGTATCTATTGAATATTCCCCCCATACATTGACCTTTCTCTCCAGCAAAAAACAACAACAACAACAGTGGCTCTATTATCAAGGGGACAACCTCTCCCAAAGAACAGCCAGGGAATGAAGAGAGTACTTTGGAAACATAAAAGTTCCTGGCCAAAAACAACGTTCGTATCAAATCAAAAGTCCCTCTAAAGACTACTGCTAATATCCACTCAGTGCCGGTCGCCCCTTTAATAGCGCCACACAACATTAAAACCTTGTCGCTGCTTGCCAGCCTGCCTGCCGGTCCACCAACAAGGTGACTTCCCCTCCCTCGGAGAAGTATATAGGTCATTCTCTCTCTCTGCTTATGAAACCAGAGCAGACAGGCCAGCCTGCAGTGACTGTGCACCACAGCCGCCAGTAGCCCAAACTAAAGAGAGGCAACGAGACGTTTCCAAATCAGGCGCTTTCAGCTGAGATGTTACTGTTTGTGAGCGTATTTATATTTGTAAACAGGATTTTAAAAAAAAAAGAAAGTTTGAATGAATGACCTTTCTGTTTGACTTGCTATTTAGATAGCTTAATAAGTTCTGAAATAGCAACTTGTGTCTACTGGAATAAAGGCTTCAGCTGCACTTTTAGATGTTTAGCTAACATCTTGTAAAAGTCCTTCATGCATAAATGAGTGCTAACCTTCGCCTCTTACTGACCACACAGTGTCAGCCAGTAGCGGACTGTTAAAGCTGCAGCAGAGGCAAACTTGCGATAATGTTGAGTTGCAGACAGTTGTTTCAGAGGAATGCGCTGCCTAATAGCATTAGATGGCTGAACTAAATCAACTTTAATGTCTCCACAAGACATTTTTAATTTGGACAAAAAAAATCAAAATGATATCCATAACCATATTTGTACGATAATGTGTATGACTGCACCTAAAAAAACACCCAAAGTCAATGTGGACTGTAATAGTTTTGCAATTGTGTGTGCAGGGCTTTACTGTAAACCGTCTTCTTTTGCTCTTGACCGTTGTCTCCTCTATTTCTGGGTACAGTCATAGACTAACTCAAGGGGGCTGACAGCACGGATCAAAGGTCTCATTCTTTGCTCCAGTTGTTGCTTTTTTCCCCTCCTACAGAAACCCCAGGGCAGCAGTTCCATTGTTTTCAATGTCCTTTCATCTTTAAAGATAACACACAAAGCTAACAACTGATTCAGTCGCTGTTTATTTCCCATGAGGATACAGATGAGTGTGGGTAAACAATGCCTATTTCTTCCCACCATAATGTACATAGAAATTGGTGAGTCTGTAACCAGTTCTCCTCTCCCCATGCCTCTCAGGCCTACATGCTGCTTAAGACGATATTAATAAAATTGTACAAAACCTTAATATGAGCTTGCAGCTAGACAAAGCCCACTATGCCCACTAAAAATCTGTTAGGACCACAGGACAGATGTTTGGGCTCAAATTGGTCTCAAGCTTTCTACAAGTTATTTCGGATGTCACACTGCGAGCATTCTCCAAATGGTTCAAATATCTCCACCCTCTCTCAGCTGTGGAAGGAATGCTAAGTCAGCGAGAGCGAAGTCCAGATAGGATGGTTATTTAAGCCAAAAATGTCTCAGAATCAGGAAATAATGTACTTGATAATCACTGCAGTCATCCGAGGCGGCCTGCCTTTTGGGTGCCTTTTTGCTGAACTTTGTCAAAGCCACTGTGGGTCTGTGTCCATGTATCGTACAGGTCAATATGGGTCACAAAAAAAAAAAAAAAAACAGGGTCAAAAGTAACTAGCACAATTAGTTGCCATAGAAACTGAGCATGAAGTCAAAGAAAATTGACGAGTAAAAGTACAAAGGAAGTGGAGGGGCCATAGTCATTCTCAGGTTATAAAGATAACATCGTTATGGGTGAATAATGGGCCGTGAGATGGTTCTGTGACTGCTGATGGAAGACAGTAAGGCCCGCGTGGTACGAATGAACCCTTTGACCCACATAAGTACATTAGCATGATAGAGTCAGTAAACAAGCAGTTGAACCACAGAGCGAGCTTTGTTGCACAGAAAAACAATGTTCTCATCATGCATGTAATGCCTCTGTCTGTCACACACACACACACATATTGTATTTGCACTGCTGTAGACCCACCCACTATAAAGATAAGTTTGTGTATGCATGCATGTGTGCGTGCATGTGTGTGTGCGTGTGTGTAAGCAGACACACTGACTCATTCATTCTAGAGGCTGTTATCACAGGGATAGTTCAGACAAGTGGCGTAGCCTCCCTGAACCTGTCTTCATGAAAGAGAAGCATCCTTGACACGGCAAACAATAGCTTCCACAGTACAGTAACTCTCTACAGTCTGGCCTTCAATATTTATGTAATACACACCTTGGCTTGGTGGAAAATCTAAAGGTAGATTAGTTTAAACGAAACCAGGGGAGATGGAGATGGGGGGGGGAGAGCGAGAGAGAGAGGACAAAATGGCTTACATAACCATGGGCAGACAGTATAAACATTAGGTTGACGCCCACTCACCGCCTCTCAAAGAGAGAGAGGTCTTATGGGTAGTGTTAGAGAGCCACCAGGGAATTATTTTCCTGGTGAAGGTGACCCTGGCATTGGGCAGAGTACCTGAGCATACAGAAATATGAGATTTCCTCTTCGCCAGGCTTGTGTTACACTTGTGTTAAGGTTACAGTATAATCCCCTCTAACTGGCTGTCGCATATGGTTAACTACGGAGAAAAAAATGCAGCTTCATAATGTTGTGTTTGAGTGTTGCATAAATTCCAGTTAGACACAATAGTCATTTTCATGGCATATCAATATTCCATTTTGTTTATATTTTACAGTAAGATACAATGGACAAAGACCCACAATATGGGACATATCAGGCTATTTCATCATCAAATAAAATGTATTTCACCATAGAGAATGGCGAATTTGCTGTCTGATGGTATCTGGTATCCAGGCTGTGATTGCATTCCTTGTTGTATATTCCATTTGTGCCATCTCCCCACCAAGGCCCATGCCTACAAACTTTAACTGACCTTCCCCATAACAAATCACGATTATCTTTCTCCTATATCCACTGTTTTGAGTGTAAACAAAGAAATGAGAGAAGTCGTAGAATGCATGCACGCACACACACACACACACACACACACATAGAGTGGTACTGTATCATTCTGATCTACACACAGTATCCAGGGTTTTGTGCTCTATCTTTACCCAACATGTCTAAAGCTGCACCTCTCTATGACTTCAAATGCCGCAAAGAATTGTAAATACCAACTTCACTGCCACACTTTGCTGAACTCTCACCTCTTTTCCTCCAGTCTGCAGTGGTAGCTGAACGGCCCAGGGGCCTGATGGAGACAGCGGACTCCTTTAGGGCAGCGGGAATGGAGCTCAGCTGATTAAAACTAAGCCCGGGGAGCTGGTTGACCATTATAGAAATTCACCTCAATCACTTACTGTCAAAAGTAGTAATTAAAATTAATCACCTGAGATATTGTGGTTATCTAAGTAGTAAAGAATGCTTGCATGAATCTTTGGGAGATGTGGCAGGGTGTTATTATCTGGTGGGGAGGATCATTGCTTCTGGAAACTCCCGTAATTCATGCCTGTCAAGAACAGTGATCTGGAGTGAGGGACGGATCGCATCCATGCAGTATAGAATTAGGCATGGGATGCCACTGCGTGCTTTTTGCCTGATTCATGCTTTCTGTGTGGATTGACGTGCTTGAACTCCATATGAGATGTGCCGTTCGCGTACCTTGGTATGCATGGTTCTTGCGCTTTTGACCAAACCCCTAAAAACTAGGAAAATTCAGCTATCCAAATCCCAAAGCAAGGAATCAGCCAGTGGGTCCAGTTCCTCTCTGTTCAGCCAATTCTCGATAGAGGCGCGTCTATGTAACTGCTGTGCTATTCACGTCGTTTCAGATTTTAGGTGCTGTTCGGCATCACATGTGACTCTCAAATGCAACCAATGCACTCACTCATTCTGGCCGCAAAAATGTAATTGTGACCGCACGCACTCCGCTGCATTTGCTCCTGCACTAAGCATGAACCAGGCTTAGGATCTCCAATACTGCGAGGAACGCCATGAAGTGGGGTCTAGCAATTGAGCTTCTGAAATAATGTGTCTTTGTAAAAGACTAAGAAGAATGGGTTTCTGGTACAAATTACACAAATTAGCTTGGTTCCCTCAAAAGACTTTCTCCCTTTAGAGAGACATTTCTTTTTATTATTAAGTTTTCACTTGCCATGTAAAGGACATGAGGCAACCGTGAGGGGGCAATGGGGGTGCAAATATTAAACAAGGAAAGCATTTGAAGTGTGCTGTTACCTGACAAAACAGCAGCTGCTTTATCCATGAAAACAGTCCTGTTATTCATTCATTCATTCATTCATCTAGCTCCATAGTAGCCCTAACAAATTGCCTGATCAAGTCCCACAGCAGCGTTTTGATCGACTGTGACAGAAGTATCTTTATTGACTTAAAGGACTTGGGTCCTCACAAGCCAAGCACACTGATCCGTTAATGAACCCCAAGTTTCTGTTTTTCGCACCACATTTTCCAAGAACTTCGCTGAAAACAGACTCGGGATCAAAATACTCAGCAGCCACGAAGCAGCTGGGAACACATCTCAACTGACTTGTTGAGAAATGCACCAGTGGGCATCAGGTTGATTTCCAGGCATGGGAAATAGAGAAACAATGCAAACAAAAGGCCGGTCATAAACACAAAACGTTAAACACATAAAGGAACACGAAATACCAGCTCATTTGACTTTAATCACATTTCCCTCCTGAAAATAAACCTACATGATAACAACAAAAATAAGCATGGTAGTTGGCGGAAATCTAACTAAACAGAGGAAAAGGAGCCTGTTTTCACCACCTTTGTGTAACATGGCTCACAATTTACTTTAATCTAGCTTAGTGCCGTGAACACAGACATAAACGGACCAACTTCAAAGCTACGATGCTAAAGCTGGTTTCATTATAGGCCCAAATCCTTTGATTTCAGTGGCATGGATGAACTTGAGACCCGGCCTCCCCTTGTGTTCAAGAATTTAACCCTATTCACCGCTAACTTTGCTCTCTCCCACTAAATCCATGCAATACCTGGCTCCTTACTCGTGTGTCCAGAGCCAGGTCTGCAGCCTGTTGCCTGTACAGCAGGTGACCTCCAAACTCAGCTTAGAGGCCCTAGGACAAACGAGAAAGACAAATCCCTAGAGAGGGAGATTATCTTTAAGGGATCAGCCCTGGACTGAGTCACCTCTATCCCACACTCTCCTTCTCCACTTTCTAGCAACAGTCAACTCACAGCCGACTCCTGTTTTTCCTCACCTTGCTGCTGTAAATACAAGGAAGGCCCAGTCAGTCAATGGGTTAACAGTATACTATAAAGTATCACCAATACAGTCGCCAATATAAAGGCCTAATATTATATGAAAAAATGTTAACACGTAATGCATGTTTCAACCAACTATTTCATATTTTTCTGTTAGTCCCCACAACTCCACCCACATCCACACACACACACTATTCATCCATAAGTGAGACCTACAGTAACACTGTCCAGTGTAAAGAGAACAGTGAAAAGCATTATGTCACACCCAGCATCATGTCACAAGTACTTACTATGTGATTCAATGGATTTCATCTCCACTGTGCCTTAACCACTGGCTCCTTCAGTCTCTTAGACAAACAGCCTTGACAACTGCAGTTTCATATTTAAATTTTAAATTTCATTCTTGCTAAAAATCTGTATTACAATTTACTCAGCTATATAATGAATATAGCCAGGAATGTATGCTCAGTAAATCTCCTGAAAATAAATTCTAAATCACTAGAGAAGAGAGGGCAACAGCATCAGCTACCCATTGAGGCTCTGTAGTTCAAAGGGTTATTGGATTTGATCAGGATGATTTTTATTTATTTATTTTATTTGTAATTTTTTACATACGAGACTAGTGACTAGTGATTGAGCACTCTCTTCATATTCCGCATAAGATTTCATTATTCATAAACGATTCAGGAGTTCATTATTCATAAACTACACCAAAGCTGAAGGTCAGCATTTAAATTCTAAAATCTTAAAAACCAAATGTACTAAGTCTGCGGATCCAGAGAAATGAAATGTGCCACAAAATATCTTATTCAAAAGGCGACCTTTTCCTTTCCCTTATAATTTGAAAAGACCTCACTCTGAATGTAGGCTAATGTACACTGGCGCTGACACATGTTGCCAGCAACCCTACGCATTAACTGTCACATGCAATCATCCTCAACACCCACCAGTCATTTACAATTCTGCCGGGACAAACATGGAGGAAGAGCGGCTTGGAGTCCGGCGAGCACTTGTGCAAAGGAGATTCGCTGCACAGACGAGCCTGTACAGTACGTCTACATACATCGAGCGCTACAGTTTGCTGTGGGGCTGCCAAGCGGATCTGCCTTGGGTGTTTATTGTATGTATAGCTAATGGTTGAGTGGCTCAGTAAAGTCATGTGGTATGAAACCGCAACCTCAAGAAATGGGCTGCGCACGGGAGCCCGAGCCAAGGCTCTGTTTGGCTAACGTCCAGGTGGTTAGCACCACGGCAGCACATTCTGCATGTTAGCTCAAGAACTGCTGAGAACTGCTCTCCAGTCAGCCTCTCGATAGTATTTGACATGTTCAACAGAAGAGTAGCAGTGGTATGCCCAGCTAGAAGTCCTGCCTGCACACGCCCACTTAGTCCACACTGTGAATGCTGCTAGCTTAGCATCTTGTGGTATCAAAGGACCCGAAGGGAATGAACAAATACATGAAGCATGCAACTAAATAGTAACAGAAAATTTACATTGTATGAGCATTTTCTAAATGTTTTGCACATTTTTTCCTTTCACAATTACATTTTTTGGTCATGAGTAGTATCGGATCAATTCTACACCACTAAAAAAATGCCACAGTTACGGTGATATACTGCTGTTGAATGGGAAGTTAATGCTCTTTCATGTAAACCCAGAGCCAATAAAGTGAATGGTCCAACAGGATTATGACTACAGTTCACCCAGGACCATCAGGCCCGATCA
The DNA here is from genome assembly GCF_046629955.1 of Centroberyx affinis. Taxonomy (NCBI): domain Eukaryota; kingdom Metazoa; phylum Chordata; class Actinopteri; order Beryciformes; family Berycidae; genus Centroberyx; species Centroberyx affinis. Next base: position 57,050 of record NW_027279340.1, read on the forward strand.
TTATAAAGCGAGGCGTTATTTTCCCAAAAGGTCAACTTTGAGATTCTGACCTCACAATTACAAAAGGTCCCACACATGTGGTACAAAATGTAAAAGAAAAAGAACGTTAGAGGGCAAAGACTTGCACAAGCACACACACACACGCACACAATGTCTGGTCAAACTAAATGTGTCTCTGTGCAGTGACCTTTTTCAAATGCAATGTGTTCACCTCCAAAGGATTACGGGCCCAGATGGCCATTGGATGAACAATGCCACACCTGCTGAGGGACATGGCGCAATTAGGTTCCTGCAAAAAAACTGCAAAAGGAGAGCCTCAGTCTACACAATGAACTATCAATGGGACATATATGTGCTGACTAATCTAACTCCTGGCTAATCTAACTCCGACTACAACCACAGTATAATCCAACCCCTTAATCTGTACTACTGTATAATAGATCTTGAGTCAAGGTGAATCCTTGCAGCACGCAACTGATATTAATGGTCTTCTGAAACGTCTGATTGTAATCAGGACAAAACTGCATGTTTCCAGTTGCACATGGAAGCGTCGAAGAATTATCTGAGCGATGAGATGCTTTTCAGTTTCAACCAGCTATTTTTCAAAATAGAAACCAAGCTGAAAAGGTCATGATTGCACAAGAATGAGGGTTAAATGAGTATTTTTCCACAGTTCTAAATAAAAGAAGACAGACATTAAACGTCAGGCTCTAAAGCCAAACATTGGCTGATAAACCTTAGCCATCACCAGACAATGCCCCATTCCATACAGACTTGCCATAACACTGTAGTTTCTTTTACAAACCACATCACACAAAGGACACGTGTTGGCCATGTGCAAAGAGAGAGCAAGACAGAGAGGGAGCGAGAGAGAGAGAGAAAGAGAGCAGAGTCTGTTTTCAAAGAATGGACCTCATGCCCCAACTGTCATCCCACCTCTCATCCATCTCTCTTCCCTATCGTTGCACATATATGTTATACATAGCCCAAAACACAGTCGCCCGTTCAAAAACAAGAGGTTAAAAATAACATCAGTCATTGTAACCTTGGCTCAGGTGAGCGTTGCCTCAGATATGGCTGACTATTGATGTATATTTAATAAGGTGAAAGATTCGCAGTGGTGCGAGTGGCTGCCCTTTCAGTGCGGGCGCCCATGTCACCTTGTCGGGCCGGCCGTTTCCCCGTGATGTCAGCAACGGTGTGGCAGACTGGAGGAGTAAAGAGAATAGGAGAGTGAGAGGCGGAGAGAGATAGAGTGAGAGAGGACTAGAGAGAGAGAGAGAGAGAGAGAGAGAGAGAGAGCGAGACATGAGGGGAGCGGAAATATTTATATGGTATTCTTTGTGAATTTCTACATCCATAGGCATTGGCTTATTGGTTTATTCTGACCGGTTGGTTTGGGACATGATGACGGTCAAAAAAGTGTTAGATGTTTAAGTTATGTCTTGCATGCCTCCTGGCAGATGCTGCCACACTGTACTGCAGTTATGGCAAATGGAGAGTTATGTACCTGTTTAATACACAATGATCTGGTTGGATTGTCCCTGTCCCCTTTCTCCAGGCTCACACTAGCATTCACACAAATATATGTTCATTAACACACAGTTGCCCGCACACACACACACCGTTTCCCACCACATTATAATTCCCTTCACGCTGCACTTTTAATAAATCATAACATCAGGCTTTGCCACTAAGACGCCCTGTTCAAATAAAACATTCGCCCAACCAAATACTCCTGGGGCTCAGAATAGCTCCCACATTTTCCATCTGAGCGAAATACTGTCGATTCAGAGGTTTTTCTCTTTCCTCTCTCCCCTCCTCTTCTCCTCACTGTCTTCTGTATACACTACATCTCATTGTCTGAGGTGTATAAAACTCTGAAGATTAGGGTAAATACATGACATCTTGAGCTCCTCTCATAAATATTTAAGAATGGGAGACAGGTCTAGGGCGTAGGAGGGAGGGGAAATATCTAATGTATATATACCTGTGTTTGCTTTGTTTTAATGAGGGGTGAAAAATAAATAAATAATTTACGGGACTGGCACACACATAGCTAATACTATTAGAGCCTCTGGCTTTTTTTGAAAAGTGATGTTCCAGAGATGGATCTCTTCCTTAAAGAAGACTTGCTGCGGTCCAACCAGAGTGGGGTTTTTTGGCGTTTTTTTTAATTACTTTTTGTGGGCAGGAGTTAAGTCTCAAATGAAATTCTGAGTTCTTAAATGGGAGGCCATGGGGATTTATACAGTGAACAAAGGATTCCCTATTGAAACGGAGGCTTTGTGCAGCAGAAAAGCGGCTTGTAGCTCTGCATTTTCTATCTATTCACTGTTCTGCTTCATGTTGCGAAACCCGTCAGCGCTAATGAATAGCTTTATAAGAGGAAATAGAGCATAATTGGTTTTTGAGAGACAGCAACACAAAGACATGGGTGGAATTGGGAAGGATGTCTGTCAATCTCACATCAAGCATACCTTCCACCAAGACCTGACTGGCACACTACATCCAGCATTTCTGACGCTCTATACTGTGTAGCACATTGACAGCCTTTCAATGTGCCACTGACTCCTCTTTATGTACTCTGCCCCCAGGGTCTGTCTGTCCACAGAGGCTTTATATGTGAAAGCCTGTCATAACTGCCATGTTAGAGTGTAAGTCATGCCCATTTCACTGGGATCCCTGGCCAAAGCATACAAACTCTGGTTACAGTGAATTCAGAGGAGGTGCCAGGCTGCTCTGAACAGATCTGTCACCGCCAAATACCCCCAGGAACCAGAGGTCATAATTTCCATTTAGCACCTACTGCTCCTCCACATACGTTACGGTTGATAGCCTGCTTCAACATGTGTACGTTGCCCTGAGCTCGGGCTGGTGAAGCGCTTGCATGTGGGGTTTTTTCCTTAAGCAAGCACACATGTACAATATATCTAAGAGAAGCATATTTTTTTAAGTGTTTTATAGCCTAAAATATGAAGCCTCATAAAGCCAAAAAGGCCCCAACCTGAGGGCCTCTGCTGTGCTGTAGATACATATGCTTTGCGTCACAGATGAAGGATTCACTGCTGCTCTAAATAAATCAGCAACTGGCTAGACCTGTCGGATGCAAAAAGAAACAAACAAGAATTGCTTACCGCGTTGATATTTTTTTCATGTCTGGATTGTATATGCGTCCCTCTGTCTCTATAGTATCTACGCACTCACGATCTATTCAGCAAAAGCAAAAGACAACATTAATTTCAACGTTTCCTCACATCACCAACCTTTTTCTGCCTCTCTTCCTACTCGTTTATCTTTTGTCAACAAAGGCGTAAGTAATAGCCAGCACATTTCCCATCCCTAACCACTTTGTCATTCCGTTTGAACTCCTCCTCCTTCTATCTTCACCGCTGATTTGACTCATCCCTGCCCTCTTGCCACCTCTTCTGTCAAGGCTAACTTTAGCGTGATGCTCAAAGGTCTCTGCCCCAGCTGCCGCTCGTTCACCATGGATCTGCAAACACTCACGCTTTCCTCAAGCCTATGCTCCTTCGTGTCTCTCTGTGAAATACAAACAGGATGCATTACCCCTTTAATCTTTGCCTCCTGCTGAGTTACTTATTCTAGTTTTATGTGGTTTAAAAGACATTTGTTGGAGAAGGCAAAGCGTGCCATCATGGAGCCAAACATCAACATTAGCCTGATGCTGAAGTCTTACGTTTCCCATTGTGTACCCAAGGCATTTAAAAAAAATCCATATATACAGTACGCTGTATTTGGTTGAACTATCTCTTTAAACTCATAGCCCCCTCAAGCCCTTCTCTCCCCGGGTTGAGCATACAAAGGACTATTTGAAAACTTGTTTTTGTTGTGATAGCATCAGTTGTTATTAACGAGGAGCAAATGCTGCGTAAATGAATCTGTCTGAGCTCCTCGCCGTCGGCCATCAATCAGAAGTAATACACTCACTGCTGATTTAATAGGGTTAGAATGGCTGCCACAGTGCAGTACAATGCTATGATGCTACATGCCATTCACCAAAGCTATTTGTTCACAGAGCTACAGACTCTCTCTCTCTCTCTCCTTGATCCTTTACGTCCTCTCTTTCTCCTTACCTGCGTTTCAAATCTCCCACGTTACTGTGCAGCTTCTCACAACATTGCAAATGGAGAAAGAGGCACGGGAAGAGGAGCGAGAAAGCAATGAAGAAGATTAGATGCAGCCATAGCTTGCAGCCATAGCTTTTGAAGCTATTCCAACTCTATTCCAACAGAGCCTCTCCCTGGGGAGCCATTCTAGTCACACCAGATCTATCTAGAGAGACAACAGTGGACGAACAGTTAGCGCAGGCTGCTTCAGGTCCCTCTGCAGCATTAGCATGTATTCCCTTGGTCTCTGGCCCTGGTAACAAGAGATTCAATTTCCCCATTTCTGGTCCACTGAAATCAATTGGCACACTTACGAACAGCAGTGTGTGAACGATACAGACTAATTCTCTTGGAAAGGGGGCAGGGAGGGAGGTTAATGTGATGTGCACAAGGTCAGCGCATTTATAAAGGTAACTTTGGCTTTGCTTTCGACTTTCTCTGTGTTTCTCTCTGTCTCTTTCTTTCTCTCACATGAACACACACACAGTCACCGAGTCCCTCAGTGGTTTCTTTCTCCTTCACTCGTTCACTCCCTCCCTCTCCCTCTCCCTCTCTCTCTCACACACACACACAGGTTATCTCACACAGTCACTCCGTCTCCTCTGGCTCTCAGCGTTTTTCTCTCTTTCACCATCTCAATTCTCTTCCCTTTTGCTTTTCCCTCTCTCACTCTTCCCTTTCTGCATGCGAAGGAAGCGTCTCTTTACACTTCACAGGGGCTCAAAGAAAGCTGTGCTGCAATAATTGGATTATTGAGCAATCTGCAAACAAACATAAGACACAAGGCACAGGATCAATATGGAACGCTTGCATCATTTGAGGTAGTCAAAAGCAATCAAAGTGCTACCAATGAATAAAGTTGTCAAATGACTTGCTGTTCAGGATTACTGAGTTTAATTCCAAATTAAGGTGAGAAGTCAATGATTGCTTATTAGACATCAAAGAAGTCTTTCCTCCAAGTTAACACTTAATACAGACCCCCCCTCTCCTATTCAGTCTGGTGAATTTGGATGAATGCGTGGTTTGAGGCTTAATTTAAGGTCTGTACAGTACAACCACAGCCTGTTTGCGGCCGGGGAAATAGCTTTGGGTTTCCAATGCGTATTAATGTCCAGATGGACAGTTGTGTTGTAATCTGCTGCACTTCCTGTTTACAGCCAGGCAGCGCCCCAAACATGGCAGCTAACCGCCACAGCAAAAAACCGACTAGTTTCTCTTGGTTCGATAACAGTGGCTCCATTGAGGGACAATGTTACCTGAGTGTGTGCAAGCCGAAAAACTAATACGTGGTCGTAAAACTTTACTTTTACAATACATATGTGATAGTAATTTAATTTACTTTTCTGTCATTTTCTGTAATAAGAGATCCAGTTAATCTTCTATAATATTTTTTTCATCTTCTCTGTAATTCACACATTGACATTTGGCTAACTAGAGGAAAAAAATGTTGGAGGGTTAGTAGTTGGTACCATGTTTGCCCTGTGGATCAGAGTTACATTTTTTATTTCACTCCAGATTATAGCCATAGCCATTTCAACACGTTCCCTAATGTAGAATCCTAATAGCCAAAACTGTCAGCTTGAATAAACAAAACAAGATTTTTTTCCCCTTAGAGCTTGTGGAATCGAACAGTGAATCATATACAGACTATATAATGTGTGTGTGTATACATATATAAATTTATATGCAGTTTCAGAATAAAATCAAAAATGACTTCTGTGAATTCAGAATATGTGTGCAGTTATGCCAAGACTGCAGCAATGAGATTTTTCTAGGTCAAGTGAATAAACATTGGCAGTGTCTGGCATACTTTCTTGAGTTGAGCAGCAGGCAGGAGGAAAAAACCTCTCTCCAAAGTTTGCCAGGGGAACCTGCTTCAGCACCCCTGAACTTCTGGTGGGGAACCTCGAAGTTTAGCTCCAGTCCGGCTGTCAGGTTGGGAAGGGGTGGGTGTCGATAAAAATGTTACATTGGAATTGGCATGCTGGCAGTCTTTCGAACAAAAGCCATTCCACATTTAATGTCTTTCTCTCTCTTTTTCTCACATGAGCACACAGTCACTGAGTTGCGCTTTGGCTCTCGCTGGTTTCTTTCTCCTTCTCCCTCCCTCTCTCTTTTTCTCTGTCTCTTTCTCTCTCCCTCTCTCTCTCTCTCTCTCTCTCTCTCTCTCTCTCCCTCCCTCCCTCTCTCTCTCTCTCGCTCTCTAAAACCCTCATAACAGCCTCCGGATTTAAGAGCTTAAATGTCAGTCTCATGATATCAGTGTCATTCGCATTAAGCGCCTTAAATACGATGTAAATGTATAAATGTAGGCCAATGAGTGGGCACCATTCAATCCAATTAGCCGTAATGAAGGCAGTCTCAAGGAATCTCAAAAGCAATAATTTCTAATCATTTTCTGTGGCTTATTGACTATTACACTCTGTAGACACCGTCAATTGAAAATACCTCACCCTTCATACAGACTTTTTTTCAACCACTTGCTGTAGATTGAAGTTGTTTTCTTGTTTTATAGTATTTGAGAGACTAAGTCCAACGTTTATAGCCTAGTCAACTATAACTAATCTTTAAAAAATGTATAGATCAAAAATGTATCTAGATCAAAAATTCATCATGAGAGGTCTAAGAATGCAGGCAAAGTTACAAATGTTATCTTGAGCATTTATGTGAAAATCTGAAAAAAACAACAGTCTCAACATCACTTCATTGTACTGTGTGTGGATGTACTCTATAGATGAAAAAAGTGGGATTTGAAATACAAGTGTACTAGTGCTTTATAGGTGCTTAGGTGGAGGGGTGGGGGGTAAGCATGATTGGAGTGAGTGAAAGTGCACAGACTTTAACTCTACCTGCGAACACCAAAGTGCTGTGGTAGAACAGTGTTGTTGTGTGTTGGCTTAGCCAATTAAGTTAGAAAATCACCAAGCTGCCTCCTGCTATGTGAATGTTTTCCAACCTAGAGCTGGCCACTTGTGTGTCTTCTACCGTACTGCCTGGTGTGCAAACGCACTCTGTATTTCCCTTATGCTGGGCTCTTAGGGCTCTGCGTGGCCTAAAGAGCACATACTGTAATCCCCGCAACCACTGTGGACTGCAAAAAGCGTTAAGCATGAACAAACAAACAAACCACCAAACACACAGAGCCCGGCTCTTATAGAGGCGCTCCAGAGCACCTAATGAATGGCAGAGTCAGAGAGTCAAATTACATTGCTTTAACTTACAGCAGCATAACATAAAATAAAGATAGAAAATGAACAACGACATCTTTCATTCAACATTTAGGAGTATGAGGGTGAGTTATCTGTGTAGGGCAACACATCTGAATTGAAGCCCAGTAGAGCCAGCTTCACTTTTGAGCCGTACACCTCTCAACACGAAGGCATGCCATATCAATACCTTTGTCTGGCTTTCATTCAACAAATACCCATATTTCTAAAACCTGTTAACATCTATCAAGCAAGTCATATTGTTTATTTGCAAAGCAAAGACAATGGAGAGGGCTGGTGGATGAGGGAGGAATGGTGTCCTTCTCTCTTGCTGCACTCTACCATGCAGATTACAGTCCGGGCACCTGGGTCACAGCCGAGACCAGGCAGAGGCATTATTCACTAACCACAATGCATTCTTGTGACTGCGAACACACAAAGCTTCCTCCCATCAGTGCAAAAGACTTTGTTTGAATCCAAATTAAACGAATACTCATGAAATCAATCCTCCTTACTCACTTCTCAAAGCATAACATAATATGCCATTAGGTGGACACTTTTGTCCGAAGCACCTCCATGAATAGATTACATTTTATGCATGGGTGAACCCGGTGGGAAAGTGTCAAACAGCAACAAAGAGATCTCCCTCCATTTATTACTGATACTGTATACATGTGTTACAGTCGCCAGGTGGTTTCTACGCCTGTTTTGTACGGGAGTCGTATTCTTTAGGTTCAAGCAGCATAATCGTTAAAGGGGCACTTCACCAAGAATCAGCCCTCTTTTATGAATATTTTCACACACATTCCAAAACTCTAAGTATTCTTGAACAAATTGATCTGATGTGTTGTGCCCTCCATCCACCTCTGCCAGCTTTCCATCGAGGGTTTCACTCTAACAGACTTAACTTAACTGTTGCTGGACATCTCAATTTTTGTAGAATCAAATACTAGTAGGATGCATTGATTTTTGACCAAATCTCCACATTTTTCTATGAGTTCAGTCGTCTTCTCAAGTTTGTTTGGCCTGTCCGCTCTCTCTCCCTCTCTAAGCAGCACAGTTCTCTGCACTGTGTCCAATGTGCAGAGCAGCAGCCATAATATGCTTCTTTATCTCTTTTCTTGTCTGTCTCCTGGGAGCAAAGTTGCTGCATATTGATGATATTAGGTGGGGGCATTTTATCAGTCGCTAACCAGTATTACTCTACACATTCCTAAGGCGTATTGTTGTTGTTTTTTTCTGCGTGCACTGCATAATCCGAGAGGGTTAACTCATGCTTTTGATTGTCAGCTCGAAATTGTCAAAATAATAAAAGTTAGGTCTGAAATGTACACTTCCGGCCATAAAGGCTTTCTGAATACAGCGTGTTAGAGAGCCCAGTCTGTGTTAGTGGAAATGTCTCCCAAGTCACTGGCTACCAGCCAGTATGAAAGGATGACAGGAAGGACAGGAGACATTGTTTGTTCTACCTTCTTTACTCCCTTCAGGCATTTTCTATATAGGGTATTTCCCTTCTCTGTTTATCTAAAGTATATACTGTACACTGCCTTTATCTTGGTGCTGTGCATATACCACAAAGCTAAAGAGTAAAGTATACTGTAATGTACTTCTTGCGCACTACAAGAACAAACAGTACAATCTATTGGGAGCATGTGCATTAACTCTAATCTTATTAAAGCAAATGTAATATTCACAGATGGTGCGGAGAAATGTTCACGTTCCGTCTTTTAACGCATACAGCTTCGATTATAGAGCACTATTCATTTCCTGGGTAAACCGGTATTTTCTATAAATAGAAGGCAGAGGATAAGTTCAATGAGATGTGGGTTGATGTCAGGTAGGGGGGTTGGGGTGGTTAATTATGGTCGTGTGGTACTTTATTGAGACTTTTAGCTCTGAAATCTGTCGTCTGCAATGAACAATATAGTATAAATTGAAAGGGGACCTAGACATGCCCTTTCCCTCTGCCCTTTTGTTCATCTCCCTGCTTATCTCTGCCCATCGCCTTTCCCTCTCTGTCCATCCCCTATGCAGCTCTTTATTCCTTTCTCCCCTTTACTGTCTCTATTTCTCTCTATCTCTCTGTCTCTTAGAAGGGCAGGAAATTTCCATAACCCAAATTAGACAATTTCCTTAAAATCATTTGAATGCTTAAGTTTTATGTGGTTTCAGCAATGATAAATGATAAATTTAGGCCACTTAATTTTAAAATTTTAGTCGATTGAGTTTTCAGCCCAGTCTTACATATATACTGTACACATACAATGTAAATTATACATTTGTGTTTGATACCATAATCTATACTAGTGCTCCTTGAATTTAGCAGGCCATTACTGATCTAAAGCATGACTTTAATTCCATTCAGAAATTGCTAGCTAAATTTTTATCTACAGTAGTTAAAATTACAATAGTTAATTTTTTTCCTCCTCAAAATCCTAGAATATTGATGTTAACGATCTGTATATCCCCACTATGAAATGAGCCGAAATTGAACTGAACACATTTCCGATTATACTGTATATACATGGACATTTGGATTGGTTTGACCTATAAACTCTATCTCAAAGCAGCCCTTATGTGTCTCTACAATTGTTTTTCACTGCGCATTACCAACTCCCATTGTGTCTTCCGGTGGAATTGTTGGAAAACCAGTTATAAACGATGGTATTTTCTTGAAATCAGTGCTGTTATGTGGATGAGATGTATTGCCAAAATGAGGAGTGAACACTAACCAAAAAAAAAAGGCAGTCTGCATAATTGGCATACATGGAAATCCTTGCAGTGCACACACACAACGCCGCAAAACAACATACATCTAACTTTGTAGGTCCTAGTCATACGAGTGTCAGTGCTTCCAATTGGAAATACCAACTCTGCTTTGATATTTTTGTTTAACAGAAGCCATGCCACAGTGGGCTCAACTATGTGGAGACAGATCAAATCAATATCAAATCCATCCATAGATACACAGTAGAAAGCACGGGTGGCACCTGCACTGTGCCACCCGTGGAATAGCCGACTACGTTCTCTTTTAATCGGAGACAAATGACCTTTCATCAATGCCATCTTCCCTCCAACCAATGAGGTGTGAAGAAAGAAGAGTTGACAGGTTTGAATGTCCTTCAGTGTCTGTCCTGTATCATTACCCATCTCTCAAAATAGATCGAAGCTATCTAAAAAAAGAAATGCGTAGTCATACATTCGCTGTGCTTGAGTTTGGAGCCCTGTGTGGCACCAGAAGTGTAGGTTACAGGTTTCACCCGCATGTTTGTCTAGACAGTCCAACATTAGATTCCGACCGCAATTTAATTTGCCATGTTTTCTCCTGATAGAAGGATTATACTGTGTTCTGAAATACTCAAAATAAGAGCTTTCTGGTTATTTCAGTTCACAAACACACATTACTTAGATTTATGTGATTACTCCAGCCCAAGGTTGGACTCGTAATGTGGAGATACCATTACTTCAGCTCCATTCACCATCATAGTGTCCACTCGCTCCTATCCAGGAATCAAATCAAACCTGGGCCATATACAGTATACATCCTGAAACCACTGGATGAAGTTTTATTTCCAAAACATTTCATTATATCTATCATTCACTTTTAAGAAAATGTCTCTGCTATTGATGAGAACCCATTGATGGGCAAATCAGATTATGGTGAAACAAGCTGTACATATTCTCCCAGTATGCTATACAACAGAGCCAAAAAATTAGAAGCCACATCAATATTTCCATATGTCCACTAAACAGCTGTGTTTGTTTACAAGTGTGTGAGTGTGTGTGTGTGTGTGTGTGTCCACCTCACAGGCAGCCACAGAGGGACCAAAACCACAGAGAGCCCACTGAGGGGGAATAACTAAATCATGGAGCCCACAGATGTTTGTTAAATACCACAATGAGAAGAGGAAGACGCTGGGCCCAAAGACTCTGCAGCCAGAACAGTACAGTATGCTGTCAGATTGTTGTGTAGATGAGGCATTCACAAAATACCGTATGACCAATGGTGAGCATGCAATAGACAAATCTAAATGGATCTAAATCCATCCTTGAATCCATGTCAGCCTGCCTGTATCACTATGAAATGTAAACCAGACAACAGGAGGCCTATAAGCCCGAGGCAAACAACACAATGAAATAGTTGGCATACTTGCACCCATGAAAGTCATGGAGAGATACAGCTTAATCACAGAAAATAGGTTACAAGTAAAAATAAATACATTTCAAAAATATTATTCTGCCAAGTTATGTTCCGCTCAAGAAGCTATTCCGTGAGTAGTTTCAAAGAGTTTACATCAATTAATGTCTGCTAATGGCTGTGAAAGCATCCATTCTTGCCTGTCAGTTTTCCCAAAAATACTTTCACAGTAAGAGTTCCTACTGGAAACTCAATTGTGATGATTTGTTACTTGTAGGAAAGTACAGAGTAGTGTTTGCAATTGTAAATTAATTAATTTATCATTATCAATCTAGCCTTTAATGCCTATTGATCCAGTGCATTTGTGGAGTTTGTCTCTCGCACCTTGGAAGATCCTGTCAGTGTGTGTGTGTGTGTGTGTGTGTGTAGGGTCATTTAACATGTATTCATTCTAAAATGTATAGAGCCAACCTGCACAGTGGCAGTCTGTCTTGCCCCTCCCACTCCGTCAACACATGTGACGCACCCTCATTTTCAACACCATTAATCTCCTGGGGACATGGAGAAAAGGCTCTGGGAGGGGGTGAAACGTGATGCAGTGGACTGAGCGTTTGACTCAGCATTTTGTCTTTCCATTCATCTACGGGCTGCCCGCACGGTGTTGTCACCGCTGACGGTCGTCACCTAGATAGACACGCACGTGAAGAAGTGTGTATACAAAGTTAAAGTTCACCCCTACCCTCCTGCCATCTTACTTTTCTGTGTGTGTGTGTGGTATATTTGTCTGAGAGCCACAGCATAACAGAGTAGAAGGTGGCAGCTGTGACAAAAAATAACCCATCAGTACCATAGCAGTAGTATTAGCTTAATACATACAGTATATATAAATATCTCTCTCTCTCTCTTTTTCTCTCTCTCTCTCTGTCTCTCTCTCTCTTTCTCTCACGCTCTCTCTCCACTCGCAAACATGCATACATACATACATACTGTACACACACACAGAAACACAGAGACACACACATACTGCAGTACTTATTAACAGGTTTTCACTCTGTGCAGTATGGTAATTTTCTCCTGTTGAGTTTCTGGCACCTCTCCAGTGTAATCACTAAGGGGAAATCACCCCTTGAAACACTCGTGAGTGCTTGGCCCTTTCTTCATATTGCATGAAATGAGCATGCAGCTTTGTTCCCAGAGAAAATGCCAAGCCATCAGTAGAGCATGTCTAATACAACCACAGATGGGGACTCTAATAACCAGTGGCACGGCCGAGAGAATAAAACAACAATAAAATAGGACCTATAACTGTCACAACGATTATTTTCTGATGGAGTGATACACCTAGTGATCCACTGACATGTTATATTTCATATATGGGACAATAACAGCACAGCCATCCTGCAACAACTCGGCAACTTAACTATTTTGATCTTTATTCTGTGTTTGGCTATAAACAATGAGTCATACGCTAAAAAATCTAAATGGTGTCATTTAGAGTTATAGTCCATTTGCTACTGTCTACATCGAGTTTACATTTCCGCCAATCATTTTGCAGTGCATGTCAAATGTAATTACATTTTTTAACATTTAGTTTTCATCTTTTTTGAAATACAAACTTTACAGTGTCAAACCTATCTTGAAATTAACAGCAAGTTTGTGAGGCCACATAGTTTTGAGGGATTATTTTCTGGTGGAGACTTCCATCTCTTCCTGTAGGTGTCAGGTGATTGACAGGAAGCAGAGCGTAACGTACAGTAACGCACGCACTGATATGAAAACACTCAACTCGGGCACAATGAAATAACAATAAAACAGAAACTCTGATGGCTTCATGTTTACTGTGATGGATTATCTAGCCCAGGCAATTTTTCAAGTCTGTGGAAGTTGTTTTTCATACTGTACAAGATCGAATGGCAGCAAGTGGCTTCTTCTGAAGGGAGGAAAACAAGTCTTGATATCTCCAACTACCCTGACCGTGTGCAGACACCAGTATTAAGGTGCCCTGCTAAAACTACTGTATCATAACATGAGGCTGCAGGTTCATGCGAGTTTGTCATGTGAGTACTGTCCCACATGATGGAAGTCTGTTGATGATGAATGGGCTCTCTGAGTGTGTTGGGCTGGGGGTGTCAGGTTAATCTGCCAGATGGAAAACTCTATAGGGCTGGATAATAAACTCAAAGAGTATTGTGCCATCCCTCTATTGACCAAGGTTAACCGATATAGGGCATTAAGCATATGTAGGCCATCGCTCTTCTCTGTTCCCCCCGCCTCTCTTCTTCTGCAGTCGTTTAACATGGGAGATATCAGACTCAAACAGGTTTGCGCTAAGTGTGTGGCAATTAACCCATTCACACGACCTGTCAAACAGGCAACGCCAAAGGCAGATGGAGCGGTGTCAGCAGCGCACCTGAATGACTGGCTTGCTCCTGGTGAGCCTGAAATATCACGAGGCGCACATGTCACTGGCACTGGAGTGAGGGGGTGTAATCATACTGGAATGAAGGGAGAACTCATAGCATGTCAGCTACATTCATAACAAGCAGGATAACATCCTCCTCCACCACCGAGCCTAAAGAAACTGGCTGCAGACACCGGTTGCCTCTCTGCTCACATGTTCCACACACACAGAACCGGAGGGAAACAAAAATTACAAAATAATCTGGTAATACATTGCTAAATGTGATGACACACTATGCTCCTCTTGAACAATAGTAGATGTTGCCTGACTGTTTGGGAGCTGGCCCAGCAATAATGGGTGAAGCCACACCGACAACATCAATGGGCTCAACAAAATATATAAGCCAGGACAACACTTCAGGCCAATGGTTTGCATCGTGGTTAAAGAATCATCCTCATGTCCAGAAGGCTCCTGGTTCAAATCCCCAAATCAATAATCCTGAGAGCAGTGATGAGAAAATGGGATTGTGGGAGACCACTATTTTCTCTGACTGCTGCTGGCATAAGCAACTGAGAGCTGCAACAACACCAACCAGATGTTTGCCTTCCAGAGTCAGTGACACATCAGGACCTATCCGCTGCCTCCCTGGAATTCAAAGATGGCTGAGATGCTACACAACAACAGCGGTGCCCCTGAGGAGGCACCACAAGCTGCAGTGGCGCCTGTTCACTGACGCCAGCACGCCTCCTCCAACCTAAAACACGTGTATCCCAGTGTATCCCACTAGGCACCAGGCGTCATTTTAACGTCACATCGGTGCTTTACCTCTCATATAGCCCAGGATCTTTTTGGCTTGTATCGCCCAGTTTTAGACTAAGAAGCAAATACATTATTACACATTTAAACAATGCATATACAGCTGAAATATCAAAAACATCCACCAAAAAAGGCTGTATGAACTAAGCTAAGACATTAACTTGTAAACCCTATATAGCCCAATTTTAGCCGAGACAGCTATAAACCATTTAGGTGTCTTTTAAATGGCTAATCAATGTAAAATTGCTCAGTGAGAAGTGTTTAATGAGGCTCAGTGAGGAGTTTTAAGTCAGCTAAATCAACGATTCCCACTGTGATGACAGCAAGAATGACTTGCAGCATTCCTAAATTACAGACAGAAACACTGCATTGACCTTGACCGAGTAGACCGATATACATTGAGCATAATTTTGAAGCAGCATGTTAACAATGCTGTGAGCATTCCACAACACACAGTGATCCAGTCTCTGTTTATGCTTCATATACCTGCTAGCAAGCAGGCTGTAACATTCCAAATGTGAGGCGTCAAACCATAAAATAGAAACGATCACCCAGATACTGTATGTGATCCAGTCGCCCCAAGGGTGGATTAAATGCTCATTTGCATTAGTCAGATTTATTCTGTAACGGCTATTATGAGAAAACAGTATTTTTTAAGAGAGAGGGGGAGAGAGGGAGAGAGAGAGTTGGGGGAGAGAGAGAGATAAGGAGAGAGAAAGAGAGAGAGAGAGAGAGGGAGAGATAAGGAGAGAGAGAGAGAGAGAGAGAGAGAGAGAGAGAGAGAGAATTCTCAAATGTGATGTGGTCTTTTTATCTACATCTATTTCGCTGAAAATTCTGTAAAAACAAATTAAAACATTAAAAATCATTACTGTGTGACAACTTTTAAAACTGACACGCCTCACATGCATTGCTTTGTGAATTTGATTCTAATGTTGGATAGAAAACAAATGTAAATACACAGTGTTACGGCATCCAGTGGCTCCACAGACTGAAGGAATGTACCAGGTAGACCTGAATCATGATCTACATCACATCTCTCCGCTTTGTTTTTCCTGCCTCTGTTGACGTTACCCTCCAATAAAGCAGAAATGTGTGCGTGTGCGCGTGTGTGTGTATGTGTCTGTACAGATGCCAGATGTGTGTGTGTGTGTTTGGACAAATGACAAATGATTCAAGGTATGAATGAGCACATGTGCGGGTTATGCTGCTATACCGAAAGTGCAACATTACAGTATATCGGTGCGTAAACTTCTTTCCTTTTCTTTGAGGTCCGGCGGCTGAGCAAGATTGTATATAAAGCATTCCTGTTAGGGCGGGGAGTAGAAAGCTCCTACTTAACAGGCGAAACCCAAAATAAGACCCAGACTGTCTCCCTTTCAGAATAGAGCGAAACAGGCAGCTGTAGCCAAGTCAGTGCAAGGCAGCCGAAACAAAGGCAGACAGTAAACAGGGGAATGTTTTCCTGTGCCAGGTACAGTGCAGTAAAACCTACAGGGAGGATTGCCAGATCTGAGTATTTCCCAGAGTCGTGGACAGCGCTGAGTAGATAGATGCCATCATAGCGTCCTATCAACAGTCTGACCGTGTCCCCCCTGTTGAAACCACTGATTTGCTTTACAGCCGGCCCAAGTTCCCAGACACTCTGCCACATGCACGGGCATTCACCCTCACCGACTAAGACTGGAAACAAATACCTCCCACCATTCATTAGGTGAAATAATGAGTGCCAAGTCGCCATCTTGCTAGATCTGCCACGACCCTGAGATCCTGCCTCTGTGACAAAATGCTACAACGGAACCAAATATCCCTTCAATTATGACTTTTCTTCCCCTCGAAATCATATTACACTTCCTGCCAAACAAGTTTACCCCTTTGCAGCCTCAGTCAAGCGAATGATCTCTCTCATCAGGTTTAGTATGATACAGTATCTTTTCTCTGAACTGTCACCCGATCCTGGGAAGTCTCCTTTTACCTGCTGGGTCAGTATGTCATTGGCTGTCCCGGGGGCGCAACATACATGACTTGCGTGCCTAAAGGAGCCTGATCCTGAGTAACAGGGATTCTGTGGGACGGTCTCTTATGGATTCAGCTAAATACTTGACAAAAGGACGCGCAGCAGCATTGGGTTTTTTCCCCCCACAGCAGAGCATTAACAGAGGCTCAGTAAATGTGCGCTTTCTAGGTCATATTTGATGCCACCATGATAGCCGTTTTAAAAGATTCATTAGACATGTTCAGCGGCACATGTACGCATGTGAACATGCCTGTGAGTGTGTGGGTGTTTCAAATCATATTTGAACCTATGGGGAGATATACATAAGTACTATGTGTCCCTGTTTTGTTTTTTTTTCTTTTTTCAAAGAAAGTTGATAAATGCTTGTCTGTACTATGTACTGTGTGACATATTTAATAGAAGTTTAATTTTAGTGATACACACCCAATGGAATCAAAACAGGTTATTTAAAAACAATAACCTGGCTCCCTGTATTATTTAATAATAATACATTTTATTTAATACTCGAACAAGCTATCAGAGAATTAACTTTAATATCATAGGGCAAATACATTAATAAACCAAAGTACTCAAGCCTCACTTTGAAACATTTGTATTTTAATTGGTAATATGATATCTATGATCTCAAACATAGCCTACTATTGAAACCTTTTCACTGTTTTCCATTCACCACACACAATAAGTCTTGCAATCTCTCTAGTTTATTCTGCTGCAGTGTGTTTTATTCTGGCATTTGAGTTATGAATAAAGTTATCAATAGAATTACTAATGTTTTAAGTCACAGTGGGCAGTCGCAGTTTTTTTTACATGGGCTCGTGAAGAATCATGGGGTCTGTTGACGCAACTTCTGTGTGTGTGTGTGTGTGGGGTGTGTATCTGTTTGTGTGTTTGAAAGAGAAAGAGTGTGTTATGTAAAAGTGCTCAGAGAGTTACACCCCCCCTCCCCTCCCTGTTTTTACTTTATTTGAGCCAACCAGGCATGACCTACTTTGCTAACCTCTCAAGCTGAACAATTAACATTTTTTGAAGTGTTTTCCTTAATGGCATCCATTTCTGTGTTCCTTTCCATAGATGAACTGGCAAGACAAACACTGGGTCTCAACATAAGCAGTTTGGCATGAACACTTGAGCAAACTCCAATTAAACATGAATGATCAAGGCATGCCTTGTTTGCTCAGGCAAGTACATCAGAATGCAAGAGGAAGACAATGATGCACAGAAAGAGTGAGGCGAGAAGGATTCGTTCTGCATCCCCTCTACCAAAAAATGAAATATAGATCTCATTGCTTTTTATAGCTCTGAATGAATAACGTTCAACCTGTGAATTAGACATTTACTTGCATTTAGCTCAACAAACAATTCATTTTTGTGTATGAGAATACTGATAGGCTCTTATGGCCGGTTCATCTTTGTAATTTGCGATTTAATGTGCACATTTTTCCCTGTAGTCAATCTATGTTATTAATACCAGCATGTTACTATATCATTGTGGTACATTTAATTCAGCCTCTTCTTCATACAAAGCATATCTACAAAGCTTGTGACTCAAGAGATCTCCGAGACACTTGCGTGCTCAGTACACAAAAGTACTTGGTACACAAAAGCATACCATTCACCTACTGTATTTCACACAGCATCACACTATAAAAATCAGGGCATTCATCACCCACACAGAAGCATCCACTATGCTTTGTTGTAACTCCGGTATTCAGTTTCCGCCCCCTTTATACAGTTTGTTAATGACCTCAATGACAGAAGGGAATGTCAGCGGTAGGTAACAGAGAGGAGATCTCGGACTACAGGACTGGCCTAGCGGAAATTTGGCCCTCTGTCACCAGACTGTGTTTCAGGAAGAGGTTCAAATGAGGACAAGACACGCATTCAAATCCCAGCAGCCCTGGCCAACAGTAACCACACTTTTATTGGGGTGTCAAGTCCGGCCTAGAATGTGTGCTGTTGTTGTTGATGGTGGTGTGTGTGTGTGTGTGTGTGTGTGTGTGTGTGTGTGTGTGTGTGTGTGTGTACGCGTGCCTGTGTGTGGGAGGGACAGAGAGAGGACTTTTTACATGTTTTCTGTTCTGTACAACAATAGCATCCGATAATTATGCCATACAGTACCATCTTGGTTCTTTTACATTGACTGTAGGCATTTACTCCTACGCTCTAGTAACACATTACCTAAGGTGAAAAACTGATCCATTCATAAAGCTGGATCAGAAACAGAGTCTGCTTTGACGCCTATATATGTTAACATAACATGTTTGCATCTTTAAATGAGATCAGATCAACTTCCTTGTCTGTTATCTTTTGAAGCTGTTTTTTTTTTCGCTTTTGTTTTTTTGTATAAAATGTAATTTGATAGCAAAATAGGCCAGAGCATTCTGACCAGGATGGCACCAAAATTGAACAAAATTGGTAGTTAGTCTCCTCCAGCAAGAGTCAAAGTTCCCAGCAACCAATTCAATATGTAGCTGGTGAGCTGTGGGCAGAACAAGCAGGGGTGCTTGTGAATTTTCGAAAGCAAAGCCAAATCTGCTCCAGCAGACAAACTGCCGATGGTGGTGAGAAGAGTTTCATTATAGTGTCACAGTTTTCCCTTACGTTTAGTCAGTTTCCCTTAATTTAACCTTAAATGAAGTTAAGCTGCATGCGCTTCAAATGAAATGTCATTAGGTTCATTGTTTGTTTCACTGCTGCTATCTGCTCACTTGGGAATGCTAACAAGCTAGTCATTAGCATTTCATCTTGTTCTTTACTGTTGCCATCATTTTCACCCACATTCAAACCGAGTTGCTGAGCTTGATGGGCTCATTACATCAGATTAGAACAGATTCCAACTGATTTCCCGTCTTCAGTAGTTGATACTGTAGTTATATTCTCGCATTAAGACTCTATTATCCTGGACTCTGCTCTACATCCACCCACACCAACTAGTGACAGGCTGTCCAGCGGATTGAAAAGAACTGAGCGCTAGTGAGTTCTGTATATGAATAATCTGTTTTATAATAATAGTTTTACTTGTTTTAGTTCTTTCCAGCAGATGTTTATCTTCATGTTTCCAGTAGATGTTTATCTTCATACTCAAATTCACGTTGGCTCGCAGGCAGATGTTTTATCCAATTCACAAGAAAGAAAAAATGTTAGCACGAAGTAATTAATCAGTTAAACCATCTGTTCATTTGAAAGTGGAATGGTTCAGGATAGCAGGGTGGCGCAGTTAGTAAGGAGACCAGAGTCTCAGGTTCAAGGCTCTGTGTCGGCTCTGCTGAAGTGTCCTTGAGCAAGACACAGAATCCCTACCGGCTCCAGGAGTGTGGTTCTGACCTCTGAGGATTTCTCAGAAGGAAGTTTTTTAATTATTCTTATTAAAAAACTCTTTCCTGCCTGCTTCTTTTAACCTGTACCGACCAGTTTCTCCCCTGTGGCCTGTGAGGTTATCGCACAATGTGTTCCTGTCGCTCTTTTCTACACGTTGAGTCGGATCATACCACGGTCGCTCAGTATACAAGTACTTCTCTCCCCTACACTACATGAGTCAGATGGGATTATACTGCGTCCTATAAAAGCAGATTTAAACCTATATTCACAGGCAGAAAATGTACAGCTACTGCACTGACTGACATTTTAGTTCCATGTTAAAAACATGGCTAATTGCTGCTTGGGCAAGGCAAGTTCGAACTACTGAAGAGCCGGTCCATAGCCTGATTGAGTGATGAGTGATTTACTCATGAACCTGTCCAAAAGGACTTATGACAACAGTTCAGACACTTTCAGTTTACTTCAGTTTATAATATGTAACATAAATTGCAAAATGTTATACTTTGATAATCTGAACATTGTTCTAATACAAGTATAGTTGAAATCAGGATACTATAGGCTACCTCATTCCTGTTTGAGAGAGTAATGATCTGGAAAATCCTGTCCTACCTTATATTATTACTGCTTCCTTATTGACCTTTCCAAAGCATTCTAAAGATGTTATTTGCCATTGATTTTGATCAATCATCCTCTGTAATTTGTTCCTAAATTAATTGCAAGACGGAGATAAGTGTACAGTTCAGTCAAATTTCCTTAATATCACACATGGTGTTCCACAGGGTTCTCTTCTAGGCCTTAATCTTTTTTTAAATGTTACTTGATTTTAAACAACTGTCCACTCCAGTGTTCCTTCTGCAGATCTTCAACAAGGTTTTAATCACATTCAACAACCTTAAAGCGCCCAAACTGAACACACCACCTAATAGTGTACCTGAGAGTCAGGATTGATGATGAACTGTCTTTTGAGATACATATTGATAAATGGTCAAATGGAAATTATGCTTAAGCCATGAGAATAGGAAGAGGATTGTAAACGCTATATTCCTCCCTGTATTTGATAATGGCAATCTACATACACATGACAGCTTCAATCCTTAATCTGCTGGACCCAATTCATCACTCTGCCCTGAGGTTCATAACAGGGTGATAACTTCTGCACCCACCTACCCACCCACCGCTGCCTGTCGTATCAATCCAAGGGCTGGTAATCACAGATTGCAACAAGAGAGCAGCATTACAAATGTTTGTCAAAGGCTCTCTTACAGAAATTACCATATTACCTCACATCTATCTTACCTCAGAGCTCATCAGATTACTCATACTCAGTGACAATCGGGCCTAGGCTTAGATGTTCCATGAGACATCGCCGACATCAGCGGCTATGCACCGTACAAAAAGTTGAGGGACATTCTCAATTTAAAAAACATTTGTCCATGTACACAGGACACACCTGTAAGCAAGAGCTACACATTCTCAATGTGTTTCCCTTAAGATAACTGAAATTCAGTGAATTTAAATGTAAGTATTGGAAAAAAAAAGGAGAGTGACGCTAACTACGGTAATAATGAAAACAAGGACCTGTCACTTGGTGCGTGTCAGCATTTACGCTTTGGATCAAACTTAGCATAATAAAATGATCATGTTCTATATTTGAGTGCTGTTGTATATTACATATATAAAACCGTTGGCACATAATTGATACAGTTGTACGCATCAAACCAATTCTAAGAGTATAGCTTTGGGACGTTATCACATCTGCTGTGTACACAAATGAGCCCCACCATCCCCAAGGCCATTCCCCAACACCTTCACCTGCGCCAACACCCTTCTGACAACCCAAACAAGCAGCTGTCCGCTTTATAGTCAGGAACCCACAATGCACTGGGAGCCCCAGCACACGCCTGGTGTTGGGATTTAATTGGATATTAGTATCCAGCAGTGTCTGAATTAATCAAATCATTTCCATCCATTAATTTAGTGGAGGAACATACAATTAAAGCCTTATTAGTGTGCTCTCAGGAGTATGCCTTTTCATCCCTCTGTAGAACATTGAGAGTTGGCCAGGGTCCAGTGCAAAGCATTCTCCCCACTTAAGTCTGGTGCTTCCTCATGATGGGCATTCTGTAGATCTAGAGGCACTGGCTGCAAGCTTACAGCGATGAAAATGTCAGCCTAACATAGGTTTTGTTTTTGAGTGAACAAAGGTTGGAGCTAAAAGCGAAAGCATATCTGTGTGAGAAAAATACATTGTTGAGCTTGGATTTTGAATCTTTACTATTTGTCATACCAGGAAATTATTAGGTCAAATGGCTAACAAGTTTTATAGAAATTCTATTTGGTAAAACATTCCTGTGACAACCAGCGCAAAATGCCCTAAATAGGGTGAAAAGAGATTTGGAGATTTAGGCGGTAAGCAAACATAATCCAGCACACTAATGTAGGTCATTTTATGATAATTTTCATATTACCATGGCTAAGTTGGCATTTCATTTGTGTAATATGCATACAAAACTGTTTAATGCTAGGATTTCTTCCATAATGGACTTCAAACTATAGTGAATGTTTTTATATCTTCTTCAAGGGAATACTTAGAGAAATGATTACACTTATTTATTTCATTAGTTTTGGTGCTAAGAAAAATGGAAGAAAAAATCTTTGTATTCAAACCTCTAATCATGTAGAATGCACACAGTCCGCTACCTGTGTATTGTTCAAGTATTAAGCTTGAACCAAACATCATAAAAATACTATAATTCTGGTTAGGGCAATTCCTTTTTTTCTCCCCCTCTCTTGTGAATCTGAGTTATTACTTTTTGCGCCAAGTAATCCAGTATCCAGACTGCTCAGATGAGCAGACATTTTTAATTAAAAACATTTACAGAGGAACCAAAGTGAGAAAAAAAGAGCCCAGGGATTTTACACTCTGTCATCCAAGGCTTCAGTGGATCAAAGAGTTTTAGTTGTGCTTTTCAATGGTTATGTAACATTTTTGCCTATGAAATAATGGGCCCAGGCACCATGCAGGCAGTCCAAAGCTCAACAGTACCACAGACTTCCTGCAACAGACTTTTAGATTTCAGAAAGTCGAGACTGGGATGTTATTGTGCCCACACTATGGTCCACACTATGTCAATGATAACAGGCAGAATACAATAAGCCTATGTTTATGTCTAAGTTTAGTTGTCAATCAATACAATAGTACTGGTGTAACAGAACACTGTAAGTAGGCAACGTCCTCTGAGAAATGTTGGATTCTACTAAAGAGCTGCACACAAGTATGTATGCATGTATTGGTGAGTGTATTTGTGTGTGTGTATGTATGTGTCTGTCTGTCTGACTGACTGGCTGACTTACTGGCTGGCTAACTGGCTGACTGGCTGGCTAGCTGCCATGTGGCCCACCTCTTACTGTCATCCTGTCTGACATTAGGGCTAAGCTGGATCTCATTAGGACCAAGGTGGCAGTGATCCCGTCAACATCGCTTTGGCTCCTGCCATATGGGTCGCCTCCAAGGTAACGGGCTGTATCATTCCCCTTAGTGCTGCAAGCCTTGTTATAGCACACACATACATACACACACACACACACACACACACACATATCTCCCATAAACTAGTGTGTACTGTACGTATAAATTTGAACACACACGATTTACAGTACAGACCTAAACAGGCATATTGATGATCAGATACAGTACAAGTGAACGCATACTATGTACACACATACAAATGATTGCACACAGCAAATAGGAATGTGTAACCTCAGGCATACAGTACAGTGCACTTGCACTAGTTACACAATTGTTACATGTTTGCCAAAATAAACACAGAAACGTCACTTGGACAATCTTCCCATGCAGTGCAATATCAAACATTTCTGAACAATGAATCCAGGCAACCATTTAGGAATCCATTCGGTCATGTACCCTGGAGATAATTAATCCTACTATATGCTAAATCTGAGCAAAAGTCAAATTGATTTTTATTTATCAATAGACAGCATAATTTAACGTGACTGTGGTCAAATTAGGCCACAGATCTTGAAAGAGGGCAGTAAAAAGCTTTTTCCAATATCTTGTTGAATAATCTAGTTATGAGATGATATAGATATAGATATAGAGATTATATGTATAGCATTATGCTATATCAATAAACATCAAAGATTTACAATAACCAACAAAGTCAACATCAGCAATGTTTTGCATTGCATTTGTCAGCTATGTCAATTCAACATGGATGATAGCATAAGTGACAGTTTTTCAGATGAATAAAGTAATGAAATACATTAAGTGGACATTTTCCTGGTCCCTTCCTCTAACAATACAACTAGGCCTCCTCTGTATTTGTTCATGCAACCTAAATAACCAACAACTAAAGAAAATGAAAATAGATAAATCAAAACGGCAGAGCAACAAGGTGATCTATCAGTGAGAGACAAATGATCAAAGTCATGATCTGATAAATTTCAATTTTGAGATTCTGTGCAATATCACTGCCCAAATTAAGCTCACTCCGAATGCCGATTCAAAATGACTCGTTGTGGTCATGTCATAGTCTTTGTTTGGAAAGCACAGAGTCCATCGGATGAAGAGGAGCAACATATATCAACATTCCAGCAAATACTCAAATACTATTCTTTTTCTCTTAAAGCATCAAAGCTTTGCAAGTCAGGACTCAGAAGCAGGATGTCGTTTATGGCTTTGTTTAGTGCTTCTTGCACCAAGTGAGCTCATAAAAACTGTGAATTTACAATGTCCCATGTATAAAATAATAGTGTAGGTGATGCCAATGTATTTTATGAAACCATCAATAGACATTCACTGCTATTTAAAAACAAAGAAATCATAACACACCCAAACTCCCCAGATACAGTACCAAAACCTTATCTTTTGATTTACTGTAGATAAACAACAGAATATTTCACAGTTAGGGGATAGATTATGTAACTGGTTCACATACTTCCATTTCAACAATGTTACTATGTATTTCATGCTCTAGTTTATGGCTGTGATATTTACTTTTATTCATCATGCTGATGGTAATTTAGTGCCTTTAGCTTTGCATGCAACTAGGACATCAGAATATACTGGAAACACAACAACTGTGTCAAAGTTATACTTTGCCAGATTGGCGGCTATTATAGATTTTTTCCCTTTGGCCTGTTTGTTTTGTTTGAGCCCCCACCCTCACAAAAGCAACTGTTTATTTCATCAGTTTGGCAACAAAAGCATGTGATCAATCATTCATAATTTATGATGCTGCCGTATAATGGCCCAGGGCCCATAAAAACAGATATTTGCATTACACAAGGTCCTAGCTGGACCTCCCGATAACAGACCAATAAATTTTGTTGTTGTACATACACAGGCCCCTGATAAGAGGGAAACTTTGCCTCTCTGTGTTACAGTAGAGCACAGGGCAGTGTTAGCAAAGATGATGTTGTGATCACATGCTACTGTAACAATGACCTGGACCCCGTCCTTCAATTCCTGTTCCCCCAGCCAGCATCCCGCTGCCTTTCCCAAGCCCTGCTGTTGTTATTATTTTGCACTTCTCAAAGCAAACGCCCTAAGTCCCCTGTGCAATATGAGTCTGGCTGAAACAAACTGGCCCTCCATCTATCTGCTACTCTAGAAAGACTCTCTCTCATATATTGACACAAAACCCCATTATTTGGGAAAAATGATTCTTTCCTTGTATAAAGCTGGAATATTTATCACAACTTGAAAAACCTCACAGCTTTTCAACCAGAGCTCTGACTGAGATGTGCGGTCGGGCACTCGTTCACAGACAAACATACAGACAGTCTTCATTCTCCTTACCTCGACATGCTGTCTGTGATGCAGTTCTGACCTGGGTATCCCTCCCCTCTGGCCGACAGTGACCCCTGTGACAAGCCTGGCCGAGACTTCCACGACTCCATTAACGCCGTTACAGGCGAAATTAGATTCAACAAAGGGTTGGACTGGTCCCTCACATCATGCCGCGCGAAAGACATTGTTCCTTGTGCTCCAATCTGGTAATGGAACGAGTGTCCACCAGAATTAACTCCAACAATGGCCGATGTGGGCATGCTGTTATTCTCTTGGTAATAGCTGCCATCATTGGACTCCTGCTTAACCCCTTTCGACAGGACATTGTTGGAGAACACATCAGGCTCATAGTTACCATTCATGGAGGAGATAGGGGGTCCTAAGATACCAGAAAGACTGTATTCATCAATGTTATTCCTCAGGGACAAATAGGTGGTCTCAGATGCAGGGAAGAGACCGAGAGACGGCGATGGCTCACCATAGGGCTGCTGATTCATGCATCCCTCATCTTTGTTTGGCTCACTCTTTATCTGTGCGATAAAGGGTGTGCTACTCACATTACATTTGGAGCTGCCTAAACACATGCTCCTGAAGTCAGTTCCGGGCTCATTCTTAATGTACTTGACCATCCCCATGTGGTCTAAGCCCACATTGAAAACCTCCCCGTCTACCATCTCTACTTTAGGAAACTCAAAGTTCTTGAAGTCCTGGTCTCTAGTTAGACCTCTTGCCTCTGGGCTATTGGTGTCGTTCTGCACCAGACCCAGTCCGCTGGCAGGACTGGACACAGGAAACCCACCAGAGGAGGGGTTC
This sequence comes from Centroberyx affinis, assembly GCF_046629955.1. Taxonomy (NCBI): domain Eukaryota; kingdom Metazoa; phylum Chordata; class Actinopteri; order Beryciformes; family Berycidae; genus Centroberyx; species Centroberyx affinis. The sequence goes on from NW_027279340.1 coordinate 83,701, forward strand.
TGTGGGCTGCTGACAGCCATAGCACCCCCTGTGGCTGGACTGGAGATGGAGGGCCTCATTGCGTTGCAGTTGTTGGTGGTGCTGCTGCTATTGCCACCCGTGGGGCTTGAGACAGAGGACCTAATGTTACACGTAGTGCTGCAGGAGGGCGGGGATCTCACACTGCTCATACTCTGGGGGCTGGACATGGGGGACCTCATTACGTTGAGCGGGCTGGTGAGAGGCGGCGAGCCCACTGTGCTGGACTCTACTGGGCTACATGTGGCTGAATTCCTGCGTTGGATGTGGGCCAAAGTCGGGACAGAGGAAGTCTGGTTGACAGGACTATTGACGGACGAGCACACTGGTCCAAAGCATGTAGTGGGACTGGTGGTGGATGACACCATATTGTTGCTGCCCCCAGGGCTGGAGATGGAGCTGGAGGTCTGGGGACTGCAGGACAGAGATGAGACCAGCATAGACGCTGAGCTGACTGGGGTCCCAGCAGTGCATTCTCTAGGAGTGGCGCTGGGCTGCTGGAATCCCAATGGCTTTAACTTGGGGCTCTTTGTGGACACACACTGGTTCTCCTCAAGAGGCCGCCCACACACTGGGTACATCTTCCCAGGGGGGCTGGTGCTACCCCCCTGCTGGCTGAAGGCAAAGTCTGCCTCCCTGGCAGCATTCATATACAGGCCCATGGACTCGGCCACAGTCTTGGAAAGCTCCTTGGAGTCCATTTCCTGCTTGCGACCGTGGAGAGAGTTGTTGAAGAGTGGGAGAACAAACGGCTGGTTCTGGCTTAGCCGAAGCATTGGCTGCTCCTGCTTCTTTGCGTTGTTATCTTTGCAGTCGGCTGCTGGGCTTCCAGCGGGGCAGCTGACGTTGACTATGTCCATCAGGATATCGTTGCTAGTCAGACTTGAATCCTCTGTACTGCAGCAGTACTCCATGGAACTAGGGACGTGAGACCATTTGTTCTCTGTATCACTTCCATCAAAGAAACTTTGGTATCTTTTGGTCTCCATCGCTGGATCATTGATTCACCTGGTAAATGAGGCAAGAGAAAAAGACAAGAATGAGAAAAGTTTAATGATTATGGTCACTTAGAGGTTGATTGTTGTTGTTCACACATTAGTTACAGTCCAGCTGCACACAAGCCATTGGTTTAGTATTACTGGTTGAATTATTTACAGCAGATGTATTAACAGCACTGGACTATAGACAGAGATTATCAGTCTCATATGCGGCTAAATAATATGCTCAGGTATGTAGGTATAATTATACAGGTATAATGTTTTATTTTAGATTGGTGACAAAGCCGTAAGTAAAGCTGCTATGGATAAAAAATGAATGTGGCAAGAAGTGGGGCAAAGGGAAACTCGGGCAAAGAGCTTAGACAAAGAAATATTTTAAATACAAATAATACACTGTAGATTTCAGTTATTTCTAATTGCAAATATTATACAGAATCATTTTTTAAGAATAACAAGGCAAATGCATAAATTATGCTATATATACAAAGCATCATATCTGAATCATAAATATATCTCTAAATCATCAAAGCAAGGCTTTATTTCCTCTCTCACAGATAAGGCTTCTTCTTATCACTGCACTAGGGGATGTACAGTCTGATAACTTAACGAAAATGCACTGCAAGGGTTAAATGTATGTACATGACGTAGTTCGTGGTTTTTGTTTAAATCCCCACCTCTAGTGCGCCTCTATTGGACAGCACACACAGAAATCCACCAACTCCATCAGGCCATTCATGGATTGGTCCGAATGCTGTCAGTCAATAGTTATTGCTCTTGCAGCCACAACATAGCTGCGACATAACTTAAAATGTTGTTTGAGCACCCAGAGCAGTCCCACTATTTGCAAAAGCAACAAGATTGATAATAGCAATTACTTGAAATAACAAATTGCGACGGCAAGGCATCGCATTGGGTTATGTTACAATGTAAAATTTGCATGCCACGATACGCTGTTTGAAGGGCTCGCAGCTCCGGAGCAGCCAACATATCTGGGCTGAAGTTATCTAGGCTACCTGCACTATATAGCCTGTGCGCCTTGTGTGCAAAATCTTGAAAAATAAATGAAAAAGAGATGACAGCTGGATATTTCCTCCCCACAGCCTAACTCCCGCCGTGACTGTCCTGGCCCTGTAGGGCATGCAACTCTTGTTCTGAATATTTCTCTCCATTTTGCGGGTGCGCAGCTTAAATATTATGAACAGACTTTCTGTCTTAGTTTAGTAATTTATTTGCTGTGTAAAATCAGTGCTTGCGGCTTCTTGGATGACAAGAAGGATGAACTGTTACTATGTAGCAAGAAAAAATAATTCACTTCCAAATTCCGGGATGATAGCCTATATACTTTTCAAAAAGCATCTGATAGCTGTAGATGTTTCTCAAAGGGAGGCAAAGAGCTCTCGACAGGTGTCTACAGAGAAACAAATCTACTAATAATTTGAATATTATTATTGCTGTTGTTGTTTGGACATAAATTAATCAACTTCTACTTTTATTTATGGATGAGTCTCAGGGCTAAGAGCGGTCCTGTTTCAAAGTTATACATTTCTCTCCCATAGCAAATGCACCTTGGATGCAAGTATTCAGTATCCGACTTGCAGTGTGAAGTTTTGTTTCATTTTCGCCACTGTCATTGTGTGTAATTTAAAATCTACAGGCAAACATTCTGCACGGTGTCCTTCCTTACCTTAATTACGACATTCAGAGTTGTCAGGTGGCTGTGTTGCTGGGCAGCAATAATCCAGAGGACAAAAAAAGACATGAAAAGCAAAGTCAATAAATATTTCTTCACGGCAGTAGGCTATCCCCGAACTGGAAAATGCGCTCTATCTACTCTTTCCAATACATCCACTAGTTTTCAGTTTGACAGCTGAACACACTGGAGAAGTCTACTGCGTATTATCACTAGTAATCCTCAACAGCAAGGCGCCGTTTTTGACAGGACGAACGACAGCGACGGGTCGGACGACAGCGGCAGATGATCTCACATTATGGCCGTAATTTTGCGGATTATCAATTTTGGCCTTCAGATAAAAGACTAATAAAAACAAACGAAGGAGTCGGTCGGACTTGCAGTCAGAGCGACGTCATTCTGTGCACATGGACCCTCCTACTGCAACGAGTGCAACACAAACTCTGAAGGGGGAGGGAGGAGGGGAGAGGGGGGAGAGAGAGGGAGAGGGAGGGGCTCGTGAGCGCAGGTAGACACATCCGTCTGGAAATAGGGCACGTTACTCAGTACATTCTCACGATAACAACGGGAAGGTTTTTTTTTCTTTTTAGGTATAAATAAAGTATCCATCGCAACTTTTGTTATATTTTTTGATTCAAGGTGGTGCAGCAGAAGCGTCCGCTCTCTCCCTCCCGGTCGAAAAAACATTATGATATTCCTATAATATTCCTATAGGGACTTACAGTGTTTCTGTACTACTCCATAGTGAGTTTATTGTGACTCCTTATCGTACTTTATGGTATTTTTTTAATCTCCTATGGTATAGGTAGGCTATCACTTCTAAAATTTATTATAGGTTTACTGTAGATGTTTTTCGTAAGGGCTCGTGCACACGCACAAGCGCGCGCTCACACATACATAGGAGGAGACAGAGAGAGAGAGAGAGAGAGAGAGAGAGAGAGAGAGCAGGGCCTGCCCATGAATTGCAGGAGCCCACCCAACCTAACTTTCTCAAGAAGCTTATAAAATCCTGCAAATAGGAATTAAGCAAAGAATCATTCTAGTGTTGGAAAGAAATGTAGTCAGGATGTTTCCCTGTCACACTGTGCAGACTGCCTCCACTAGGTGGTGCAGTATTTCAGCTGCTCTCCTGAGTGAGTGGTCAAGATGTCACCCATCCTTTTGTTTACGCCCTGTCCAACTGTAAATAAACTCTTTATTTCATACAAAACTTTGACCTTATTTGTACAGAAACAGTGTTGACACTTTGGCCAGACATAAGCTATATTTGTCTTTGGTTGAACATTCACATTTTTAACACAGATAGACTACCTCATTAAGAGCTCATGAACCTTCAACCTCCATCACTAACCACCCTGCTCAGTAATGACCACTAGTATTCATGCTTTTCTGACTCTTAATTGCAAACTGGCATATTCACTTGTAGAAAAGTTTGTCACAGAACACATAAAATAATATTGTTGTCATAAAGCTGTAGCTGATACAGGCCTATGTGTTAGATGTATAACTTTTTGGAGCATGTTTTCAAAATGGAAGCAAGTTAGTGACATAATTACACAAAGACATCTGAATTGGTGTTTGAGAGTTCACAAATCTACAAAATTGAAATATTGTTTCAAATTCAATGACCATTGAATGAATGGATAATAGAGATGTAGCTACATGTTGTGCAAAAGTAATCAGACACTGAAGGTGGATGAGAGCATCAACAGCTCACAGACATGACCTTTGCAGCATCTGTGAGAATCTGCTATGTGCCCATGTTTATTAGCGAGACCTACACCAATAAAGTCAGTTGTGATTCTATTATTAGCTGTTATTTACATTTGATTGCCAATATTTTTGTGACGTTGATGTGAATGTGGGCTCCAGCAACGAACCATAATCAATGTAATCTCCGGAGACGTCAGTCAGTTGAGTCACATTCTGTAGCGTTCCACATGGCTGGATAAAACTCTGCATGGACTCTGTAGGATTTAGGCTTTTAGTATGGAGCTCTATCATTTGAGTGCTTTTCTACACTGCAGCCCTCTGGTCTGGGTTCTCCAAGCTAGCCTGTAGCCATTACCCAAGTGAGGCGGCAGTTAGCTTAGTCAAAGCCACCCAGGCAGCATTGCACCTCCCTGATCTGCCTGTTAATCACCCATGAATGGGAACCTGCTGTAGGAAAAAGCAGGAAATTTGAGATATAGCCGACGTTTCCAACTCCCATTCATGCAGCTCCCATTTGTCCACTGCACATAATGGGTGCCAATCAATTTTTGCCACACACACCATGAGCAAATCTAATTTTGCTTTGTATCACAGATTTTTCCACAGTGACAGAGTCGTAAGAATTTGTGGAACACGGCTGATATGAAATCAGTGATAATTGGCTCCCTCAGTGGTAAAAACTGAATGTGGTTGTTGAATCTCTCTGAGCTTTCGAGCACCATAGTTTTAGTCAAATCAATGATAATCACACTAGCTTGAGCACATTCCTCATACATGCATACTAAAAATAGTCCGCTTTTGAGGTGGGAAAGGAGGAAAGTCCTCTCGGATGAGTGATTATGATTAGAGCCAGGCATCCACTCCAGTTTGGACACATAGCAGACAACTCCAGTAGTTTAGAGGGCCATGGGCATGACAGAGAGGTACATGCTGCGCCTCGTGGGGACAGGTGAATTGGAGCATGTTAACTCTGAAACAAAACACTCTTCAACTCAGCAGAAGCCCCCGTCCCCGTGTGGTAATTACAGTGTTAGTTTTAATCAGGGAAGAAGTCCAACGCCACCATCCTCTCTGTACTGCTTGATGTTCCTGTTTAACAGAGTCATTCTTAGCCTCTTCCTGCTTTAACTGCCTAATCTTGCATTTTCTCGTACATTTCTCGGAAGAAAATGGTGGAATCAGTTTGAACAATTAAAGAAATTTAAGTCACTGTTTTTGCATAACTGTCCCTGTTTTAAGTGTTTTTCCCCAAACCGTCCTTTAACAGTCTAGTCATATTGCTGGAGTCAGATCAAGCCAGATATGTCATCATCAGCCACCCGCCACTTTGGCCATTTAGCTTTTGTTGTTGAACAAGCATGCTGCATGTGGTACATTTCATACCCGTTACCATATATGTGGCACCTTTGAGCCCATCTGCACAGGCTTCATTAGCCTCTTTGAATTAACTGTGTCTCTAAGACACACAAACAAGCACACAAACACACACACACACACAATCCTTAATGATGGGATCTGCCATGGTAAATGATTTCCTAGTAAATGAGTTTCATTGGCTGTGCCAAGAGCATGTTGTATGAGCAGCCTGGTCTCTGTGTGTCCGCAGCAGACTTCAGTATGTCCAGTAGCCGATGTATACAAGCACAAACTGAATAACCTCACAGTTGGATGATAAGACTCTTGCCTATGAAGGTCAGACCTGGGAATTTGTGTGATTGGATTTTAACTAGCGTTGCTATGGCGACTGGTATGTTGTGACATCTGAGCTCAGCAGCCATGGTCAGTGTAGGCAAACTGAAAAAACAGCCTTGGCTTATAGTAAGTATAAATATATAGTATATGATTTTTCGTTTTGGATCAATTCCATTTCATTTGTTCATCATTAACAAACTGTTCATATAAATATAATGTAAAAATAAAATCACTATTTGTCAACTTCATACACTTTTCATTGTCCTTGCCTGAGATCTCCATCAATCATGATCATGTTGGATCAAATCTTGATTCAGGCTACAAATAATACAGTTTCCTCTCTGTTAATCCAACTCACCTAACCACTAAAAATCATAGAAACTAACAGGAAGAACAATTAGTGGGTAAAACACTTACATGGTGTTTCTAGTGTTTCTACACCAATAGCACAGAAACAGCATTTGTGGTGTGAAAAACAGTTGGATAAAATACACAAACCACTTGCTATATTTGGGTTAATATGACCCAGAGCCACAATTACAGACAGAATCATTCAAATGTGTAAATTATATAAATTATACTATACAATATTTCAAATAAAAGTATATTTAATTGGGCTATTTATTTACTGTAAATAGATAGATTGATAGACAGACTGCAACAGGGAAATTATAGTTTTTTAATTGATATCTATATATTTGATATATCTATATCTATCTATATATAGATATAGATAGATATAGATATAGATATATATATATATGCATCTATATATATTAGATATTCAAACATGTTATTTAAGCTTTGAAATTCACTAGTTTGAGGGAAAACACACAGCATGCTATCCAAAGTCCCTCTGCACCATGTGCTTCATGGTCTCACATGAGACCTATTCAGACTGTTTGCTTTCCTGAAGTCAACATCGTAGAAATAAATAGCAGCGCAGCACAACAAAACTAAAGACACCCCCACCTTTGACACAGATTGTGGCTCAGCTTAAATTGCCGTAATACACGGATGCCACGTATTGTCTAAATGCTGATTGATATGCATTTCCCCCTCTTCCCCTGTAGAAAGTCCCTCGTTGTACTATGTGTACACCACCTGGGGTTTCTGCATCTAACTAAAGCACTGGTGATTGAAAACATGTTGATGATTAAATAACGTGTTTATCCTCATTGTAGTCAGAAATACATATTCAATGGGAACACTGCGTATAGGCTACAGCCTGACTTCAGATCAGATTATTAACATGCACAAAATGATCACTAAATAATGTGTTGTTCAACAAAACTGTGTCAAGTAGATTATGAATTGATATTCCTGGTGCCAGCTTGCACACATTCTCCCCATCCCTCAGCATCTAGATGCCAAGGCAGTGTGAGGTTAAATGCAAACCTTGACCAGCTGAGTAGCGGTGAGGGACCCTTATATTACACTTTTAACACACATTTAATTATGCAGCAGGGTTTGCATTTGATTAGGCATGAATTGTCATGCACTAACGTGGTGAAGGCTTGAACAGTGGAGAGAACATTTTGATGTGCTTAATGCTGGTTAGCGTTTTTATTTTATTTTTTTTAAATCCTAATCCTAATTTTTGTTGCTCAGACGATGTTGTGATTGGCAGTTTGTCTATTTTATATATATATTTTTTTAAATCAAATTAAGTAAGAGTTTCATTGGGTTTGGGTCTGAGTGGTGGTTAGTCACTGAGGCTCGGGTAGGTGATTTAAAACTGTAAAATCATTGCAAAGCTATTGCAGATGTTGGGTAACAGATGTTCTTCCAGCTAAGGAAATCATTTGAATGCAGAATGCTTGTTTGGGTTTCCTCCATATTTTCCTCAGTTGGCAACAAATTAGTCACTGTTTCTCTCTGAAAGAATGCATCTTCCCAAACCTGCAAGTTTCTACACATAACACCTGTTCAAATGTAAATGTTGACACACTGAAACAAACAAACACACACACACACACACACACACACCTTAGTGGCCCTTCCTTGTGGCATCCTCAGATGCTGCTGACTTGAGCTGATCCCTGTGGAGGGGGAGGCAGCAGGTGAAGACTGAGACGTGCGGTAGGCACAACATGACAGCAGTAGCCGGAGAAATAGCCGGGCTACATGCGTCACTCTGACTGGGATGTAATGTAACACTGCAGCACACAGCGGAGACCGGGCGACAGCAGGGAGGAAGATTAACAGAGCCACCTTTACTCTGATGCATTGTCTAGCTGTATGTGTGTCATGTATGAAGGCTGCCTTCTGCCTCACTCTGTCATGGACACATATACACACATGCAGGCACACAAATGCAATATTGCAATTATGTTCCACCCCCCCTTCATCATTATAGGTAAAAAATACTTTTTTTTAACAAATGTTGATGGATTAATGTTAGATAGATAAGCTTCCACTTCTCCCTCAAACCTCAATCTTGCTTTTCTACAATCTTTCCGTACTTTATTTGCTCCTGTTTGTAAGTTCGTAAGCCCATTTGAAAGTTTGTTCTAGTTTGAAGGGGCTGGGCTGTGTGGATACTGATGAAAGCAATTGTAATGTATAACATTGGGTCTCTGGAGATCTTCAGAGTCATTTGTGTATGTGTGTGCGCATACATATGAGTCCAGGTGGAGTCACCGTTGTTTTTTGAATAGCTTGAGAAGGGTTAGGGTTCAGCCTTCTTTGAAACACTTTTCTTCCACTATTGATGGATTTCCTGAGTGACCTTTGGTCAGGTAGATTAAAAAGTGCAGGCTATATGATCAGCTAGACCTGCAGCTTCATCTCCTCTTGTCTCTCCTCTCTCCAGTCTCCTCCCAGATCTCTCTCTCTCTCTCTCTCTCTCTCTCTCTCTCTCTCTCTCTCTCTCTCTCTCTCTCTCTCTCTCTCAATTCAATTCAATTCAATTCAATTCAATTCAATTCAATTCAATTCAATTCAATTCAATTCAATTCAGTTCAATTCAATTAAATTGTGTGTGTGTGTGTGTGTGTGCGTCTGTGTGTGTGTGTGTGTGTGTGTGTGTGTGTGTGTGAGTGTGTGTGTGTGTGTGTGCTGGGTTAGCACTCCATCATATAATGACTATCAATAGTCATAACATATAGTAGTATATAGTCTCACACATAGTCTCTCTCTCTCTCTCTCTCCTTCTCTATGGTGCAATGATTGACCCACCTCAGCCTGAGAGAAGATGCTTTGGAGAATGATGGAAACCATGTTGAAAAAGGTGAAATGACCTGAAAATACTATACACACACACCTTGAAGCAACACTGTTCAAATAGTTCAATAGTACAGTGTGCGGGAATGCACTTCTGAATCAATTAAAAAAAACAGGAACTCTATATACAGTACTATTCATAGTTGTAAAAATAAACCAATAGTCTGGCTGTTTCTGGAAAAAGATGTCTCTTTGGGAAACAAGTTTTCTTTGTGTTTTCCAAATGAACAATTCTGATACATTACGCTTTGAAGCCTGTGAAAGATCAAAGCTAATCGTAGCCCCCTGAAAAAAAAACATGGCTTTATAAGAAGTAAACAATATCTGAACCTAATTTTAACAAAAGCGAGATGTCAAATCAATTAGCCTGCATCTTGTCCCAGACTGCTCGGCTTACGTTCATTTCCCAACGAGGGAGCGGAAATCTCTAGAAAATGAGCAAACCAGCCCTTCTAGAAGTTTATGCACTGATGAGCTGCATGTCACTTTAATTATGCCAGATATGGGTTTGCTCTGTTTCCAGAGTCTCAGCTCATCTATTTATAATAATAAAATAACAGCGAGGTGTTCTGCTAACTGAAAAGCAACTGTTTATGTTATGCATGACTGGATATACTGTAAGCGCTTTGCAGTACAGCGGTAGAATGATTTATAAAGAGCACAGTAGCCGTCTCCAAAACTAGACTCACAGCTGTTTAGTGTTTATGGATCATATACTGTACAATGCTTGTGCATGTACTGTGTAAGGCAGTTTATGTATAAGTCATTTGGGCTTTTTGTACAGACACAGATTCTATACCTTGTTAGGCAGCAACTCTTTCAATATACTGTATATATACAGTATATATATTTTGCATGTAAGACTCAGCTCACAACACCCCAAAATCAAAACAACACCTCATACTAATGACTAAAAAAACATAGTTAGAACCAATTTCTCTGTTCTAAACTTTTTTCCTCTATGTCCTCTGTGTTTGGTACCTGGCGTTGGTTTTCAGGTGCCTGGTTATTATTAAGACATCAGTGTCAGTGTCTAATCAGTATTTGTGTGCATTTGGTTTATTAATTACATCGGTTGGTACGAACTCAGCGCACTTGGTGAGAAATATCAAAAGCTGACGCCTGTGTCATGATTAATTTCGCAGTGAACAGTCTCCGCGATGTCAGTGGTAATTAGGCATCACCCATTGCATAACACACCATGTGTCAGGGTGGGTGGCACTTCAGAGTCTGTGTGTGTGTGTGTGTGCGTGTGTGTGTGTGTGTGTGTGAGAGAGAGAGAGAGAGAAAGAGAGAGAGAGTGAGAGAGAGCGAGAGAGAGAGAGAGAGAGAGAGAGAGAGAGAGAGAGAGAGAGAAAAAAAAAGTTGGACAGAGACAGAGAGAAAGAGATGTGGCCTAAACTACTTGCCTAGCCCCAGTAAAACCAAGAGGAAGTTGTGCATTAAAATAGCTCAGAATACACTCAAATCTCACACTAGCTCAGGGCCGGACTCCATTGTCTTGTTATTCTGTGCCGGATAGTCTGCAGCAGTTTCTCTGGGGGTGTTTCTGCAAAGGGAAACTGAGCTATCACTTCCAAAGGGATGTACAATCTATCTACAGTAGCCTATCTATCTATCTATCTATCTATCTATCTATCTATCTATCTATCTATCTATACATCTAGACATCTATCTAGACATCTATCCAGACATCTATCTAGACATCCAGAGATCTTCATATTTTATAGAAGTGAAGTTCTAAAAACACCCTTTAAAAAAAAACAAGTCCGTATATGAAAGGGTTAATAGAGGAAACTTTATTCATGAAGACTGCTTTGGATCTTCTTTATTTTTAAGATGGTAATGTATTCATATCAATGTATGCCCATCCAAATGCCAATACCAGGTGGTGGAAGCACAATGCAGTTCAATGAAAAAGAGAACTAGTTTATTCAGTACAACATTTCAACAATGAGTGGCCTACATAGTATTCCTTTCTATTTTTGACGATGATCCATTTATGAATCTACTTCTGTTTGATGGAATCCATAAAGTATTATTGTCTTGTAGCTATATTAAATCTGCATTTTACCAGGTTAGTCTCTGGACATCTAATTTTCAGCGGTGACCCGCAGACATGCAGCATGCCTGGCAAAGACTGTGTTTGGTTGAAACTTTACACAGAATTAACTACAAAGGGTGCATTAATCCTGTGTGTGGGTATTTATTTTTTTTATTTTTTTGTGGTGTTTTTCAAAAATAAACAATGGCCCATAACACTCAAATTAACACAGATTGGGATTTGATGTGCTGCGCAGCCAGATGGCTTGCTCACTCACTCTCTGGCGGGCTGGCAGTGCAGCTGAGGACGCAGGCACTTCCAGAGCGGATTTGAAAGAATCTAGGCCAGAGAGAGTGGGGCTGCTCTCGGAGACTAGCCGCCAGTGCTGTCATGTTTTAGTGCACATTTTCTATTTGAGGCAGGAGCCGCTACATAGAGAGATCTGCAGTGTGTGTGTGCGTGCGTGCATGCGCGCGTGTGTGTGTGTGTGTGAGCAGTGAGTGGAAGAAGAGGAATGCCTTGCTAGAGATGAAGAGAAAGTGGACTCATAGCGCTGTGTAAACAGGCTTGTGGAATACATGCATTCCTTCCTGCATTATTCTCCCATCCACCTATATCTATAGACGTCACTGTAGACTTTGCACATTGGTGTGAGGAGAAGTCAAAAAATCAAGGCTCTTTGAACGACTGAGGGTGACAGATACAGTACTGATAGTAGTAGTTCTGGTAATCGTAATAGCAACTGACTCATGACAAAATAGTTGTCAGAATCCCAATATGTACCAAAATCCATACTCAGTGAAATGTAAATACGGTAGTTTAAACTGATTTGTGAGGCAGCATACTGTACGTACAGTATGCCTCAATGTAGACTGACTGCAGCACTGGCATAGAGATCAGCACTTTTGTAAACATTGTAGCTCAGACATTCAAATGCAACTTTTAGAGCTAGTCATTATTCAAAAGCCTAGCCTCCATCTGGAAAGTGGCAAACTTGGCTGTTTTCCTGGTGTTGCTGTGGAGGAAAACTGGGTCTGTGTGAAATTGCAGGACTCACGATACTTGGCTAAGGTGTAAATTTGTCTGGCTTCGATGATCATTTTCTTCACAGTCTCACTTTTGCCAACGAGGAAGGGTTAAAGTTGTTAAAAGACTTCGAAACTTTTCAGGTTGTGAACATGAGCTTTTCCGTCTGCAGCGACTGATGGTAAAAGAGCGTACATGGTGGGAGGAAAGGCTAGCAGCAGTGGAAAAGTAATAATCAGTAATATCATTTTAGCCCCTCAAACTGCAGCCTGCACAGAGCTGTAATAGCAATAGTTTAGACTATTTCCTGATATCGGAATGATTTCACTATAATCAACCTTGAGCTGATTTCAGTTCCCAGACCCTTCCTCCCAGGGTTTTGGGGGGTTTGAGAACTGAAAGACAAAGTACTGTAGCTGTTAGTGAGTTTTAGCTTTCTTGGTAGTTTTAACAGCCAAGGAATTAGGCTGGAAATAGGTGGCTAGGTGTCTTGGGGTCCTACACAGAGGTCCCAGCCCAGTGGAGAGACCTTTATATCCCTAAAGCAGACAGTGGGAAACAACCCTGAGGCTTGAGAATGAAAGGAAAAAATATGAGCATACAAGAGACACACACAGATAAACATAAACACCATAAGCACAGTAATGAGCACATTAAGTTACTAACAATTTATCCAAAAGCTGTTATGTAACTGTTAAAGTAAAAGCTCTTATAGAAGTAGTCTTGAAAAGCAACAATGCCTTGCTTTCCTGTGTATCCATCACAATGAGTTGGGGGAAACAGTTGAGAAGAGGAGAGACCACGATGAAAACCTTTTAGTGGACTCAAATAGTATCGTGCAGCATGGCCTTGTCGTCTAAAGAAATCCCTTTGTCCTCCGCATAGCTTTGATAATTCACGTCTCTACTGCGGTCTCGATGATATTTCCACAGCATGTCAAAATGGCCGCATTACCAAAAAAAAAACCCAGAGCACATCAAGCTCAACAGCAGATTCATATTAATTACAAACTGGCAAAGTTGTTAATATAACTCTGCACTCAAAGCCAGGAGTCTGTGTGAATGGCCTGAAGTGCCAGACAACACCTTCTGTTTCGATCGATGGCCATCAGCATGCACACCCCCTTACACAACCAAGGCTGCTCTGCTATATATACCAGCCTCCACCGCCTGAGAGGAGCCTCCTCTAAGAAACTAACTTTCGCTCCTTTTTTATTTTCTATTCTTTTGCAACCTCATTATCTCTGTGTTTGTGAAGGGCTGCAGATGTGCTCCCAGCATCTCCCAGGAATTTAGTTTATTTTTAAAATTAACATTAAGACAAAGTAAAAAAGAAAGATTCTCCAGTACAAAGTAACACAAGCAAGCTCTTATGTGTCTGTTTGTTTTTGAAGCAAATGAAGTAAAACTCTGATGCAGAGGATAAATTAGGAACATATGTGTGTTCTGACAGCATGAATATCAAAGACGATTGAATTGGGTTATCTATAATGAGTAAACACATTTCCCCCTCACACAGAACAATACTATACTTAGTTATGCTGTAGCTGGTTGCTATGGTATTTCATGTAAAATAAAATAGCAGTACTTAGACTATAAAGTTGTTCATTAGATGACCACATCACAAGTGTTTCTTTGTTTATACTGTAGACATTGTTGGGTTTCCTTCACACAGAAAGACAGCAATAGCCCGTGGTTGGTTGTTCCATTTAAAACAGCTATTACAAATTTGACATTTTTTCAAGAATCACTGCAAAGAGGTAAATGATTAAATTGATTTTTAAACAAATAAACTGATGCAGTCTTCTATAACCTGCCCACAGACTAAACAGTCATAAAGTATATGTTTGCTTGTTATTTTTTTACTCATATGATATTTCATTTCATAATTACAAATATTATTTTTGGAAAAAGAAACATGTTGCCAGATTTTCATTGTTAAAAAACACGTATTATATAATCTGAAATGTTACTATTTTGTAAGTATTGACCACCTAAATAATAAAGCTTTAATTTCATGTCAAACAGAGAAAAAAGGAAATATGCTGGTTGCACTCAGATGAAGGTCAATTGTAATGCAGGTGCTAGAATCTAAAAACCAAACTACAAAAATGGGAAAATAATTCTGCACACTGGAGATAAAAGGCTAGGACAAAAAGTCTAGTTCAAAAGTGTGCAGAATTATCTTTTCCCATTTTTTAAATTTCATGTCATCAATCATTCTGTGGAGGTCATCTTGCAGTGAAACTCTTTAATGAAATGAAATGTTATTTCTGTTTATTTCTCTCAGATAAAACATTCATCTTGTGTATTTAAAAATAAAAATCATAATTTTGGACAGCAGCTACCTTACCAAAGGGGAAATGAAAGGTAATTTCTGATTCAATGATCTTGGAAATACTTTTCTTTTTTGAGAAATCCTTTACTTTTACTTTTCTACTTGGCATTGAGTGAATGGTTTTTCCTCCTGGAGATTTTCTTGATCATTGTTACACATTTTTATAATGACTCACAAATTCAAATGTTTCGAAAAAAAGACGTCTGTCTTCCACGTGGTTACACATTGACAGAGGAACGTGCTTGACAAATATCTGAGGATTAGAAAACTGGCAACCTTGGCATCTACAGTAGCCTATACTTTCATTATTTAGTATTTTCTTTTCCAAAGGCCTCAGAACAGTCTGTTACATTTGCTCGCTCAGTCAGTGGTTTAAATGTGCGCCATAAAGCACAAAGAGAGGAGGTCCCTTTGAAAACATCCACCCTTTCATCCTCTCCATTGTACCAACTCTGCGTGATCAGTTAACTGCCAGAGTTGGTAGACTGGAGAGGATGAAAGTTAACTTTTATGTTCATTGTTTGATGGGTGAAATCCACTGAGGAATATGTATGGGTGTCGATGCTGATATCGAACGTCTACTGCGCACAGCCTTTGCCACGCGCAACAATGAAAAAGTCTCTCATACATAAAGGAGTGTGGTGCTTGTGTAGAAGAGTTGAAAAAGTAGAATAGACTCACTCCTCTGGTAGAAGCTGTCCATCTACTTCAAGAGTGCGCTTTCAAATTAGCTCCGTCAGAAGTGCGGCCGTCTATCACCCTGGCAGGCGCGGCGTCTGTGGATTGTAGACGAGGAAGGAACTCACTCTGGGAGGAAGATACAGTAGGAAAGGCGACAGTGCCGTTGGTGCCTGCTGACTCACATGGTTCACATGGTCGAGCCCGACTTCCCAGCAGGGGACGCTGTTGTGATTTGTGCAGTGAGTTTGGCGGCGTAACAGAGTTAAAGAAGTCAGTTAAATTCACTGTTCTAGCACTTTTATATTGAGAGTTCAGTGTCTTCCTATCAACTGACTATAATGTGTCACAAAAAAGTCCATTGAGTTTCAGGTGATTCTCACAATAGTGTGAAAAGAACCAGGAGTTAATTTTAGTGTTAGGGTTACACTAATGGTGAGGGTTACATAGTCTGCAGAGATGCAGCCAATAGACAAGTGATTCTTTGTTGAATATCTATGTTTTGTCACCTGATAGTTACTTGAGTATCAAGATTGGACTATGCAAAATAAACCGAAGTATTAGCTTTTGTCTAATTCAAGGCCACGCCTCTGAGTTGGCTTGTCCAATAGTGTGACCATCCTCTATCTAGTACTTGTGGGTTCAAAAGTGAGGCAAGAGTCACTCCAAGATGAAGCTATGATTCTTGCGACTGGCACCTGTCAGCGCTTATGGAACCGAGTGTTCAATAATTTAAATGCATTGGGACACAGAACTATGAACACTTTTTGTTTCACGAGGTACAGATATTTTAAGGTATTTTTCTTCCCAGACTGCACATTCAAGATTCTGCATCCTATCTTTTAATGGTTTCAGTTTCTCTCGCATAGTCCATCCTGTACATATACAGCAGTAGACATGTTTGTTTCTCCTAAAACCTCCTAGTTTTCCATGTTTTGTGCATCCTCTGTAACATTCTGAGCCAGAGGAACGTCTTGCCACATGAATTATCTCTTTGATTGCTTGTGTAGGAGGAACATTTACAGTAACGAGGGACCTGGGAATAGGATTTACTGTTCCATATGTCCTCCAATGACATTACTCCAAGTGATGATGATGACAGTCATAAATTGGTCCTGATAACTACAACAGATAAAAACCTGCATGGGATTTGTTTTGCACACTGCTGGCTAACCAAGGCTTGCTTAATAAACCATTTCATCACTTTCAATTAGAACATTGCTATGCGACTTCTGTGATAAAAGATTACAGCAAATTGCATCAAAAGCCTTCAACACCGATTTAGCCGGCATCCACTGTCGACAGTTCCATGCTGAATGTTCTCTAAATATTTGGGCAGTGTAGATATTCATGGGAATATCCGCCACTCTACTATGTTGTTTTCAGCCTGTCACTCTCCATCTCCCAAAGAGGCATCAGTCTTCATCTACACTGTCATCCCAGCACATGTTCCATTTACCACGCATTAATCTCACTCAGCTTCACATCATTCTCTCTTGTCTTGTCCCTTGGGATACCACAACATAAGAACATGCTCTGTTTGCCAAAATAAACTGTGGCTGCAGCACGAAACATTAAATCTGAACTTATAGCAGAAATCAAAATCACATATCACTTAAAACTCAATCAGATCCAACATGTGACCAGATCAACACAATAGAGGGATTCAAAACATCAGACATGTTACCCAAAGTCCAAAGCAACACACCTAGCAGTGTCCCAGCAAGGCCATTATAAATTTGTCACAGTGCTCCTGAACTAACCTTTTGATAAGCCCTCGGGACAGTGTAAATTAAAGGCATTAAATCATGATTTGGTGGGGTGTGAGGGTGCTTATGGAGACATCCCCTTCACAGTCTAGTGGTCAGGGTGGAGGTCTGTGGTGGTCAGTGCAGACAGGTCATCCCACAGCAGTGACGGATGGCTTTCATCAAGGGGCCCGTGGGCTCACTGGGGAAATGTACATGGAGACCGCTGCCAAAGGAGCTGATATTTATCTACCAGCAGCCTGCCAGCCGGGACAGAGGCAGAGAGAAGCAAAGAGAGAGAGAGTTTAGTAAAGAAGAGCGCAGGAGAGCACTCAGTTCCACATTATGAACAACTATTATTGAACGACTCCTGCACCTACTCTACACCTTTCTGCTGACATGTAAATGTGATTTGGTAAGTAGCTCTAACCCCGAGTGTGATTTAAACTCAAAGACATGTATGGCTCTATGAGGCTACAACATACTGCACAGCAGCCCCTCGCTGCTCTAATCCAATAGCAAATGGAGACATCCTGAGACTGAAATGAAGCCAATTAGTAGAGGCAGAGCTGATTTTAAAGCACTGATGAAGGGAGATGTGCCGCGCTGGCTGCAGGATCTATTCCCTCATAGCAGACCTGCCTCAGTTTGGGCCGCCATTAATATCCCATGAGGCATCGGGGCACGCTCCTGGCCAGCGGCCAGATTCCCAGTTATCTGTTTAAACAATTTTGCGGGCTATTTCAGGAACAAGGAACTCGCTGCCATGCCTCTCGGGGCTGTAATGGTAACGACCCAGTTCATCTTAAACAATAACATCAGGAGGTGACCCAGCAACCAATGCCCTCCACAGTCAAAATTTTGCATGGTTGCTAGAAAGGGAGATTACATATTTTGCGTTTTATGGAAGTTTATGATGTTGTATATGCGCTGTGGCCTTGAGCTAAACTCATGATAATAATGATAATGGATCCCATAACTCATCTCATCCATAACTAATGTATGGTAGATAGTACACTGGTGTTGTATAGCATGTCACCTTATCTAATAGCACTCAGAGCAAGATCAAGTTGTGGTTCGAGGTCAGTTTATTTTATTTTTTTATTTGTCTCAAATTAGGCTAATATAACTATCTTGCTGCCAGTCTGATGAATAGAATTATACGGTCATTAGGAAAGAGACTTGCATGAGTGGCTCTAATTTGAATTTATTCAATCCTGAAAATAATTGCTTATCTCTATAACCACTACTAAATATAGGATCCCTTAATCCTTGATAACTGTGTAATTGTTGCAGGATTGGAAATGCAGGGAGTGCAATATAGAAATACAATATGAATAATGCAGTGTTAATGAATGGCACCTAGGTTAATAAGACTTTTGAGGCTGCACAGCCCACAGTAGTGTAAAACTCAAAGGAGAAAGCGACTAGCTGTTATCTTTCATTTTATTCATCTAATTGACTTTTGTAATTACGGGAAGTTTATTTTGTTCTGTCATAAAATGGTGATAGAGTTGTATGATGGACAGAAAATAATGTTGGGGATGAATGTTAGGTCTTATCAGCCCAGGTGTTCATAAGTCGTTATTCCCACTGTATCAAGCAGGATATCAAGATTCAAAGGTCCTGGGTCAAAGTCCATTTCTGCCTTTTCTCTAACCCCATCTGCCTAGAATAATTAATTGATTTTTATTCAAACAATGCTCCTTTAAGGCTCTACAACAAAAGTACACAACTTGCAGTATGTGGTGACATGGGATGGGAGCCATGTGAAGTGCGGCATAAGGGTGACATGTTGCGACTGTGGAAAAGATTAATCAGCATTCCCAATATAGCTGTAATGTCTAAGGAGCAGGACTGTGTTCATATTTGGTTTGACATTGTTTGACATGTATGTAGGTGTATTATATTTGTTCTTTCGCTCTCATTATGTTATTGCTCGTGTTTGTTATGTTTGTAGTGTCTTGTAAGCCCATGCGGGCTGGGCACTTTTGGTGCATGACACCAAATGCATGACAAAAATAAATTACTTACTTACTTACTAGTAGTAAGTAATTTATAATGGAGGGGTGGACAAAATACCAGAAACACCTAACTATGAGTACGTCCCTGCTGTTAATGCCAGCTTTTGAGGCCGTAGTTTTATGGTGTCCGCCTATTCCTGTCGGTGAGCTCCGACTGAGGACCGCTGTTCTTCTTTGCCGATGCAGTTTCGTGTTTGGCATATGATGTCATGATTTTTGAGACTGCTCCCATTGCCACTTTAAATAATTTGGCAGTTTTTGTAACCAGTGCACCAGCAATTTGGGCACCGACTATTCGGCCTCTTTAGAACTCAGTCAGTAGCCTCATGGTTTCTTTTGAAACTCCCATATAAAAGTGGTGATTGTCAGACTTCTTTTAAAGCTGACACACACTGCTAATTGGAATTCAACTTAATAAGACTCAGCAGTGTAGCTGCCTTTGTAATTGTGATTTTGTTGCTTCAAAGTTAAAACCCTTTTTCATGTGGTGTTTCCAATATTTTGTCCACTCCCTGTATCTAACATCATCCTTCATGGATTGTAGTATGTTTCATGATAAGCGTTAAAATCAAGGTGTAATTGATGCCAAAAATCTTTTCCATATTCACTGCCTGGGACTGTTTAAACTTAAACTGTTTATTAAAACTTCTCATCCGTCCAAGAGCAGCTGAGCAAACTGATCACCTCTCTTTACTTTATTTAGAGCTACTAAAGAGGCAAACAGGTGACTGTAATCATTTGACTGTGATGTGTTGTTCTTTGCAGTGAATGGGTGCTTATCCCTGAGGCATAGTTTACTATTGGCAATGGTGTCCTAGGCTTTTTATTCAACCACTTCAAAGTATTGTGAACACTTACACAGTTTGAAGGCTATTAAAATGGATATTTCACTACCCAGCTCCCTCCCACAACTTACCAGCCACTAACATACCAAACGACATCTGTGTAACCAGCAGAAGACGAACATTTGGAGGTATTTCTGCTTTTCATTTTATTTACGCCAACAAAAAATGGAAAATAAAATAAAAGGAGACAAGGCGAAATAATGACCGGATTTTTTAAAATAAATAACTGATGACATGATTTGAACAACAAACAGGTTAAGTTACTCGTTAACAAAAGAAAATAATTTGACTACTCTAACTTGATACATAGCAATGTGTTAACCTCAGCAGTGTTTACAGACAAATGCTACTTTTGATTTTGGCAATTTAATTGCGTGTAGTGTATCATATCATTGACACTACACACACAGCAGTTTGAGACTGAAGAATAAAACAAAGTGAAATGCAAATTTAGAATAAATCTAGATTAGGCATATATTCCTCATTAACACGTTATTGTAATGTGAGGAGGAGTGACAAGGGAATGCATATTCTGCAAAAAAATATGTATAGTTATTCTACTACTAACATTATCAGGATCACCAAAATAGTCTATTTTGCCAAGAAAAAATAATTGTGATGTTGCCATGCCCTTCAGGGAGTTAACATTAATGCAAATGTAGTGCAAAGATGAATATTGTATTAATGTCTTTTTAAACCAAATGAAAATGCAAAGTGGTTAGCGGTGCCACAAACCTGAGCCTGGCTGCCCAGACAATGCATGCAAAGTAGTTTGAATTCCCTCTCTATCACTAAAACTGAGACCCAGCAGCCCACACACACACACACACACACACACAGACACACTTACAGGTACACACACACGTGGGCACACACACACACACACACACATTCACATGCACACACAGGGATACAGAGAGCATTCCATTCCACTGTATTTACTCCATTCTCTCCACTGTACTCACACTCTCACTGACACTACTCTATTCTCTCCTCTATTGTTCCCATATTGCTTCTGACTTTTTTTTTTTGTATAGCCTTACCCACTGCCCATTTCATATTTCATTGTTTCAGCTGATTGAAATGGTTTGATTCATTATTTTATATAACAATAAAAAAATAGACAAAAACTAGGTGGGTTCAGGCTGGGGGTAATCACTGATATATAAATGGAGGAGTCCTTTTTCAAAATGCGATATATCCAATTTGGAATTAGTTATCATTATGTCAGTTACAGACTTAAGTTAGCTACATTCCTAAAAATATTTCATAATTTGTTTCCATTTTGTACTAACAATTTTCTAAGAGCAGAAGTTCCATTTTCAAATGGTGGGTATCTCTTTTTGGAACAAAAGATCAGATTACTTACTGGAAGATGTATTTATTTTTTCCTGTTATTATAGCATGAGTCTATGTGTGTGCATGTGCAAGTGCATATGTGCTGGCTGGTGTGTGTGTATCCACGTTGGTGGGCGGCAAATTCCGTGTTTGAAGCCAGAGAGTCTACGTACGCCCACTAAGATGATCACTTGACAGGAAACACAAATTTTACCTTTAGCGGGACCATAACATCCTCCCAATTTCCATCATGTTGTGCGTCATCAGTCCCACGACGGAGAGGTCACATGCTCTAGGTAAAGCACACTGAGATTAGCCACTAAAGGTTTGAACTGCTGTTGTTTGGAGTTTTCTTACGGGCATACCTCCAGATTTGTTCTGAACTTTGGCAAAGTCTGGACTTTCCTGATGGGAAATACTACTTCCCTCCTTCCTTCCCTCCTTCCTTCCAACCCTTGTCTTGACTCCGGACCAAGTGTGTTTCTCAAAAGGGAAGTCGGCCCACCCTGGAGCCCACAATGTGAGGCTCGTCTTAAGCCTCTCTTCTGAGCGAGAGAGAGAAAACAACAACATCACAACAGGCCTGGCTGTCATAGTCAATGGGAAATCTTTCATGGATTAGGCCCAAGAAATAGAAAGCTTTGGTTTGGTGTTTATTTTTCAACATCAAGTACATGTTACGAATTGGTAGGATCATATTAATTTACATATTCATTAAGAATGACTATTCCAGGTAACGGTAATATCATTGCTCGGCTAGATCAAATACAGACAAGCTGGATCAAACCGTGTATAGATGTAGGCTCTGTGTTCTGTGCATTACACACAGTATTGATCATCTCCCTCATTACGTGATTGACTGTCACAGGACACACCTCACTCTCCGGAATGAAACCTTGAACCAAGTCTCCCAATGACAGGAGGCGATCTCCATAATTACTGTACAGAGAAAGAAGACCTGCTATGCATCAGTCCTCAGATTGTTAAAGCACATATGTCAGCTGTTGAATTTGACTCAGATCCAAGGCTTGCCGGTAATGAAACGTGGGGGGGGCGAGTCAGCCACTGCCCTTCGTTAATTGCATGTCTTGCATCGTCCTGGCTGGGACAGTTAATTGGAAAAGATCAAGGGGATTTACAGTGTTAATGAGCTTCCCGTGAACCCAAGTCATACTTTGGATACCAGAGGAGCCAGTACTATCTCTCACACTCACTGACCCTTCTGTTAGAGGAAAACTTTTCATTTCTGGAGCTTTGTGGTCATGGTCAGCTACTGCCTCATCTTCTGCGTCTGGTAGTATGGACTCAGCGGGGAATTGATGGTCTATTCTAAGCACAGTGCCGTTTAAACAAAACTAGACAGGCCGTCATCTCTGTGGATGTGTCTGTGAGTGAGTGTGTGTGTGTGTGTGTGTGTTCAACATGCTTTATGTTGTTTTCCAAGGTGCTATATGTGTTTGCACATTACAGTAAGTGTCTTAAAGTAGAGAAGAATCTATCTAACCTAGCAAGCAAAGGGTTTCATTGTCCTCTTCACTATTTTCCCACGGATATTCTTGTCATGTAATGTAAGAAATATCATTACAGCTACTGTGTTTGCTGGAAAAGCTTTGCAGTTTGCCACTAATGATCCTATTAGCCATTAGAAGTCCCTGGTTTGTGTGAATGTTTAGATCATACTTCTGCATCTGTGTACTCTGGTATAGAAACCACATCACAGATAACAAACCATATCATTTGAGAGACCGGTCAAGAGGAAAGGAGAAAATGCTTACCTACTGTATATTTTACCAATAAATCATTTGTCATGTCTTGAATTGTTTTTGGCTGGATCCAATGTCACAGCTGTTTTTCCTTGAAATGTCCTGACATTTTCAAAATCAGTCTGAAACAATTCTTTGCAAGTAATCACAATTATTGTTCACACTGAAACTCCCTCCTAAGTCGAAGAAGCAATAATCTTTGTGTTTTGCAAAAATGATCTATTTTTAATAATCAAGACTTAATTATCGTGCAAAACTAAAAGTACCGAAGGAGCAAAAGTGACACATACTATGTCAAAAACCCATCCCACTCCTACAAAATATCTAATGTATCTAAAACAACACAAAGATACAGTATATCCTATATTGATTCCTTCTTGCTATAAGGGCAAATATCTCGGGGTGATACACACACACATACACCCACACAAACATACACCCACATACACACACAGTGCATCTACAGATTTTCCCAGACCAATATCCAATCTGTATGTCTGAGTATGGCTGTAAATCTATAGCCAGGTATAAGACTCATAGCTCCACTGCCTCGAGGGAGTTACAGTGGTAATATACAGTCGGCCCTATAAATCATACACCTCTCTGACTGTCCAATCAATCTACAGCTCGGTGTTTACCCAAACTATCACCTCCACACTGCAGCCCACTGCCTGTCGACACACGCAAAAACTGTTACAATGAAAGTTTGGGTTGGAGCGTGCAATGGGGTCAAACTGAAATATTCACATCAATATTCAAATCAGAAGTGGAAAGAAATCTGAAACATTTCTCTCAAGTAGAACTTTTCCTACCTCAATTAAATTTTTTTCTTAAGTTGTAGTAAGGATACTTGGCTTGAAAAGGACTCCTGTCCTCATTTTGAAGCTCATTCACTGCACAATTTCTCCTGTTAAAATAAGCTGAGTACTCATTTCGCATTATTATTATAATTAGAATTATTATCATTATCATTATTATTAACATTATTTATATAGCAACTTTCAAAACAAATGGTGCAAAGTGCTTTAAAAGAAAATAGAACAGATAAAAGCAAATATAGTACATCATTGAAATAAAATAAGCAAATAAGATAATAGAGACCTAATAAAATGAAAAAGACAACATGTAAACATAACCATAAACTTCAGCGCTCTGATGGCAAAGGCTCCATCACCTCTTGACTTCAGCCTCAACATGCGGACAGTTAAAGTCGAGATGAAATGAAAAATGCATTTTTAACCCTTTTAGATCACATCCCTGGTCATATTGTGCATCTATTTAACAATATATGCCAAAAAAAATACAAAAAAATCAATTTCTTTGTATTCTTATATCAAAATCCAATCATGTTTACTTCCTGTAAAACAAAATATGCCGTGTGCTTACATGAGCATGAACCAACCAATTTCAACCAATAATATCATGACATCCACCCATCAATCATTCTTCAACCTCTAGCTAGTCACACAGGTCATATAAAACCGCACTTCACCGTTTCTGGGTCATAGTCGCTGACAGAGCAATATGGAGAGAGATACACTGTAATAAGTGCTACATCCATCATGTAGGTTTAATATACTTTAAATAGTTGTGATCTAGTTTATTTTATTTGTTTTATCCTAAAAAGTATCAATATACTTTCCCTTTACTTAAAATGTGTCAGTATATATACAACAATATATTTTAAATAAAACTATCACAATTTATTTGAGTAGTTATGTCTATGTGATTGTTGTGTACATGAAATGTTATAAAAGTGAGTTGACATACACAATTTATTTGAGTAGTTATGTCTATGTGATTGTTGTGTACATGAAATGTTATAAAAGTGAGTTGATATACACAATTTATTTGAGTAGTTATGTCTATGTGATTGTTGTGTACATGAAATGTTATAA
Source organism: Centroberyx affinis (assembly GCF_046629955.1). NCBI lineage: Eukaryota > Metazoa > Chordata > Actinopteri > Beryciformes > Berycidae > Centroberyx > Centroberyx affinis. The sequence goes on from NW_027279340.1 coordinate 108,738, forward strand.
AAGTGAGTTGACATACACAATTTATTAGAGTAGTTATGTCGATGTGGTTGCTGTGTTCATGTAACGTAATAAAAAAAAGTTGACATTATCACTTTTCCCCTGATGCTTTGTGCTGCAACGTGTCTGTCTGGTCTGGGCGGGACAGGTCACTTTACCCGGGAAGGTATCAGCAGCTTGCTTGGCACTACAGCCTACTCACTCTGTTCGCCGCTGCAGAATTTTATGGATCCTGGATAAAGCGGTAAGTTGAGCAATTTTAGCTGAATGATTGGTGATGTAAAGTCGCGCTAAACCGATGACTTGAGAGGTCCCGTTCGACAGCTAACGTAGCTGCCCTGCACACATGGCAAGCTAAGTTAGCTGCCCGGTGCTAACTAACGTGATCCTGTCGACCACGGTTCTGTCACCGTATTTACCGCAACCTAACGTTACACTTGGGGAAAACAGAAACCTGAAGCGAAGCCTGTAAAATTTAATGTAGGCTAAGCCAAGCCGATTTAAGTTTCAATACAGACATGCTAGCTAAAGTATGCCTTATTAGCTAAGTTAGCTATCACGTTTCAGTCAGAGTGAATTTTATGCACTTGTGCTGTTCATTATGTCTGCCATCTCGCTTCCCTTGTTTTGCCTCCAAACAGGAAACTTGGTGTGTGGCCGTACACGAAATTAGAACCATAAATGGTTAGATAAAACCCCTAGACAAAAGACGCTAATGCTAACGCTAGTTAATGCTAACGCTAGCTAATGTCAACTTATTGTAAGCTAGCTGTAGCTGACTGTCTGATATCGAGTGTTGTGGGTTTTGGGCAGGCAGTAGCCTAGTTGTTTTTTTTCTCAAAAATCTAATCCAAATATGGACAAAGTAAGTTTTTTTTTTCCTCTCCACATGCCCGTGGTAGCACGACGAGTTGAGAACCACAGCTTTAAAGAATGCTTGGTCTATTATACTGCAATTGAATGAATAGTTGAAATACAGAGGGTGTATAGTTTGTGCTGGTGTCATCAGGCAGTGAATTTTGAACAGGTTTTACTTTTTGATAGGATCCATCTGCCTCTGTGGAGAAAAGGAGAGAAGTGCTCCTGAGATGCCTGGTCGAGTGGGGGAGAGAAAGAATAACTCATCAGAGACCACCATGTATGTGTTAGGCTTAAAGCTATGTATCTATCTATCTGTCTGATCAACAGTCTAACTGGTCACCTGTTTTTGATCAGTATTTTTAAGTGAATGTCTTAATGTGTTGATATTGTGATGATATTATAGGGATGATTATCATTGCTCTCAAAAGATATTTACACACTGTAGATTAGTGATGAACAGTCATTAGTAATGTGATGACCAAGCAGGTAGAGGCAAAGAACAGAAAATTGCATCCCTTTACTGTAATGCAGCCTTTAAAACCAGGAAAAGACAACACTTATGCCAGATCACGATAGTACAATACCCACACTCCATGCCATTGTCATGGCAAAGTAAGATTGGCCAAGACAGCAGGCATACTTACAGATGCTGTTTGCCAATGCTATAGTACTTAGGTCCATGGCTTGGAATTCCAGATTGGAGCACTGGAAACCAACTTGAAAATTGACTTGGATGTGTAGCTTACAGGTGACTGGGACACTGGTAATGTGGTCTTCAATTTTGGTGACTCAGACTTGAAAGCAAAGGAATTTAAGCTAAATAAACTTAATATCCAGTGATCCAAGAACATAACTGCAATTTGGTGTTGTTAACATTACACTGACAGTAAGTGCTATATGAGATTGATTTTGACATATGCTGTCAACTAGTATAACTGCAATGAAGTATCCGTCACCTTTAGCAACAATGGTACAATTTTGACTTTGTGTCTGATCTATCTTATTACCTGTCTGATCTGTTTATCTCATTACCTGTTTCTCTGACCAAACTCTTTATTCTTCTTTGTCTCCACCAATAGAGTCGTGATGAAACCGAGGAGCACGCCGAGCTCAGCAGTTGCCCGATGAAAATTTACGCGTGCCATCAGCCCGATGCCATTGGCATCATCAAAGAAGGTCATCCAGTGGTCAGAGGTCTGACCAACCTGTCAAAAGCATGCTGCCTTCTCTTTGGACTTACCTATGCCCTGGAACTTAAGTATCTACCAAAACTGGCGTGTTACATGTGTTGAAAAAAATTTGTCTTTTGGCAAGTTACTCATGTAATAGAATTTCATTTGGCATTTTCCTTTTGTGTTCATTCTAATGTGCCTTAAATGAAAATGGACTTAACTGTGTTCTGTACCATCATTGTCATTACCTCATGAGGTACATATTCAACAGTATTGTGTGTGCAATTCAGCAGTTATGGCCTGTTTTGCAATCTATGGCACTGTTAGAAGTGAAACCTTTGAAACAGTGGGTTGTGAAGAGTTAAATAAATGTTATAATCTTAAATCTGTCTTTCCATCTTGTTCTTCTTAATTTGAAATTGTTATTGACAGGAAAGTCTATTTATGTAAAGTTAATCAAAACGTAGTGCTTGGGATATAGAAATTATAACAACAAAACCTTTAGAGAAATGAATGTAGCATAATTTATTCACCAGAGGTTGTAGCCTGGACTCAATTTAATGGAGTTCATTCACATGTGTGATTAGGTTAATTTTACTATTTTACATTTTATCTACAAGTAACCTGTACTCATTTTAATTAAGTTCAATATCATGTGCAAGTGAGTTACCTTTACCAAGAAAATTAAGTTTATCTAACTAAGTAATATCAGTAGTATTAGTTAACTCAACCTGATTTTACTGGGTTCATGTTAAGTAATGTTACAGTGTTCATTCTACTTAAAAAAGCCTTGAAGTTGACTCAACTCAAAAAGTCCAATGCAACCACTTACCTCACTTTTTATAAGTTAAAGAAAGGCATTACTTTTTAGAGTGTAGGAAGAGATGTGTGTTTGGATATCAGTGGGCAAAAACATTGTTTTCATTTCAAAACAATGTCGCTGAGGTCTAATTCATTCATCTCTCCCTTGTCCTCCTCCTGATCTAACAACAGGTGAGGGAGGTGTGTGTGGAGCCAACAGTCCTCTGTAGCTCTGTTTCTCTCTGTAGCTCCATATCGCACTAAACTCTAAGCCCTGCCCACTGTTTAGCAGTCCAATCAAATGCGAAGGATTTGATTTAAATCCCTCTTGCAACTGTACACCGCTCAAATATTCCATTTCACTGGGAAATATGTCACAGTACAGAAGCTAAAGACGCTCTAACTTCCGTTTCAGTGGGACTTCAAAAGACCTTTGTCAGCTGATCTAAGACTGTGCTCTTGTCCATAAAAGGGACAAAAGTTCAATAATATAGGTAGGGGCCAAGCCATTCAGTGCTTTAAAAGTAATCAATAAAACCTTTCAATCAATTCTTAAATGACAGGAAGCCATTTAAATTTGTTAATATCTGTTATATGTTCTCTTGTAGTTGACCTAGTCAAATCATAACAGCTGCCTTTTGGGCTGGTTGCAGGTGTGAGAGAGCTTTCCTATTAAGGCTACAATAGGGATTTACGGGATAAAATAAGAGCACAAATGACTTTTTCCATGTCAGAAGAGGATAGAAAAGATCTGATTCTTGATATATTTCTTAGCTGATAGAAGCAAGACGGAACAACACCTTGGACTTGTTTCTCAAATTTCAGACCAGAATAAAAAAAAATCCAGATTTCTGGCTGCTGGCTTGATTTTAGCTGTTAGGATGTCAAGATTTTCATGAATCAGGTTGGGCAAATACAACAACCTCAGATTTCATTCAGTTTTGAGACATCCAACATTTAATGTCAGCTAGGCAATGAGAGTGTCAAGACTACTTGAATTTTACAGGAAGGTATAGTGGTGTGTCACCAGCATAACAATGAAAGGAAATATTATGTGTATGGATTATCTGGTTGAGTGGGAGCATTTAAATGCAGAACAAGATAGGGCCAATGATAGATCCTTGGGGGACTCCACAGGAAAATTGAGCTATGGAGGATGCAGCACTGCCCAGGCCAACAGAGAATTTTCTGTCAGAGAGATAAGATATAAACCAATTGAGAACTGTATCTTTAATCTCCGCAAAATTCCTGAGATGGTCAATTAGGATGCTTTGATCAATCGTATCAAAGGCAGCACTAAGATCTAGTAGAACCAGAATGGAGCATTCACCAGCGTCTCTTGTAAGAAGGAGATCATTTGTAACTGTAAGAAGAGCTGGTCAGCACAAATGATTTAAAATGTCATTATCACTCTGAAGTTTGTTGATGGTCTATTTTTCTAAATTAATAAAGCTATTATCAATTATGTGAGTCTTACTGAGTTTTGTCAGACTCAAGTAAAAGTATAAGCATTATTTAGTAACTAGAGCAGTTGCGATTAGTTATTTTCAACTTCTAGTTGAAGGGTTGGCAATCTCTGGCTGTGTTTTACGTGGTTGTGGCAGTAATTGCCTTCTACTGCATATCTCACTCATAATATTCCACAAAGCTAATGCTGTCTGCATTAGTTAGCAAGAGATCGCTTAGCGATATGAGCCCCTAAAACACTTTTTCCACATCCCAAAACTATAGTGGGTCTGGTGTAGTTGCCAATGTCTCATGGAGAGCGGTTGTTGTTAAAAGACCATCTATCCCAATGAAGACATTCCTGAAAGACAATGCTTGTCTGTTTGCCTGCGTTTGAGAGAGAGGAGAGGGGAGGTGAACATTAGAAAGAGAATGGCACAGAAATCATTGCTGCCATGCCTTTCAAAATTTGTTTCGACTCTGCCCACAGTGATATGACCCTTGGAAATTTTCTCTCAATCGACTGCCAGTGAGGAAACACTATCGGCAGAGATTGCCAAGACCGCACTGTACTCTGCCGGGTGCCGCTACCCTGAGGATGGTTGTAGTGGAGAACACAGTACTAATGGATCTCAGCACACAGCCTTGGACTCCGTCCTATCGTACGGCTCCTCAGATTTGAAATATTCAAACCACAGCGCTCCTGCCTGTCTATTAATATTTACTTCAACAAGCACTACACACAGTCTGCTCATGGTGCTGTAGGGAGGCATGTGACTTTTACTGTTATTGGATCATTTAAAGACAAGATGGCCACCAAAAAGAAGGGGATATACTGTATGTCACAGCATGACATTGAACAGCAAAACATCAGTTTCCACTGTGGTCTTTATATGTATATGTACTGCAATATGGCCTGTCACATGAATAAAGGAAAAGAAAAAGTTGAACGGGAAAGTTTAAGGGGAAAATCCACCTTAAAATACAATTCATACGTATTCCAGTAAGTATAGAAGTCTTAGAAGATAGAAACAGAATCAATTAGAGCCCTGATTCTTTGAATTCTGGTTTTTGAAAAAGTTCTTCAAGTTATAAATATTGACTGAACTGCTTAAAATGATAGGAATTTTGTTTTAAACCGTTTTACCTCTAACACTGTAAAAAATGGAGGCTCTGGGTTACCTGGCAGCATTTCTGGACAGCCTTTCTCTCTCCCATTATGCTGACAAGGGTGACAGATGCCAGCTTTCCTGCCAAAGGCCGCATCACTTCTTGCACCCCCCCCCCCCCGCTTGCCAACCACCCATTACTGCTGCAGAAAGCGCAGCATACATGAATCACCCCGCAGCTGTCACAGCTCCCTGGCCCCAACCTAATTAAACAATTAGGGCATTTGGTTAACAATCATTCATCGTCAAAGGACAAATGTGGGCTATACGGAGTCAGTCATATGGTGATACCAAGGGTGAAAGCAAATGGGTTTGCAGAATATTGAGGTCAAGCATGATGTTTTTCTGAAACAGTCATGAAAACTTTTGACAATGTGACACAGCTATTTCTGTAAATACAAACTAGTAGGGAATGAGGGGAAACATAGATTTCGACTGCCATTTGTACTACTGCACATATAGGGCTGCTATATCATCAATTCTGCATCACATCTTTTATTTGTTTGAAATAAACACTTTGTAATGAATAAACCCAATAATGCAGACATGCTATTTGACATATAAACTGTTTATAATTATTTGGTGTGACTTCCATCAAAGGCAGTTATGAGGGTTTTAACCGTCCTGTTGTACAGAATACACAGACTCAAACTCAATGACCCATGTCTCTCTGAGTGTAGGTCACTAGAGGGAGGGGGTGGGAGAGAATGAGAATGAGGGGGAGAGGCAAGCAGAGAGAGAGAGAGAGGGAGGGAGAGAGAGAGGGAGGAGGGGGGGGGGAGAGAGAGAGAGAGAGAGAGAGGTTTTTACTGCAAACAGGCCCGGGGGATTTAATCACAGTAAAACACTGAGCTCTTACTGGGGGTATCAAAACATTTTACGAGAGCAGCTGTGCCACCGGAGCCAAACTCTGGCACCACAACAGTGTCCCAGTCCAAGATAAATCTGCAGTGGCCCTCCATATCACCTTATGTGCCTCACTTAAACCCCAACTGCTGTACAATCGGGAATGGAAAGTTGTTTGGAAACATGATATATAAAACATCAGTTACGTCATAGAACCTAATGGGTAAATACTTAAATTGCAGCATTATTAATGCTTGTATCATTTGTATACTGAGAACTTTAAGCCAGATTTTCTCTTGCGTTCCCCCCGCAGCGTGAGTTTCATTCATCTTTAAGGTTTATTATTGATTCATGTGTGACATTTGAAAGTAGTGATGCTGCTTTAACTTGTTTTGTGGTTATGACAAACCACATTAGAAATGGATAAATTAATATTTCTAACAGCACCCCAAAGCTTCAAAACATGCAAGGTTCCTGGGCCAAAATGGAACGGACAGATATGGAATGAGCAACAGATGGCTAGAATTGATGAGAAGAGGAAAATGACACTATTGAGTTGAGCCGGAGAAGCATTCAGGCAGATTTCAGTCCTATCATCTCCATCATAATAAACCATTCATTTGACTAGTCAGAGGAGAGCACTTCTCAAACACATGAGCCAATATCTGCTCATCTCAGGGAGATTTACCTTGGATTTACTCTCTCTCTCTCTCTCTCTCTCTCTCTCTCTCACACACACACATACACACATACACACACATCACAGCTAGTAAGGACCGCCACTGACTGCATTCATTCCCTAAAAGCTAACCTTAACCTTTACCAGTATATACCTAACACTGACTTTTACGCTACCCTTGATGTAAACCAAACTATAATCTTAAAATAGCCTGTTGTAGAAGTGAGGACCAGCAAAAAGTCCTCAATTGGAATATTTTCTGCAGCCTGCTGTCTTTCTGGATGGACATTTGATCCTGCGACACACACACAGAATGATTCCTCACTATGAAGACTTTCTATATGGTCTGTTTTATATCACGTGTTTTACTCACTCCTCTATCAAGTGGAAGGAATGATTCACAGCACAAAGCCTGGTTAGCTAGGAAGCTCACGGCAGAGACCATGAGGAGACCCGTTTCCTAGCAACCGCTGCGATTGTCTCATGCTCCAGGTGTAACTTCTGAGGAGAAGGTAGCCCCATATGAACCAAGTGGGTGCTATATGCTATTTGAAACCCTGTTATTCCTGTACTTCAAGAAAAAAAACCCATTGAGGAGTGGAAGGACACCGAACACATTTTGTTTTTTTGTGTTTGTCAAGGCAAAAGCAGAAGCTGGTGAGCTTCAAGGTTTAAGGGGCAATATCATGAGCTTTTTCTCGTAATGCATTCTCAATCAAGAAACAATGCAGTCTACTCTATGTTTTCACTCAAACTGTGTACTCAATTCTCCAGTCAGTGGTGAATTAATCAAATAATGCCGAACAGAGGTCTAATTCATATTTTATTTTTTACTGTAAGTTTCAACTCAGACACCTTTGGCAAAGTAAGTAACAGTCAATGACTCACAGGTAAGTTGACTTAGTACAAAAGCAGGCACAACAGATTTCTAGGAAATGCGGTAACTCAATACACAACCTAGAATCCCTCTGTAACATCAGTGGAGCAGCACAGTCGTCTTAATTAATAATAAATAGGCCTTGCAATCACATATATAGTTGCCATGCCATTTAGTAAAACTTATAAATAGCATGAAAGTGTTAATTGTTCATTTAGACAAAGGGAATAAAGGTGCCCAAGTAATCAATCTAATAGACTTCTCTGTTTCCACCTCCTCCTCTCTGCTCATGTTACGGAAGTCAAAGTGATATTTCACTTTGGTTGGGCATTTACATTTCTTAGTGCACATATCTCTATAGCAGCTCATGAATAATCAACCGCTAAAACCGGCTGCTCTGCAGTCAGTGCCGCTTTCTTACATCTTGTGAGCCTAGTCTAAAACGCATTTACAGACAAGGGAAGTAACACCCAGTTAATATAATTTCTTTGCCCTGGATCGAACCTTTCCCTTTCAAGCAATAATTCTGATTTTGTAATCATCAGTATTGAAGGAAGAAGAAATTCCTAATACTGGCGGTGACAGCAAGCCTGTAATGTTGGAGGTTGACAGCTCCTGAACTGCTATGGTGGTGTGCATGCTGAAAAGTGACAATGTTCTCCCAGTGTGAAAGAGCATTTTAAGTCAGGATTGCGGCTATTCAAATACCTAGCCAAAGGTGACGTGGTATCACAGCTGCAGATAGAATATACATGCTCACAAATCCATGTCTTCATTGCCTTCATTTTCTCTTATCCACATAATGCTTGCTGCAAGGACATTCCAGCAGAAAAGGCACATACTTTCTTTTGCAAATAATTCTGCCTTGAACCATCAAGTTTTACCTCTTACATTTTCACCGCCGCTATCCGTCTCATCCCGAACATTTATCTCATCCCGAATTAGAATTTGATACAATAAGTACAACAATGTTTCCCTGGAGGATCCTGCTTGAAATGGCTCCAGGTAAACTTGGGTCAACAGTCAGTTCAACATTTTAGTGGAGAGGGTTCTAGGCAGAACAACTCTAAGCTCCCAGGAGAAGAGAGAGAGAGAGAGAAAGAATAATAGTGTACAGTAAATGAAATGGTACTGAGGTTGAGGGCCAAGGCCTGGGTAACAGTGCCATCTATTGATTCTGCTTTCTGCCCCGGCTATACAGCACTACAGCGATGTGAGCTTTATCATACATAGCCTACTGTACAAGTACAGTTACTATAAAGCAAAGGTTCCCTTCGCTTGTATCCAATGAATCATAGAACAAGTTTTAAAATGATCTTGTATATTTGGATTCCTTTATTTTACCCCCTTCAGACATGAGATTCTGAGTCTGTTTAAGATGGTGAATATTAATCTGTTTATGTATGTAGGCAACCATGTGACAGTAATCAATATAAAAATCTACCATATCTGCCATACCTCCCTAGGTTCACATGGGGTTGGGGTGAGTGTGGATTTGGGATACAGGATCGCTGTAGGTGTTTTGGCAGTAAATCAGCCAGTCCAAATAAAGGTCTACAAATCTACAATAGAAACAGCTTACTCTCCAAATCCTGAATTGTGACTGACAAATCCTTGTGGCCGCTGACCCCAAATCACATCAGGGCTCTAAGTGTTTAATCTGTTATGACCTGTTAAAACCTAAGTATCTGACCTCAGATCTGTAAAGACAAAATCATAATAATTTCAGTCAACTATCTGTCCATGTTTGCTTTAAATTGAAGAGTATTTAATAAATAAAAACTGTAAAACTGTTTAAAATGTTATATCTGCTGTTTACACTGTTTGAAAGAGAAAATAAAGGATTTAATTTTTAACAGGTCAGCTTTGCACACTAAAAACAAGAGCCACTGACAATAATGTGTCATCAAAGCATTGACACCACACAGTGACAAATACTGGACCTTGTAAATCCTTACCGTGTCTTCGATTTTGGATCGAAAAACCTCTATATATATAAAATGAACTCTATCATAAGGTTCACAGGGAGCCTTTCCGTAAACCAGCTGTATTTAACAGCAGACACGCTCACATGGGAGCATGCGCTTACACACAGACTCTGACATCATGCTAGTCTGTAGGAGTTTGTGACATGATTAGATGGTAAGGACTTATTCACCAGCACCATGGTTGATATTCACAGTGAAAGACAACCGTCAATGCCCAACTGCTCACGATGCAAATTTCTGACACATCTCTGTGAATTTTATCCCAAATCTGTGGTGACGTGCAGTGACCAATGTAACTGTGTATCACATCTGACATCGGGTAATTGTTATATAGAAGGTGGTGAAAGCGCAGATCATCCTGGGAATAGAGTCATCAGCGTGTAAAGACACAGTCAGAGATAAATAAATGAATGTACTGTAAGCAGTTGCAGCACCTCTTAAGTTTAAAAACCTGCTACATTGCAGGTTTTGTGTCTGTCCCCACATCTGAAACACATAAACAGCTATCTATTTCATTATATACTTTACATTATGAGACAGCAGAGTGTAACATTTTTACCATCAAATGTTTTCAGACCCATTTCCACCGCACCACCATCATGGAGGACCGTCATGCTATGTGACATGCCATACCATATGACAGCAACAGATCAATGCTAGCATGTAGTTATGCCATTGATGGATTGCTACACGCAGCGTCTCACCTCAGTGAGGGAGCAGAGCCAGTGATTTCTCCAGGGAGGAGCAGGATGTCTTGGATGAGACCAGACTCGAGCGGTGCCTCGCTCTGACATGTGTCAACCTCGATTAGTTTTGGCTGGTGAGTGTGATGACCTCTCCACCAGTAATCTACTAGTACCGGCTCTGACAGATTAACAGTGCTATTAATGTCTAGATGTTTTCCCTCCTGCTGAGGACTCGTACGGATGTGTTATTGATCATGAATGCACATTTCTGCTGTGGGAACCGCTCACCATGTCAGGCCAAGGCCAGAACTGACATGTGGTTTGAACGTTGGAGGTTGGATATAGCTTTGTGGAGTATATGTGTGTGTGTGTGTGTGTGTGTGTGTGTGTGTATGTACACCAGAAAGTATGTGCTTGCTGTTGTATTACAATTCAATTTACAATTTACAAAGTCATTGCTCCAGCCAGACTTGACTGTTGTCCTTCCTGGTTCCCCAGTGGCAGAATGACTTTCCCTCCCAGTCTCTCCCTATCTTGAAGATTTGTCTCTTCTAGAATTACATCATGTCCACCTCTCCTCACTGAATCATATTCCCCTCTTCCACACTCACTCATCCTCCTCTACTCGCTTTAATTTGCTCTTGTAAAAATACTTTTATTTCTTTTCCAAGCCTTTCTCTCATGATCATTCCATGGTCACAGGCATATTGTCAGGACACCTTGGCTCTGACTCTTCACTCCCCGTTGCTTCTAATGATGGTGATCTAGAATTTGATGCTTATTCTACTGTTGCACTCACTGTAAGCCGCTCTGGATAAGAGTGTCAGCTAAACGCTTCAGTGTAAAAGTAAATGTTTCTTTGCATGGAATTTGAAACAAAATGTTTCCAAAGATGCTTAAGCCAAAAATGCTTGAGGATGCTTCAGCCAAAAAACAAGTCACTCAATTTGAAGTGTGACGTTACAGCTGCGTTGGAAATGCATGTGCAAGATCCCCATCTTGTGGTCAGACTTGCAAAGTGGTCTTCAGGAGAATTGTTTCCTTTGGATTCATCTATTTTGACCAATTCATTTTGAGAAATCAATGCTTTTTTCATTTCGCTATTATTTTCTCTGGTTTAACAAACTTGACACATGGATTTCACAGAAGTAGTAATCACAATGCCCTCAGAAAGTATTTGACCCCTTGACTATTTTTGCATTTTGTGGTGTTGCAACCTGAATTCAAAAATGATTAAAATTAGATATTTTCTTATCAACAAGACATTTTCACAAATTTATTGACAATGAAATCTAGCAATATCTTATTTAAATAACCATTTAACCCCCTGAGTCAATACTTAAAGCATATGTCTTCTTAGACATATTTGTACCAGATTGGCAGATCTGAATTTTGGATTTTCAAGCTTGGTCAAGTCTGTGAACAGCTACAGTATCCTCAAGTCATTTCACAGATTTTAAGTGGGATTTAAGTTTGGGTTTTGACTGGGTCACTCAAGGACTTTCACATTCTTGTTCTGAAGCCAATCCAGTGTTGATTTGGCTGTATGCTGAGGGTCATTGTCCTGTTGGAACATAAATTATCATCTCAGTCCCAGGTCTTTGGCACTCTGAAGCAGGTTCTCCGCAAGAATTTGCCTGAATTTGGCTCCATTCATTATTCCCTCTTTCCTTACAAGTCTGACTGACGCTGAAAAGCCACAGCATGACGCTCCCACCACCATGCTTCACAATGAAGATTGTGTTGGATGGGTGAAGAGCTGTGTCCGGTTTCCACCAGACATAGTGCTGTAACACCACAAATGGGAAAAGTCACGGGGATTAGTACTTTCCTGAGGCACTGTATATGATCTATTCAAATCTGTCCTTTTAACAGAATCTTTCTAAGCCAAGACAAGGCCATGAGGCCCCTCCTAACTTACAGCATGGTGTCAGCTGACCTGGCAGCAACACCAGCCGTCCTACCTTTAATAGAATGTGAGAGAACTGGGTCGTTGCGGGAAAACATGGCCCCTCAGAGTCACAGCTGCAGAATGGTGTAAAACCTGAAGTGACCTGCTATAATTCAATTTGTCTTGGTAGTGAAAGGAGTGCTAGGTTCATTTCAAACATTTTCTAACCAGGCTGTCACTCGCCTACATTGTCTGGCACATGCTACCCCAGTCTTTGATCATGCCGAGGCTTATGCGCCCCTGCAGTGTGCATATATTTTTTTGCATGTATTTTTTGCTGTGGGATGCAACAATAATATAGGTGTTCCAGTCATCTGGGCAGACAGCGATATAGTCTGACAATGTTTCCTTTTCATTTCTTTTCATCACTGCAGAGCATTCCACTTTCCAAGGCATTTACTTGGTGAAATTACAGTGTGACTCCCAGTTTTATCATCCTCAGAAAAACTTGCCATTGATCACAGCTGAGGATGTTTATTTTGCTGTCCACTCTTTAGTTGTGACACATTCAACAATTCACGGATATGCATGGAATTCTGATTTAAAGTAACTGCACAAAACCACTTTGAGTTATGAGCCATTAATTGATCGGCCTCACCCACATTCACCAGTGACAATTTCATATTATTGACTAATTCGTGGCCCCTACTGTAAGTAAGTGTTCCTGTTTCTTGGCATTGGATGCAGATGTATAATTTTTTGCACCATTGGCACACCCTACTGGATAGTTGAAAAATGTATCTCAACCCCTTTAGCACTTATACATCATTTCATAATAATTGATCAAACATCTAGTAATTTATGGCCAAAGTCAGAACTTGTGGCCAAAATAGGGGTAGCTGGATACATGTACAAGGTTTCAGGATTATATGACAAACATGTAGGAGATAGTGTATTAAGGATTTGAATTTGACCTTTAATCACAAAGCAAACTGGCCTGTTGTGGAACTTACATATGAAATTGCTTACCAGAAACTGAGAAAATGATTTTGGAAGGGAAAACAAGACGTATTTTACTGCAGCTGAAAGGCTCCACCTGATCCACTGAAGCCCAAGCACTTCATCCCTTTAGCTGAGGCAAGGAACAATGACACTCCGTCCAATAAGGTGGGTCAAAACACTCATTCTGTCGAGGACCTGGTGACTCTCCCAGACCAAAACACTGATACAATTTCTGCTTAAGAAAAGGTTCACACAGCTGATGGGACAACTGTGGTTCCAGAGCAGCATACAAATATATCCATTGTACAGCAGTCACACTTTTTACTGCATTCAACAGTGAATTGCTGCTGCACTATTATTCTCGAGAACCTGATTACCTTTAAATTGTGTTCTCTTTTTTAATCATCAGACAGTGCAAGGAATCAGTTTGTTGAAAAGCTCAAATTCTGTATTATAATATCAGTTTTACAATATTTTGGAAAGCAAATGCTGCATTGTCTGCTGCACTACTAATGGAGGATACGAGATAGATGCATAATGAGCATTTCTACAGCACCCACCACTCAGCCGCTATCATCTGCGATGCACATAATGCCATTGATCAGAATTGGCACCCAGAACAACCCAACAAATTCCCTACAGGGAAAAGCTTCTGACAGCCATGTGTCTGTTGAGCTGCAAGTACGACAAGTACCTCCCACCTGCACAATGGATGTGAAGACAACCGTGAGAGAGAATGTCCACTGGACTGATGGCATGGAAATTTCTAAGTGGAGAAATGAAAGTCAGCATGTGGAAAAACCTCCTCTCAGGAAATGTACAGAGTTATCTTACTCTTCTGTCTACTTTCAAGACAAATGGGCCTTCTGGATATAATCACAGGACAGCCTCTATGTCATTTATGCCAACTTTGAAATCAAATATGAAGGGTAATTGTATTTGTTTTGATTCCATTTTCCACTTTTCATGCTTCGATAATATGTATTGTATTTCCCCCCACTCACATAGATACAAGAAACCAATAGTCAATCAAAATGACTTAATGTTCCCGGTTTTGGTTTCACTATTTTAGCCTTTATCCTATGGGACAGTCTGCTGGGCTGCTGTGCAGTGACCCTCAAAACTGTGGGAGCACATTAAATGCATTGCAGTAAGTCTGGATTTAAGCAAGAATGAAGTAAAAAAAAAAAAAAAAAAAAAATGCTTAGTCTCAGTGAGCAGATGAACTGTTATTTGCATGTTAAGGTATAGCCTCTTTATCCATTTTACATTTCAAGCTTTTACCTCATTGCTCTTTATACTTGAATACAATTCTATTTCTAATTAGGTGTTCCCAGAGTGACTTTCTGATTGGCCTCATTTTTAGTCACCATGCTGTCACCATTGCTCTGTAGTCACCAAGAGGCAAATGCAGGTGAAGCAGCCAGAGTGAGGCACTTCATGCCTCTGGATCTCTGCACTGTCAAGTTTTATCATAGTGTTGAGAAAATAATTTTTCGCAAATCATGTCTGTTCCTTATTGCACAGTATCTAATTAATAACAGGAAGTAAAAGTTGGATTAATTTGACTTTAACTTGACTCTCTGAACACTAGAGGGCGATAGAGTTTATAAATCAATTTCTTCTGCACCCTGATGTGTCAGACATTAAATATTGCAAGAGAGAAATCTGGTGAGTTTGACCCCTTGGCCTTGACCTCATGAATGCTAAACAAGCATTCATGTACTTTAGATGCTAATTAGTCTGCTCTGCAACTAATCAATTACTTTATTAATTGACTATAATAATTAAGTGTATGTTTTGGTCATAATGCTCCTTTGTCAGTTCTTTTCTTCCAACATTCTGGATTAACATTGCTTACTGTGCATTGCTTACGGTCCATATTTCAAAGAGCTGTGCACTGCTGACCTCTGTTCAACTGCTACCCTTCCTCTCTTTTGACCTTTGACCCCAAATCCCCATCCTTGTCTTTATTGACACATTAATCTGAAATTGTTCGAGTGTTGTAGCACCTGATGTCTGCCCTGAAAATAACACATATACACATACACACCCACATGTATATATGTTCGCGTGCACACACACACACACACACACACACACACACACACACACACACACACACACGCACACACATAAACACACTCACAAACACACTGCCTGTCAGTTTGGAGGGAAATTGATTTTTTAATCTCCAGATGCCTCTTGTCCACTCCATGTCATGGAGACGGTCTTTCCCTCTGAGTAATGAGGATCTATACAGTGACACTTAATTATGAAATGCAACCTTGCTAAATTCAGGATAAGCAGAGCTTGACCTGGAGTCATTTCAGAGTATATGTCATGATAGACCTACTGACAAATTTGAAAGTTAGCAAACTGTACTTTCAATTAGGTGAGTGTATTCATAGAGCCAGTTAAGCCTTACACAGTATTGCATGCTATGCATTGTTTACTCGACAGCGGATTGTTTTCCTAAGTGATTTTCAGACAAATGCCTGAAGAGCATATTTCCTCAAATCCCCTCTAAACTGTATTATACAATATATTAACAGCTTACCAAAAGTACCAAAAGAAGCACTTAGGGGAGGCTTAAGCCTTATCTTCAACCTGATTGTTATTTTCCTCCTCTTTCATTTTAGAGAGAGGGATTCTTGTCTTTTAGGGATTTTCTGCTTTGTCATTCTGTACAGGATTTCCTCTGCCCGGGGAATAGTATTCCTATTTGTTTTCTGCTAAATGACTTCCTCCCTCACATTTTCTTTTAACAAGATACAAAGACTGTCCAAACAATACATCCGACGCAGCATTGTTATTGCTGGCTTTTGATTTGAAGAATTCTTATATTGTCTCTGAAAATACAGTGCTAGGATTTATATGTAAAACTGAGTGAAATTTGTGAATGAATGGATGAGTAAATGAATGAATGAATGAATGAATGAATGAATGAATGAATGAATGAATGTTCCTGATTATTTGTGAAGTCTGAAGTCTGGCTAGGGCTAGTAAATGACTAAGTAAATGTCTAAAATAATATCAATAGAGGAACATTACTGAATTTCCCAAATATTAGCATAAGTGGGATGATTTCTTTAGCAGTAGTAGTAGAAGGCAAGTAGCAGAAGTAGCAGAAGGCAAAAAAGCCGAAAGAGGTCACTTATATCTAGTTTCTAGCCACTCACTATGAACGAACCTATTTTTTTTCTTTAACACTGACTTGTCCCTGATTGCTACTCATGAAATGTGACAAAGATAGTTTCTGTTGCACTTGCTTCAAGAATTAGGCTACTGGTGTTTGAAAAATGGGTTAACCTATCCCCAGTCTGCTCATTACTAATCAGTTTGCCCTGTTTTTGACAAACTGCAGTGACAGCGGCCCAGGTCTGAGTCTGTGCTGTGTTGCCATGCCAGGTGGTGACGTAGGTAAGAGCCTGATCAGGATGGTGGCAGAGTGAAACTGGCATCGCTCTGAATAATCTCACTGTTAGGCGTTCACCTCGGCAGACCTGTAGCGTCCATCTTAGAGCTGCAGAGACACACCTACTGCATCTATCTATCTATCTATCTATCTATCTATCTATCTATCTATCTATCTATCTAATCATTCAAAAGTGCAATTATGTCTGTCTAATCAGTCAAAATTACAGTTCAGACATTGTCAGCATATGGCCTACTTGCAATATTGAAAACACCTTGAAAGAATCTGTATCCTTTCCCTAATGAAAAATCACTATAATGTTCCTATAATATTCCCATACTCACAGTATGTCTGTGGTAGTCAGTAGTTACCTTTTAGTGATTCTGCTGTACTTTATGGTACTTTTTTGCTCCTATGGTATCACTGTAATATTAATATTCATATAACTTTCTTATAGAGACTTATAGTTTTGCTGTGATATTTGTATAAAGTAGCATCATTGAGGGCGGAATACTAAGATTTATTATAGCATGACTATGGTTGTATTTTAGTAAGGGACTTATGTCGGCCCAGTCCAACATTGAAATAATCTTATAAACAGAAAAGGCTCTATTTTTAAGGCTTAAGGCAAAATGACCCCAATATAATGTACTTATATACTTTGAAAGCATTTGGAGGTCATGAGGAGTGTAAACACTTCATTGTTCAGGTCCTGAATACATTAGTGAACAATAGGTAGCATTAGGACCCTGGGGCGGATAAGGCTTTTCCTCTCTCCAACCCCATTGATTTGACAGCTTCAGAGCGGACGAGCAGTCAGGGAAAGGATGTGAGAAGGAAAAGGAGGCTTGCGGCTTTTGCGGCACACTGAAGTTTTGTAAGATTTCTTCATTGTATGTGGGCCTACTGCGGGTCCACTGCAATGTCTGTTAAACAAAGCTGGCCATTATTTGCCACAGTTTCAACCGGATAGTCCCGAGTTACCGCTTGGAATATTGTGCCCACTGCGTTTTGTAGGCAAAGCCATCGGAACAGTCAGGACGGGTTTATCTTCTGTGGAGCTGATAATTGATCCTACCCCTCTTGTCTCATGTCCTCTTTTTAGGAGGTGTGCTGCGACGTAGGACTTTGTAACAAGCAGCCGGTGCGGCTGCAACAAATTGTATCTAGACTGAAACTGGAGACTGGAGAAGCACACGTGTATCCTTCCTCCGGTTGCCGACGCATTGTTTCTACAGCATTCACTGGAATAAGACGGGTGCCGAAAGGTTTCGGTTGTTTTTCTTTTTGGGACTGTGTGTACCGTAGAAGATAGAGGGAGAAAATATGTCGCTAAGCAGAAGTATTGAATTTGAACATTTCGAGGAACGAGAGAAGACGCACCGGTCACCAAGGGCTAATTCAGGCTCCGGGTCCCATTCAGGCTCCAGAGGTAACGGACTGGTCCCCAGCCCGGCGCACAGTGCGCACTGTAGTTTCTACCGCACACGCACACTCCAGTCTCTCACATCGGAGAAGAAAGCAAGAAAAGTGCGGTTTTATCGCAATGGTGACAAATACTTCAAGG
This sequence comes from Centroberyx affinis, assembly GCF_046629955.1. Taxonomy (NCBI): domain Eukaryota; kingdom Metazoa; phylum Chordata; class Actinopteri; order Beryciformes; family Berycidae; genus Centroberyx; species Centroberyx affinis. The sequence goes on from NW_027279340.1 coordinate 127,138, forward strand.
GTTTGGTGTATGCCGTGTCCAACGACCGTTTTAGGTCCCTGGATGCGCTGCTTATGGAGCTCACCCGCTCCCTTTCGGACAACGTCAACCTTCCTCAAGGAGTCCGGACATTATACACGGTGGAAGGAGGCAAGAGGATCACCAGTCTGGATGAGTTAGTAGAGGGTAAGGGTCACTAATGTAACCTCCTCTCCATGTAACCATACATCACGAAAGGAGGTCAATGGCTGAACATATTTATGGCAATGCGCATTGGATTTATGTATAAGAATTATAGGCTATAACGGTAATGAACAGTTATATAGGCTCTGAAGTCACCAAATTTCATTCTTTATTAAAAGTCAGTGTGTATGGATGTTCTGCCACAGGCCTACTGTAGCCTAAACAGTTTTGCCTTGGGTATTAAACAACTGGGCCAAGACTATGGCCTCAGGCAAGTTGGGCAAAAGCGATTCATGCATTCGCATTCACATTTTGAGAGCTAGGCCTACTTGAGCATTGCTGTGTAGCCTACTTTGAATATTTCATTTATGTGGTCTATCAGGAAAGTTGAAATTTTGACTTCAAAGCAAAATGTTTCTTTGAGAATAATCCTCCTTTGAGCAAGGCATCCTGGTAGAGTTCTGCAGTACTGTATCTATCCCCATTATGGTTTGTTGGATTCTGCCCCCATGCATCTTTGTGGCTGCTTTGACATAACTGTTCTGACATGCTTGACCCAGCGTTGAGCAGCAGTCAGAGCCAAGCAGGCAAGCAGCTCCCTGGTAAGTGGGGCTTAGTCCAACACAGGTCTGCACTAATGTGCATCCATTGATCTCAGCTGGAGCCTCTCTCACTCTCCCTCCCTCCTTCCTCTCCAAATGAGTGTATTTGATTCAGTATTGGTGAGCCCAGATTGTGTGGGTGTGAACGTGCCCTGTATAACTGTAAGTGCATGCCTGCCTGCGAGTGTGTGTGTGTGCGTGTGTGTGTGTGTGTGTGTGTGTTGTTGGTGCAGGGTTCATTGGCTGTTATTTCACCCTTGGGGCATGAAAGATGAAGGTTTTCCCTCGCCCATCCAGCGTCTGTTCACTGCTCCTGTTTTAGAGTTGACTGAAGATTTAGAAAATGTTTTTATTGAGTTCTAATTTAAAAACTAAAAGTTGAATGTTGAAACTGATAGCTACCACTGAAAAAATTACTGTAAAAAAATACTGTCTCTTACAGTCAGTTTATGTAGGGTCAGTGAATGTCTTTTTGGAGAGTGCAGCAGGTGGGGGCTTAATGCATTCTTGGCACAGTAGTTTTTGAAAAAGATTTAAAATAATGTGGCAAAGGCAGTCACATCTTCTTTCAGTTTTCACTACACTGCATACACATGTGGAATCCAGCCTCCTACCCCTTCACTTTCCCGCTGTGTTGTGCCGCCTGCAGGGACAGCGACCTCTCAGTAATAAGTTAATCTTCATGTTCAGACCCAGAGTGTGCTGTCTACTCTGTGACCTCCAAGCAATCCTCTTTTAACACCAGGGGTTACCGCTCGGCCACACTTAACTCCAGATCCGCCGACCTCTTACTGCAGTGATGCCTCTCACATCCTCGGCTATTTTCATCTCACGTCCTCCCAAAACTTTAGACTCTGCACTACACTCATTTCCTCTGCCCCATCCCCTGAGAGACCGGGGAAGATTTAGGCCAGTGCCTGATCCGCATAGCATCGCATAGTTCGGCATATTGAGCAAAAGTTGTTTTGGTGCATTGGATCTGCTACAGATCATTCTGCTCCCGCACTTCTGCGCTTCAATATATAGGTCACCCATTGCTAAATGAGGACATTGGGTGTGTATTAATGATTAGGTCATTAGGTCATCTAAGAAAGGAGAGTTCAGTTGCAGCTGATACACAAGTCCTATTGGTTTTTAATTCTCCCTGTTTATTTTGGAACCTCTAACAAACCTCACCTCTCCTCTTATTGTTAGCAGACGTTGCACTTAAGAGTTTGGTCCCAAACTAGAAAAAACTCTTTTGACTCCACAGTTCTTCCCCTCTCTGATGCTTCAACAGCTCATTTTGTCAGTGATGTAAACACAGGGGTCTATGATGACGACAGCAAGGCCATCACACTGTCCCGAGTCAAGCACAAGTACGTACTGTAGTCACACAGGCTGCCTTGACTCTCCACCAAAGCCCCTCCGGCTGGAGACGCAGGCGGGCGAAGCAGCAGTGTCTTGTCTTTGTTTACTCACCCATCTAATGGACAGGGAGAGGGGACATTACTGCACAGCTCAGCAGTCTGCCTCCATTGATTGAGGACTGCTGGGGCCTTTTGTGTGGAAACCCAATCAAGCACCATTCACATGTGAGCCCCTTATAGCTGGATGGGATTACTGAGTCGACCAGTCAACTTGAACTGCTGTGCTTGTGGAACTGAACACAGAGAGGCAGCAGATACTGAACTGGGGTTTAGGAAAAGCTTTGTAGTTTATGGCGTGAATATGCAGAGGTGCACAAAAAGCTCACTGATAAACAAATTCTTGTTGGGACAATAACAAGTCTCCCGAGCCAAGGGATTTATCAGTTCCGTTGGGAGGAATTAAGCCTTTTAAGGTTTTTATGTCCTAAGTGTTCGCAAATATATGATAGCGGCATTAGTAGCTCATTTCTAGCTGTGCTGAAGTCTTGTTGTACTCAGAAACGGTGTGTAATGAGTATCGATTGGCTGAAAAGAGAACTTTGAGACTGAATCACATGCTAAACCTCATACTGAAAATACAGCACATGTAACAGCAACAGCAAAGTAAATCAACTTTTTACTGAGAAAATGTCACGGTTTTAAATTCATTATTGATAACAGATCCAATGAATTAGGACTACTCATCGTTGAAAGGAGAATGTTTTGAGTTTTAAACCATGTTAGTTTCACAGAGGCTGGACAATTTACTTTGATTAATACATTTATAGTTTTTGGATGAAAAGGTACGTTGGCCAGCATCATGAAAGTATGCATAATGGATAGATGAGATTAATATTCATTGAGTATTAATTCAGAAATCTAGGAAAGACCATACATTTGCTATTTGCATCTCAGAATCTCAAGGGGTCACTTTGCAGGCCTTAATGTCACCAGTCATACTGTGTGATTTACCATTTAGTGATGGTGTGTGTTCTATGAGTGGCAGCTGTGTGACCACTACAGTGAGAGCAGCTGCGGTGGGTTCAATGTCCCTGTTAAAGGCGATCTCATCTGTCCTCCACATGGGGACTACAGCCAGCGGAGGGAGGCTGAGGCTCCCCCTAACCTCGCTGGGGGACGTCACACCTGAGACCCCCGAGCCCCAGGGAATACACTTCTGTCACCAGTCGCCATCTGAGAGCATCAGTATTCTGTCGGTGCCCCCGAATGGATGGCAGCCCCAGTTATATTTTGTCTTTGTTTTCAGCCATAGCTCAGTCCCCCCAGCTGTGTCCTAGCCTCTTAATTAGCCTTTGGTTAATTGCTAGCTTAATAAAGCCAGGCACCGTGGGACACGCTGTCTCATAAGGCTGTCTTGCACTGTCTCACAAATCTTTTGTCTTGACACACATCCGATAACCAAAATTTTATAGATAAGACTTTATTTTCTACATGTATCAGTGAAGTCAACTTTTGCCAAGATGATTGTGAATGCAGCACCATGAACAGCACATGTTTTTTCCAAGTAGGACTCATTAGTTTCTGTGTAATGTGGGATTGTATTCTGATGTGTGTTAGCTCTATGGTCAGCTTCAGGGCTAAGTAGCTCTCTTTTTATAAAGAACCAGACCCAGCCATTGTGAGATTGTCACACAGATTCAAAGATACAGGTGGACCGTAGCTGTCATTGGCAGAAACATGTCTAAACAAACTTGAGCACTATGGATTAGTATGATCTTTATTGATGTAGTGTATAATGCTCTGCAGGATATTGGCTCTGCTAAGCTGGTTTCCTTGCTGGTTAGACATAATTTTAATGCACTACTTATGTTTTTCAGCTTATCAGTTTGTGTATTATTATCAAAGCCATGCTGTTGATCTCTTTGCAAGTCCGTCAGTGAGAAACTCCCTGACCTTTGTCTTCTGGCCCATTCCTGTAAATCACTTCACTGAGAGACAGCGGATGCTCACTACAGCAGAATGCAGACATAGTATTATAATCTATATGAGGCTGCTGTTCAGCTTACGTTGCTTCTGAGAGAAGGTCAGTTGTTCTTGGACTCTTCAGCACTTCTGAATGTAGCAGGAAGAGAAAGTCTCTCCCTCGCTTTCTCACTCTCTTTCTCTTTTTCAGAGTGAAACTGAATGGCAGAGCAGAAACACATTTTCTTATCCAACACTCAGCCTTCAAAGCAATCACAGGACATTCTTACTGTGGTTTTCATTTACCAGAAAAGCCCCTGTAGTTGTCACATGACTTTGTTCTTAAGGGGAAACACTTGCTTGTTAACTGTTAGAATGGAATGCCGGCAGAAAAAAACACAAAATGCTTTGCTTTGGAGGAAGGCCAGTGCAGCAGCTCAACAGCTGACAGAGAGAGAAGACAGTGTTACACTGGCCTGGCCTCTCAATGTGCCTTTTTGTTCCACTGAGGAATGTTAACTCATTGTTGTCCATTGTAGAACTGATTGGCTTACTGCCACATGGGTGAGTTATTTTACGGTGCATACCAAACACATAAGCTGGGTTCTTTTTCTAGTGCATTATATGTATAGTCTGCACATGCCTTTCCCCCGTATTTTGTATTCTTAAGGCCATTTTGCCAGGAGTTGATGTGATTTGCAATAGATCCATGTTTTGACTGTCATTTTTAAATAACATGAGGCTATGTGCACATTCACCTTAGTGCTAGTGCAGGATAGATAGATAGAAATACATCATTAAAAAGTTAATCCACACAACAGCATGCTGCTCCAGGACATTTATTTACAGTACACAATGTTTCGAACAACCTGTCTTGGTCTTCATCAGGTTGTTGACTGTCACTTCTGCCATTTTTTTTTTCCTCCAGGTGAGAGCTATGTGTGCGCCTCCAATGAACCCTTCCGCCGCGTGGACTACATTAAGAATGTCAACCCCAACTGGTCCGTGGGCAGCAAGACCGGCACGTCTCGCTCCCTCTCCTCCCTCAGCACGCTGAAGAGCGAGCTGCAGCGCGAGTCCAAGGACTTCATCAAACCCAAGCTAGTCACTGTCATCCGCAGCGGTGTCAAACCCCGCAAGGCGGTGCGAATACTCCTCAATAAGAAGACGGCGCACTCCTTCGATCAGGTGCTTACCGACATCACTGATGCAATCAAGTTGGACTCTGGTGCTGTGAAGAGGCTGTACACTCTGGAGGGCAAGCAGGTAAGGCTAATACCACACATGCTCTTTTTAGGTTTAAGGACTAAAACTGCAGTCTGAAGACATTATGGATACCCCATGCAAAGCTGTGCATCCTCCCATTGGTACTGGAGATTGCAGGAGTATATCCCAAAGCCTGACTAGCAGTACTTCATATGAGGTTCTAATGTGGGTATTTAATTGCAGCGCTGGTATTCTAATCACCATGCAAACTCTTGTAAAGCAGTGAAAGGTATTGTTTGTTCTTGACAATATCTGTGAACTCTTCAACTAAATGGCCATTGCAGGGATTGAACTTGTGACATTCCAGTTATGGGACAGCCTCTCTAACCCACTAGGTCACCCTGCTGCCACCCACTTTCTATTCATATCATCTATTGTTTAGCATGAGATAAATAACGGCACACCTGATAACAAAGTTGGGTGAGGCAGTTCTTTCATAGCAGTTCTCCAGGACTACATTAGGATCTGGAGAGTCAGATGTGCATATGAGAACCAGATGGAACTGCTAGGCTGAGCTTTTCCAGCCAAATGTTTTATCTCTAAGAACCACTATGATCTATAGGCTTCAGCTGTGTCAGCAGTCTAGGTAATTACATCCTGCTTAATCATCCAAACATAATTACATGCCACAATTATTTCAACTAGACGCTAATAAATACATTTTCGAGTTCAGTCCTTTGGCCAAATCCTTGAGTATATTTTCCTCCCTACCTGATCCGCCCCTATTAAGTCATGCAAGACTGACTGTCTGCGCTACAATCCTATCCATCTGGGACACATATATAGTAATGTTTCCATTTGAAATTCTCATCTTGGGCTCCCTGGTGTTATGAGATGAGGTGAGTTTGAACACATGGTGCCTTTTGTGTCCCTAATCAAAAAGATTGATGTTAATGTTGCCTCATCTGGGGGAAGTAAATATCTTCCGGGTTTTACATAATAGTAGTAATAAACTTAATTTGTATGTCTTTTTGAGTTTAGAGAATTCTTTAACAGTGAAATAAAGGCAAACATCCAACTCATAAAGTGGTTTTAAAACAAGAAGACAGCACAAGATACAGTAAAAAGATAAGAATAGAGAGTAAAAACAATATATTTTTATTATTACTTTCTTATCTAGAATGTAGCCATGATCACTCAAACTGTGTTGTTGTGCTGTGTGCACAAAAACATACTGATGGCAGACAACTAGGGGAAGTGAAAAAGAAGAATCTCCTCCTTTCAAATGCCTAAGAGCTTAATACTGAGAATCCAAGTGTGACAACCGAGCTGGCTGATGTTTGTTCCCTGTGAGCCGACAGGAATCTTCATGGGCAGGTCAGGCCGGAGAAATGACTCATGAGAATAATGATCCTTATCTCCTCTGACAGGGCCGGCCCAACATCCACTCTGTCACCAGACCAGCACTGTACAGGCACATAGCTGCATTGGCAAAACGTTTAGTATGCTGGATGGTCTAGAACTTGATGTCTGTGAAAACAACTCAGCTAGTGGGAATAATTGTGAAGCGATAAAGTTCAGACCTACACTGAATTCAGTGTATTCTCTCTCTCAGTCAACTCTGAAAGTGATATATAGCTTTGGTATAACAATTCTACTGTTCCCATGACATTTATAGTCCATATGTTTTGCATATCTTCCCTAAGCACTCAGTGACCAACACTGGCTGTCCTGGTTATCAGAAATACAACTAAATCCTGTAGATTTGCCATACTACATTTTACTGTAGTCTGTGTAACTATATCAAGGAGTAATTCTGCCTCTTGGTAATTATTGCTAAAGATTGTCGGGGGTTGGGGGTGGGGGTACACACTCTAGATGGTAAATGCCAGAGGTTGGTGTGTTCGAAAATGTTGTACTAAAGTGAAATATCACTTAATCAATGCAGTGCCCATAGCTACGCCCATTCATGGTTCTCATGAGATACACATGAGAATCCCCTCCATGACCAATTCAGTCCTGAATCTATGACAAAAAGCCTTGGTGTGTCTCTGTTTCCATCTCTCAGTAGATTCCTTGTAGATAATTTTAACAGGCCTTTCTGGGCTTCTTATTGCCATGAGGAATGCATTCAAGTTACTTGGGTGCTTGGGGAAAAAATTCTAGTGTCCTGCTGTCTTGTTACGAGCTATCCAGCTTCTACTGATGTACAGTAGCCACTTAGACCAATCCTTTATGATTGTGAAATGAGAAGAGAGAGAGACAAAAGAGGCGGGGAGAACATCAGACAGACTGAAAGAGAAGGAGTACCCTTCCTCCAACGTCTCAAGGGTTTGTTTCAACCAGGCAACTGCCGCTGGAAGTCTGCGTCTGCAGGAATGTGGCGGTTTGTTGGAAGCATTTGATAACGTCTCTGGGGATTTGCCTTTTTGCTAGTAGTGAATCCAAATTGAGAGCTCCAGGGTCTGTCTGGGTGAAGTGTCTATCCCTGAAATTCACACTGAATCCCCCCCAGCCCCAAATCAACCAGGCCTGGCTTTTTATCTTTTAAAGCTGTGAAAAAAAAGAACTCACAAGCATTATGCTAATATGATAGGATTAGGGTAATACCTGTATAATGGTTGGCCCGCACAAATGCCTGAAGAATGTTAAGTGATGTACTCCGTTATATTTTATTTTCTGTATTTTTATACATCATGAGCACTCATGCAATTGTTAAAGTTAAAGCTGTTTCACCAAAGCCTCCCATCATTCAAGTTGCGCCTGCCAAAATAAAACAAATGTTCATGCCTAGATTTCTGTCTTGTCCATAAATATAGGCTGGAGAGATGATGTGTCGTGTGGTTAGGAAAACTGTAGAAATCAAAATATTATTCACTATTAGTCATTCGCACAGCTTCGCCTACAGTATGATCGTAAATGCAGCAATATGGGTAAGTCATTGGAGCAAAATCCCAAACCACACAGCAACTCTGGCCTGTTGTGCTCTCAAGCAAACATGACATCCTTTTTACTGGATTAAAAATGGATGCCAGCCAATTCTGCCACCAACATAACACCAACATTCATTGCATAATGAATTAAAATAGGATGCAGGAGCAAGTCATGATTTTTTTTGTAGTCATTTATATTTTAGATCGTAATTCAGCCATTTGTATTAATGATTTAGGACATGTTGTATAGTTTTGGGGATTACACTCTTGAGGTGACACATTACACAACTCTTTTGCTGACAAGTGTGCCATTTAGCTTCCCTAGAGGATCGCACTCATCACAGGGTTTTTGATGATGAAACCATCAGCCATCAGTTGCAGCAGTCCTTTTCCTTTCCTTGAAGGATGATTCCTGCTTTCTGCTAGAGCATGCCAAATCCATCCATACATACATAAAGTGGTGGAGAACATAAAGAGAACATAAAGTTCTCCACCACTGAGTTTCCTCTGTCACATTTGATAGTGCGGCTCTTATAGTGCATCCTACATGGTGTCATCACATGCTCCTCTACACCAATGCCTTTTAGATAAAATCAATAGTCCCCATTTATAGGGAGATCAATCTTTGAGGTTGATGTTAATGTGTTTATGAGGCGATAATCCAATAACATGTCGTTGTTGTCAGCAGTGATGACTGCAGCAAAAGCCAAGGTCTATTACTATCAAATCAACAGGGAGGAAAACAGGATGCCTGCCATCCGCACATTACTAGGTATTGAAAATGAATGTTAATGGGTACCATATTGATTTTAAGGCATCAAAAGGCTTCAAACGATTGGCTTTTTACCAAGAGTACTCAAGTTGTCTTCGTAATGGGAATTTGTACCGAAAAAATCATCACTGTCTGATTCCATTTAGAAGAGCTGCTGTAAGAAATTTTAGAAAAGATGAGTATTGTTTAGAAGCGGTATCATTTTGAAGCATTGGAAGCTCTATTGGTGCTGAAATATTTCCACCGATGCCTAGTCCTTCACTTGAATGATACCGTGTCACAACGGCAGTGTAATTTGGTTAAGCTGTGTGTGACAAATTAAATTATGTTCTAGTTTTTCAGTCCTGTCACATAACCAGCTTTGTGTTGGTTTTCTTGCAAGGACAGCTCAAAGAACACGGGCCAATGTATTTTGTCGTACATAAGATATAAAATCTATAAAAGTGATAGCATTTTATAAACCAAGGACTTACCTACTGTTCTTCAAAAAGTACCAAGATTTTATTTAATTTTGTCTCATGTAGCATTTTGTAAGAGGAGGTGTAACTTTCAGATGGAGATGCTCAATTTGTAACAAAGCCCTTCTTTATAATGGGCTACATTCTTTTTAACACTTATTTGTAGTCTTCCAAGAAAGTTAGCTATTTTAGTCCCATCCACCTGCTGATGCAACCACCCTACAGCAGCAGCCAGACACTCACTGGCAAGACAGCATGTGTGTTTTCATGCAATAATATCTCAGTAGCCACATAAAAAAGAATGTACTCTATGTTCACTCTAGACTCACATTACTCTCTTGACTCTCTCTTAATTAAATTAAGAGTCTAATTTAGAGTTTTAGCCCATTAAGCCTGCAACCTGATCCTTGGAGACCAGAGCTGGACACCTGACAATAGAACTCAATTTAACTGAATATGAAACTCTTTGAATGTTATATATGAGCTACAGCTACCCCTCCCTTCCCCTTATAGAGCATGCAAAACCTAATCTTGATAATTCTAAACACTGACTGTTTATAACTGAATGGGACAACATAGATTGTTTTCACTTTCTCCATTCCCCTGCCCCCATGTGCCTGGAGAGAGTAGAGAGGAGGTAACACTCTCCCAGACCAGACACGTCTAGGTAATCTGACAGCTTGACTTGTGTGGAGCTCTCTGTGACGGAGCCTCTCTTCCCAGATAAGCCTCTTTTCACACCCTGACTGGCAGCATACTCGTGGCTAGACAAGCCACGTCTCCTATGATTCCCCATGCATGGAATGGGCCGGTGTGTTTGTTTATGTGAGAAAAGGAGAATCCTCTTTTGTATGGCAGCGGTACAGGAAAGTGTTTTATACCCCCATCCCCCCACCCCCCTCCTCGACTGTGTAGTGAAAGACGTTTTCTTTATGTCACTTCTTATCAAGTGTGACATGTCCTTTTTAAAGGGTTTTGACACATGGCCTTGAAGCAGAAAGGGAGAGTATTACTTCTTCTTGAGTTCTTTGATTGTGACAGGGAAGCAGACCAATGATCCAGCTCAGCTGCTTGAATGTACAGTTAGATTTCACTCTCACACTCAGCCCAAATTATTTTTACGCACACACTCAACCCTGTAACACTGAGATTAGGTGGCTTGTGAATGGTAGATTTATGACAGCATAGCCTGATGTCCTCATATGGGTTAGTGCATCATTCTTTTGACGTCTGAATTGGGCTTCTGTATGAATGCTCGCCCTGGATTATAGCACAAGGGATTGTAAAATCGCATGTTGTGTATTAGTAAATGTTCACATGGTCCCCTTCAAATGCTACTATATGCCATTCAGTGGTGCGTTATATTATCCATACAGTGTTGTCTTAGGCTTAAGTACCGGTGCTTTGTGTTAGCTGTATATTGTCAAATACTTTGGGAGTCCTTAAAAATGAGCATCAAATGTTTAGCATACAAGTTACACCAAAGCCCCATAGAGATTCTATAAAAAACCTTACTTTCTAGGCTTAGTTGTGCCAATAACACACACACTCACACTCGCACTCACACACACACACACACACACACACACACTCACACACCCAGAATGCCTTCCAGCAGCAGCCTACCATCTGCTCCTCCAAAATCAAATCACAGGTCCCAGCCACCCTGTCTGCAGGCGCTGCCACCCCCTCCCACTGATGCACACACACTCACACACACACTTGCTCTCACTCAGCCCCCCCACTGGGGCCCTGGCCACCACCGGATAATTAGACCTATAAGCTGGAAGGGAGGGTTAAAGTGCAGCTGTCAGGTGTGTGTGTGTGTGTGTGTGTGTGTGTGTGTGCGCATGTGTGTGTGTCCATGGATGTGCATGCGTGAGTGAGTGCGCATACACAATACATCTCTCAGTTCCACTCTCCCTCCTCAATTGCAAAGCTGCTCCTCAGAATGAATGTTAATTGAACATCTTGGTTATCAGAGCCAGCAGAATCAGCTGCTGCTTTTGAAAGACAACTCTGTTTTACATCTCAAAGCTGACTGGGCAGGGAGAAAATAAGATTTCCATATTTAATTATTTATTTATTTGTTTGTTCATTCATTCATACAGAGAACAGCTCACAGGCCAATCCCCCACAAGTTTTCTTTTTTAGCGCAGTGAGAGTGCAGAAAGGGTGGCACAGAAGAGAGGGTCCATGTGATAAGACAGAAGGAGCGAGTGTGCTTATGGAATATTAAACACTACACTAGGGCAGTCAAGAATTATTGACTTGGATATTGCACCAGAGAAAAGTAAGCTATCTTATATCATTTCTGGGCAGATGCTCGTTTTTTTTTTAGGATGATATCAAATTCGCAGGGTTTTCTGTTGGAATATAGTGTTTATAGAATGAACAGTAGTCATCGTTTCTATTTTACCATTGTTCTCTGCGATATTAAGACAATATTACATAGCTTATATATAGCATCTAGTTTATGTAGTTTTAGGTGATTAATCAAAGCATTGACTCTACAAATGCAGTCAACTTGGACTTTTCACTTCTCCTGAGGTGTTTGGACCTGGGCTGGTAGTGTAATAATCAGTGTGCTGTATATCTCTTTCCCCCCTCAGCTCCCTGTGGCACTGTAACTGCTCCAGTGGATCACAGTGTGGGATTATTACAGACTGCCAGCAGGCCGCAATGGACCTGCCTATGCCACACTGCTTTATGAGCGCAGATGAAGGGCTGGCCAAGTGCTAGCAAGATCCAGAAGAGGGGAAAGGGGGAAGAATTGAAAGGTATAAGAGGGTTGTCGATAGAGAGAGAGAGAGAGACAGAGAGAGAGACAGAGAGAGAGAGGGAGAATAGTCACTAGGCTTTGGTTCCCAACCCCCAGCCTATAGTCAGCTAGTCGTTCCCCTCCTCCTCCTGCCCTCCCTCCTTCCTCCTTATTAATCCCACTGTGCAGAGCAGCTGACAACCTCTTCTGCTCTGCATCAGACTGTTTCCCATAATTAGATACAAAATATATATTACACTCGCCTTTCAATTACATGATCCATGCATGGTTAGGGATTGTTATTATCTGTTGGGAGACATATATTTGCTAGATGCAGGGAGAGTGAGGATGCAATATCCACTATACTGTATTATATGACCTTCAGGCCTGTTTGTTTACTTCGGGGGACAGGATAGATGGGCACACTCACACACACACTCACCTAGCTAGCTTTGCCTTGGGATATCATATCAAAGTCAAATGTTTGCTCTCTCAGGGGAAATTTTATGAACAGGTAGTGGAGGACAAATACATCATCCATCAAGTGACCCTTTTTGTTACACCAATGGGTTCTGGGAAATGGTGTTCGGAAAGGTATTGGTGCCCTACAATGGACTGGTAACCTGTCAGCCCTCTGCCCCCCTGAAAACATAGATCTTGGTGATCGTATAGTGCAAACCTTTTCTTGTCATACCTTTTCTCATCCTATCATTTAGAGCCAATTTACACCACTATCCTACTTGTAGTCTACTAGACAAGCATTCAGTAGATTGAGTTTACATGTCATTGCTGTCAGGTCTTATAGTCAGCATCAACATGTCAGACTCTGTTAGCCTCTGCTTGTCCCAAATGTCACACCATCCCTGTTGCCCTGTCTGTCTCACTCAGTCTCGCAAATCACAATGTCTTAAAAATCCCTCGCTGTCTTTTAAGTAAGCAGTATTTCAGAGGCAGCTAATGTGATGTTTTTTGGCATGCACTCATCATATGGTCGAATAAGAGCTCGACATAGTGGATTTAATCATCAATTTCATGTATTTATTACAATGTTTAGTTGTAGTGGAAAAGTGGCATTACATTGGAATTGATTCATTATTTTTCTCTCATACAGCATAGAAATATAGAGATATAGCTTGGATCCCTGTAACATAACATGTTCTGTAATAACATCAACAAAAAGTTTAGATGAGTTGTAACTCCACTCTACGCAGCATTATTTGTCCCACTCAGAACAGCATCTACCAATAACAATGAACATGGAAAATGGAAAGTCCTGAAATGCTTTTCTCTTTCACGATCCATTTCACTGAGTGACGTTATCAGAACGACAGTCAGCCCATTATCCAGAGAGGAGCCAAACACAGACCTGGTCCATTTAGGCTGCTGAGCTGAAAGGGCTCTAACGGTCGTCCCTCCAAAATCTCTAACAGGCCTATTCAGCGCATACAGGAAGCACTGGAATGGGAGAGGAAACGGGACTCTGCATTGATAATTGGACCTTCTGCTCAGCCTCAGATGTAATGTCCTCTCTTTTGTTTACATGCCTTACATGTTTGCAAGAGTTCAGTGGATGTAGCTTCCGTAATAAACTTAAGATCTAGTGATATTTGGAATAGCCTAAATATCAAATGTCTCTGCACAAATGTCTGCTGTTCATTTACATAAATCAAATTGGTGCGCCTGGTACCCCACAACTCTTATGAAAGCAATTTGATTTTTAATTCCCTTTTCCACTAGCTGGCAAGCCACTCTTTCCAATCTCTTTTCACTCAATCGTCTCTTATTGTAGACTGAAATTTCTAGAGGCAAGAACATTTGTGCGTGTGCATGCCTCGAGTGTGAATAACAAAAGTTGATGAAGGTCATCCAGAGGTCTGAGGACTCCAGCAGTTCGTGGCAGAATTTGTGAAGCACAAACAATTTGACGCTGTGCTGTGGGTGGGAGCGGGCAGGCAGACCGCTGTGGGACCACAACAGACTGAGAGACTATTTAAAAGTGGCTTTTTGGATCACTGCTTTTTTAGAATTCATTTTTTCTTTATTTTTTTACCAGCAAGTAAAGAATACAAATATTTTCTAGTGTTAGTTCCACTATTTAAAAGATCTCACAAACTTTAATTGCCTGTATTTTTAACATGAGGAACCTATTTTTCTTTCCTCTATCATTTTCTACAGGTAATGGGTTATAGGGCAGATATGGCTCATGAATGGGAGAATGCAGAACAACATTCATCATCCATATTGCACATGAGAGATGGAGAATATCTGAAGGAGGGGCCTTCTCATCATGTGTTGCTTATTGGGATTACTTCACACTTTAACAGACAATTGGACTTTTATCAAAGCTTATCAATTAAATCGTTTAGGCATTACATACATATAATCTAGCCTACCTATCCGTCCAGATCAATGTTTCAGATCACCTGCTTTCAAATGGAGTGTGATGCATGGGATGGTGATGAAATCCCCTCAGACTTCTAGCCTGAAATAACAGAATGAGAAGACATGAATGGGGGCCCCCTTTTGTGAATAACAATAGCTTGGGCTGAGCTTTTATATCCTATAAAATATGGTTAGTCAGATTAACACAAATTGATTCTAAATCAGACTAAGAGTAACTCTCTATGCAATGCAGCGTTCCATATAGATAACATGGCTAGATTGCGTGCGGTTGCTGGGTTTTGGGGGCATACTGGTGTGTGGGTGTGAGTGGGAGGAGGGGTGGTGGTTAGCGTGAGACTGATATAGAGTGGCATCATCTCACATGACACGCTCCTAATGATGATGGCCTCCTGGCCCCAATACTCTGAACCAGCCCAGGTCCTAAATACGTTAGCTGGGACATGCTGTTCTGCTATGTTGTGCCAACAGTTAGAGGTTTGTATTTAGTGAGGAGCCTGAATTTTGTTTGCCCTTTTTATTAAAATTATAAGGATGGCACTGTATCTTGTCAGTTGCGTACCTCGTGGCGGGACAGTGAAACATGCTGGCAGTTACAGACAGATTAGCAAGACTGTCCCCCTCCCTGTTCGCTAGAGGCAAGGCCACACAAGGGCTCCATCTAATTGTTAGGCTTGAGCTGTTTTTAGGGCCAAATCTGGATTAATCACCACCATTTAGGTCAACAGCCATGAAATTTGCATGCCCACCTATTGTTCTTTACTATCATTTGCATACATCACCATCTGACACCAGTGCATTGATATACCATCCATTCAGGAATATTCTTGGCTGGGTTCAGTGCTGTGTCGTTGTTTAGTCTGGACTCACTGATGAATCATGCTTTTATATACTGATTATCTACAGAAAAAAAGTGGTATTTGGTGAGGCTGCAAGATGAATGATTTCACAGGATAGGATTACAAAATAAAGAGACTGAATCAATACAAGTCAAAAAGATGCAGCGTTGGAGCGGTTGCCTTTGCATCACATGGGTGTTGTTTGGCCTTTGGCAGGGCCGACAGTGAGATAAAAACCTGCGAATCCAGAACCCAGCTCACTGGCCGCGGCAGATGGCACACACACACCCACCTCTCTGCCAACCATTTCCCCTAGACTGGGTGGGCAATACAATGGCCCCGTATTGTATTTATAAAACAAAAGTGCTTGTTCTCTGCTTCTCAAGTGCTGGCATGATACCCCGACATGATGAAACAGGAAAACACAAAGCAGGCAGAGGACGGAGAGAGCCGGGGTGTCAGGGGGCACGAGGCTGGCGGCTGTGCAAAACGTGTGGAGGCCACAGGGGGGGAAGGGGGGCAGTGGGGGGTATCCATTGTGTGATGTGTGATCTCACCCACTTGTTTTGTTTTGTTTGTCCAGCCCTGGCTCTCATCCATTCTTTTCAGCAGGCCTTAGTTTAGGGTTTGGAGCTTCCAGCCCCTACAGGAAAGTTGACATTGTGATATGGTTGCAAGACTGCATTCAAATCCCAGCCCACACACTTTTATTTGTCAACTTCACTTTAATCATGCTGCCTCAGTTTGGCAGATTGATGCGATGACTAATTCTGCACAGAGCAGATGAGCAGTACATCTAAGTGACCCTGACATTTATAACACATAGTCTGTTACTGTAGGTAGAATTGTATTTGCACATCAAATAGTTTTTCCTTTTCCTTAGTAGTCCCTGGGCACAGCTCTTGGCTTAAGAGCATGGTGACATTTATGTGAGTGGACAGTTTTGTTCAGAGTGGCACAAACATGAAAGGCCACATAGAGTTGATAATGCCAGTCTTTGCAGTGACAAAGCCCGGAACCATTTTGCTGGACTTGTTATTTGACGTGTAGTTAGTGTAGTTTTGTTTTTTTCTAAGCAACCATGGGACTTAGCAAGATAGATAGTTCACGGTGTTTGAAGCTCAAGGGGAGAAAAGAAGTGGGAGAATTTGCATTGCTGTATAGACAAACTGTGGGGTGAAGTGGGGGGTGTGGGTGGCAGTGGCAAGGGCAGAGCAATGCTTAGGCAATATTGACTCGTAGACAGATGGACAAATGGACATCAGAACAAAAGGTTAATTTGAGGCTGAAGATTATGTAAAACTGGCAACAAAACCATTAAATATTTCATGCTTCCCTTGGGAATCTCACTGCACCACAGCGTTTCTAGAAGTCTCAATTATTAAGGTAAGGTAATCTAGTCCACTGGGACTATAAAGGCAGTGTGTGTGTGTGTGTATGCGCAAGTGTGAGTGTTTCTACGTGTGTGCACGCGGACGCAGACTGACAGTATTGTCTCCTCTTCCTCTCTTCTCTCCTTCCTGCACGGCTCCATCTGAGTGTAAAGAGCTCAGCACTAGTGTACATCCAGACAGCCTGGGGTAACGTAGTGGAATGTCTCTCTCTGCTTGGATATGACTGGGAGGAGAGGGAGACAGCTGTGTAATGTGTGATACGCCTACCAGGCACAGGCTGGTGTGAGACAGAGTTCACTAGACTGCTGCTGAGTTACCCTAAATTGCTCTGCAAACCTAAACTGCCATTTTGAATTTATGTTTGATTTGACGTGGAGGACAGCACTGTTGCCTCAGTGTGTCCCGATAAAATGTCCCGCGTGAATTTATCATGTTGTAGTCTGTGGTTGACGAAAACCCATGTAGACGTGCTCATTTATCATGCAGATATATATTTTTTTCTTTATGCCCTCAGTGAGCGATGGTGCGTTGGTTCGTTTACATCAGTGTGTGCAGAATGTTCATACTTTAACTGTCTAAATCGACTTATGTGCTGTGCATTCAAAAGCCGTCTTTCAGGAGATTGAGTGCAAATGGAATTTGTTAAAAACACACAGTATTTAGCAGCTAATCGTTAATGCAGCTAATGCAGAGTAGCGAGCTAATGATGGGCTTAGGTTTCCGTGCCACTGCCTTGTCTTGCCTGTTGGACACGTGGCTGAGATTTACCTCTCTAATCCAAAGGAATTAACCAGTAGTCTGTGGAAACGGCCACTGTCTGTGAGTACGCGTTCAAACAGAGTTTATAATCCAGCTGGCTTAAGCATCAGGCGCACAAACTTAATAGGTATCTGTATGTTCTCGATCAAAGTAATTATGCATTTGCTGTGTAAACAAATTAGCATGTTTTGCTATTCGAATATTGAATCTCTGAATATTTCATGGCTCGTGTAAGGAATGCACAACCAGTTTTACCATGAAAGGCTCTTGCCTGCGGAAGTGCAAGTAGTGCTCTGTAGACTGTTATGACCTTGCCCAAGGCAAGAGGCAAAGATCTCTCTCTTTCTCTCTCTCCCTCTCTCTTTTCGTCTGTCTCTCAGGACTACACCCACCTCCTTTACCCCTCATTACCATGAGTCAAATGAGAAGGAGTGTTAAAGCAATGAGGGGTTTGGGGGTAGATGTGGCTGATGGTGATGATCACAGTGATTGGCCTGTCAGCTCTGACATGAAGAGCCTCTACTTTCTTGTCTGACTATTCTTCGGCCACTTTGTCAGTAGGATGATTAATCTGCACGTGTCGGTGTGTGGCATCTGTTTTAGGAACGAAGCCCTGAATCAGGAACAAGAGAAGACAGTTTGGTGCTGTGTTCTTGCATTGATATGTTCACTGTGATGAGTGGCATTTCAGTTCATTTTCAGGCCCTGGAAATCAAGACCTTTCACTATCTAGCCTAAATATCTCTTTGATTTTGATTCTGACCCGCCTGACCAGTCATTAATAGCTCAGTGGCCTTCAAGTGTGAATCCCTTGCATATTTTTTGTATTATTTAGTTATCTGTGAACAAGGTTTGAGTGAAAGGATGGTAGAGGAATACATATCTGACACACACACACACCTAAAGTCCTTGACCTGTATTTTCCCTGTTGCTGGGCTTAGCAGGGCAGAAAGTACAGCATGCAGGACGGAGGAGACAGACGGATGGCGAGCGAAAGAAAATGGCAGACAGACGAAGGGGAAAAAAGTGTGACATCTTGGAGGGCAAACTTCAGTCAGAAGATGTACTACTGTGCCTCCTTGTTATACTCAAGACGCGCACACAGCCAATAAAGAACCTCCCAAACAGTTCACTTCACTGATTGGCCGAGACAAGCCCTATCATGACAGCGCCTAGATGGAGCGCCATTGGCTGTTTATCCTGGCAGTAGTTGACAGGGAGAAACAGAAACATGGACAATGCGGGCTGACATTCATACACTCCTTAACTGCTCTTCTGCTCCAAACAGACTACTGCGTACAGTAGATGATGCACTTGTTGGCATTCAGGGAAAACACCCATTATGTTGAAACACTTAAACTGGAATAGTGTTAAATGGCACCCTATTTATAAGTAGTGTTTTTAAGTTTTTACCCCAGCATTATATTCAGTGAGTGCCCAGTGAGTTTTGGCCTTAAAGTCACAATGAAACAGCATTTTGAAAGCATCTTGCTTCCTTAATGTGACGTATTTTCTGTTGGAACAGGATATTGGGGTGGGACATAACGCGGGGAGGGATCATTCAAAAGTGGAATGGGATATCAGTTAGGAAGAGAAAGGCAGTTTTGTTTAAAGCACTTTATGTATTGTATAGTAACCCAATTTTTTTTTTTTTCCACCAATTTTCCGTACCATAAAATTAAATGCCAAAAGATTTATTATTTTCTTGTTATTTTTTATATCAAAATCTCATTACATGTACTCCCTGAAAAACAGTGCATCTTTAAGGTTGACCCCCTGGTGTACCAGTAGGTGTAAATAAAAATTCCAAACGATAAAACCATCACAGATTTATGAACAATCCCGCCCCTCTGCCCCTCCTATTAATATCATTTATTCTGAACTGATCTAATTTCCTCCCCACCCCACACATTCTTCAGCTGATATTTCATGGTTGCTAGAAATGAATCATGAATGAGCCATCCGAATAAAACAAGTATTTGTTCAGAGGATTTTTACTTCATCTTCTATTTGAGTGTAGTCAGTCGCTGTTCCGTAAATTCTGCCAGTTTTAAAAAGTGCATAAAGGTGCATAAAAGTTGGGTCATTTAACAGATTTCCTTAACCACTCTATCTCCTTTTCTCTCTCTCTGCTTTAAAACCCTGTCAATACTACACACCAGTTGTCTCCATTTTCCCATTATCCCCCTGGGCATCACAGGCCAGCTGAAAAGTACTTTGTCATCGGCTACAGCAGAGCCAGCCTTGCAGGGAGAGAGGTGTGTGTGTGTGTGTGTGTGTGTGTGTGATGGAGAGTACAATCAAGGGCCTTTCAAACAATGCTAAGTAATCTCCCAGCCCCCAGTCCTTTTACTTCACAATGACTCTGCGTTTCCCAGGGGGCATCGGGACAAGCCTATCTTGGGGCAATAGGGAGCTAACCTGGCTAAGACCAATTTGAACACGGATTCAAATTAGAATTCAAATTAATATGAAGTGATTTATGTCAAAGTATCTGCCACGGTTCGCGAGGTGCGGCCATGACGATGCGTGTGGCTTGTGCTTGTCAGGCGGCGTCGCGTGGCTTTGGGAGAGCGGCCCTCGCCCCGGCTGTCACCAAGGTCCTCTGTCTGCTGATGTCATCGTGGCTGCCGTTTGCCCTGCCAGGGGACAGTGCTCACCTCAGCAGTCCCAGCGCTCATGTCACACATTGTCCTCAAACACCTAGCCACCGAGCTCAGCACACACTCACACACACACACACACACACACACACAGTCCATTGAGGTGGATGGAAAAATACTGGATGGTCATTGATGATGCTTATACACCAGAGTTGGTACTGTATGGATTAAGTGCAGAAGTCACTGAAAACTATTTGCCTGGTTGCAGTCTTAAGATAGGAGACTGTAATTGGCATCAGTGTGTTAAACTTACTGAACTCGTACTACACTATATACAATGTACAGTGCAAGTTGAGTCCATTGTGTGCATTACATATATTAGGATATACTTCTCAAGGATCAGTAAGTTATTGTAAAGATTAAAAGATAGTTTGGTCCTCAGTTCTGATTGGCTGAATCACTTTCGAAGCCGCTGTGAAACATCCGATAAATGCACACCTGTAGTTAATTAATGCGGCAACTGGAAATCACCAAGTAAAGAAAATCAGTAAATTTCCATTTATTTGGGGGATAACAATGGAGGAATGGTACGAAGAAGAAATTTAGGGCTAATTATTATTGATTTGTTGTCTCTAGCATTGCAGTTATTACAATGTGTTGCAGCCACTTCATTTAGCTACTGTTCAAGAACTATATTGTTTGGCAGAAGGATACATTTGAATCACAATTCTAATTTACTTATGTTATTGATTAAACATAAAAGATGTATAAAATATTTGTGTTGGTGTATTACCACCATTTTATGCAAACCATGAGAGGCCGTGCTGTAGTCATTTCAGAACAGCCAAGCAGCCTAACAGCGCTTCTTAAGTTGGTCTAAAATCACTGTAAAGCGTGACCTCTTGTGACTTATTGCTTCATTTTACAAATAATGTCCACATTGTACTGCCCTCTTTCACCATGATAGCTTCTACTATACCAACAATCCACTTTTGACACGTACATCGGCCTATCTTTGGGGGCCGTTGCCATGGTGATTCTAACAACTGTGCCCAGACAGTATGGTGGGGCGATCAGCTGCCAAGCTCCATAGTGAGAGCCCGTCTAAAGAATGGCATCCACTCCAGCTATGTGACACAAGAGCTGCTCCGATACTCTGCCATGGCCTGGCATGCATACACACCGCATACACACCGCATACACACCACATACACACCCGCATATACACCGCCTACACACCGCATACACACCGCATACACACCGCATACACACCGCATACACACCGTACCTCCACATTCACTGATATTGATTCCTTCCCTTTGTTTCCAGGTCAAGTGAAAAGGTCAGCAGTTTTGCCTCAGAAATTAGATGGGAAGGGGGGGGGGGCATGTTGAGGCTGAAGTACTGTTTTTGTTTATTCATGAGAGTGCTATGGATACTATATGCTGTCTCATTTTTAATTTATGCTGTCTGAGTTTATATAGAACATGCAGCAGAATCATCTGAAATCTATTATTCATGGATGAGTTGTGGTAACTGTGTTTAGGCCAAATATGATATATTTGTGGCATTGTGGTGTTACTAATACATACAGCACTCCTCCTGCTATTTCAGTCCTCAGGTTGTACTCTATTCTGACTTGTCTTCCACCTCTGTTTCCTTTCCTGTCATCCTCCACCTCTTCTCTCTACTGAAGAGATGTATGGCTCTTAGAGACGGTTAGGGGTCTTAAGGAGCCCTTTATTCCTTCTGGATCTCCTTCTGGACACACACACACACACACACACACACACACACACACACACTCCTTCTCCCACTGTGTCAGCCCCCGATCTCCTCTAGAGGATCCATCTGCCCACCAGTCTTCAGCCATCCTGTACTCCTCCTCTCACTCTCTTAAGTTGTGTGTGTGTGTGTGTATGTGTGTGTGTGTGTGTGTGTGCGTGCGCACTTGTGTGGGGGAGGAATGATGAAGGGATCTTTATCCTTTTCTGTCTTCCTGCTTGTCCACCTACCTAACAGCGAGATAATCTGTGTGTGTGTGTGTGTGTGTGTGTGTGTGTGTGAGTGAGTGTGCGTGGGCAGTTTAAGAGTAGCTCCCTTTCCTCTCCAGTGGTGGGTGTAAGAAAAAGAGTTGGAGCTTGAGAAAGAAAGAGAGGGGGAGAAGTGCACTGTGTGAGACAGAGCAGAAGAAGACAAATTGCCCTGCGACAGAAACGCTTAGCGTAGTCCTTTCCTCACATGACTCCACATCGACTCTGCAGTATTCTGGGTGTCAGGGTGTTGTGACCTCTCTGTGTTGTGCTGTTAGTCACACTTCCTCTCTACACCCTCACACTCAGCCCATACCCCATCACAAAGACTGACTTTAATTAGCCGGTTTCAATGAGCCGCCCACACAGAGCAAAGCAATTATTTCACAGCCTAAAATACCAGAGAGACACTGCTGAAACATCATGCAAAATCATGCAAAATTATGTAATATCCCAGGGATTGACATGTTTGACACGAGGAAAACTGTGCTGTAAAGTGTTGTGAACCAAACTCCATCATCCATACCTCACAAATATGTTATCTGTAAGTAGAACTGTTTCCAAATAATGACTTGAGGCCTGTGTGGGGAGGTGTTACTTATCTAGGAATCACAATAGATGAATATATGGAAACAGTTTCAGATGAGGAGGATTTCAAACGTTACATTACAGTGACGCCACACCAAAGTATTACACCCTCAGAATAACCTCCAACCGCTTCGTTTCTTCCCTCTCTCCCTCTCCTCTCCCCACCCGTCTCTCTACAGATCAGCTGTCTGCAGGATTTCTTTGGGGAGGATGACGTGTTCATAGCGTGCGGCCCAGAGAAGTACCGCTATGCTCAGGACGACTTTCTGTTGGATCACAGTGGTAAGGCTTCCACAGCCTTTATGACTGGTAGGCCTGACTAAGACTAACTAAACATCCGTCTGCCTGTGTGTGTGTGTGTGTGTGTGTGTGTGTGTGTGTGTAACCCTTGGTGTCCTTCCCCGCCATTCTTCTCCCAGTGCCGCTCGCAACGCCCGTTTCCTTTCGGAAGTTGACGGCAGGATGAGGTTTGTGTGTCTAATATAAATAAAAACCCTATTCTTATCGTTTTTTTAATGTGTATTTTTTGTTTGATCTAAATTATTATAAAGATAATTTTAATAGTGGAAAGTGAAAGTTCACCAGTAGCCTATAATTGGTAGTTAGGAGTCAAACATCTACAGAAAAGCATTGACACTATACATTTCCACACTCACATTCCTGCCGTCAACTGAGGGAAGTGGTTGGGTTGTTGTTGTGTAAATTAAATAACATTCCAACGTGTTTCCGTCATTGTATTTATGTACTGTATATGCCGTATCTATGGTGTGTGTGTGTGTGTATGTTATGCAGATCTTATGTTGAGTAGTATCCTACTTATCGTCCTGACAAACCACCAGGATGTCTTCAGAGGCGTGTTGAGGCACAATGTGACCTCCTTAAACCAGCAGATCCATTCGTTGCAGCTCTGCAGTATTTCTAGCCAAGGTTAGACAACCTCACGGGAAAGAACAGGAGATAATTTTAGTCCAACAGTCCAAACTATTCCCAATGTTTGACGTCCTGTTTATTGCTTTTTTATTTTTGTCAGGCTGGCTAGTTATGGGGGTGCATATTTTAACACACACACATACTCTGTGTTAACTGCTCATGCTAATGAGTGAGTGTGGCTTGGTCGTATTCAGGGGTAGTTTGGAGCTTTCGTCCCACTTATACTCCTATGCTCCACTTTTAAGAATTAGGTCTTTGACAGAAAAAAGAAGCACACTGTACTCCCTTTTTTGGAGGTACAGAAGCATACAGAATGGGTACAGTACACACTCTGCTGTCAAAACGTTGTAAGGATGAGCAGCATCATACTTAGAGTGGGTGGAATATATAATGAAAAAATGCAAAAAATTAAACTAATGTTGTAGTAGTGTAATCAGAAGAGTTACATAGAAAAACAGAATTGAGGGTTGAACAGTTATTGCCAGGGGACACCTGGACCCTCCACCTGCAGTTTTTCATGAATATGCAGAGAAGGACAATTAGTTATTAGTTTTTGTACTAAACGTTTTATTTAAATTTTTGCGCTCTAATGTCTTTAACATGTTAGCGACTTGGTATGCAATTCTCTTAGTCCAGGCATTCAGTGTAATCCAATTGTGCAAACACAACAACACTAATCAAAACCAAGCAAACTTTTAAAACCAAACAAATATGTCCTTTCTGAGCTCAGGAGCTTTAAATTTAGAGCTAAATGTTCAGTTGAGAGGACGACCTAGAAAAAAAAATGTTGTTTGCTGTTTTTTCATATGTCCACCATGTGAGGATGAGAGCTCTTTTAATCAAAGAGTGAAATAAGTATCTGGTGATAGCATGGGAAAGACATCAGAAATGCATATGTGTGTTTGTGTGTGCTTCTGTGGGAGTCTTTTTTTAATGTCTGTGTCATTACAGTCCCCATCACCACCCCTCCCCCCTCATTAACACAAAGCTGTCAAGACCCCTGACAGTTTTACCACAAGCTTCATTACAACATCTGCTCTTACTGAACGCAACTCTGTGCAACACCACTAAAACATCTGTGGCACCAGGCGCGCAGCAAACGCCATCATTACCAAAGCTTGTAAATTTTTCATGGGGTTATGGTGTGTGCTGATAACTTTAACCGAAAATGCTAAAATTGCTTTAATGCTGCTTTGAAGGAAAGACACAGCTCTAGGCCTGCATAAAGCGTATTAGTTAGGTTATGCATAGCCTATATTATATTTAGTGCTGTAGATCTGCAGATCATCAGAGAAGATAATTGGGACATGATATTAGGTAAAGAATTAACTATACGCACATCGACAGTGGGTGCTGGGTTAAGTGCCGAACATCAGTTAACATCAATCCATGATGGATCCAGGATCCACGAAGATCCAGTTAGATCCAGTTAGAAGATCCAGAAAGAGTTAAATAATTTGATCTGAGATCCATCATAGAACAAAGTGTTGTCATGCAAAGAGTTAAATCATACTTCGGTGTGCGGGTTCTACTTTTTAACATGTAGTTAAGTAATCCACCTATTCATCACTGCTTTTTGTCTTGTATTTTGACCCATGCTTCTGTTCACTGCTGCCTTTTGGTCCCCACATTGAGAATGACCAACAGTCATGAATACAACCCTTAAAATTATCTTTCCATTATCCTGAGCAAGCCAGCTTGCCGGGAATAATGGCACCATCAAATTGCTGCGTTGTGCGAACAATGAAGCGGTTTGTTGAAGGTGGAAGGTTGATACAGTGTGTGTAGTGTTGACCCTCAGTGTGTTGTCTACCCAGAATGCAGAGTGCTGAAGACATCGCACAGCCGCCCTGCCGCTTCTAACCGGACTAAGAGCCCTGGACCTTCACGCCGCAGCAAGTCACCTGGTGCAGGTATGATGCATAGCTGTACTTGGGCTGGGCAATAATTCAATTTTATCGTTTATCCTCTTTCAGTGGAAACGTATCATGATGATATTGTGATATCGTGATACACAATTCTGTTATCTAAATTGATTTTTTTTGAAGAACTGATAAAATGAGGTATGACACATTTTAAGGAAATCTTCTGTTTAGTTTGACATCACACTTACAGTAACATTACCATGCAGTTCAATGGGATGAACATCAATTATAATATCAAATTTAACATGTGATTTTGCCATATTGCCCACAGACACTGTATTAGAAGGAAGAACACACACACACACACACACACGCATACTAGAAAGAACCAAGAGACTGTCTGCAATAGCCCTGTAAAATTAAAATGACATTTTATTTATAGAGAAATGAACATGTCACTTTTCAGGTCACCTACTTATTGGTGACCTGAAACTGTTACAAATTATTGCAAAATGAATTATATCTGTAAAAGTAGTGCAAAGTTGTGAACAAACACTCACAAGAACACACATGTAGCACCTGCACATCATCACACGCCCAGTTTCCATTCACATCATGCCAGAGTAACATTGTTGCTAAATTCCGGGCTGCCAGGCTGAGTAATAGGCTTTTTATTTGACAGCTCATTAATCTGACCTCACCCCAAACCGGCGTATTCAGAGATGATGACATTATGCTGAGTAATTAGTGTTCTACAAGCCGTCATGTCAGGTTTAAAGAACGGGGATTTGAGAGTTTGGCAGGGGCTGTTTGGAGTGGTAATGCCTCCAGTCTTAGGATTAGATTTGAAATTCAAGCAGTTTCGAAACATGTGGGAATGTGATTATAGTAATAATTTCTCCCAGTCTACTCTGCTCTGCTCTCATAGTCTCTTTCTCCTATTTTTTTTTTTACTTGCATTAGCAAGACGACCCATCCACTACTCCACCAGTCAGTCTCCAATCAAATCCCCAGGTGAGTCCCTTAACTCCACCCACCCTAACCCTATCAACAAACACCAGTCATATCATTCTAACCCATTGCCATGATAATTAGAGTAAGTTAATTGACTAAAAGGCCGTCTCTGCCTCTCTTGTTACTAAAGGCTTTCTCACACCAGGTGGATGGCTGTAATACTGGGCCTCCCTAGCTATACAGCATCAACTATCTATATATACAATATGTCTTTTTTTATCATACAGGGTGTTGCAAAAGTAGGTATACAATTTTTTATAATAATAAGGAAAAACAAAGCTGTATATTTTTTGTCATTTTAACTTATTTAGTCATTTCAACAAAATAATTCAACATTCAATTTAAGCATTCATTAATACTACAAATTACAATTCAAGAACATTATACCAGGACTTCTGCGTAAGTGTTCAAATTGCTTCCCATCATTCCCATCAACACATTCTTGCACACACCTACTGTCTTGCCCAGTCCTGGGTTTGCATTGATTTAATGTGCATGTATACATACTTTTGAAAGTGCACTGTTCTTCCCCTCTCTCTCTCTCTCTCTCTCTCTCTCTCTCTCTCTCTCTCTCTCTGTCTCTCTCTCTCTCTGTCACTTTATATATTCACATTACATATTCGCTCCCTCTGGCCGAGACCAGACCACTGCTGCAGACCCACAGATTTAAAGCCATGAAATGAATTCAGCTGGCTCTTCTGTTCTTCCACTGCCTGGCTAATTAAAGTCTGCTCTCAGGGACACACAGGACAGCCCCGACACACGCCTCTTTTCATCTGTACAGTTTAGGTGTTCAAAGGTTAAACCAGGCTGCATCATTTTAATCATGCATCGCCATGGAGTTTGTTTGAAAGTTCCTTTAACAAAGCAAGATAATCTGAGTCACGCAGAAGATAGTGGGGTGATGAAAAAAGTACCATCCCATGATCAAGAACATCATCTGCTGTATTGGAGTAGCATAGGAAACTGCTTGACTGCAATGAAACAGAAACTGCAACTCTGAAACAGCAGTGAAAACACAGCCTGTAGGCAGTGTGAATTGCTTTTTTTCAGCTCCAATTAGCTTATGCAGATAGGTAGACTTTGTGTTAAGAGTTTGACGCATTATGTCTCTGTATTTGTGCCAGAAACTAAGAGAGAGGACGGCAGAAATAGTCTATTGTCCAGAGAATGAATCATTCAAACAATAGAAGCTCTCATCCCTGCTTTGTACCTGCGCACCTTGGTGGGCTGTAGGAAGACGCACTATATTCAGGACATATGAGGTACACATGAGAAGTCCATTGATGTTGTCAAGAGCTTTTCACAGTGACCCTTTCTCACATTTCAGTTATGTATGCACCAAAGCTGTTGGGATGTGCTTCCTATCCACAGCATGTGGAATTTATCATCAATCTGTTCATTCAATTCAGTCACACAGGAGCCTTGTTATCCAAACCCTTCTGTGTGAAGGGAAATATTCAGTTGACTGAAATATTGGGGCAAACCTTGGATACATTTATGCACAGTCCAAAACAAATTGATTGATTGTGCCTACATCGTGGCCTATAGACAAATATCTGACAAATATCAGTTTGGATGTGGTTTCTATTGTTTGTGTTGAGAGAAACAATCCTGGCTAAACGCAGTAAGTCCCTGATTCATTCAGAATATACTCCAGATGCCTTGTTGTTCATTTTCATTTCACACAGTCCCATATGAAAAAGTTAGGATTGCAAACTGCTCCTGGTACAAACAGTGAGTGAAAGGAGTATTGCCTATTTGGCCAATGCAGGACATAGTCAGTAGTCTGTCTTGGATGCATCTTGGAAGTTTAAATGTTGACACAGACCCTTCTTACTCATAGCCAAAAACACTCATACACAGAGTCACAATTACAACAAAGAAACTCTTTAATGACATTGAACAATGACAGCTTTTCTTTCCACATTGCTGACTACTTTCTCTTATATCCTTCTCTTCGCCCTGCTCTTCTACCTCTCCTCCTTCTATTTCTCTCTGTATAGTAAATGGGGTCCCAAGTAGCCAGATCTCAACCCCCAAGTCCACCAAGTCCTCCAGCCCGTCTCCCACCAGCCCCCGACCCATACGTAGCTTTAAGGTGAGACAGTATGTCACATGCATGTCTGTTTGCTGTAGACAGTCTGCTTGTGTACAAACACACACACACACACACACACACACACACACACAGAGCTGGCAGCTACACTCGAACACTCCATCCACTATCTGTAATATAACTACTATGCTTATGCACACATTCACTACGACAGCCAATCTCATCATACACAGACATATGCCAGTGCAATAGAAAATACTATCAAAATTGTTATCAACCATTAAATGTTGGAGCGTTGTACACCATTTGGACTTTTTCCCAGACTTCCACAGTTTATCTTACTTGGGCCGACACCAAGGCTCACATTAACACAATTGGCTGAAGCCATGACCTGTCATTTTGTATTATACATTGGACAGACAAAGTGCCTGACTCAAACCATAATCTTGAAAATTGTTGAATTGTCCAAGTAATGATCCATAAATATAGAATCAGAAAATATAGGACAGCATTCCCTCATCTTTACCATTTATCTGTACCACCTGGTTAACACAATATTTACTCACGTCACTTTAAGCCACTGATTATTGCTGCTGATGTTTTTGCACCCTCGGTAGTTGTAGTTATATTTTATCGCTAATTGTATTTTATTGCTTATAGCTTGTATATTGCTTAGATTCTGTACTTTTTATGCTGATATTTTATATTTCTTATTTATTCTTTGTAAATGGGAAGTCTTTGTATATATGTGAGGGTTTAATTCAGTGCACCATTTGAGGTTGACACAATTGCAATTTCGTTGTGCTTGCGCAATGACAATAAAGTTCTTGAATCTTGAAATGATTAAACACATACACTGTGTTAACTATTCATAGTATTCTCATGATGTCACATACATTTCATACCAATATGGAGTGTTACCATACATACAACACGTACATACAAAGTTATTGGCTGTGGCTTGATTATAATCACCTGTTAATTTATTACAATCACCTGTTATTTTCCTACCAAGATAGCTGTGTGGTGATGTAACAGAATACTATGAATAAAGAATGAATGGGGAAATGTTCCACCATCGAAATTAATTTGACCAAGTCACTGACTGACAGACAGTCATGTATGACTGTTGCAGATCAGTGATGTATTTAAGGTAGAGTTTCAGTACTAATCTAGTTTATTGACTGAGGCCTTCTGTAAGCTGCTTGTTAGTCCCCAAAGTACAGAGTTTCAAACTGCTCCAGCCAGCTGGCAAACCTCCTCTAGAGAGCTACTGTTCCACACTAAGCCTTTCACAGACTTAACCATCCACTGCACTTCTGCAGGATATTAGTTTTTCATGATTTACTGACCATTTTAATATTTACAGGCAAATAACACGAGTAGAACAACACTTTTTGACAAATAAAACAAGGAAGGACACGAAATTACTAAGACACAAAAACAAAAACGGTAAGAAAAAAATATTAGTAACTGAAAGAAAGAAAGGTTTTGTCAAATTTGGCATCAAGGCCACATAAGGTGTGTTCTTTTAAACTTTCACGGAATGAGGAACATCCTCAATCCAACAGAAATGGGGAGGCTAACAGTCTTTTCCAGCTATTTAGATGACGATATCTCACTAACTGGTCAGGCAAAGTGAGCCACAAAAAGTACTGAGTTATTGGAAGAAAAAGCTTTCTTATGTATCCGGCTGAAAAGATCTTGAGAGTGAGAGATTTTGAGAGAGGAGTGGAGAATATGAAGCAGTTGCACTCACATACTGTGGTGCAGAGGTTTATCCTTTTAGACTAAATAATAGATCCTTACCTGAGGCTAAGGTACATGAGAAGCACCTTATGGACCTTA
Source organism: Centroberyx affinis (assembly GCF_046629955.1). Lineage (NCBI taxonomy): Eukaryota > Metazoa > Chordata > Actinopteri > Beryciformes > Berycidae > Centroberyx > Centroberyx affinis. The sequence continues at coordinate 157,675 of NW_027279340.1, forward strand.
TACTGCACTGAGGTAGGGAAGTTGAGAAAGCATCCACTACATAATGGAAAAGATGACCTGGCTAATTTTGGTGCTGGCAGTATTTATGGCTGACATTTCAGAATAGAGCCATAATACGCTGAAATTGCCACTGCTGTGCTCTGTAGGAAAAGACCCTCTTAACCAATTATTCATTCATTTCCAGCCATAATGGTTTTCTATGCAGAGAAGATAAGCGGCTGTGGAGGAGATCCGTTGCGATGGCTCTTGACACCTTGTACTTTTTTGAAGGGCAAGCTCATTTTAGATCCAATTCACCATTAGCACAGTTACATAAATAACTTCTTTTATTTCAGGCTCAGTGGGCAGGTAAGGGAACTGTGCTGTTCAGAAGAATTTTTTTTTATTAATTTTTTTTTTTCAACATGCCGCACAGTATGTCTTACTGTGTGTCTACAGCTTTTCCTCTGCATTTTCAGTGTAAAAGCATCACTATTCTTATTTACATGTAATTTTGTTTAGTTTTATTAGAAACAAGTGATCCACCAAGGTTCAAGGATCCACCATTTATGTTTTATTTGTGTATAGCATCAGTTTTTTTTTCTCCCTGATAGCCTAAGGTTGCCATGGTGATTGGTCTACAGGTTTTGTTTTAGGCAAGGCACTCATCGCTATTTTTGTTTTCTTCTCTCCTCCTGCAGATCCCTCCCTCGCATCACATCTCTGCCCCCAATGTAAATGGCTCATCCAGCAACCACCAGGAGCAGAGCAACCGCCTGAGCCCCGAGGGTACCTATCTCCTCCTCTCTTCTCCTCTTCTCTTCCCCTAGCCTCTCCTCTCCTCTCCTCTTCTCTTCTCTTCTCTTCTCTTCGCCTCGCCTCGCCTCTCCTCGCCTCTCCTCTTCTCTTCTCTTCGCCTCGCCTCGCCTCTCCTCGCCTCTCCTCTCCTCTCCTCTCCTGGACTCGCTCACCCTCAAACATGCGGCCCTGACATTGACTATCACATTGAACAGATCCTCATCGTCTTGTCAATGCGTCCCGTCCCGTACATGGGGCAGATTACAGAAACTGCTTACACAACAAAAGCGCCATCTCTGCCTGTGTAGAGTAATGCTGAAAGCCTGGTGTGGAGGATAAGTGTGAAATGTCCCGGTGCTGTGTGAGCAGAGACTTAACTAAATGCTTTTGGACTCTCTGTGTGTGTGTGTGTGTGTGTGTGTGTGTGTGTGTGTGTGTGTGTCTGGGCATAATATTGCTGCTCAGTGCTCTCACTGCTGCAGGAGGCGCATATTTGCCACCGCTGGTCAGCATATGTTCAATTAATGCTACATTAACACAATACGCCACTAAAACTCTTTATCACACCACTGTTGATCGTTGCCAGTATATGATTTCTGTTGGACAGCATATGGCCCCTTAATTCAGTGGGGAAGTGTGAGTATTGATGTTTCTGCCTCAGCCCCTTTAGTTTTATTAACAGCTTGTGTAAGGTCTTGCTGTTGCCTGTTGTAAACCATGCCTCTCCTCGGTAGTTAATGGCAACCGCTGCCTGCCTATCTCAACCGTCCTGGACAAGTACAAGATCGGCAAGGTCATCGGAGATGGCAACTTCGCTGTGGTCAAGGAGTGTGTGGAGAGGTAGGTGAAATATGTTTTTTTTTTTTTTTAAGATTATTTTTTGTTTTTATTAGACAGATAGAAGTGGAGAAAGACAGGACCTACAGAAAGCAGGGGATGACATATGACAAAGGTCCTGGGTTGGATTTGAACCCAGGATGTTATGTTTCCATGTTATGCGCCTCAGACCGCTGTTCCACCAGGATGCCCCAGGTGAAATACATTTGATTAGATTGGAAGTGTTTAATCCACAGTTGGCAGCTATCTACAGTGTTAGTACAGCAGCATGCCTCATTGCTTCCCCCCAGCACAGCTTAATAAGCCGTGCATCACGTGTGCTAACTGCTCCATCAGGGTTTTTAAGGCCTGATGACAAGCATTGTGGAGACAGAAATATCCTGTGGATTATGCCCAGTGGTGAATTCACTTCATTAGCCTTTTAATCTCTGAGTCAGCACACTGTCTGTGCAGAGATAGGGGAGGTGACTGAGAAGAGGGCTGTCAAGTGTGTGTGTGTGTGTGTGTGTGTGTGTGTGTGTGTGTTTTCTCATATTCTGTTGCGCCTTCCTGTACAGTACCTGTGCTATAGCTCATTTCATTATTTAGAATTGGCTAGCTGAGGTGGAAAAAGCTAGCAGACCTCTAATGGGAAGAGGCCTGTTCAGTGTGTAAGTGTGTGTGTGTTCTCAGATTCTGTTGAGCCTTGCTGTATCTGCACTGTAGCTTTGTTCATTGTGTAGACTTGGCTAGTACAAGACATGGAAACGGCTACAGCAGCGCACCACTCTAATAACTGCATGATAATGCTCTGACACATTAGTACTGAAGCACTCTGACGTGATTTGAAATACAGGCAATGTTGCCTGTTATTGTTGTTATTCTCCTAATTGCGTTGTTTCTGTTTAGGTCCACAGGAAAAGAGTATGCACTGAAGATCATTGACAAGGCCAAGTGCAGTGGAAAGGTCTCTCTCTCTCTCTCTCTCTCTCTCTCTCCCTCTCTCTTTCTCTCTCTTTCAGACACACACACAAACACACACACAAAGACGGGTCATACGTTAGTGTTCCACTGTGCATTATTAACACCCGCGCTCAACACAGTGTGTATCGCCTGTGTCTCTGATCCTCTTATCCCAAAGAATTAGATTAGGCTGGCAATGTTTTATTCATTGCCTCCCTCACATTATCTGTAGTGGCACACTTTCACACACAGACAATGAGACACACACTAAGTCACACACCCTTGATACCAATTCAAATGCAATCAACAATGTCACTAACACTCTCACTTGTGTGTTACTTTTGTGTGTGTGTGTGTCCAGGAGCACCTGATAGAGAATGAGGTGGCAGTGCTGCGGAAGGTGAAACACCCCAACATCATCATGTTGATCGAGGAGGTGGACACTCCCTCTGAACTCTGCCTGGTTATGGAGCTGGTCAAGGTACAGAGGCTGCTGTACAGCACAGACCAACACACAGTCACAACACAGCAACCGGTTGAAACACAGAGAGATGACTGAGGAAGTTTCATCCTCCCATTTGTCCTTCCTTTCCTATCTCTCAAGTCGTTTTTCTGTGTGTCATGTGATATAGTAGTTAACTGAGAAATGTTGTTGTTGGTGCAGGGAGGAGATTTATTCGATGCCATCACCTCCTCTGCCAAGTACACGGAGAGAGACGCCAGCATCATGGTCTACAACCTAGCTGGAGCCCTCAAGTACCTGCACAGTATGAACATCGTCCACAGAGACATCAAACCGGAGAACCTGCTGGTACGAACACACACACACACACACACACAAATAAACCCAAAGACCCCAATATGGACGCATCTAACTGCACAGTGGCTTTCAACTGAGGAAATGTGTTTCCTTTAGGTGTTTGAGTACCCAGATGGCACCAAGTCTTTGAAGCTAGGGGACTTTGGCCTGGCCACGGTGGTGGAGGGGCCCCTGTACACCGTATGTGGAACCCCAACATACGTGGCTCCGGAAATCATTTCTGAGTCTGGGTAAGTTGTCTGTTTTGGCAGAGCGTCCTGCTTTCAGTACCTACAGTAGACGTTTGGTTGAAGTTTCACTAAGAGAGCCTGTGTGCTGGTTATACGAGAACATACATGCTTTTACTGATCTGTGTGTTAATTTAAATGGAACCATCTGTTTCCATCTATAACAGCAGAATACAAGGCTGGAACACTTCTGTGTTGGTGATGGGCCATATGTTTTGAGAGGAGATTAAAGGGAGATTGGTATTTAGTTAGTATTTGTGCATACTGAAGCAACAGCGGTGTCTGTAGCAACATAAATGGTAGTAGTGGTATTTATATCCTTTACGGCCACATACTTATGTGGCTCTGTGGAAATCAAGGAATTCAATATGCTAGTTTAAAGTGTGTTTTTACCCTCAAGCGGAGAATTTCAGCTGAATAGATTCAATAGAAAATATTAGTCTATATTGCGCATCATTGTACTCTATTGTGTTTCCCTCGTTGACTTGTTCAGTCATTGCTTGGAACATTACAGTGGTGGAAATTGAAATCGTGTGCTAAAAACTATTTAGCTGTAAGAAACGCTTCACTGACCTGTTCCTCACCCTATCCCCCATCTTTTCTACCACTCTTTCTCCCCGTCTCACACTCTATGCTGCTCTTTTCTTTCCACAGCTACGGTCTGAAGGTGGACATCTGGGCTGCTGGTGTCATCACCTACATACTTCTGTGTGGCTTCCCTCCCTTCAGAAGGTACTCACTATCACTTCTCACTGTTCAGTGAAGCTCATGGTTAAACTGATTCAAATCATATTATCTGCTTCCAGCACCATGTGCAGTACCATTGTGCTGCACTAAATGACAGCATGATAATTTGCAGTTCATATATTATATATACAATGTTGATTAAGGCTTTCAGCACTGGATCATATGCAATAACGGCTCAGGCATGTGGCTGCCTTTTCATTACTTGGCAATACATATTCATCAGATGCAAATAAAGAGGAGATGATTTGTTTTTTTATACCTGCCTATTATCATATGCATGATCCTGCATAGATAAACAGTTCGCCGTGATTAGTTATTGTGTTGAGGATTGTCTGCCTGAAACCACAGTGTGGGGATATTTACTATGGTCAAACATTGGCAGAAGCTAATGTGACCCATGTGTTGAGTCTATAGAACCTCATGGCTGTGGCAGTGACTACATTATGAAATGAGGTTAGGTTATTTTTTGGTGCGCAGTCAGGCAGTGCAATATATTCACAATGTGGATGCATGCTGTGCTCACATTCAGTAACGTAGTATGCTCTAAGGGATCCAGTATGAATATTTTATGTTTCCTGTGTGTGTGTGTGTGTGTGTGTGTGTCCATGCAGTGAGAATAACCTGCAAGAGGACTTGTTTGACCAGATCCTAGTGGGACGGCTGGACTTTCCTAGTCCTTACTGGGACAACATCACTGACTCAGTCAAGGTTGGGACCACCCTCTCTCTCTCTCTCTCTCTCTCTCTCTCTCTCTCTCTCACACTCACACACACACACACACACACACGTATAACCATGTGAACCCACACCATTAATGACTACTCTCTGGTGAAGGGCATACAACCACTCCAACCCTCTAAATTAGTGTCATGTATTACGGTGACAGCCCCCTCTTAACATGCAGGAACAAAGCACTAATTAAGTCAACTGCTATTACTGTGCCACCGTGACTTTAAACAAGGACATGGTTATAGATATCACAGCACCAAATGGCTTCTCTACGTAGCTGTGCTGGTATAAATTTAAGAGAGGGAGATTAATCAGTACAGTGTGCAACAAATTTTTACTGTCCAAAACCAACGTTTCGACAGGCAAGCTGTATTCTTTATAGGGCACAACACAGGTGTATGTTATCAATAATGTCACATGACCATAAAATAGACTACTAGATTCTAGAAATGGCAAACCTAGAAAGGCCATCCCCAAATTCTAGAGAAAAGACACTGAGGCCATCTAGAAGTACAAGTAAATAGTGAGTATAGGTCAGTATGTGCATCATCTGCAAAAACTATGGCTTACAATCAGCTGAGGCGAGGACGTTACTCTCAGTGTGTGTGTGCGATGTCAGAGTGAGGTCATGATGACATGATCATAGGGTTGAAAGGACATTTAGCTCTGATGTCATCCTAAACTTTGGTGTGTGTACTGTTCCAGGAGCTGATTGGCAAGATGCTGCAGGTCAACGTTGAGGCTCGTTACACCGCACAGGACGTCCTCTCCCACCCCTGGGTCACGGTATCTTATAGCAGCCAACTCCTCTCTCTGTGTGTGTGTGTGTGTGTGTGTGTGTGTGTGTGCGCACACGCAAGTTCACATGTTGAAAAGGGTGATGTTGTGTGCATTCGTTCAGATTGTTTCCTGTGCAAATCGTATGCATGTGAGAAACTGTTTGTGTGTTTGTGTGTGCAGGAGGACGCAGCCATGGAGAACAACATGAAGATGGAGGTGACAGGTAAACTGAAGACGCACTTTAACACAGCGCCAAAGCACAACAACACTACAGCTGGGGTGTCAGTCATCATGGTAAGCATCAAAAAAACAGACTCACAATCAAATGCACATATTCTTAATTATCATTGTTTTATTTTTGCCTCATTTGCCCAGTTTTCTACCATGTTGTCTGTGATTTATTGCAGTACATTTTGGAGTTTAATCTTATGACTTTCATGAGATTTGGACCAGCAGTGACCTCTTAAAACCCAAATACTGAAGGGGGTGACATGGTATTAGTAGTAATAATGATTGAATGCCCGCAGTGGCTTGAATATGTCAGGCCCTTTTCCAAACATGCAAAGTATTTTTGACTGCTTGGTAGTGAGTGTTTGACCCAAATACGGAAGATTGAAATTCTTCTTATTCACTTGTATGAATCCTGCACCCACTTGGGAGAGGAGAATATCTGTGCTCCTGGCCTCATGGCCTCCTACACAAATTCATCATTTTCTACATAAATTTGCCATCCAAGAGGACATTAAAGATGATCAAACAAGATAGACAAATTATAAACAGCTCCTGTAATAATGTCAGTCAGGATTTTAGAGAGGAAATGAAAAGAAAGCCTTGGGGATTGGACTGGGAAGAATTCATTCCCACAGATTTAGTTTTTGCTAAATCTCGGTGCCCCCGCAGTCTTCCACTGGTCTGTGAAAAATGTATGTAGCCACATCCTTCCATCCTGTCTGTTTCAAGCCTCACTTACATCACGTCCTGTTGCAGGGTTGGACTTGCTCCGATCCCCTATCTCCTCGTCACATCAGGTCACCCTCCCCATCAGCCTAGCCCCCCACCCCCCTCTTCAGTTTCTGTTTATCTGTCTGTCCGACTGCCCGCCTGTCAGTGATGGACGTACACAGCAGCATCACAAAAAATGATTTTCCCCCTGCACAAACTATAAACAAGGCATCATCCAAGTTCCCCTCCCCAGCCCAGCAGAACAGAAATGGAAAGCCATGCTGGGGTTCCTATTTGATTTGATCCCCCCCTCATTTTGTTGTAAATCTCATTTGACAGTTTGAGGTGTAAAAGCGGAGCCCTGGCCTTGGCCCCTCCTCCTCCTCCTCCTCCTCCTCTTCCTCTCCTCCTCCTCCCTCCACCTCACCCCTCCCTCACGCCCGACCCAGGACCACAGGGGACGCCCGGAGCTGAATGCTGGGTACATGCTTCATACCACCACCCCCACCCCTCTCCCCTCTCAGTTGCACCCGCCTCCTGCCTTCTCTTTTACCCGTCTTCCTTTCCAACCATCGCCCTTCCCCTATCCCTTTCCCTCCATCTATTCCGGCTCCCTCCCCCGCTTTCTCTCCCCATGTCTCCCTTCCCTCCTTTCTCCTCACAAGCCCCTACTCCCCCCCCCTCCTCCTCCTCCTCCAACCGCCAACTGCAATAACTGCTCTCAATAACCGACTGACGCGGGCCTCGCTAACTCTCTACAGCAATCTCCAATCATACAATCTCCTACCTCTGACTTCATTTCTTCCCATTCTGCTCCTTCCATCACACATTTCATTCCATTTGTATTGATTACATACACTATGGGATGTGAAAAAATCGGCCATGTTTTGTTGAAGGGTGTGTTTGTATGTCATGACATCGTCTTTGAGGTTATTTAGCATGTTGACAGTGCTGACTAACTGCTAATGCAAGACCAGATTCATTTGCCTCCCTCTCTGTCATTATTTGCCAAAGCACTCTTTATTTGTGCAGTTGCACAAATAAAGAGTGCAGTAGTGCCTCAAAGTCAACTTTCTACAACTTGTGGGCACTTGTCTAGAGTTCCCTGTGGGTTATGTACATGTAGAAATGATCACGCCTCAGCCATGTTCCACATTCATGGTACTCTCACGCCACCTTGTGGAGAAAAGTGAGAACTGCCACAGTGGTCTAAATGTACAGAGATGGATGCAAACTGAAGTGCCTTTATTGCCTTGGATGTAAGATTCTCCCCTGCACATTTTAAAACTACGACCTTCACAAGCACAGCTACCTCACACTTAACCACTGTATTTTTAATCACAGGTGTGTAAATGTAGCACCTACTGACATGTGTCTCTGCTTTAGTCACTGACTTTAGTTGTAGAAAGTCTCAGTTCACAGTGGGTTTGTTCCAGTTCAGTTCTTTCAAATGCAAAAGATTTGGAAGGTGTGTTGATGATTTGGATGGCCAGTTTGGCACTGGGCTGGAACAACAGCTGTCCGCTGACCGTCATGCTTTTTGTGTTGACTTTATTTTGTGAAGCTGTGAGTAAGACTAGTCTCTGTCCCTTTTTGCTTCTCCCCTCTCCCTCCCCTCCAACACGCGTGCATTACCACCCTCTGAATTAGCTCCAAGGCAATGGTATGTACTAACACTTAACGCTACGCCTCGTCTGTTCTGCTGCTAAGATTCAGCACAAGGGCAAATGAGAAACAACGCTGAATTTACTACTTTGCCTGCCCACGTTCCTAAGAACATGTCATTTGGCTTTATTTAAAAAAAAAAAATGCTGTTACACATTTCAAGAATGAAAAAGCAAATGTTTTTCTTTCTCATTTTCCCTTCTTCTGCACGTAGTATAGCACTGATGATCTGATTTGCCTTCTGGTGGGGTCACTCTACTGTGTGAAGCATACTATATGTATTTGTTGATCCATCATTCAGTTATTTATGTCCATATTCATTGGCTTGTTTCATCATCTGTGTTGCTCATCCAAAGAAATTCATTGGAAAAAAAAACATGTTGATGAAACTGTGTAAGTTGTTGATCACAGATATAAAAAGAAAGCTAATCCAGTAAGCGTTAAGTCCGTTAAATCCTGTTGCTCTCGGCATGGACTAGAATAACATTCACTGGAAGAGGCACTGGGATGGTAAAAGTTAGTCTTAATTACTCAAAGAAGTTTACTCTCTTCATTGTAGATTGACCCACAATATCTTTCTTTCTCTGTCCTTATTGGTATTGTTTATTTTAGTTGTGCAGGATGCAAGACTCATGCTGATGCTCAGTCTGTGTGTCTGTCTGTCTGTCTGTCTCGCTTGCCAGAACACAGCTCTAGATAAGGAGAGTATCCAGCTCACCACCCGTCGTTGCCAGGGGCCCCAAGCTGCGCCCCCTCCACCAGTGCTGGCTGGCAAGAAAGCCCCGTCTGCCCTTCCAGTCAAACCAGCCTCGCCAACCAAGTCGGGGCCAGCTCCCAAGGCAGCTTCTCCAACCAAACAGCCGTCGCCTAACAAACTGGCATCACCCACCAAACAACCAAAACCTGCCAAACTGGCATCATCACCCACCGAGACTACTCCTCTCGAGGCACCCAAGAGCCTGGGGACCGCCGCTCCCGATGCTGCGCCCGCTCCCAAGTCTCCCTGCGCTCGGCCTTTGATCGACAATGACCCTTTTCCTGCTAAGCTTGATTTCACTCCGTCTCCCTCTGCCCCTGTCAGCTCGCTCCATTTCTCCCCCTCGCCCTCTGCCTCTGCCCAGGCCTTCCCCATCACCTCTCTGCCCGCCTCCTCCCCTCCCGAGATCAGAACCTCGCCTACATCGCCCTCCGCTCCTCCCGCCTGCCCTTCTCCGTCTTACCAAGCGTCCCCTCTAACCTGCGAGACTCCCTCGCCCTCCGCCCCTCCCGCTCTCTTTGCTTGTACGCCTCGCACTGCTCCTTCCACCCCCATCTCCTGCCCTTCCCCCTCGTCCCCCACCAAACCGGCTTCCCTCTCTCCCTCTTCTCCCACCAAACCGGCTTCCCTCTCTCTCTCTTCTCCCACCAAACCGGCTTCCCTCTCTCTCTCTTCTCCCACCAAACCGGCTTCCCTCTCTCTCTCTTCTCCCACCAAACGAGCTTCCCTCTCTTCCTCTTCTCCCACCAAACCGGCTTCCCTCTCTTTCTCTTCTCCCACCAAACGAGCTTCCCTCTCTTCCTCTTCTCCCACCAAACCGGCTTCCCTCTCTCCCTCTTCTCCCACCAAACCGGCTTCCCTCTCTCCCTCTTCTCCCACCAAACCAGCCACTCCCGCCTCCCCGACCAAAGGAGCATCTCCCTTTTCTTCCTCTCCCCCAAAACGTGCCTCCCCCTCTCCCCTCTCCCCCTTCCCACCTATCAAACCTGTCTTATTCCTCTCTTGCTCCTCCCCAACCAAACAAAGCTCCTCCTTCCCCTCCTCTCCTGCCAGAGCGCACTCCACCTCCCCCACCAAACAAGCGGCTTCCTCTCCTTCCTCTCCTATCAAAGCCGTCTCCCCCCCTCTCTCCTCTCCCATCCAGCCGACCATGTTTCCCGCCCCTCCTTCACCCTGTTTTTTACCTGCTGATGCTACTTTTGCTAGAGAGCTCTGAGGTGGAGACGATTTCAATAGCGGGTCTATTCTGATCGACTTGGCCTCACGCAGCCGCGCCCCTCCTGTTTCCCTGGACCCTCAGCAAAAAGCCTCATTCCATGTCATCCCGCATCATTTACCCTGTCCACATTTTCCCATGTGACATGTAAGGGGGGGGGGGGGGGGGGGGGGGTTAAATCTTGGAGACTAGAGCACCAATTCCTCCAGCATTCCCAGTAGCTGTACCTGAGCCAGTGACTTGCTGTCTTTATGTTTTTTTCTGTCATTATTATTCCACTCATCTTCTGAGAAGGAGGTTGCAAGGCTTTTTTTTTCTTTTTTTTTTGTCAAAGTTGGGTGATTGTATATATGTTTGTATTTATTAATGGGAAATGTGGAGAAAGGGAATGAATTGAATTGAATATCACTGTATGTTCTGAGTGGTTGTCTTTGGGAGGCCATGCATACTGTATCATGTTGATGTGAATTTTTTTGTCTTTTATTTATTATCTCATGTGGATTGCCTGTGGCTCTTTTTGTAAATAGTTATTCATCACACACACACACACATTCTTTTCCCTACATGGTGTCTTTTTGCTTTTGTAGAGACACAGTACTGTATGTCCGTGATACAAGTATTTCAGCATATCAGACATCTGAACTTGCTAGCCTAGCTGCCTGTAGTGTTGTAGGGACAGTTGTAGCCTTACAGATTCATGTATACACTCTATAACCGATATCAATATTTCCCCTGGCCACAGCCACTCTGATGGCCACAAAATCCTTGGCTGTTATACAACGATGCGGAGCAATCTCTGGACCTAATGACTCCCATGAGATGGCTGCACATACCATTACAGATCCACTATCATGCTTAACAGTTGGCAACACACATTTCTCCAAACGTACACCTGTCCAGATGTAGGAAAAAAAGGTGAAAGACAACTCATCAGACCATATTACTTTTTCCCCAAGGGTTTTGTGCTCCTTACCCCAGGTTATGCATCTTGGTGCGTTGGTTACAAGTGGTTTCCGAGTGACAGATCTGCCATTAGTACCAGCTTGGTGAAGCTCATGACCTGCAGTTTTTGTTGAGACTGCCAGAGGTGTTGATTGAATTCTGTAGGACTTTTTGAGGCTGCAGTTTTGTGACAGCTATCCTGTTAAATGTCCATCTATCCCTGTCGGTGAGTATGTTGTTATGGTTTTGGAGACTGCTCCCAATGCCACATTAAATAATTTTGCAGTTTTTGTAACCACTGCACCAGCAATTCGTGCACCGACTATTTGGCCTCTTTAGAGCTTTGTCATGTTGCTTTGAAATCTCACATATAAAAGGTGGACCTTTTTTTAAAGATGACACATACGCTAATTGGCATTCAACTTAATATGACTTGCCTATGTAGCTGCCTTTGTAATTCTGATTTCGTTCCTTCAAAGTTGAAGTCCTTTTTCAAGTGGTGTTTCCGTTATTTTGTCCATCCTCTATAGTTGACACACACACACACACACACGTTGACGCATTCACATATTGATTGTATATATTATTTGCTGTGAACTCCTTAGATGTATATAGTGGAAAAAAAACCTTAGTTATCCAATTGAAACTTGAAGGTTTGTTTCTGTTCTTCTCTTGCCTGAGCCTCCTTGTGATTGAGCAGCCATGGCCCTTTTAGTTGTAACTGCTGTACACCAAATTAGTGACGATAAATCCAACAGACAAGGAGCCGAATTGCAGGCCTGTTTCTCATGAATGGTCATTTCAAACCATAACTGCTTACTTACTGCAGCATACCGACAGACAAGGCACAGACGGATTGAGCGTGTTGTGGTCTCATAGTCTATTACAAGTTTGTACGATTCGCATTGACTGTAGGCTGCATGAAACTAGTCAACACTACTCCTTAAAAATATCCCACAAACAGTTGTTGATCTGCTGGATTTATAAAAATGAATGTGTTGTCAAGGTGAAGGGTATGTGCCTGACCACTGGCTAACCGCTCAGTAGCTTCAAGATGCCTTTATCAAAACCAGCTTGGCTGAGACATGAGGGCAAATTTTGCACCCGCAAAATAATTTATTTGCAATCACCACGAGCATAAAGAGCTTGTTTATTTTTGTTCTTGCTTTATCCCAAATGATGTTAGTAGGGCTAACTGTTTCAGAGGTTCAACATGGTTCTTGTGCACATTTTACTTTTCTTATTTAAGGACATTCAGCTGCATGAGTAATCCTATTCCTCCCAACTCCCTGCCTCCCTGTAAGACAAAACCCTCTCACACACACACTCGCACAGAGAAAGTCAAGTTGGTACTGTATGTCTTTTAGCTTCTCTTTTATGTAAATGTAGTCAAAGTAGACTTTCATAATGCTTTGTCAATGCAGTTTGTAAAGGGGAATTTGTATGAAAAGACAGGTAGATTAACCATGTCAAACAGGAGCAACAGTTTTTGTTAGGCATAGAGTGGCTGCTTTTAATGTCCCGATATTTTGAATTAGCAGTACAGCAAAGAAATAAAAATGCAATAAAGACTTCAAATAAATGCTTGATTGTGGTGACTGTTTAATTTTTGGTGGATAATATGGACTGTTAAGCTGCAGACTGCAGATAAAGCCACTGGAGGGGGCTATGCAGTTTGGAGATTCATTATGAAAGACGCACCAAGACGAAACGAGTCAAGTTATAAAATTCCATTTTATTGTCAGAACTCAGCACACATCAAAAACACTCCAAAATGATTGCCAAAAATATTGAGTGATAGATAAAGATACAGTAGTTTCTCATTTAATTGGAGACTCAAACCACACCAAGCTCAGATCAAACCGTAAAGGAATGTTTCCTCGAAAGCCGAGGTGTGGTACATTTATTATACTAAGGGCTCAAGGAATATGCATTTCATTACCACTTTAGTGCTGGGTTAGAATCAAATCTACACAACCTGTGCTCTAGACTGCCTTGATGAGAAAATGACCACAGTTAGCCTGAAATGGAGTAAGTCCTTCATTTCATTGCACATCTCACTTTGCTTATAAGCTGCTCTGGAGACGGGACTCAAAGAGGACTCTGAAGATACTAGCATGGTCTGGGCACTGGGTATGATGTGACATGTCTTTAGAAGTGACGCAAAAAAACACAACTGTGGATTTGCCCCCATGCCAATCAGCTCTCACACCCCCGTCCCCTTTCCATCGTGGACATTGGTCTGGAAATGTGCAAGAAACGTGATAAGCTGCTTGCTTATTCAGTCATTTAGGAAAGGAAACAAAGGGACACGGAAAAAGGAACATAATCCTTGACATGGTTTTCCTGACATTCTCTACTCTGAATGATTACCAGTGTTTATATAAATCTCATCATTAATCTTAATTAACTCTTAAATGCTATTGCTGGCAAATTTTGTTTGATGTGTGCAGTGACATATTAGACGGTAATGTGATAGGGCTGCTGATATGTGATACTGGAGTCGTGAGCCATGCATGGAAACGCAATCTCTTAGCAAGCACAGGGGTACAGAGGAAATGGATATGCATTTTCTGAACATGGATGACTACATTTAAACAGAGTATATATATATATATATGTATATTCCCTCTTCATTTATCCTCTTGTCCAATAACAAGAACTCACTTATTACTTGTTGAAACATTTCATATCTATCCACTGTGTTGCCACAATGGCAAAAAAGCACATTAAAAATGAATGACAACTTCATAATTATTTCCCACATGTTCACACCTACTGGAAAAAAAAAAAATCACTCACCCTTAAGTACACAAATATTTGGATTTTTAAGTCAATAGATAAGGTTCTCACTAGCGCCACACAAATCCTTATTTTCCTCCCGAGGAGATGAAAATAGACTCTTACAGCTAAAAATAGATTTGTTTTTAACCGTACAGTAATATAACCCCCCACCCTATGATTTATATTATATGAAAATGTTCTATATCATCTACAAAATATAGCAATGCCCTTCTTTTTAAAAATAGTTTGATTCTTTTGCTATAACAGGACAGTTTTTTTTTCTTCTTTCATTGAGATACATTCAGGATATCAGGATATGGACAGAATAGTGCCATTGACAGGAGTCAGACTTGCGATAGGTGCTCGGTTTGGATCTTCCAACGATATGCAACTTCCTCAGTCAAATTGCTGCTGCTGCCCGCTCAGTATCTGGTCTGGTACTCATGGTGCCATCTGTTGAAGTCGTTGTAGAAGAGCACGATGCTCCCAGATGCCATGCCAGTTATGATGCACCTTAGAGAAGTAAGGAGGGAGCATGATGAGCTTTTCTGAGCCTGCTGAGCCTTGCCTTTTTTTTTTTTTTTAATTTAGTTTGAGTCATCTGAATGAAAATTTATTTTTATGGGTGCATGTGTTTGTGTGTGTCTTACCTTTGGTCGTGCGATATGGCCATAGAGCGGATTCCTGCATCACAGCCTGGGTAGGTGAACAGCTGTTGGAGGTTGTGGACCTGCCAGACAGACACGACGCCTCCATCGCCGCCCGTCAGCAGATACTGGCCGTCCCGACTGAGCAGCATGGCCTGGGAGAGGGAAATGGAGAGGGGGATAAGAGTTGATTATTACCGTCGTAATGGGTTTCATTTCCACTCTTCACTGTTGTTGTTCGGCAGGTTCCATTCATCTGACTTTTAGGCATATATGTCATTATACACACTGCGGAAAATCTCCATCTTAACAAGTCATTTAGTCTATTATTGAGTCCTAAAATGTGTGAAAAAATCTGCCAGTGAGCTTAGATAATTTTGCTTGTTTCCAATGCAAATCAACTTGTTTCAAGTATTTTGTAGAATCAAGTGGCATTTTTTTAGTAGTGAAGTGATCAGCCTTATTCGGACTTGTTTAAAGATATTGACACTCATTCTAGAAAATTCTGGAAACTACAATGGAAACAAGTGGAATTATCTCACCCCATTGGCAGAATTTTTCTCTTGTTTTCAGAAAAGAAAAATCGAAGGCTGAATATAAGACTGTATGACTCATTAAGATGGACATTTTTAGCATGCACTAGCTCCGAGTTGACTGGAGTTTTCACTCATGGTGCTCGTCCTCTGTCCTCTAATGCTCAGTACAAAAAAAGATAGCAACTAAGCTATTCAACATGGGACCAGATGCATAAATTGTCTTAGAATAGGATTGCTGATCTGGGACCAGTTTACCTCTTAAGTCAAAGTGAAGCTCATACTGCGTGGTCATGTGATATGACGAAAGATCCCAGATTGGTGCCACTATCCTTAGAGACTTTCTGCATACAGACCCTGACTAGCAACAAAGATGGCTCCCCACAGTGAGGCTCTGAGATTTACTCGTCTCATCTGCTTTTCCTGCAAACTGTAACAGTTGAATGGGTCCCCTGGGAATCAGGGATACACAAATCAAGCCATGTGTTGGAGTCCATTATAGACACAGTGCATAGTGGAAGCTGAAACTGAAACAGTCAGGAGCATCAATCAGCGAGTAACCGTAGCTGATGAAATGACGAGGCAGAATGTGAGTTCTAAAGGCAGCGAACGACACTAATTTAAGAGCTTTTCTCATTTGTGGTTTTATGACACAAAGTCCATCGTCTTTCAGCTGCGGCTGCCTTGCAATGATTCAACAAGAGACACTTCAGTCATCACCGCCATATGCGTTGAATCAAGCTCATTTTAAATGGAAAAAAAGAATAACTTATGTTTAAGTTCTGAAGTTGAATTGTCATTTTCAACTTTGACTCAACTTTGACTCGGTAAGGAAAATGTAAATAATCCTTCAAAAACAATAACACCAGTGGATTAGACAATAGAAAGAGCGCAGCCTAAATTAAGCAAATGTTTTGTATATGATCTTTGTGGAATTTCCTACCACTCACATGGACGATGCACATTTAATATGAGTTCTGGTTCTCATTCTCATCACGCACACACTTAGGATAGGCACAAGCTTGCATGTGAAAACGCACACGCAGACACACACACAGACAGGCACATACAAATGGGCACACACAATAATGCACACACACTCACACGCACGCTGGCAATAGGGCTTAAGAATCAATCCAGCTAGATTGCTTTGTTAGATCGCCATCCAAGACGGCTGGGAATGGAGCGTGACTGAGTGCAGCGCTCTGTTTTGATTTGTTTGGTGTGGGTCCGATTTGTGTGTACAATAATTGGCTCTTGTGTATCAACATTCAGAGTTAATCTGAAAATAATGATAAAGATAATCCTCAATTTCACCAATCATGATCAATGTACTTGAACTAAATTACTGCATGGGAAGAATTGTGACTAGAAACATGCAAAATAAAGCTACTCTTCACTGAATAGCTGTAAATTTAAATTTCATAAACTGATTAAGCAGTTACATCTTGTCTGTTTCTCGCTCATCTTCTGTATGAATAGATTCTATATTGCACAATAAGAAAGTATAATAGTATATAGGATATATTTACCATTTACTATACCACTGTATTAATATATTCGGAGATGTACTAATGGAGTCCATGACCCTACTGAAACACAGCAGGAGGCTGGAGAGCTGGCAGACAAGTCAGCCAGGCCAGGTAGGAGGCTGTAGACAGACATTATAAATCAGTTCTCTGTCACTAGGCGGTCAAACAAGATGGCCGACAGCTCTGTGGGAGCTAAGATGGCTACCGGGGCTCAGATGACTAAAAAATGACTCCAGCAGAACCACATGCACTTTTAATGCCCATATTTCCTACTTCTTTTGGGGAATGGTGGGTGGATTCTGTGCCTGGGAAAGGTAAAAAGTTTAATTTATGGTGCTGTTAATTCCCCCCATTACATGGACGCAGACAGTGAAAAAACTGCTGGAGTGGTTACACAGCCTGAGTTATATTAGTACTTAAAAGACAGTAATCCATTCAGCATGGCCTCTGTCACTCGATTCTGCTATTAGACTAAGATGACGACTGTTAGCCTGTCATCTAACCTCTGAAGCTCGGCCCTTATAAATTCACAATACGCACATACTTTCTCTCTCTCTCGCTCACACTCTCTCTCACTTTCTCTCTCTCTTCCTAAGTGGATACCACAGTCCAGGACAAACACTTATTTATCCTGGAGTCATACTGTGCAGAGACTCTGAGGCCTAAGAAGATTGATTCTGGTGCGTACATGAGTGCACTAAATACTGTCCGAGTCTCTGACGGGGGGGTGGGGGCATCTTGGAGCCTCACTCCAAGATGTTAGGATTTTCCTAATGCCATCTGACATGGCAGGAATTTACAACAGCAGAGGAGAGCTGACAAGGCCAGGAATGGCCCACATTGCTCCCAAGACGGAGTGCTTCACATCTTACGAATGGACTCTGGGAATACTACAAAGCTTCAAGTATCTAGAAACATCATTAGTTTCTCCCAAAGACAAAAAAAAGTATTCTGCGGCCTGTAAACTAAATACTAGCTGTTTTCCCAGTGATGTTAATGCACTCAATCAGTAGTTGTCTGTGTGAGAGAGTGTGTGCGCTCATTAATCAAGTCTTATAGTTACATTTGTGGCTTTGTAGGGGCGGGCTGGGTGGCAGGTTAGGACCCAGGGCAGGAGAGGTTTCTAAATAGGAAGCAGGTGTGTGACTGTCTGTCAAAGCCGGGTTACATTTCCCAGGCCTAGCCGGAAACAAAGGGCAGGAAAACTAAAGGCAGTAGCCACCATCTTGTGTCACCCTAGCCGCGACAGAGGAAATGTGGGAAATGGGGAATGTGTCGTCCAGCGCTGGAGGGTAGTTAATGGGATAGGTGTCCAGGACTGACCACTTCTCTGGAATGTTCTCTACCACCGCCGCTGAGCCAATCTGACCTGACATCAGGGTTTTGGATCAAAGGAGCCATTTCCTCTCTTGTATGTGTGTGAAAGAGAAGGAGAGATGTGAGGCCACAGTATGCCCAGAGGCACACCGACCCTCACCTTACTCAGATCTCAAACCGTACGCAAGCCTTTAATCAACGAGCGGGCTTCTACGGTGATGTGGTGCAGACGTACGTGCACACGCGCACACGCACGCTCGCACAGATGTGCGCGACGTTTCCTCACCTTGATGTTCTCATCCACCTCCATGTGTCCCAGCAGCTTGCCGTTGACGCTGAAGAGACAGAACTGCCCCTTGTCGTAGTAGATCATGCAGTGGCCCTCGGTGGAGGACTGGATGAGGCGGGGCCGCATGCAGCGCTCTAGGCCCTCCAGGGTCCGCAGCAGGTCCCCATTCATGGAATGGATCAGACAAGGACCCTCTGAACACAGATAAGAGAGTAAAGCAGCCTTAGTTAACAAAGTTCAATTTGTAGTGCTTATTGTCAGGCATTTTGGGGATACCCAAACACTTGTAGCTGTCTATTCTGTGTTTGGCACAAACGTATGGACAGATTCATACAGACGGACACACAATCTTACCCTTGCAGCCACTGATGACGAGCCCCAACTCGGCACACACGCTGGCACACGTCACCTCACAGTCGTGGCCTGTCAGGATGGCTCGGGGTGTGACAAACTCTGCTGGGGAAACACAGACACACATATTACCATGAACACCATCGCAGAGGTATTTCCACTCTTCGGTCACTAGAGGGAGGCCAATAGGAATAATCTTCATGGATCCATTCTACATTGTCCTAGTCAATGCCGATTTAGTTGAAACTGTGGAAATAATTTTGGCATTAGAACAAAAAGCCAATTCAATCCAGTGAAAAGCATTATGAATTCTACATACAACAAGAGCACATGAGGAGTTCCACAACCCTGTGAACACAGACACACGGTGATGTTTGACATTGAAAACAAACATATGGAAGTGAGCAGTGATAGTGATAGCAAGGGGCGGGCAGGTTCACATGTCAAAAGGTTGTAAATTTGTTCAGCTCAAGGGGGCTGTATTTGTTTTTCATTTTCCTTTATGTGGATGAATATGTACTGTAGCTTGTTGCAAAGGCTTTGAGAGGTTGCCTGTTATACCCCATATACATTTCTCCCCTCATTCACTCTCCCCTTCTAGCACTTGTCACCCACCGCCTCTCCCTCTCCTTAAACCCCTTTCCCCCTGACCACCTTCACTGGATCCAGATGTCTCTGGGCCAGACAGAGAGTGAGAGCAAAATATGGTCCAAGACACGCAGTCTATGATTCTTTTGTTTTGGTTTGAACTGTCAAGGCGAGCGACAAAACAAAATTGCCTTTTACTTCTCCCTCTGTCATGTACTCACATACACACACGTGCGCTTTTGCACTCGCACCATTAGGTAAAAATATTTTTTAATGTTGATTGATTCATGGTAGACAGAGAGGCCATATCAAACATTTCTCTTTTAACCTCCATCTCTCTGCATCTATACTCTTGCCCTTACTTATCCCTTCCTGTTCCTTGTCCTTCATCATGAGAGTTAGTTAAAGTTAAAAGTTCATAACTAAAGTTAGCTCAAATTTTAAGTAAGCAAAGTTAAAACTCTCTGACACTTTGTTCTGGTTTAAAGGAGCTGAGTTTTATGTCTGTATACAAGTAAAAATAATTGTGGTATATAACAGCTGGTCTCTGATGACCTCCAGAGTCGTGTGTGTGTGTGTGTGTGTGTGTGTGTGTGTGTGTGTGTGTGTGGTGGCCAGCAGTGAAGCAGTGTCCCTGAACCAGAGTACTGAGTTCATTAGGAGTTCATCACTCGGGGAGGGGGTCGACCTTCGCGCGTCGTCTCTAGTGACCCAGGATCTTCTTTTCCAGTGACAGGTCAAGTTCAGCTCAAGAAGAGCCACATCAGTGAGAGACAGTACCTGTTTCATTTATAAATTATTCCACATGATGTCACTTTTTAACTCAAACATGTATACCAATCCCTAATGGCATCAGGACATTGTAATTTAAGGGGATAGGTAATAGAATAAGGTATAGATCTACTATAGTTACCAATAGAAACTACTTATTTACAGTAAATACCAGTGATACACAATACTTTATTTTGTGATATGATGAGTTCAAGAGCTACTGAAACATAGGGAAGTGTAGTGTCTTGCTGAAGTGGCTGAACTTCTCGGAGCTTGTTAATGCAGTTCTCTCTTTAATTCAATTATACAACTCAGAGAGCTAAAACTCAACACAGGTCACTCATGAGAGTGACACTTGAACTTTTCTCAGAGGCCACAGCTACTGTTAAACCTTAATTAGATTTTTCACAAACACTTTATACTTCACCTTGGAGGTGACTTTCATGAGACTAAACCAACCATTACAAACCATAGTGCGCACTGACCCCTCTTGTAAAAAGGCAAGCTAGAGGAATGACTAGCAGTCACATATACAGGTGGTGGCAGCAGTATTTCAAATCATTAAATAAATAAATAAATAAATAAATAAATAAATAAATAACTACTAATGTACATATACAGTACATATTGTATAGATCATAATCAAAGGAAAGCTAAATCAGTAAATGCCTTGTGTGTAGAAAAAAGTTAGATTTTATTCTTTACATATTTATTATAACTAAAGTTACAAATAAATCAGCATTCAAATAATAACTTGGAAAGGGATATTCAAATCCTTGTAATTAATAATCATAGAATAATCATATATGCATTTTTCTTCTCATGAAAATAGATGTTTTATTAGTGTCTCTGTCTCTGCTTTGCACTAATAGCCGAGCGCACCTTTAAGTTCATTCTGATTGTTTTAACTACTTGAGACCAGCCGCCTCGTCCGCTTTGCAAATACGTACCAGCCGTCCAAACTGTGGCCACACCAGGTCACCAGCCTAAACGTCTACATTTCATTTACTTAACTGGCAAACATCCTAAACGGCGCTAAAAGCTAACTTATGTCCTACAAGCCTGTGGATTAAAGCATGATGTCGGATTTTGCTCACAGAAGATCAATAAAGCTGATATACTGGTGTATCATTTAACCTTTTGAGTCACTCGCTGCCATTTGGTTTGCATTAGGGCCACATCTGATTACAATCTAATACCTATATATAACTAGGGCTAGGACACTGAGGAGGGTATCAGCTATCTGGACAAGTGAGGTAGGTGTGTGTGTGAGGAAAAAGTATATAGATGTGTGTGTGTAGCTGTGTATCTGAGAAATGTTTACGCTGTAATTAGCATAAGGTAACCAATTTACAATTGTTCTCAAACCAAAGTGTGACCATGTTGCCTTAACAATTAAATATAAATGCAATTGTCTGCAGAGTGTTTACTCCATTTAAGACAACAAAAACATAAGCAGATGGAAAATTATTACTGAATCATGTCAAACCGTGCTGATTTCCCCTCTGCAGCCAGCAGATGGCAGTGGTGTCTGAGGAATGTGTGCACATTGCTGTGAAGTGTATCGGTGCAGCTGTACACAACAACAACAACGTGTGTATGCAGCGGGCACCGAGTCTGCGTTGGTGAATGTGTACATGTGCGTATCAGGGATTCAGAGGCATCTGTGTCAAGCTTATGAAGTGCGTGGGATGTTCGCAGAGCATTATGCATGAAAAGGAATGTGTGTGTGTGTACAGTGTGTGTGTGTGTGTGTGTGTGCGCATGTAAATGTTGGAGTGTATGTGTGTGAGACTGAGGGGTTCAGCTTGAAAGTGCTCTGCTTTTGGAAGAGGAATAAAGAAAACTCTGCTGTCTGTATGTATTTTGTGTGTGTGCACGTGTGCATGTGTGTGTAGCAGAGCCTCATGTCTGGGAGAGCCTCCTGCGGTTTGGGGCAATGGAGCATCACATTGTGGTGCTGAGGGGCTGGGCTGACGACTGCTTTGTCTGCTCCTCTAGCTACAGCATGGTAACTGCACTAAGCTGGCTGAGGCACACAGATGTGCACACAGGCATACACACACACACACACACACACACACAAAAAGCGGGCACAGAATCCCTTTTAGCATGTATATATTATTCCCATAAATCCATCAAGTACAGTGTCAAAGCACATACTAGCGTTAAATAATTAAATTATAGATGTACAGTGTGATGTAATTATTTATCAATTAAGCTACAGCCTGGTGTAACCTTGTAACATGTATTACATCACATGATGTAATTTTCATGCTGTGGAAATATACATAGAGTAAATATGCAAGTAAACAGCAACTTCTAGCAGTGAGAATGGTTAAAACAGAGCATTCACCGAATAACAGAAATCAATTCACAGAATAAATGAAAACCTGTTTTTAGACTCCACCATAATTTCCACTTCACTTACAGTATTTATGCTTCCATTTCAAGAGGAAAAAAAAGTCCAGTAAATCAACTTGTGGGCATGAGCAAAACATGTTCCTAGTTTCCAACACGCCGCACCAGCTTATATGAGGTAAGTGACAAGCAATCATCTAAGTCCTGTCTTTCAAATCAGCAACCAAGGCGGCTTATTAACCAAATCACAATTTGTCATAAATTTCAGCCCATTTGTAGTGGATCACTTAACAGCATGTACGCCAATCTAAGCCAGCCAAATTAGCACCAAGGAGGCTAAGGGCTGGGCTATGTGCATGCGGTGCTTTGATCATGGCTAATACCATATGTTATGGTAACGCAAGGGCCGCCCATGACATTTTTCACTTTTATCGACCGGCGTGACCCCGCGGCCCATGGATGGCGGTGAACTTTCATGTGCCGGCCAACGACC
This sequence comes from Centroberyx affinis, assembly GCF_046629955.1. Taxonomy (NCBI): domain Eukaryota; kingdom Metazoa; phylum Chordata; class Actinopteri; order Beryciformes; family Berycidae; genus Centroberyx; species Centroberyx affinis. Next base: position 180,722 of record NW_027279340.1, read on the forward strand.
CCCAACATCACATTTACCGTCTCTAAGTGGCCCTCACTTTCACTCACATTAAGACAGATTCACACACTTGTGCACACACACACACCTGCAAACACACACGTATGATATCTCCTCTCTCAAACACACACACGCACACATACACACACACACACACTCTCAAACACATTAGTGAGAGCCGTTCCTGGTGCAACAGTGCTGCGAAATCCAATCTGTGTGCAGGAGGCCTGGTCTGGTCAGACGAAACTAGTTGTTACTTTACAGAGGGAGGCCGTAAATCACATAGTCACAACTGTCTGGGAGAGGGAGCACTCAGAGAATACCCGTGTGTGGGTGTGTGTGAGAGTGTGTGTGTGTATACGGGTTGGTTCGAGTGTGCTCTTACTGCCTGGGCTCTCTCCAATGCTGCTCTGCTTGCCGTTCCAGTACCAAAGGAGCAGGGTGGCATCTCTAGAGCCTGACAGGACGTAGCAGTCTCCTCCGATGTAGGACTCGGAGCGAGCCAGGCACGTCACCACGTCACGGTGCCCAAACACTATCTGAGTCAGTTTTCCTGCAGAGGCACACACACATTCATTAGAATTAAAATTAATGAGTCTGTGAGCAAGCAAGGAACTAGACAATACTAAATAGATTACAGCATGGGGACAATATAAAAGATCTGGTTATAATAAATAAATGTAATATCTAATTTTAGTACATTGTATTTACCAAGAATGCTCTGAATGGGCATTCATTTTTTGTTACATATTGTTCTCTTGAATTCTCCACCATATATGTGTTGATCAACTGTCTGCTCGGCTAGTTGTTCTACACCTTCCATACTTTTGATTTTCAGACCAGAATAAATATTTTTCCTAACAGTGTGTGCGTGTGTGTGTATGTGTGCTTCCATGTGTCTGGCGTGCCTGTGCACATGAAGTGGTCTGTGTACCGTGTGTATATATAAAGAGGCTAATTGCTGTCAGATTTCCAGACCACAGCTCCACAGAGCTGTCTAATACTCATTACACTCCTCATACTGTGACCTCTCCAGTCAAACAGTGGATAGTTTGCTACACATGACATTTCTGTCTGGGTGTCAAAAATCACTGTCCATTGGATAATTAAGTTGTATCTCATCGAAAAGGAGAGGATCATTATGAGATGGGGCGGGTCACTGACTAAACCCTTACACAGAGGAACTGAGACATCAAAGATGTAAAATGTTTGACATCTTTATAAACATTGAAAATAAGTAATGATTTCAATAATGGCTGCCATGCACCTCATACTAAACATGTGCTCATCTGCTCACAGACACACACAGGCAGGCACACATAGGCAAACACACACACACACTCACATGCACAAAAACAAAATTAAATTGGATGTGTGTGCACATAGGCGTATGAGGCTATGTGTTTTGTGCAAGTGTACCAATCACGTCTTGTAATTGATAAAATCCCCCAGTTCTTTAACCTGGGGGCTTTGGGGACCATGGTGGCAGCTGTTGAGCGTGTGCGATTAAACTGTGTTCACGTTCCAGTCGTACACCCCAGTGGCAGTTGCACAATAGAGCTATCTCTCCGCTCCCATCCCTCCTTCCCTCCCTCCCTCTATTAAAGACAGGGAGGCCCTGGCCTGTAGAAATTGAATCTGAGTCTGTTGTATAGATGTGTATAGGACTCTGAATGTGGCTGGGGAGAAGAGTTGAGGACTGGGGTACGGAGATGAAGCTTGAGACAGTTTCATTTAGGACCCCTGACCTGATGGATTGTGTGTGGGTGTGCGTGTGTGTCTGTGTGTGTGTGTGTGTGTGCATGCATGCCTGCGTGCATCTGTGTGTCTGTGAGTATCTGAGACAGTAGCAAGGTTTCCATTGACTTAGACATATTTATATTGACACTCTGAAAGATTGTGTGTATCAGGGTTAGGTATACTGTATATTATATAAAGTTTGTATGTATCAGAGTATGTATTATTTGTGCTACAGATGCGTCCTAAGAAATGTTCAGTCAGTCAGAAGTCTGTACAACAACTAGACAAAATGGTGTAAAACCTAATAACAGACTTTTCTGCTAAAAATGAAAATGTCAGACTGAAATGATGCAGTTCAACTGTTAATTACAAATATTAAGATACAATAAACTGGTGACAGCACATATGCTCTGGCCTGAAAAAATGAAGATAGCCCTACTGCAACAAATAACCAATTTGTGTCTACTTATAACTATTCTTCTGGGACAGCTACAGTACAGTCTGACACAGTTTGGAGCGAGGACTATGTACAGTATGTTTATAGAATCTAGAATCATGTAGATTTGCACGTTTATAGGCTTCATTCTTAGGCATCAGCACAAGAGTTAAACTTTCCAACAGCACATCCTGATGTGGCCCATGGGGTTCAGTCCACTGTGTGCCAACCAATGGACACTACAGCGAGCTACAGATTTTTGGCATGTGGTCGTCCCCAGATTCATGTTAATTCTGTGACTTAATCACTTCTGAATGTCTAAACCAGCATTCAAATGGTTATGAACCTTCATAGGAATTTTTGGGGACCGATTTTCATAATTTCCTGTGCACCTGTCCCAACCAGAAAGTGCAGTGCCCTCGCGCTTTACAAGCTGGCCACATATGCCAAAAGTGGAGGTTGTGTAAGCAAATTAGTGCTGAACAAGTACATTAAGGCTTGTATGTGTTGTCTGTCAAGCTATAAAAACATGATAGTGAGGATCTGATGTCAGAGTTCAAATGTACACGCAACGACTTGGAACATGGTTTACCCATGGTTTAGAAAAATGGTCACCATATTTTGACACATTTAATCTTGTACTAATTAATTTACTGCATGGCAATCTAGGCTTAGGCTAATGCATGTGGGACAAAGACATGTTAGAGATATAGTGGGGGGGTTTTTAAACACTGTTCATGAAGATTTGTAAGAGGAATTGACCAAAAATACCAAAAATACCAAAAAAAAAACAAAACAAAAAACACATCCACTCATTTCTCACACAATTGTGTTTTTTTAAGGGTAACGTGTTTTTTTGTTTTTTTTTACAACATTGCTTTTCCATTTTAGGTAGCTAGTGATACTGGTCTATGAGGACTCCATGGGGACTGCAGCATTAGAGCTGTACCTGAGTCAGTGGAGTAGACTCGGAAGCTCTTGTCCCAGAAGCCACACAGCAGGATGAACCGGTTGTCGGCGGTGATGATGAAACACTGGGAGCTGATCTGAATGCTCTGGTCCAGCAGATCTGAGATCTGACGACGATGACTGCCCACGTTACTGGCTGGAGAGGAGAGGAGAGGAGAGGAGAGGAGAGGGATTGGGAAGTGAGGAACAGGGGGAGAAAATTAGAAAAATACAGAAAAAGTAGAGAGAATTAATAAAAGATTACAGGTTGCAAATGTACAGATGCATACGGGAATGCGAAAGCTATGATCCAACATACAGCACATATCAGCCGTTTTCAAAGAGCTCACACTCTGCACCATCTTGAATATCAGAGCTTTACAGAAAAACATATCCGATGCACCACCGCTTAAGTTTCACCGCACAGTGCAAAGACGATTTGTGAGAGAATACATAAAACATCCTGGCGGTTAGGTTTACGGGGGCTTCACATTTTCCGTTAGGGCCTAAGAGTTTGAGTAATGATAGAGCGTACATAGTCTGCAAAAAAGATGTATACCACTCCAGTCAGAACACATACAGTAAATTCATCTTGGTTGCCTAATTTAGCCAAAGGTTGGATTAGCAAGCAGAGGGGAAAATAAATTCAAATTTATAGACATTCTCTCTTCTGTAAGTGGTATCTTTTTTCTTTTCCGGAGAGATACGTCTATGGTCAAGTATTTCAAACAACTGCAGTCTCTAGCCTCATGGTAGTGTCTCTAACTTTGTAGAGCAGGTGGTGGAGAAGCTTGTCCAGTAGGGAAACTGAGAAAGCCCAGTATAACCTGCTACAACCAATATTTCAACCAATTTTCAACATTTCCTAGGCCTCGGCCGCCCCACCACTCATCCTCAATTTACTGTGTTTAGCTCAGACTCCTTCTGGAATGCGAACAGTGTAAATACATAAGTGACACTCACAAAAATCCCCCCTTCCTCCCACACACACACACACACACACACACACACACACACAAACAATACAGTACATTATTCCTGCCTTAGTTCCAAAAATGAGAAAATTATGGGAGATGGGAGAAAACACACATTCCAAGTGAAAATATAAAAATATTACATTTCATATGCAGTACACACAGAGTACTGCATATTTTCTAACTATGAAAGATGGCCAGTAAAGAGGGCCAGTGTGAGATTGAACCCTGGATATTTTCAACTGTTACTTAGAAAAAAATGTGGAAATGGTGCGGAAATGGTGTGGAGAGACAAAAAGAATGAGAGTGACCACAACATGAAAAGAGAAAGAGCAGCCCGCCTGCAGATGTGAGCGAGATCGTGAAGGCAAGAAGCAACTGAGGCAGAGAGAGAGAGAGAGAGAGAGCGAGCGAGAGAGAGAGAAGGAGACAGAAGTGGCTGTTCTCTCCCTGCTTCACCAGTGCATCCCATACATCACTGTAGCCCGGCACTCTTCTCCTGCTCATCAACAAGTCGTGAAGGATGAGAGGCGCCCATATTGTCCTGACAGCCGTCCGCCGTGCATTCTCAATCACACATTATTACCACATTCATATTCATTTCCATTGACACGCGTCCTTTCCCTCCGCTCAAATTAAACCAAAGAGGATGCAGAAAGGGAGGGAGGGAAGGGGCGATAGAAAGGGAGAAAGAGGGGGAGTTGATGATGAAATGCCGGCCTAGGCCACAGCTCATTGCATTCCAATTTGCATGCAAATGGTTTAGTGTGAGCGCAGGGTCTATATCATGAGGAGTGAGCCGGGGCAGAGGCTGAGAAACAACTCTAATCTACTGTCCAGGGACACAGCGCTGTCGACTGTCGTGAGTCACCAAGACGGCAATGGGATTCATACACAAATCCACACAAGAATCATTTCATGCATATATAAGCTTGCATATGTAAAAAAAAAAAAAAAAAATTTGCATGTGCGTGCTTTTACAGACACACATGACAGCATACCTATCAGAGGGTCAATTTCCACTGGAAGTTGGTACTGCTGGTCCTGCACCGTTGAGCTCTGATGACCTGACAGAGAGAAAGACAGATTGGATTAATATTGTAATCATGTGGCCTTGTGAAGTGGCTGTTGGCTTTCAATTCACTATAAGACACTGAAAATTATTACTGCAAAGTCAAAGTGTCACCTACTGGCCCCAAGAGTTCTCCTCCGAATTTAACATCAATTATGTTAAATAACTGCGAAGGCTATTGAGAAAGTGATTCTTGATCCTAGTCACAAATGGGCATTTTTTTTACTCAACCACATCACTTTAGCTATGAGTACCTGTGATATTCCAGTAAACAGAATCAAAACATGGTACTGACAGAGATTTATCAGTGTTTAAGAGTAAAAGGAAATTAAACACCATTTCTCATACAAAGGTAATGTTGTGACGATTTAGATATATATCAGCAATAAACTTATTCTAAATGTAAACATAGATACATAATTATTCCAAAATGTCCTCTAATTGTCAAATATTCACCTAATTGCATCTAACTGCAATATGGAAACTCCAGTGATTCCATGCAATTAATGGCGTATTTCTGAACAGCACACATTTCGTTCATTATGCCAGTTGGCTTAACCAGTCAGTTCAGATCTGCGGTCCGCATGGATGAGGTTCTATTCTACTGAAAACCGATCAGTCTTCATCCTCATAAATTCAGAGATATCAAATTTAACGTTTCCTGCGGGGCAGGATGGATGTTGAGTAAATAAGGTTTTTTGAAGTGAGAGGCTGATGTATGGAGGTGGACGTGAGACCTAATGCTGGGTGCTGCATGTGTCACATTTGATCCTGCTTTCCAGTAGACACAGTCAACTGTCTCCCGAATCAACGTCCGTCCTATAGAGACGAGACGGGTCAATCCTCCACTCGGATAAATGAGACACTAAGTAGTTTGGAGGAGAGAGGGGAACCAAGGACCTATGAAAATTATTGTGTGATAGTGATAAATATCGAGCTTCAAGGGTCTTTATCTGTCAAAATTACCCTCGACTTAATTTGGAGTGGAACCTGCGATGTTCACAGCTGAATGTTTTTCACTTGTTCTGTATAATAACTACTAACTAATAATATCTTTCACTCAAACGCATCTTTTAGACACCACAAAAATGCTGCTGGGAAATCACCCAAATACACGCATGCACACACAAACATGCGTCTCTCACCTGTCAGGCCGTGCCACTTGTTGACGGCGAAGAGGCGGTTGGCGGTGACGGTGATGATGGCAGGTGATGCTAGTCCTGGCTGGGTGTTAGCCGCTACGTGGGTCACGGGAGAGTTGGACGGGAACTTCAGTACCATGATAACATCCTGCTGCATCTGCTCCGTAAACATCAGTGGGGTCTGCAGGAGAAGATACTGTTCAGGCCCCCAGGATGGACAAAGGGATGCAGGGAAGAGAGGAAAAGAGCCAAGATATGGAGCGGCAGACAAAGAGCGGAAGAAAAAAAAGGACGAGAGGAGCAGCAGCAGGCAACGGCAAGAAGAGGGAGAGGCAGGAGGAGGGAGGGAAGAGAAGGACAGAGAGAAAGTTAGGAAGCTACAGCAGGATAGAGCAATAAGCAGCAATTAAGCAGAATAGCCAAGCTAGGGAAAAGAGGCTGGTAAAAGTTTGTACAGAAAATGCAACAGATCCCTGTTGAAGCAAGGCTGCAGCACAAATAGGAAGGGGAAGAATCTCTAAAGAGGAAAACTCCCAACTCAAGACTAAAACACAACACAAAAACATTTGTAATAATTGTATTCAACACAATGAAATGAAAAGTGTGTGAAACGATAAAGCATTGTATACCCAACCCTTGTTAAGTGCACTGAGAGTATAATGTGTCTACTAGTGCAATAAGCTAACTCTTTCTATCATGTCTATTAAAAAGTATCATACTGGCTCAGCAACTATGGGCCTATTAAAGGCTTTTCGATAAGACCACTCTGATAGGCTGATAACTGCCATCTGAGGATCACAACCTTAATTTGTGTGCTACAGTCTAGCCTCTGTAATTTAATGTAATCTAATCAACTAGCAAAACTAGAAATTGAATGCATTTCAGCTGCAACAATGGCACTGATTCTTGCTATGATTAGAATGTGTCACCACAGCTAGTCCTATAACAGCATATTAAAGAGAAAATCCTATAACAGGCTTCTTTAGCTGCTTCTAGAATATGCGCTCGGTAAATAAGGCCACTTAGGCACTACCTGTGAAATGTTGTACATTCCTTGAACTCCAGGTGATTCTAACTAGTTTTGTCGAGTTAAGCATAAAATAAGCACAGAAATAATATGAATTGGTGGTGAGATTTAAACTCATACACGCACAGGCTACATGTAGCAGAGACCAACCTCAAAATAGCCAGGACAAAAACTGATCACTTTAGGTGATTTGCACTGACCTATCAGACCTCTTCCCTGCGGCAGACAGGAGGCTATATAAAGCCATTTGCAGACTGTTTGTACTAAGCAGCTTTATCAGAGAGCCATTTTCTTCCTCGCATGTAGTGAGAAGAGGAACATCAGTGTTTAACACCAGGAACAGACCTGAGCAAATCCTGTGTGCCTGACAGCTAACCAGACACACTGACAATATCATTACCACCAGCATGGGCAGATGCCAACACTCTGACAACACACTCGCATGTGGAAGGATGGAGAGAAAGTAGAGAGGAAAAAGGTTTAAAGGCAGAATAGAACCGGGTTTTTTGAAGAGATGTAGAGTATGTGTGTGTGTGTATGTGGGGCAGGGGGAGAGGGGGGTAGACTTGCAATTTGTGTGAATAATGGTGTTGTTTGAATACTGTATGCGGTGGAGTAGAAATAAAAACATTTAATACAGAGTTGCGCTTAAGTGAGCTGGATTCAAATACAGCAGGACCCAAGAGTCTGAGTCTGTGTGTGAGTGTGTGTGTGTGTGTGTGTGTGTGTATGTGTGTGCTGGGAGGTGGTCTACAGCCAGCTGTCAGCGCCGCAGGGACACCACACTAATAGGGACTCATGGGGCCTTGGTCCATCACAAGCATGCACGCTGCAGTCCTTGGCCCTTAAAAGTCGTCACTTCAGGACCGTTGTGTTGCCTCCGCTCTCCACCCTCCCTCATCTCCTCCGCTTCCAGCTCAGGTGGAGAATTTGGCTCAGACCCATGTTTTGAATCTGTGCCATTCCCCCACAACCCCCCCCCATACTAAACACATACGCTCAAAAAACGCTTGTGATCTCACTTTTTCACACACATCATTCTAATAACAAGAGAGGAGACTGATTTTCCCACAGTTGGGGATGGAGAACAGGAGGATAGGAGGGAAATCACATGAAGGATGAAAAGAGTCAAAAATTAAGAAGGCTGATGTGAGGAAAAACAGAGTGCCAACATCGGAGTACATCAGCAGTCTGAGACAGCATTAAACAGGCAGCATGAGGACAGATAGCTCCCCTGGCTATTGGCCCCCAGAGTATTTCTAAAAGGGAGGGTTACAGGTACAGTGGTGTGTGTGTGTGTGTGTGTGTGATTATCTGTGAGCGCATGTATGTGCATGCACCACTCACCACTTGCATGGCTGAGCTGCGGGGTGGGTGTGGCTCGATGAGCAGTTGGCAGGGGGTCTGTCCGAAACTCCTAATCTGCGACTCCACAGCCTGAGGAGACAGGGAGAGAGAGAGAGAGAGAGAGAGAGAGAGAGAGAGGGGAAAAGAGACAGAGACAGAAAGAGATAAAAGAGATAGATGGAATGAAAGAGAAAGAAAAGATTGAGGGAGATGAGAAAAAGCAATTAACGTTATTGATTCATGAGAATATTCTTGTGTCCTGGTACCTCAGCATCAAAAAGTGAATACCATGTAGACAGGAAATAATAAAAACACTAACAACACATAACACTCCTGAGACAACAACATCGGCTGGTAAATGCTACGCCAATTTAAGATTACTGCTCTTGAAATAAAAGAAAAGAGAGATGAACACAAAAACCAAAGCAGAGAGGGAGACATGCAGGCACTCATGTGCAGAGACATATGCACACACACATACATACTCTCTCTCTCTCGCTCTCTCTCTCTCACACACACACACACACACACACACACACACATACCAATTTATCCTCCACCACCACACACACAGAATCAGAGGAGGGCCAGGCCAGGCAGGCATGCAGGCTGGTTAGGTGGTGTTAATGAAGAGGTATAGGACCATAAATGTCAGAGCAGACGCCGGCCTAGCAGCCTCTGGACATCATCACACAGCTCACTGTCAGGCCAACTAGCACGGGATGGAGCACACACACACCCACATATATATATATATGTACAAGGCTATGGTCAAGTCAACACACTTTGGATGGCTATGCAAACTTATCACAATACCATCCACTAGCCCACTATTATCATCAGTCAGAAAGACATTAAAGTATTTAATTTCGCATTATTGACATCGACTTTGAATAGCCCAATCTCAATTCCCTTTTTATCGCACTCAAGGAGTGGATAAAAGGGAGGGTTTTCTTCAATTGACTGTCAGTTAATTCGCACAGTGATAAATCATAGCAGTGAAATGATAAGAAACACAAGCACAAGTACAAACATTCGATGATAAATAACAACAAAACAACAGAAAATAAGATAATTTGTGCATTCAAGATGAAAAAAAACAAACCGAAAGGGCTTACAGAAAAATCTAAATACAAAAACGAAACTAAACAAAAAACAAAAAAAGATGATAAGCCAAGACACAAGAGACACAAGTAAGTGGAAAACGGTATAAGAACAAAGAAGCATAAATAGCATGGAGTAAGAGAATGGCCGAGACAGATACAGTGTAATCGGTGGAGATCTTGTGCTCAGCTTAAAAAGAGATAGACAGACAGAAAACAGCCAATGCAAAATTTTGACAGACTGTACAGTATGTTTGTCTGCACTGTGAGTGGCTGTGTGGGAGTGACAGCTTGTGTGTGTAGGCTGAGCTGTTTGAGCCTGACTTGGCTAGGCCTCTGAGAATGAGCTCATGGTTGAGGCCTGCATATGGTATTTCCATGAGAAAAAGGTTGTGAAGTTAGTCAGCTTATCCCCATTGTCTGAAACTAACCAGAGACCAGTGAGACAGAGACAGAGGCAGAGACGGAGAGAAAGACAGATCCTAACTTAAATGTCTATTAAAAAGTCTCACCAACTTACCAAAAATTATAGATACATACAGTATTCTCCGTGTGAGCATAGCACCAAGACACCAAAGCATTATGTCCATGTCTCTCTCCATACTCTCCCTTTTCCATATGCCCACTCTAGTTTCACTGTCCCCACTCCCTTTCTTCTGTTTTGGTGGTTTTCTTCTGCTTTCCCCTTGTTTACATTGGTCCATCTTTCTGTCAGCTGAGCAAAGTAATAGGCTCAGGCCCTCCTCCATATAATCTGGTGTAAATCCACCTCTGGCCTTATTAGGACCATCTATGAAAAACACATGATTGGGGGTCTGGATAGATCAGAGTATAATAGTTTCTATGAGAGGCTAGGTCAAACAGAAAAGGAAACGACAGGTCCATGTGTCATGCATTCATGAAGACAATGCATGAGTAATAAAAGTTGAAATAATTCACTGGAAGTTCCCTAGCGTGTTGTGTTATAAAAACACAAGAAGGGCAGCTATTCGGCAATCTGTGTGGTTTGGCACTGGCTCAGTAGACAGAAACATTGAGAACATTTCTCAAAAGTGTGTCTGTTCATTGGTAGGAGTGTCTGTGGTTTTGGTCAACAGTGTTCATCTTAAGCAAACGCACCAGATCTGAAAAGAGATGCTTCAGTATCAATGATCCAGCACTGTGTAAAACTAACACTAGTCCTTTAGACTGTATTAAGATGTTTTAAACAATGGCAATCTATTAACACCATGATATCAAAGACCAAAAAGGCCTAATCTGTACATGACCTGACACTGAGCATGGTTTACAGAGAACATTCTTCATACCGTTCAGCCGTTGGTGTGTTAGTGAGAGGATGTCGGTGCAACATTCAAGGTCAAAGTGACTCCCTCCTTCACTGCCTATGGAGCAGAGCATTTGCCTAGGCTAATGCGTGGAAGAGACTCCTCAAAGCCACTCAACCTATCTTCATTAAGTTCAGCTCTGACATTTATTAGGCTGTGGAACGTTGGAAAGTGCCTGAGTCTAGGTCAGCATGTCCTACCCCTATATGCCAGTGCAATGCTCAGGTGATTATATGAGGGGCTATCCACAAGGCCAATCTCTTTTGGGGGCGCTGGCCCATGTCTGATGAAGGTTCTCTATATTCTATACATTTAAATGGCCGAGACGCCCTCGGCTCAGATGTCCCAGCCAAGCCTTTGATTTACTCAGCCACTTGACAAGATGGATCTCCATGTAAAACATGCTGTTTTCATGCAAATCACCCCAACACTCACTCTTTGAATAGAGTGAAAAGAAAAACTAGGATAGCCTTATAGTGCTCACGAGCGGTGCGGCGGGACATTCTGGACCTCTCATTTTAAGAAATTTGAAAAAATATTTTATACAGTGGAGGGTGTATTGTCCAAAGAAAACAAATGAGTAGGGCCTTGTATTTGGGAAGTCACTGTGGCTATATGTCAAAACAGGTTCATTCGCGTGGGTATATTTCCTTGTCTTCTGCCGAATTACGCAAACACTCTACAATTCAGACAGGGCTCTGTGTTTTGTCGCTGGTGTGAGAGGCTGTGGGATTTTCCATAATCACATGTGAAAGAGGGGAAGCCCTGTACAACGATGAGGAGGGAGCAGAGGGTGTGTTTCTCTTTATATAGCGAGAGGCAACACAGATGTGCATGCATGCCATGCACAAGGGCGCGTACACATGTACACAGTCATGCATGCACACAACTCACACGCACACACACAGTTCTCCTGGAGAAAGGGGGGGGATAGGTTTTGACTTGCGGCAGAAGCAGGACAGGAAGTAATCATGGTTTTGAAAAACACAGCAGTGGTCTCCCCAGTATTCCCTAATCTGTGCTGAGATATTCCAAACGCTCTCCCAATACAGCAATGCACACATGAAAACACAGCGGTATGCATAGATGCTGATGAGCACACATAACAAATATACCAGCGTATACACGCCCCATGAATACATATCAAGGTATGCTCCATAAAAAACCTCTGGAGTGTGTGTGTGTGTGTGTGTGTGTGTGTGTGTGTGTGTTTGTGTGTGGTTGGGTTCTGGGCGGTGGGGCAGCTGCCAAGTAGCGTGGCAGGAATATAGAACCAGCTGCCCCTCTACCCCAATCCACTAACTTTCCCTACCCAAAAACACACACACGTACTCACATACACACACACGCCTGTGCCCCATCCCCCTGACAATGAACAGCCCCAGGGCCTGTCCTAACGTAGCCTAGCCTGGCCCAGACCACAGCTCTGGCAGAAACAGTTGTCACTCAGTAATGATACACTCTGGGGACACTATCAGACCCAAGGCCCAAAGCCCCTCTACCTCCCAGCCACCCCCCCGCCCCCGGCCCTGACACGGCCCAGACCTGGAACTCTGTTTCCACCTTCTCCACAGACAGGGCATGCTTCCTTCCGCACAAACAGTCGAAGGAGAGCCTTGGCTTTAGCTCACGGGGGCTAACACTGCCTTGGTTTATTTAACTAATTAAAGCGCTCAGACTGAGGGTGTTTTGGAAGGTGAAACCCAGCCAATTGGGCTCACAACATCAGAAGGGGAGTAGGAGCAGAAAACAACAAACTCTTTCTTATTGGCTCTGTCTTCGTCTCTAGGGAGTGGAGCAGACTATGCTCCTTTATTCATGTTTTTGCACATAATAGTGAAACTGAAAGGATTTTAGTAAGCAAATACAAATACAACACTACACAATATTAGGTTTATATAGCATAAGACTGCCATTGTTAAAGTGTAGCATTTTTAAACATCAATATATCATTGTCAAATTAATTGTGATACCTTGGTATAATTACTGTAAACAAATGAGACCATGATCAAGACAATTGGTAGCCTCTATCTGGTACCGATGGTATTGGTAGTGGTAGTGTATCTCAAAATGAAAACATCCCATTAACTCTGTTGTGTGCCACAAAGAGGATGTTGTTAATTGCTCTATTTGCACTGGAAGAACAGAGGTCTTCTTTCTGATAAAATCTGACCCGGTGGCGCACGATGTAAAATACAATGTAGAGGCCAGTAGAGATGTCTATTTTGTGGTGGTCTTGTTTATTTATGGTAGTTTTAGTAATGTCTCAAAAAAATGTTGTGGTAATGATTTATTAATGTGAAAATGCTACATGTAGCATTATAACACCATATAAAGTTCTACCTCTTATCATTCATATACATAGTCTGTGTGCATATCCAAAATCTGCCCTCCTTCATACATGCTGGGTATGCATGGATATCATAACCAGGGAGGTGGGTGGTGCTATTTTAATACACCTCAAATCACATGCACCTGGCTCTGATGGCCGCCTGTATGCTGTGTGTGGATTTATCGATCCCATGGTCGTTGAAGCAGCTCGGCAGAAATAGTGGAGTGTCAGTGATCCAATTTTGCGGTGCGTGTGTATTAACCAGAAGACTGGGTAATGGGCCTGGGCTGGGTGTGGAAATGACCGGTGCACCTTGGTAATGAATCTGCATGTGTGTGTGTGTATGTGTGTGTATGTGTGTATGTGTGTGTGTGCGTGTGTGCATGTGTGCATGTGTGGGTGTGTGCAGCTAAAGGCCAAAGCACATCTGGATGGGAATTAGGGTGAATGAGGTGATAAATCAAGGATCTACCCTGGGTGCCCGTGATGCTCCAGTCACTGAGCATGAAGGGCAGCAGATAGAAGGGTGGAGGGAAGGGCTGCTCAGCCCCTTGATATACTCTCAACTCATCTCCATTTAGATCTCAATACCAAGAGGACATACATTTAAAACCCTGTACAAAGTCCTGTGATTGCGTTTTGAAAAGAATAAAAATAGAAAATGCAGCATGTTTGGTACCACAAGTTAGTTAGACATCAAGAAGGCTGCTGGGAGCAGAAGTCCGTCTTTAGACTCGGGTCAACAGGCCTTCTGCTGGCTAGCTGCCTTTTACAACAGACTGGAGAAGTTGTCAAGACAGTGTTTGGCTGTTAGCAAGCTAGCAGTGTTTTTCATTTCAGCACTGTGTTTTGTGTTGTTGCTCTAGGGCAGGCTAGTGTAGCTAGTGTGTGTAGTAGTTCAAAGTGAGGGGATGAATAATGAATGAAAGTGAAGGAGGAGGCTTTAAGGCGTTAAAGTGGAACACTTGGTGCAGTGCTTTCAGAGGTATCACACAGGGGAAAAGCTTTGCTCAGCAATTCCTGCCAGCAGATTGTTAGCATAGCTCTCCCATGCCACACCACAACTATCCAATTTAACATGGCTAATGGCATCAATAATCGGAAACATGAATGAATGGACAGATGCCTTTGTAATGTAGCCAGATTAAGCATCCATTTAAGAATGCCAACGCTCAAATGTACTTACTGTAATATGGGATTTTTCCCTTACCCAGCATGAGCTAACAAGGAAGTTGAATCAGCAGTACAGTAAATAAATGCATATTAAGGTGTGAGCGTTAGTGCATGTTTGGTGTATGTTTTTCCTTATGTATCATGCATCAGCCTCACCTCTCTGAGCATGGGGTCACTGATGGAGCTGAGGTTGACTGTGCCTTCATAGGTCAGGTAATAGAAAACATTAAGGGCTCTGGTGGCTTCAGGTCCCTGCTGCTTGTAGCCAAAGATTAGATCGATCCACTGGTGGAGCTGGCAGGACACAAACTCACTCTCTAGAGCCTGTAGAGGGAGGAGAGGACAAAGGGTTAGAAGTATTGTAAATATCAATAAGTTCTACAACAGATGCACACCATTTATACACCATACTCTAATCACGCTCCCATCAAAACATTTTCTGTACCCCATTACTAAACAGCAGGTATCGCTAATCCCCCTCAAAGATGAATTCCTTAGAGAAAAACAGAATGCCCTGCTAATTATTCCTGCGACAATCTGCCAATGATTTCTATAATGAACAAAATGCACAATAAATCCGTATCCGATCATATGGAAACATCAAAACATTAGAGAACTCTTGTAGCTCATTAGGGAGCCATTTCAGCTTCTGTCTTTGTTCTTTTCTCCACTGCTTGTGGGTAGATGAGAGCACCATGTTGCTGTTCTGGAGACGTCTTAGCATCGCCATAACACTGAGATACAAGCCGTTTTCTCTCCTCATTAGCTGGCAAAGGAGGGAAAAAAACATTTATGGTTTCCTCATAAAAACAGGCAATTGTGTTAATTTGTGTAAAGCTGTCGGCTCACAAAAGCCCTCTAAACACGTCCAAATTAGAATGAGGCAGCCCTTGATTGTCATTGCTGCCTTGTGTCACATTAATTTGTGACAAAACATTAGCCTGCGCTACACTTAAATGGCAATTTATATCATTTAAATTTTACTGCTGAGAGCAGCACATCCCTCACTTAAATGTGACTTTGTGACAGCTCATTCTGCATCTAATTCTCCTCCACTCTGTTAATTACAACTTTCAATCAGGAAGGAAGGCACAGGGATAAAGGTAGGAGACTGTGTCAGGCTGAGGTTATGATGATATTCTCCCTGACAGTCTAGGACTGACTGGGGTTTTGATGGAAAACTGTGAGAGTTTCTGCAATCTGACCTGATGAGAGGCTGAACAATAATAATATGAACAGTATAGGAATGGGAATTGTTTCCTCGAGAAAAACCGTGAGGAAACAAAGTAATGAAAGGTCTTGAGGTTCAGTGTGAGGAAACAGGCAAACATGCCATTAAAATAGTAGCCTGGTACAAAGGGTTTTTGTCATAGGCGTAGAACTAGTCATTGTATAGGTTTATGGTTATTACACATATTGGTCTTCTTTTGGACAATGTCCCACTTAAATGCAATCACTGTTCTGAGACCTGGAGACTTGGTGAAATTAGCAGATGGAGAGAAATTTGTCTAGTTTTCCCTCTCTGTGCGCCCCACTTGACAACCTTTTCTGTTAAATGGGTGAACTATGAGGGAATGCTAAAACAAAACAAAACTAACCATTAGCATTAAGATAAAACAGAACACCCCAAGAGCCTAAGACAGTCTAGACTCAATGTCTATCTGTCCCTCTGGCATCAGCACATTCACAGTGTGTCAGTATGTTTAAAGGTCTATGTCACAAGGCAAACCTTTTTATTAATGCTACATTATGAGCCAGGGAAAGCCTCTTTATTCAAACTCACTTTAATAGCAAGCTGAGTGGGGTCCTGTCCTGTCTGTGTGTGTTTGAGAGAGAGGGGGGGTGAGAGAGAGAGAGAGAGAGAGAGAGAGAGAGAGAGAGAGAGAGAGAGAGAGAGAGAGAGAGAGAGAGAGAGAGATCAGTTCATTATGCGCTAGGATTGACCTTTGACGGGCCCTGCTCCCCTGTTTCTAAAACTAATGCTGGGCCTGATGGGCATTTAATGTGCACTGCAATCTCCTGTCAGTCAGCATGGGGAAACAAAGAGCGGCCATGTTATTGCAGCTCCCTCTCCAGAGGCCCGCCTTTATGGAAATCACTAGCATCTACCATTAGTAGAGGGAGAGAGAAGAGATAAGTGCGTGTGTGTGTGTGCTGCGCTGGTACTGTAACTGTAAGTGTAGAGCTGTGTATTTTTGTAGTTGTTTGGTCTATCATCATCTGTCAGACAAAAGGCCCAGCAGTGCTCGTTGACTAGAGTCTAAGTGTAGGAATTCAACCTCAGTGGACTCAGTGATTCAGAGAGTGTCTGTCTGTGCCTGTGGGGGTACAGTAAACTGCCTTGATCGCGTCTCTTCAAAGCCCTTTCATTCTGAGCTTTAGAGAAAGAGCTGAATGGCTAGGACTGGGGATCCTAGAGACAAACTGAAAGTAAAATGAGAGCTTTATTCTTTTGTTTTGAGAGAAACAGACTCTTAAGAGAAACATTTTGAGAGTAAGGTTCGCCTATCAAATTATAAATAGCTGCTTACATAGTATAAAATTCATGTTTATTAGCTCAATATAATCATGTACTATATCTACTATAGCAGTGATTCTCAACCTTTTTCATATCAATCATATGATTTAGTCAACATTAGGGCCACGGACCGCCATTTGATGAGATTTTTTCTCTCGGACCAATTTTGTCCAAAATTCCATGACTATCTGTATTTTATGTAGAGAGATAACAGTGAAACTATGATAAAAAAACACCCCTGGTGGTCCCTGGACCCCATGTTGAGAACCACTATACTATAGTATACTAATGTCATATCAATGACACTATTGTGATGAGTACAGTAAATGAGTACAGTATACAAATTAAGCATGTACCTGTAACTCATCACATTGTACCAGGTGTGTTGATGTCTCCTTATGCAGCTCAACATTGTCTGAACAGTGGAGCAGAAGGTTGGGGCAGATAGCAGATTCCTGAGGTGGGATCTGCTGCCACTTCAGGACAACCAGGCAGGGTTATTGATGGGCCAATTAGCAGCTAGTGTGTGTGTCATCCCCATCCACAGGGGACTCTCTGATAATTAATGAATAATTTAGCATGCCTTTATGTAAATGCTGATAGGGGGTAGAAGTCAGTGGAATCCCACATTTCTATTGTTCTGGATTTGACAAAGTACACCTTTGAAGCACAGGAGGTCCCTTTGTTGTGTACTGCGGTGGCTTGTTTTCCTAAAGCAACAATAATTGTAAGACATCTCCTGCGCGTAAATATGGTACCAAGACCGTAATACTTTTTTTGCCCATCAAAACGATCAAGTATTCAATCATATCAACAATTTCTGTCCTTGAATTTCTTGTGGAGAAAACAATGTTGGAGTAATTTGCCCCCATGCTTATTTTGCTTGCCTGGCAGTTCTCAGGGTTGTGATGTGAATTCCAATGAAAATACATCATCATGAACATGCCTTGTCTGTCTTTGAGTCTCAGGTTACTTCAGCTACACATGTTTCAAGAAGGAGGAAGCAAGACTGTGAACTCAAAGCCTAAAAATTCACACTCAAAGAGACTGACAGTCTGTCTGTGTGTCTGTCACTGTGACACTTTGGAAGGAGAAATACTCCATCTGTACATAAATCTCAGATTAGAAGTGTGCAGAGTAAATGTCTAGACAAGTGGTTCTCAATCCTGGTCATCAGGACCCAGAGCCCTGCTTTTTTCTTTCTTCCATTTTCCATTCTAGCCATCAAAGCAGGGTCTGATTTACACCTGGGACACCAGGTGAATGCAATTACCTGGTAGGATAGAAAACCAGCAGTACTCTGGGCCCCGAGGACCAGGATTGAGAGCCACTGACTAGACTCATTGTCTAGTTTACCCAGCCTCATCTTGGAATGCTTTTTCTGCTAGCAGGTGGGCATGATTTATTTTTTCTCTTTTTCTTTTTGCTTCATCTTGGACTTGTTATAGTGATTATTTTTCCCTCCTCAAAAGTAAAAGTGTCTGCCCATACTGCAGGAGTTGCACTGGGCCAACAAGTGAAGTTTCTGTGCTTCACTGTGGCTTGCGGTTAGCTTTATGGTCTGGATTGGGGTGGATTTCACTTCGGTCTTAACGAGGTGACACTGAATGCTTTCCTCCTTCCCTCACTGGCCCTAAAAAACCTTTTTAAGGACTTATGGAGACCTGTCTGTAAGGATGTTAAAATGTCACTCAACAAATCAATCCGCTCATTTGCATGCCAATGTAGAGTATGCGTGCCTGTGTGTGTGTGTGTGTGTGTGTGTGTCACTGATGGTGTGGGTGTGTAATCGAATACACATGTTGTATGCAAGGTGGTGTGAGTGGCAAACTGTCTCTTATTTATCGATTAAGGCAGAACAGGACAAACTCTAGTCAGGTCTGTATGCACTAGAAAGACTGACTGGGAACAAGCTGATCAGTATGCATTATGCATGACAATATTTGAATTTGAATATGAAACATTCAGTTGTGGTGGAAGCATTATGGAAAATAAGTAACTTATTGAGACATCAGCAAATAATGCAGCTATAACCCACAAAAAAACCTGTTACCGTATATTCAAATCAAGATGTAATAATTAAAAAAAATCTCTAATATTATGTGGGTGCAATTTGTTTGCTCATATTATATTCTACCTTACTGTATTTTTTTCTTAAATTCTCATCTCATCATATTTGTGTACTTCCAAGTATGCCAGTCATCTTCTGCCCTAATCGTCTTTAGTGGGAGCCAGGCTCTCCCAGTTACCTCACTAAGTATCTCTCTTGCTCTGACACACTATTCTTCCTCTAACTTCAGCAGCCCCCTTTTCGCTTTCCCTTCTCCTTATTCTCTCACTCTTACCTCCCTTCACTATTTTTCCCTCCTGCTCTTTCTTCCAGGCATCTGATCCTTTGGATCAACTCCTCTGGAGTTGCCTTGCCCCTCGTTTGACAAGCACTCTGATTAAAGGGCCTATTAGCTTGCTGTAAATGAGAAGCCGATTGTCATTTTGAGGCAGGCAGAGGAAGCCTGCAGCCAGCCAAGAGAGAGGGGGCCCCAACATGGAAGAGGAAAAAGAAAGAAAAAAAAGCAAAGCAAAGGATGACGTAAGGAATGAGAGCCTCGGAGCAGCCGTGGAGCTAACAAACCATTTCCTTTATTCTCATATTCACACACACCAAGAGTACCACAGATGGGTTGTGTGTGTTACTGGAGCTCCCCCTCCTTCCTGCTCTACTAATTAGATAGGTCACAACTGTGAGAGTTCTGGCTATGGGTCAACAGAGGCACTCGCTGGCAAGTGGAACCTGAAACTCTAACCCTAACTTACTCACTCTCTCTACTTCTCTCTCTCCTCCCATATTTCTCATTATCCCTCACCCACTTAAAAAGCAAGACTATCTTGTTGTGGGGTGAAAAGAAGCAGCATGAGCAGTGATTGGGAAAATATCTCCCCAAAACAAACATGTCATGGTGGATTTAGTCTTAGTCAGACAAATGGCATACTGTAGACTGGGAAAATGCACTAAGTGGTATGATTCACAGCGCAGACAGTGGAGTAAACAATACAGATTGAGAGGTAAAACATATTGGGTGAAGCAAATGGTACTGACTCAAACTCAGAATGCAATAAAGCTGCCTTTGTTGCCTTTTCTTTTTTGATTTTAGTTCATGCATAACACTGTGCTTATACAAATGAAGGTCAAATGATCAAGCCCAGGTACAGGAAGTAACATGATGATGAGAATATAATGGAATTTAAAAGGGAGACAGGATGATGTCCATAACGGTGGCAATCAAGCCTGGTTATATTGGCCTTAGAAATACAGATGTGTGCGTGTGTGTGTGTTTGCTTGTACACATGCATCTGTCTTTGCTGCCTTTCACATGCCAATAACTATATGCACACATGCACACACACATGCAGGCATAAATACACAAAGAAACAAACACATACGTGCATGTACACACACACACACACACACTCCATCAAAGCCGACAGTAATACTGTTTTGGGGTTTGTTTTTTTGGGATACTCCCCAGAAGAAATTTGTCATGACAAATGTAAAAGAAGTAAATTGCACACGGATGAAAGTAAAAACTAACATGAGAAGAGAAAACTGCAATTTAGCAACTGTCTACTACAATCCCGACAATTGCTAACAAGCACCTGCAGAGAATCTAACCATCCATCGCCCTGCACACAGAAAGGATAACAAGCTAGCACATTCATCACCAACGCCATTAAGACACATCCACAATAGGATCAGGTGAGTAAAAGTTAGGTCAACAGTCGGAGCTGATTAAACACAGGACCACTGAGTAAGACTTAAGAGCGGGCTGAATGGGGGGATATTTGGATAGCTGTTCAGAGAGAATTGTTGTCTCAGATGATTGTAGAGTTGGCTGGAGGGACCGGAGGGTTTCTCTGTCTGTCTGAAGGTGTGGAGGATGATTAGGATGGATGACTCCACTGATCAGCTTGAGTGTAGTTAGCTCATGAGGAGAGGTTAATGGGTGTGTGGAGCTGCAGATTGTTAGTGTGTGTGTGGTTAGATGTGCATGTGTGCATGTGGGTATGCATGTAAAAATGAAAAAAAGAAGAAAGCAAGTATAGCACCAAGTGTCCCTGTTCCTCAGAAGGTAAATCCAACTTAAAGAAATAAGCAGAACAATATATTTAACAATAGCATTAGCAATGTAATATCTATGTTCCTATATGCTGTATATAATATTAGATATTATAAAGCTAATTATATTGTTATATTACTGTATTGTTGCAATATATGTTAATCATTTTAGGTTTTAGTTAGTGCATAATATGCTGTGCTTTTGCATATGAAGTTTAAATGATCTCACCCTGGTACAGGAAGTAAGCATAAATTGGATGATGAGAGTATAATAGAACATAATTTAAAAGGCAGAGAGGATGATATGGTGGCAATCAAGCCAGGTTATACAGGCCTTAGAAATACAGATGTGTGTGAATCCTTTAAGAGAAGTAGAGTCGACAACACAGATGGTTAAGAGTTTGAGACGAAAAAGAGAATGTACTGGAGTGATGGAGGGCAGTGCAATGCTGCAAAAAAAAGCCATTTAGCAGGCTTTGGTGAGAGCAAAAGAGTGAGAAACAGAAAGGAGAGAGTGGAGGAGAGCAGGAAAGAGGGAGAGGGACAACATTAGTGAGTGAGTATGTCAGCAGCAGTAGATCATCCCATTTCTCAGGCTCTCATCAGCCTCCTCCATTACGTCATTGAAGAGGAGGACGAAGAGGAGTAGGAGGAGAAGGAGAGGGGAGGGGAGGGGGGGAGAAGGGGGACAGCTCGTAAAACACTGAGCACACAGTAAACATGTCTGCCCTTCTGCATGACAATACCCCTACAGTGAGCGCTGCCTGACATTAGCCAGATAACCCCCCCACAGGCCAGTTCCCATCCCACAACAAGGCCTTCAGTGGAGACACCAGGGGAATAGATTAGCACTAGGCTAACATGGTAAGCTAAACTGTGTTATGCAAGGCCGCGCTAGGCTAGGCTATCTTCGTCTCTCACTCACTCAGTCATTCGCAGGAGCAGAAGTATCTCTTAGTGGTTAGTGCCTGTTCCTAGCAGCGGTTTACCTCAGCTCACACATAAATTCCTATGGGGTTCCTGAGAGAGTAAGATATGGGGGGTGCGCTGGTGGGAACGGCATTATGGGCGTCCCAGCCGATGTGTGATCAGACAGCGTTGTCGGGATGAGAGGTGAATGTAAACAGCCGTGATCTTTGACTCCATGTAGCTGGTGGTCTAAGCTGGGGAGCTGTGATGTCTGGCTGTGTGACTTGTGGGAAAAATGTGGGACCCTCTCTCGTTTTTGTACCCCTCTCTCCCTCATGTCTGCATGAACACTTCGCACAGCCCTCGTGACAATCCTGCACAGGCAGGCAAAAATAACTTGTGTTTTCATATATGGCCACGATACTCCGTCTAGTAAATTATCTTATCACATTGCAAAAATAGCAGGCAAAAAAACGCTCCTCCCTTCACTTGATCATAACCTGGTAGGGTAATGGACTTGTCCAACATGTTGCCGCACTTTGCGTAAGTGTGAAGGGCTGTCAGCATATGAAGCTGACAAACTTCAGAGGTGGACTTTCACAGGGGGTGAGAGGGTGGGTATATGGGGTTCAAGAGGGAAGGTGATTTGGCTCACATTAACATGACATTTGTCTGTTAGCGCAGAGCAGCCATGTAGATGTTTACCTCTGTGGGGGAGACTACTGTGGGGTCACCACAACAACAGCTGTAAGGTCGAGCGTGAGACTCCATGAAACAGATCATCATTGTGGTTCACTACAGAGGATTATCATCATGAACTTAAACTAGAAGGCACTCAGAGCGCACAAGCCTCTTCCAATGCTGCACAATTCTCACACCTGCTGTTGGAAAGAAAGACATCAGTCCGATCACTTAAATGTTAAGTTAAATTGAATGGAATGAATTGGATTTGGAATCAAGTCTCCATCTCTGTTAGTTTTAGAGTTACGGCTAAAAAAAAGATAATACTTTGATGATGTAAATCCCGGATCACCACCAAAATCGAATCAATTTTTGCTTGGCTCAAGGTCTACCTGTTAATCAAATTTCATTGAAATCCGTTCATAGGTTTTTGAGACATCCTGCTGACAGACAAGCAACTAACTAAAATATAACTTGCACGGTGGAGGTAAAAATGAAAGAAAAAAATAGATAAATAAACAAACAAACAAACAAATAAAGAAATATTTAGCAACACATTTAACATCTAATTCAAACAACAAATCAACAAAACACCTGTGACTGGAGATGCCCACATGATAACCCCAATGACAGACCTGCTTACCCTAACATCAAACTCATCAGCCTAGGTTTCTACATAGGTCCTCTCCAAAAATAGCACAAGGGCTAGGTACATCATATACTGTGTACTGGTAAAGAGGATCAGCTTTTAAAGAGTTGTACTAGCAACTTTTATGAAACTCCATTGAAGAGGGTTGTCTTGGGTACTTACAGCAAGCCAATAAAATGTGTGGTGGTGACCTGTGGTCAACTCTGTCTCAGTATCAGCTTCTGAACCATCACTCAACTGGCTGTACCCATTCAACAAGAGGAAAGTCTCTCTCTCTCCCTCTGTGAGAGCAGTTTAGCTGATGTCTCTGCCACTGCTTTGAGTGAGCACACTCTTTAAAAGGGGAAAAAGAGGGATCCTAATGTGCTGCTCTTCTCTCCCATGTGTGTGGTTTGCTGGTCTGTCAGCAGCACTACAACAGGACAGATGAGTGAGAGGAACCAAACATCTGAACTACAGTACAGCAGAAAACGGGCCCCGTACAGTTCAAATGGGCTTCACAGTGAATGAATCCCCACCTTTAATGGAAAGAAAACATAATTTCAAAACGGGTAGTTCTGGTCTTCACTTCTGATTGGCCAAGTCACTTTCCACTGCGTTGTAAAAGACTGGATAAATAGACACCTGTGGCCACACAACAGTCACGGAAAATCAGCCCTCACAACGGTACTTTTGTGTCACTAAGCAACCATGTTGGTTCCCTACTGTTCAAAAAATATATTCCTTGGTGTAAGAATAATATTTAATTCTTCTAATTATATTTCCACTGAATTAGAATATAAGATGTATTGAACATGTGCATTCTCTTCTTATTACAGTGATGTGTTAATGCAGTTTTTAAAAGACAACAAGCTACACAAGACTGTGCTTTACAGTGATTTGCACAGCCTCTTATGCTTATTGCTGAACTAAAAGTCTGCCATTAGACTACTGACAGTAGGTGTTGGCTACTACAGCACACCAGCATTTAGGTTGCTCCATATCAGTAGCTCCAGTGAAGCCTAGGCACATGACAGCACAGGTAAACACAGATGTGCACCTAAGCGCACACACACTTACGCACACATAAACACAGACATGCGTGCACACGATCACCTGCTATCCCACTAATGGTTAGCAGACCTGAGAAGTGAGATGTGGTCATATATAGTGGAATGTCAGAGAGCCTGACAGTGCCCAGAGACATCTAGTTATCTGGTGGAGGAGGGATCAAGTTCTTAACCTCTCCTTTGACCCCCTGGTAAAAACAACAAGCAGCCCCTGATCTCTGTGGCACGCCGCAGCGAGACCCCAGAGTCTCTGTGTGTACATCTGTGTGTGTGTGTGTGTGTATATAGTGGACAGTGAAAGAAAAAGGGAGTGCGTCTCAACAAGCAAGCGTCTAAGTATACTGTGGCGCTTCAGTGTAGGCGCATGCTTGTCTTGAGGTATTGAGATGGTTTGTCTCCAGTGAGTCTGTTTAAAATCCAACTAATCCTCAGCACATCCTAACCGCATGTACTTAAAATGGAGGTTATGAATCCTCAGCACTGTGCAAGTCAGAGGTCAAACAAAAAGCTGTGTAGGCACACACACACACACACACACACACACACACAAACACATGCACACGCACACGCACACACACACACACACACACACACACACACAGTGAAGTGATGCTGTTCCAGAGTTATACAACACACTACTTTACTAAACATTAACTATGAACTTGACTATGACACTGCCAAATGCACAGCAATACAAACCAGACTAAAATCTGACATCATATTTCTATTTTCCGTTGAATTCTTTTTTATTACCAATGATGCAACTCTCACTCACACAACAACAAAAACAAGCTGCCGTTTTGCACAGCAGCACAATCCTTTACTGTGAGGGGCTTTTAATGGCCTTCCCAGATTGGGCCCTAATTAGCTGTTAATCATCTAGGGCTCATAACCAGAGTGGAGACAGCAGGAGTGTGTGTGTGTGTGTGTGTCTGCATGTGTGTGTGTGTGCGTGTTCTCTCCTGCTGTCTATCCTTGTGTTGCTAGGCCATTAGCAGCAGACAAGCTAAAGAGAGCCAAACAGCCCATTAACTCCTTCACTCTTCCTCTCTCCTCACCACTCTGCTCATCTCTCTCCCGACAGTACCACAGTTGCCAGCTGACACCCTCTAATGCCAGCTATCTGTCATGACCACAGACCCGTCCACCCACACATCCCTCCCTCTATCTCTTCCTCGGCCTGTTCCTCCCTTTATTCCTCCTGTCCTCCCTCCCTTCCCCTGTCTCTCCCCTTCTGTCTGTCTGTACATGTACCACAGTAAACTGGGCCTCTTAGGATGGTGACACTATACAAGAGAAACATTGTAATCTTACACTGACAGTGCGTGAAAAGTTATCAAACCATGAGAAAACATACTCTCGACTTTCTACTTTGCATGACCAATTATAACTGCATTAAAAAAAATATTAATGACATGTGACCACCACTAGGGGTCTTAGGGGGGGGTCTTAGTGTATTGATGCTGTGATGTGTAAGCCTGTGTGTCTGTGCTGGGATGATGCAGATATTCGCATTGTCAGTCCCCCTGTGATGCTCTGGAGTGCCTGTGCTTTACTGTGCTCGCTATGAGCCTCTCCGCACCTAGATCTGTCTGCCTGCTGGGCTTGGCTGTACGCTGGATCAATATCTCTGGATTTGCACACAGTAGAGCGAGAAACACAAGACGGGAGTTTTATCGATCTGAAAGCAGTAACTAGCAGGTAGCTGCGTATGTGTGTAGACCGTTCGGATAAGTCCAAATTACCACTGCGGTACTAAATGGGACACAAAACCAAGGGAATTGCTGGGCGCAGTGGTAGATGAGATTGGCACGCTTGCACTGGCAATATAGTCCAATGGAAACAGACACTGCTGTAACAGCACTAAGCACAGTCACACACACATGCTAACAAGTAGGCTTCTTCAGTGGAATTATTCTGAAAGTTTTTTTATGTACACAAAAATATTCTCAGAATTAAGTATGGTTAAAATGGTAGTATGTTATACTTCTGAATATTAAAGAAGTATTTCTCAGGAGAACAGAATTAAAGAAGGAAAATGAATTATTACGGTGAAATCACAAGGAAAACAAGAAAACTTGACAACATA
The DNA here is from genome assembly GCF_046629955.1 of Centroberyx affinis. NCBI lineage: Eukaryota > Metazoa > Chordata > Actinopteri > Beryciformes > Berycidae > Centroberyx > Centroberyx affinis. The sequence continues at coordinate 207,347 of NW_027279340.1, forward strand.
CTCCCATGCAAGTTTCTGCTTTGATACTAGCACATATTGAATTTAGCATGTAGAGTGTGTCAAGTCCTGTATAGATTTATGTCATTTAATTAAGAAAACACTGAACTGTATACAATAGGGTTAGCATACAGTGTACTCTTATGTATTCTCACACACACACACACACACACACACAAACACAGACACACACATACTCTCATACAGACTCTCACAAATATACACTGGAGCTGGGGAGATGTTAGACTGCTTTCCCAGATGACAGTGAAGAAGTCAACCATTGTATACCTTTATAGGAACTAATTAACAGTAGGCTTCAATGGTCTGACTGGATACAACACTGCACACTGTGTGTATGAGTACAGTATAATTTAGTTTAATATGACTCTCTGCCAAAATAACACGCCACCACAACCAGCATCCCTCCATACACACCCACCCTGGACTAGACCATGCTGACAGCCATAGAGAGAGAAGTGTGTGATTAATGATAGGGGCCTGGTCATATCAGCAGGCTGGTTAACATACCCCACCACACAACTACACAGGTCACAGAGCACACACAACCTCATCAGCACCCATTACTACTGGGCACCCACTGCAAAGGAAGCTATATATGCTTCTACCCAAAACAGTGACTGAGTAGAAATGTGGCCAGTGAAAGAAATCAAACAGGTAGAGCGTTATTTTTAACACTTAAGTCTGCAAAATATACATTATCCATTATGCCTAAAGTTTTGATTTAATCTACTTTTTTACATTTGTCCTTTGAGTCTTTGATAAAATTCAACAACTTTTTGAGGATGAAGGACTGCAAATAGCCATGACAAGCTATTCCAGCAAGACACAACAGAAACCGTAAATCTATCTGCTGCTTTTTGACCTTCTAAAGCAGAGCAAGGTAATCTGATCAAAAGCGCTACCTTAGCTTCCCAAAGTGTGTATGGAAGAGGAGAGAACGTCTGCTATGAAAATATGACAGTAAAGTCTGACAACAACCAACATGAGTATACACAGAGCGTTTGTGCTTTGGGCTGAGGGGGCAGGAAGGGGAGATCAGAAACAGGATACTGCATCATCCCGCTACACACACACAAACACACACACACACACACACACCAGAAGCAAGCATGCACGCAGAGAGCGAGGAGGTGAGGTGATGTTAGATTACTTTGCTGGCGCGGCAATCAGAGAGCCGGGGCATGTCGGAGGAGCGGGAGGCTCAGGTAACAGGAAGAGCTGTGAGACGGTCAGGAAATAACACTGTCTCTTTGCATTAGCATTTCCTGCTAAGCTAGCGCAAGGAGGGGGGAGAGACTTCTGACAGGACTTCAGACGGCTGGGCTTATATGACATATGAGGGAGAGAGAGGAATGTGTGTGTGCGTGTGTATGTGTGTGACACTTGAGTAGCTACTAAATAGACAGAGTTGCATGACTCTATAATAATAATAAATAATAATAATAATGATACTTTATTGATCCCTGCAGGAGAACGGCACTCCTGGAGCCGGTAGGGATTCAGTGTCTTGCTCAAGGACACTTCAGCAGGGGGGATGCTCACCAACAAAGCTCATTACACCTCTCTACTGCCCATGCCCATTAAGTGTGCATGCATGTACTGTATGTCTGTGTGTGTGTTATGCTACTCTGTACTGTGCATGTGTCATACCAGTCGGTTGATGCGTACGAACTCCTCCGGGCTCTTGGCCCAGGGTGGCAGCTCCACATCAGAGACCACGGTGCCGTCCTCCATCACCCCCAGGTTGTAGCCGTTGGCGTTGACGAACATCTCTGGGAGGTAGTAGAACTCTGGGATCAGCTCCTGCATGGGTGCAGCACAGACAGACATATAATCTTACACGCTGGTCAATTACATCACTACTACACAACAATAAACAAGCCAAATTAAAACGTTTTATAAGAGGTGATTCCATCAACATTTCTCATGATGTAATGCAGATCTGTGGCAATTAGAATTCATCTACATGAGTGTCACAGGCTTGGTTTTGGGGCAAGATGATACGCTGTTTACGTGAATGAAGCTCAGATAACAGTGAAACTGCAGAAGGCTGGGATAAATCACCAACCAGCCCTAGTAACTGGGGAGACTGCTTTGGAAAGACTTGACTAGTGAAGACCTTTTAGAATATATCTGAACAGGCCCCAGAGAGCAGCAACATTTTATAGAAGGAGAGCTAAAGGAGGGGTAGAGAATAGAGAGGAGAGAGAGAGAGAGATCCCTGTATAAATCCAATTCATAATTCATTTAGAGATAGCTGTGTGTGTCTGTGTGTGTGTATGTATGTGTGTGTCACCACAGGCAGACAGTGGTGTTTTTTGAGTCGTACGATTACTCATGGAAATTACATCTCTGACTGCTTGTCTGCTGCCTGCTACTGTGCATCACCACTATAAAAGATGTCAAAAACCTCAGAGTGAGCACTCAGCTGTGGTTTCCACTGTTCTGATGTACTTGTTTTCTTTGTTTGAGTCTGAGCAGCAGAAAAAAAAAATACTATTTCAGCTTTTTTTCCATTCCACTCAACAGACAAAGACACAGTCAGCCAAATTCTTTCCCAACTATGACAATTTTATTTGGCTGTCTCCAAATAGCATATTTTCAAATTGTGGAGATTGAGGATAGTGAACTGAAATGCAGTCATGACAGGAGATGTTACCCCTTGTGTCTAACCATTCTTCATTCTTAACAAAGCATAACTCGCCACAATGTGAATGAGCATAAACAATAAGATTGAGTTTGAGCTAAACAATGTGTAGATAAATCTATGCCATCCTCCAGACCTAAACTGTATTACTGTGGATGTCTCCCTGCTGACAAGACTCCAGGATGTAAGCACATACTGAACTATCTCAATTCTTGGCTCCCTCATGTCCATAACAAAGAGAAAGTAGGGCACACAAAGTAAATTGTGCTCTTAATTGTCTACATTACAGCTTGTAATATACTGTGTTTGCCCACCAACCTAACATGTATAATACATAAAGCGTGGCTTCATTCTGACACAGCAATGGGGCAATGGGGATGATTTGTGTATAAACAGAGTGCATACATATATACAAGACTAGTCTATGGTAGCATGGTAATTCTAGTTTTATTCAACTATAAAACACAGCTGGATGTCATGGTGTGTTTAGTCAAGGACCCTAGTTTTTAACATCTGGACTGAATGATCAAAATCCAACGTCAGATATACATTAGGTTTTGCTGGGATTTGAAGGTAGCCCTGTTGTCTGTGAGTAAAGCTAGTGTGACTTCAAGCGCTGACTGGTCCTCCAGAGAAGGACAGGAAGATACAGAGAGGTTGACAGTCTGACATCAGAGATGACCAAACCACAGTCAAACACCAAGCTGACATGCCCTAATGTGTCTGTAACAGGCTGGCAGCATGGATGACAGGATGGCAGCATGCAAATACTCTCATGGTAAAACTTGTGACTCACTGTAGCAGGTTTAAGTTTTTATGGGAATGTTCAGCAGCCCGCACATGTAAAGGTCATATGCAACATTATCTTTCAAAGATCTCCAAAATATACTCAGTGAGATGCTCAAATATGTCTCCTTTTTCTCTCTTTTATGTCTCAGATTATCACAAAGTATCCACCTCTCATCAATGGGGAGAAAAGGTCTAATCAAATGAGCAAGCAAACACACTGGCTTAAAACAACAAGGCACTTCCTCAGTTCTGAAATCTCTCCACTCCACAAAACCTGACCTAAAACTAAAGGTCAACCTCTTAACGAGGCCTCCAGCTCACCCAGGTTCACTGGCTGAAGCCTGCTGTAAATTTGTCCAGTCTGAGGTGTGTGTGTATGTGTGTGTATGTGTGCACACGCAAACACATACACGCACACACCGACACACACACACACACACACACACACACACACACACACACACACACACACACCAACAAACCTTCAGGGCTGTGCCCCCCAACACTCAAGCCGGCCCTGCATGAACCATTATGTGCAGTGGCCCCTTTGCTCTGGCCTGGTCAGAGGCCAGCCCCTCTGATCCCCAATCCTGTCCTGTCATGGGTCACTGGAGGGGCTCTGGCCCCTGGGCTCCCCCGCTACACTTCCACTGTTGCTACCTCTAACCTCTCTCTCTTCTCCTGCCCCCCTCTGATGCCTTTGGGCTGAGGCTGGAGGTCAGGGGATTGGGGCCCGGAGGTCATGCTAGCGTCACCCAGGCTAGAGACACACTGGATCTGGGTGTTGTAACCTATTATCACCCCTTCTTTACCAGTGGGGTATGAAAACACTGAGGCTTTTTGCCCTCTAGCAGGGACAGAGGGTTGCTATCAATGGCACCAACGCTAAAGCTAAATGGTGTACTTAGCATACTAAATTGATACATCTCGTCGCTAATTCCTCCTTTGCCTACAAGATGAATGCGTGCATCCAAGTGGATAAAGTCGATGGACTTTCATTCAAAATATGCTAAATATTCAAACTGAACATGGAAGGAGAGTGATGTGGTCCAGATTTCCCCTTTGTTTTGATCTGAAGTTGAGCTCTCACAGTTTGATCCACATTGACAGGTCTAGACTGAGAGAGCAAACGAGGGCTCTTGTTGGGCTTTCGCAATCAAGCGCTGGCTAGCTATGCAGTAACACAATCCATATGTTTTATCGGGGGGAGGCGGGTGGGGGGTGGTAAACGCAATCAAGCGTCAAAACCCCCAACACCACCACTGTTCCCCCATCCAGTGACCCAGTGCCAGGAGACCAGGCCAAAGCCAGCTTTGACATAGAATGGCTGACTGTAGCTGTAAATGTTTTAAGAGGGCAGTTTAGGGCTGCACTGGGGTTTCTAAGGCCCTAAGTATGAGTATGACCTGTGCTGTTGCAGGGCAAAGCCCAAAGCTCAGCACAGTTTGGGGGCCCAGTGGGCAGAGATTCAAGTCCAGGTTATAGCTGACTGAATCCAAGACGGACGGCTGGGACAGATCAGGATTAGTCTAACGCTTTGATCAGAAGTCCAGGAAGCTTTCATTGCAGAGGGACAATGATTGGTAGTGACTGGACATTACTCTTTTGAAATTTTTTTTTTTTTTCTGTCTGCAAAGATGCTGGATAGGGATTTACTCTTCTACAATGCTCTGTCCTGTATCTCTTTGGCTTCGAACCTTGTTACTAGTCAACAATCTCAAAAGAAAAAGGAACTTAGCGGTATCTTCTTAAGTCATTCCATGGGGTGTGTGAGTGTGTGTGCACATGCTTGTGAGTGTGTGTGTGTGTGTGTGTGTGTGTGTGTGTGTACAGTACCTTGACATCAGAGGTGTCTCTCTGGCAGTTCCTCCAGGCCCGGGACACTGAGGAGAAGGTACGGTCAGCATGGTCGAACTTCCCTCCTTGGAAGTTAAGGAAGAACGTGGTGAAAGGCTCCTGTGGATTAAAAAAAAAACAATTGCTCAATCTGAGGTCTGATTTCTAGCATTGCACTTGGCGATATCTACTGTGAACACTGAAATAAGATCCCTTGTCTTGCAATAAAAAAATACACAATGAAGGTCTTTGATGTTTGCGATCTAATAAAAGCACTATGTCGATAGAATTCAACTGAACTCAACTCTTGTCACATACCCTTTCACAAACTGGAATCCAAAAATAACATAAAATGAAATAGCAATAATCCCAGTGAGGTAATAAAGCCCATGCACGCATGTTACTGATGCATTTCTAATCATGTTTAATCTTGTTAGAACAGATCAATAGCCGTCTCTCTAAAGCAATAACCCCCAAGTGACATGGACACAATTTGCTGCGCTACAACTACAGACTACTAGCCTAATACTGTAGACAGCCAATTAAAGCCAGCCTAAAATGACATAAGCCTCATTTGTAAAAAAAACTTCAAAAATGTCTGAGGTTAACTAGCTTTTATCTCACAATGCTGCTAAAACAACAGAACAAGATTAAGTACTCTGTAAAATGTCACAAATGGAATGCACAAAAATAAGCATACACAAAAAAAGTCGGCACTTGCTGCCCCGACCATTTTCAGTTATTCTCTGAGGTTACATTGGATCTCTAGATGACACTTATAAGCAAGGGCTTTTTGGTAAAGTGGCTTTAGAGTAAGCCAGCTAATGATGTGCAGGGATCAATGAGGTCGCTCTACTGGGAGTCACTGAGACAGTGAGCTACTGGGACAATAACAGGAGAAAACTGTGTGTTGGAGAAAGTTAGTAACCTCTCTCTCCCCTGAGTGTTGTATAGAAAGACTGATGGTATCCAATATAGGTTCCAAAATAGAGCACTCCAGTGTACGATGTACGCTGCACACGCTCTTCAAAAACAGATCAATTCACATGTGATACCTGCCATTCCTCAAAGACATCAAGATTCTGTGAACATTTATTTTTCATGACAGAAACATCAAATTGTACAACTTTTCTCAGTTTCATTATATGGCAACGACATATCATATAAATAACATGTAATAAGTCAGGAACAATATGTGATGCAATATTTAGTATGTAGATATTGGTATATAATTTTAATTTGAATATGAATCAATTTGTCTCTGTCGAGCCAGGGCCTAATTATAGCAATTACTAACAATATGACACTCCAAAAAACAAATAATGAATATAATAAATGATTCAATAAAATGGGTTGACAAATTAGTTGGCTACACATATTGCCATGCATATGTATGTATATATTTTTTTCAGGATATTGCAACAAAAATGAATGAAACTGGCCTTTTTACAGCCAGTGTCGGGCTTATGGGCTGTGCTATTAATTCAAGAGGTAACAGTAACTACAGCATAAGTGCAGGTTGTCCTAATTAATTGATCACATATTGTCATGTTTATGTATTTAATTTAATTAATTAATTAACTTTCTAAATATTGTAATACAAATAACAATTTGCAACTTTGCAAATGAATAATGATTTTTATTTGTAAATAATGCTAATAAACACAAAAGTTTCGAGACACCTCACTGAATGCATGTTTTTCATTATCTTAAAGCCATTTTGATCTAAAGGCTTATGCTTAAAGGATAAGGCCGGTGTCTTTTAATGCATTGCTTACCGTCAACAAATCCTATGAAAATAACAAAATCAACAATGCGTTTGCTCTACTCCCATTACTTTCTGACTGCCCACGTACCGTTTTTAGCCTTCAACCTGGAAGTAATTGGCTAATTGTAAGCTAAAAACCTTGAAATAGAGCTCACAAAGACATAGTTTCAGTTTTAAAAATCACTAACTGTTACCACGAAAAGTCAGGCTGTTGTAGTTATTACCAAATCAAATTCAAATGGGAACAAATTCTTCATTACTCCGGGGACTATTTTCTGTGCTACGGAACTACTTTCCTGAGATCGCAAAGTGTTTACAACCAGCTTATTAAGTTGTTTGAGGAAAAAGTCGGCTGGCCCGGTGCATCATGATGATGAAATATGCTGCAGAGCAACGGCATGGATCTTTGAAGTGTTTTTAATCGTTTTTTTAATACAATGGAGTTCTATGGCTGCTGGGACATGGCTGCATGGACGAGATTTGCTGGCAAAACAAAATCATTGCTGATTTTGTTGTTTTCATAGGATATGTTGAGGGTAAGCAATGCATTAAAAAACACCGGCCTTATCCTTTAAATGCGTAAAATGTGTTTCCTCTACAAATATACTGTAAATAGTGAAGTTGATGCCTATGTATGAATTTCTTTCCAAAGCCTTTTGCCTTTCCATCAAGGCAAATAATCTAAAATAAAAGATAGTTCTGATTTGTTTAACACTTTTTTGGTCACTGCATGCATAATTCCATCTGTTTTGATGTCTTTACTATTATTTTAAAACGTGGAAAATAGTAAAAATAAAGAAAAATGTGGTGTGTCAAAACTTTTGACTGGTAGTGTACATTTGAACCTATATTGCACCCTCTTCAAAGCTACTGCTTGCAATTTAATCTTAAGAACTTTAAATGAATGTAACTGTTAGCTGAGGAACTAGTGGTTGAAAAATGTATACTACAATGAATGAGTGAATCAATCACAATGGAGGCCAATATTGTAGAGGATGATGACTTACGATACGCAGCAGCCACATCTGGGTGAAGCTGGAGGTGGAGTAGTGGGTGCCATAGTGGAACTTGGGAACCTGCTCATCCTCCCAGGATTCATAGCGGTCTGAGAAGAATGCCGCCCTCTTGGGGTTCAGAGCACCGATGGGCTGTAGAGAAATGTAATGTACATTTATATAAAACACACAGAATATTTATTGACATATGCTCAAAAAAGGCAAAAATAACCCTTAACTTCCAGCTGAGTGACAAAAAAAGCGAGGATAAAGATGAGAAATGAGAGAGAGACGAGTGAGAACGCAAAGGGAAAGCAGAGAGGCGATACTTCATTTATACTCAACACATTCAGGGAGCACACTTTGCAGCATAGCAGTGCAGGGCAAATGAAGCTGGTAACCTTTGTGCAATCTCAAATGAATATTAGATGATGTTTCCCTTCAGACAGAGATCAATCCTTTCCCACAGAGTGCTTTTTAGAGGCTGTGAAAAAGAGCCCTTGCAGCTGTAGTCTGTCAGAGAAAACTAATGTGTTTCAATGAAAGAGGGCCTAGTAGGAATATCAATAGCAAGGTTGTGGGTTCCTTTAATTTCTATTTTTATTAATCTGTAACTAATACACTGGTCAGCAACCCTTTTGTAGTCCAGAAAAATGGTTAAGTTGCATTAATTTTCCATTGCTCTCCAAAAACCAATAACCCTTTGGGGCTTGGCTATTATTTAAATACTCATTTATAGAACTCACTTTCAGGCTGGTTCAATTTTTATTAGTCTTCCGCTGGCTGTGCCTCATTCCCTCAAATTCCCCCCACCCCGCCCTTCTTCCATCTCCCTCAGACACACACACACACACACACACACACACACACACACACACACACACACACACACACACACACACACACACACACACACACACACACACACACACACACACACACACACACACACACACACACACACACACACACACACACACACACACACACACACACACAGCAGATCAATGGTAATGGAATGATGGCCTTTTGAGGATGAGGGTCTAGGTTGGTGTGGATCAATTGGATCTCTTTCATATCATAGGGTGCCTGTCACAGAAAGACTCATCCAGGGCCAGGCTTCGATATTGATCTGTGCTGCTGCTACTGTTTTGTGTGGGTGTAATGGGGCATGCTTGTGTACGTGTGGCGCGCACGTGTGTGTGTGTGTTTGTGCATGTGTGTGTGTGCTGGGAGTGATGCATAGAGGGTTTGTGCAGAAGACGAAAGAAATCTAGAATAACAGGTTGCCTTCCCTGTATAGCGTTTGCGTATTTTTTTCAAGTATTTGTAAATGGTGCGCATGAGTGTGGCTACTTTTATCACCCAGGGTGTGCGAATTTACATGGAAAAATGCATAGTGCCTCATGCCGCCACACTGTGCAGCTCTGCGTTGACAGTGACACACTGTGGGCTTCCTCAGGGCCACTGGGGGTGGGTGAGTACACACAGTGAATTATACATCACACCCATTGGTCTGATTTATAGCCCTAATAACAGTCGGCTCATTAAAAAAAGAAAAGGGAGAGGAGGCATATAAAATAAAAAAAAAAGACTGAGAGTGCCACAATGACAGAGAGAGAGAGAATTGTGTGTGAGTGCATGTGGGGGCTGTTGGTGTGTGAGCCCTACATTGTTTACTGCTGTAAATTACTGTGGGGCTAGCGCTCTCAGCTTGCAGTAGCTACAACAGAGTGGCGGTGACGGCGCCGTACATCAGACCAGAGTACCCGCCAGTGCGCTGATGGAACGCCTGCCGCCGCCCCGCCACAGATTGGCCTAATATGTTGTGGCAGCAAATAGCGCTCTGATGAGCACTCAGATAAATGAACCAATCCAATCAAGTTTTAATTAGACTGGAGAGTAAGCCACGGAACGAGCTCGTGCTGGGGCTTTGAAGGGGTAAACATTGGAGCTTTAATCTTGGATTAGTTTTAATCAGTTATTCATCAAGAGGGGAGATTGAGATGGTGTTACAGAGCCATTGTAAAGCTAATGTGATGTGAAATTCACAAGAAATACTTACAGTAACTACAACTAAAGCAGGGGTAATACAGTTGAGTTGATGCTTAAAACATTTACTGAAGAGCAAAGTATATCCCTAACCAGATCGAATTACTTTGTACACTGACTATTAGTAATCAAGTCCAACTCCTAAACATCTCAAACTGCAAAACAACTAGAATACAAAACATGCATAGACCAAAGGATTCAAGTTATACTGGAGTTATACTGGAAGTTATACTGGAAAAATGTACAGGTTATTGGCTATGTAATGCTGCCAAACCGTTCCCACTTCCCTGCAATATCCTCCAAAGTAAATTTGTTAGATAAGTTAACTCGATTCCCTGCCAAATTAGCTTCAGGTTGAGAGCAAAAATATTGTGAAAATGTGTATACCCGGAGAAAAACACTGCCATAAGGAGCAATAAGGATCTTTCTGAGAACTATTATATTAACATTATCCGTCGCTACTTTGCTTTTAGAACAATAATGGGTCACCAGTGATGAAGTATAATGGCTTACCGACAATTTGAGCATCACTAGGGCTTTGAGTCATAAATCAAAAGAGCCTTTTGAAAGGAGTGTTTATGTATAATGTCCTATTTAAACAGTGAAAATGGTGTGGAGGGCCTGGGGGATAAACATATGGGGCGCGTATGGTGAAATCAATACACCATTAGCTGATCTGGCTGTGAGTAGTAGGTTATAGCACATAGGTACAGGGAACATCCAATAAAGCCTTACTATTTCTGTTGCCATGCAAATACAGACTGCCTAATCTATGGAGGTTAATACCACTTTTAATTGTTTGTTGAGGCATCACAGTTGCTTCATTAAAAACGCCACAGCAAACAGACTCTACATGCAAAATCTGCACTCTAACATGTGGAACTGTTTGATCCAATCAACCAATTATACTTATCCTACAATTTCTGATCTATATGTAGAAGGACAGAAGCGTACTTTTGTGGGAAAAATTGTCATAATGTGTAGAATGTGGATGAAAGGAAGGATGGAGGGAAAACCATTGCAGAGTTACAGCACTTGCAGTCTGGTCTAGTGTGTGCTTATCGTGACTACAATGTTATCTCGGGGGTCGGCGTTTGATGTCAGGTTGAGGTTAGAGTTTATGATAAGAAAGTCCCTGGGGTCAGAATGGCTCTGGCAGAAAGGGAACATAAATTCTGTGTGGCCTCTGTTGTGCCGGAGATGATGACAGTGTGTGACACACACACACGTTCATGGCAATTTGGCTTCTCAATGTCACTGGAGGCTTCTCAAATGACCTGTTTCTATCAGAGACAACCGCCGACATGACATGAGAGGTGGATAAGAGAGACATGGAGGGTGAGAAAGAGGAGGAGGAGGGAGAGCAGGGAGACACAGAGTGAGAGACAAGCGGAGGGAGGAAGAAAGAGGGATAGAGAATGGAAAAGATATGGAGAAAAACAAGGCGTGAGGAAAATAGAGGGGCAGAGAAAACCAAAGCAAGGTGGTGAGAGATGCAGAGACAGACATACTGCGCCAAACTAAACTGTGGGGGTCGGAAAACATTAGGACCCAAACAAAAGAAACACGCAGTGCACAAATGATTGGGAGGTGGGGGTGATTGCAGGGGGTGGAGTGGGGCGGCTGTGCGGCGCTGCTTGCCCTTTTCCAGACACTGCAGTCTGCCACGGTCCAGTGGTCATACACCGATATCACACCCGTGTCAACAACATGAATAAAACAGATGTAATAAAGATTGGCCCCGCTCCCGCCCTTCTTCCTCTCCCCCCTGCTATTCCGCTCTTCAAGGAGAATGGAGAAGAGGGATGGCGAGTGAGGTTGTTCTCCTTCCCTTACTCTCTCCTCCTGTTCCTTTTGCTCCTCTGATTGTCTTTCTATTTCTCCTCCTTTCACCCATCTCTCTCTCTCATTCAGTTTGTCCCTGGGGCTAGGAGGCTTGACTGAGCACAGAGGCTGAGCTGTCCAAACTCGGCAGTGCAAAGGAGAAGAGCGGGAGGGAGGGAGGAGCGGGTAGGGGAGTGAAGGAGGTGGGGTGTGTGTGTTTATGTGTATGTGTGCCTGTGTGTGTGTGTGTGTGTGTGTGTGTGTGTGTGTGTTGGGGGGGCAACTATGGCTGTCACAATTCAGCCTACTGGGCAACATGATGCCAAATAAACAGAGAAATTACACAGCTTCATACAGAGGGGGAAGCTACACTGGGAGGGATAAAATGAGTGGATGGAGACAAAGAGGAGCAGATCTAAAGTGAAAGGAGGATTGGAGAAGACCTGAGGGACAAGGTGTTGACTGTTGGGGGGTTTCAATGTGTATGACAAGGGAATGAATGAAAGTGTGAGTAGTTGGTGTGTGTGTGTGGTGTATATACTTAAAAGGTATGCTGTATTTTAATGACTGTTTAGTGTAGTGTAGTACGTGCCATTCTGTCTCACTAGACGTGAACCTCTAAAATTCCACCTCTTCCTCAGCATGGATGGCCCCAGGACCTGAACGGATGCCCTTAGGTGGAACTCTGCAATGCATTTCCTCCAATGTATCCCCTGTCCATTAACACATGCCTTTGTTTTCATGGCTGATTTATTCAGCCATTTTGGTTCCAGCAGCTAGACAGTCGCTCAATCATCTCACTCTAAAACTAATCCTCTGTCCTCCCACCACTGGACACCATTACACACAATTGATGTTCAGTCCAACGCAGAGGAACTGGCAGGCTTTGGAGTGTGTTTTTGTGTTTTATGTGTGTGTGTTGTGTGTGTGAGTAAGTGTGTGTGTATGTGAGAGAGATACTCAGAGAGAGAGAGTTCATGACTGTATATGTGAATATGTGAGTGAATGCTTGCATGTCTGTATTTATGGAGGAGGATCTTTAAAGCATTTTAAGCGTTTGGAGGTGGTGTACTGTGAGGGGTGTGTGAGTGTGTGTGTGTGTGTGAGTGTGTGTGTGTGAGTGTGTGAGGGAGCATTTTAAGATATGTTTCATTGTTTTTTAAGCCAAATCACTTGATGCCTGGAGCTACCAGGGAGTATTCCTTTACTTCCTAGGGTGTTAAGGGAGGTCAAACTAGAATTAATCATTCATGAACTTTGAATTATGACCAAAAAATGACAACTAAAAAATGAAAATGGAAGTCACAAAGGGAGAATGTGGAGAAAAACAGAGGCTGCAAGTGAGATGAGGTTTCATGCCCTCTTTAAGGGCTGCTGGGTCGCACTTCCCTCAACTAGAGACATTTCTTAAGTCAACTTCTAGTCACACAGACCATTTCACTGACAAATTTGCGAAACTGATTCTCTCACAATATTGTCCCACTGCAAATATATTAAACTATGCAAACTGATCATTAGATCAGGTTTATCATTGTATGTGTGATGTCAGAAAGATACTAATAATTTTATTGAAAAAAGAAAAAAAAGAAAAAAACTCAGACTAAACACTAATCAACAAATAATTCTTACATTCTCAACATTAAACCCTAACAACTGAATAGCTGACTAATAGACTAAGGGGGAAAACCCTACAGCTGTGTAAAGATAGCAATCAGCAACCAGTGATTAAAGAGGTGGTTCACTAAACTATGATCAATGGCAATTATACGGCCACTAAATGGACTTAGGAGAACGACACACACGCACACACAGACACACACGCACACACACACACACAATGCTTCCCACATCTTCACTAGCCTCCCTCTCTTGTAGATAAGGAAAAGGACTAGTGAAGGAGGAGAGGGTCTGTGTGGAGTGTCTTACCTTGGACAGGTCTCTGAAGTTGCTGGGCAGAGTAAGGTCCAGCTCCTCAGAGTCATAGTTGGTGATGACCCAGGGGAAGACTGGATACTGGTTGAGGTCATTAAAGGTGCGGCCTGGTGGAAGGAGAGAGAGAGCAGGGAGAGAAGAAGTTTAACAGAGAAAGAGAGGGAGAAAGAGCAAAGGAGAGAATAGATTAATCATGTCATCAAGCACTGACAACACATGATGTTCACAATGACTACTCAAGTATTGGAAACTGTAAAAAGTAATAGCGTGCAGAGGGGTGTGTGTGTACATTCCCTGTATTGCCCTATTTTAATGCCAGGTCTTTGCCGCTGTCTGTAGTAACATCACAATATCTGTGTTGGGCGGTGTCCTCACCAGAGATGGTGTTGAGGAAGATAAGGTACTCAAAGTTGGAGATCTCACGGCGCTGCCAGCGCTGGGTCATGTTGGAGGCCTTGAACAGCTGCTTAGGGGTGGCCAGAGAGATCCGTCTAGTGAGGAAAACACAGAGATGAGATCAGATGCCTGAGTCTTAGTGTGACAGATATTAAAATACCTGTGGGCATTCAGGTGTTCTTGCCCTGGTGTGTGTTGGACAAATTCTGAGTACAGTGACAAAGTCAGTGGGGACAAGTCCACACATCACAAGAAGAAAAAAGCCTTAGGCTTTATTAAACTTTCGTCATACAAACGTCCTTATATGAAATATTTATTGAACTTAAGGTCTTGCTAATTAGGAAGAAAAATATGCAATAAATTGGGTTGACTACATACTCGTGTGCACGTGCGCACACACATACAGGCCCCAGAGCATGATGTATGCAGTGGGACAAATACAAATGACCCCCAATCCAATTAAAACAAAGGAAAATGATGGAATTAATCACTGTCAGGGTGTGAGATTATAGTCATTAGGCCTCTCAAAAGTGAAAATACGACCTTTCCAAATACGAGTTTACCACATGACACACTAATGCGGATTTTCTTCACTGTCACCGAGCAATAATGTGTGCCAACATACTTTCTTTGTGTATTCCCGCATTTCTGAAGCACCTCTATAACACATCACAATTGTGCACATTTGAATGTGGCCATTTGATAAGGAGTAGGAAAGGTTTTGATGATCTTAAGAAAGCAGGTGCTTGGTATTGGCAAGATTGTCTGGCAGTAAAAGGATTATATCAAATTATGAGCTATATAAGATTATATGGTTGATGAAATGTGGTTGTGAAATTATTGTAGCACTCTGGTAAAGCAATGTTACTGTATGTGTTGTGCTGGCTATATGAGTTGTGTTGGTATGAGCCATAGACTGAACTGCCCTGTACAGCTGTCCTCAGGTCAAAGAGGCAAGGTGTCCCTGGCCTGCAAACTGCCTTGATTAATGATCCCAACACAAACATACACACATTCTCTCACCCACACTCTCCATGTACACACTCTCCAACATCCACACTGACTCATTACTGAATGCGCTTTCTTACTCACAGACTGATCACATGGCCTTCACTCTTAAAGGTGCTATGTGTAGCATTTTGTGTTTCTCAAAATTAAGACGACATTTCCCATAAACCCTGTTGCATCCTGTCACAAAGAAGTTGCCACCTGTACACCCCCTTTGTCGTATGTCATTCCCATCTTTTTCTCCAAATCTTTCCTGTCTTTCTACTTTGAACTACCTAATTAAGGCAAAAATGCCCAAAAACGTACTCTTAAAATTATACAGTATATTGTGATAATATGGAACTGTGAACCCAGTATTGTGTAGCAAACTGAACCGTTAGATAATGTATCATTATTTCCCAAAATATATTCCTTCAAAAGCACCAGAACACTCTTTGAGAACTACTTTAATTTCCCTCGATTTCCACTGGATCTTGGCTTGGGACCAGATATGGCAGCAACCAGGCTGGGCTTGGCTTTGGCGAGGCCCAGACAGAGTAGGAGCAGCGTGGGGGAGGGCAGGGGAGGGGTTGTGCCCTGCAGGCTTACTAGCAACTATTTGCTTCACAAGGATGGGAATAAATAAATGAACTGGACTGTGTTTGTGTGAAGCCAATTATGCTGCGAGGGTGAGGAGGGAGTGGGAGGGATGGAGGTATGGGTGACCACTCTGCACAGTGTGTTTGTTTGTGCATGTGGAACAGGGAAGAGAGAGACGATGGATAAAGAAAAAAACAGCCTTCCAGTTTTAAGGTGTAAAAGCGACAACCATGTGCTCGTCCTATGGTACTTTCTCCACTTCTATTTTATTTTACTCCCTCTTTCCCCTTTGTCTTTCCATGACTTATTGTATTTCCATGACTTTCATGTGCTGGTGCAGAACAGCTAGGAATCCACAGAGAACGTTTAGCATCAACTGACAAAAATCTGAGTGCAGGCCATAAGCCATAAGCCACATAAAGTGTGACTGTGTATGTCTGTGTGTAAGTGTGTGTCTAACCTGGTCTGTGGAAGGCCAAAGTTCGTTCCCACCCCGACACGAGGAAGACAGTGGACCACCTTCTTGACTGTGGCTGCATCTGGGAGGTTGAACATGACTGCCGCTGTAGAGGAAGAGAGAACCACCTAGCTATATCACACATCTTCTTCCCTCATATAACATCAAATCAACACATCGCCGCTCAACAGATCTTGATGAGTGTCTCTAGTGTTATTCACTAAGAAACTTGACAACATTAAAGGTACAGAAGGAATTTGTATGTACATATATGTGCACCAAGGTTATAATTACAAGGTTAAATGGTTGCATATAGGTAAAAATGTTTGACATCTCACTTCTGTTGGCCATGAAAATTTCCAGCGCTGTGTTCTGCAGTAGGTAGCGTCTGGAAAAGACGGCGCGGATCTCCGTGAAAAGCCATTTTCCATGGAGACCCTCTGTATAGGCCAGAATCTGGAGGAGAGGCCAGGAAAAGAGAGAGCAAAAGGAGGAGGGATGTGGATGGAATAAGGAAAGGAAACAATGAGAAAAATAAAATAAGGAATATAAGTAAGAAACCAGAGAAGGACAACGAAGATCAGAAGAAAGGAAAGGAGAAGGGATGGGAAGAACGGGAGAGAGAGAGAAGGCCACGTTAGCTCATTTTTCACACTCTGATGGCACGTCGTCCTGAACAGTACGATTAATGTCTTATATTGATCAGCCTCAATGAAAAAGAGATTCCTTCAGCGAGAGAATGAGCGCTATTCAGCCAGAGGGAGTGATGGGAAATGTTTAGTTCACTAAAAGCTAATCAGTGTTCAGAATGCAGGTAGATTTTTAAGAGATAGGCACAAGCAAGTCAAGAAAATAGTGTGCCTTTTTTTAGGAATAGGAATAGTTAGACTTGAAGGAACAAATCAAAGGATTAGTGTGAGATTAGGGGGCTAGTTTATGCTAAACAACTGATTAGACTATTTTCTGTAATTCCACAGAGGTCACTGACACATGGGCTAAACAGCATTATGTTAGCTAGCTCCAGATTTAAAAATGCTTCGATGAGTTGAGCCTAATCTGTCCCCATGGAAATTGCTGTGGCTGTCAGAGTAACTTGTTCTGATGGCTGTCATAGCGCCTGACAGACCCAGATGCCTGGCCCTGCCCCAGTGATTCATACTCCGACTAATCCAGTATTTAGCTTTGGTACTAGCCCACTTAGCGATGCTTTGTTAACTAGGCTTTTGTTTCACCTTCTCCTTTTTGTTTCAAAGGTTTTAACTGACGGAGGGTGGTTAGGGATGTGGTAGGAAGGGAAAAAGGTCACTTTAGGTTGTCACAGCACGGTTCAGAGGCTGTGGTATTAATCAAAAATATTCAAATGTGAGCTAGCAAGCTAGGCCTCGTGTTAGCTTCAAGGAGCTCATTAAAGGAAGGGGACAGCAGAGGGGACCAGCTGAGGCCTTTAGCAGAGGACAGCCTCTCTCTCTTTCTCTCTGAGGAATAAGACCTGCCTGCATCGCAGACTCACTTCAAAGTCTCTGGAGTTCAATTAAATGTGGATTAGCGGCTTGGAGAAGCTGGCTGGGGCTGCGTCCGCCAGCCTCCTACCTTCCTTAACAGGGGCCCGAGACGACAGCACCAGCCTACCATCAGCCTGTAGCCATAGCAACCCTGTCACAAAAATGGTACTGCTATCGCAAGAGCAAAATACATAAAAGACTTTCTATCCAGGCAAATGTATTACAAAAGGCAAACTGATGTCTTTGCATGAGGTGCAACAGCGTAAGCAAAAATGTTGATTTAGTCATAATTTATCAGTTTTCTTTTCTGATCATTCACTCACATTCTATACTAAAGTAGGCAAAAAGAAAAAGGTTGATGCAAGCAACTCTATCTTAGTGGTAAAAATAGATACGTAAAAATTGCATCATGCACACATCAAGACAACAATCCACAGGCCCAACACAACTAAAAAGGGAAGGCAGGGATAAGGCCCATTTCTTAATGTAAGTGTTTCTAAAAAATAGGCTTGCCACAGTAAGTCAGACATCATAACAATGCACGCATTTCTTAATTCTCAAATTGACTGAATGGGCTCTAAAACAGAGATAAACAGAATCTGAATTCAGAATCTGTTTTAAATCTCTAAAATGTTTGATCACATACATATTGTGAGTAAAAGATAAAGTAGACCTGCATTTTGAGTTATGGTCAGACCTTAAATTTGTAAAAAGCTGATTTTCATCTTGAAGTCAAACTTTAAATTTATGAACTTTTAGCTATATTTGATATACTCAGATCAGGGCTTGAATTCAGCATTAATTTTTACAATTAAATAATTTTACATTTTCCCCATCTAGTGGATTGATAATTGGAAGGCTGTATTTTTAACTGTACAATTTCAATTTTATCATGGCATTAAAAAAGGGAAATGGAAAAGCTGTGCTTGCCTTCTGTCTATCCGAGCCTGTTTTCCAGTTGTGATGAGTGAATTCTGATGACAAACAGGCTGGGACAGGCGATCAGTCTGATTTCTCTACTCCCACTGAAGACAGGGTGGCTATCAGGTTAACATGTCAACAACCTGCCTAAACCCTACTCCCTGCCATCCCCTGACCCTGAACATTTAATACAATTTCATTTATTTCATTTCAAGTGCAGCTACTTCCTAGTATCTGATCAAAAATGAAATTCCCATTTTCAGGTGTATGATGAGTGGATGCTGTGAGAGTAACCTTTCACCTCCAAAAGGTAGTGGTTGACTCATTTCATCCCCAGGAGTATACTCGGAGACCTCACAGCGGATGTCAAGAAGTTGCCCAGGGCCAAATTGATGAAGCAGCATTCTCCGATTCCATTGATAAATATGACAGTAGCGGCGGCAGCCAGATATCATATTTTCCCTGGACCGATGCATCTCTCGGAACGCCCTCCTGTAAATAGCTCCCTGCGTTCCCGAGATCATTGTCGCTATTGCCGGCGCCCTTTCCCTTGCAGATGAAAAAGCTGAGGGGGTGACAAGGAGCGTGATAAACTATCCATGTTGTAATGCTCTGGCTGCTCTGGCCACGTCTGGACAAATTACAGTGGTGTAGAGGTTATTGTCCGAGCTGGAGTTATGGCCACGCCGGCTTCCTCTGTGATAGATAGTAATGATGGAGCTGGATCAGTCAGGCTCACTCGTATATGAAGAGATGGGAATGAGATGGAAGTAGTATTAAAAAAAAAGAATATTAAGAGAAAGCAAAGAAGCTAGGTGATAAGTTAAAAACTGCCAAAACCAAGATGGAGCAGGTGTTATGGACCATTTACATTTTACAATCTGAACAAGGGAACAAGGTTGTTCGGTTTAAAAATGGCAAAAACCAAAATGAAATGATATAGCGGCTGAGAGGATGGAAGGTTCCACAAGGGTAGCTTCAAAGGAATCAGGAGCTTATATGCCAACTTGAGTGGTTGAGTATAAAGCATGGTTTTATTGATGCTCATTTCAAGTGGAACGATATCCATTGATTCAGGTCTGGTACGTCCCAAGATCAATTTCAAAGTGTCATGCGAGAGGACGCAGCCAAACAGAAAACAAAGGAACTAGTCTTGATTGCAATGGTTTCTCTCTCTCTCTCTCTCTCTCCCTCTCCCTCCCTCCTCCTTCAACCTGTTTGTGTGCCGGGCTGCTGTTCATTTCTGAAGCACTGTCGTTTGTCTCTGTCAGATGCCCAAAAGACTGCAGAATGAAGAGGGACACATGAAGAGGGACCGGGTGACTGTGGCTACGGTGTGTAGACAGACACACACACACACACACACACACATACACACACACACACACAAAAAAGCCTCCACCACTGAATCTGCAGACAGTCCTTGCCAATGGACCCTTTCCATCACCCTTGCCATTCCGCACACCCCAACCCAGTCTCCTTCACCAACCAAAGCCTCTTTAGAAACATGGGTAGTGTCAAGTGGAGGAACGTTGTTGGATATGGTGACATGAATGAAATTTAATTGAAACTGCACTAAATGAAGGGGGGCAACAGACCAACTATCAGTAGTGTGGTTCAAGATAGATGAGGCTCTCAACTGCCTTTGCTGTCGGGCCGGCTAGGCGTGTGTGTGTTTTTGGGCTGATAAGGCCCTCGAGTTGAAGAGGAGAGGAAACACTGCCCATTACTAATAAAATCCCTGTTGCACAAAAAAACATGAAAGTCACATTACAACACCAGTAGTGGTTTTTGTATAAGAAATGTTTAAAGCGGTACACAATTGGATTGAGGTGTAAGAGTAAGTGCTATATGCATATTTTGCCATTTGGTTAAATGTGCTGTGCATCATTGAAGGAAAATGAGGTGATTGAAGTTCAATTTGTTGCCTGTTATTAAGCATTTCCGCATGAGCGCCTCGGTTAAAGGATAATGGATGAGGGATTTATTATTACCTTTTGGTCAAATGAAGTGGTGTGGGAGATAAGGTGATGAAATTAATGAGCGGGAGGAAGAGAGGTGATCCATCAACATCAAAACAGAGACGAGGGACATGCGGTATTGGGAGAACTTGATAGAATTCATAGCTGAAAAAAAAACCTGTGGACTTATCAGCGTGTAGAATTGCTTTTTGCTTTGCATTTCCCAAAAGCCCCCCCCCCCAACTACTCCACACACAGACACACACACACACAGCCCTCTGGCTGTAAACGCCTTATCAAATGACTTTTATAGGCATACATGAGACTGATGTTGCAGACACCCAAGACTTTTGTAATAAAACCAGCCCTCCCAAATGCTTATTAGAACACCAGTTATAGGACAAATACACAGTAAACCACCGCATATACCAAGCTACATCGCAGCCATATTTTCTGCTACTCTTCCTCACTTCACTGACCATAGAATCAAACCATCTATGATAACCAGAGTTTCACTGGTCTACGACACCAACCCCGCAACACTCTCAGCTTTTACTGTAGCAGCAAAGGAAAATGAAAGCATAGGCTAACACAAGCTGACATTTAAGGGCTTTCTGATACTCTCATCTGGCGCATCTACACATAGACTTCAGCTTATAACTGTTACAATCCCGTTCCCCTCAGCTCTGCCCTCCCTGTTCCTTACCCATATCCTTCCTTCCTTGCTCTCTCCCCCCTCAACCCCCATCCTCTGTTCCACGCTGGTAAACCAGGCCTTGTCACCCCCCATCAGTAAATGAGTTCATCGGATTAACGAGCAGGCAACGAGCCCGGACACACTAACGAGGGTCTGTTGGTTGCCTGTGCCTCTGGACCAATCAGGACCGTTGTCATCATTGACATAAAGCCTCCCGGAGCCCTCTGGAGCCAATTAAGACAGATTTTATTTTTGAGATTGAGTGATATCCAGGAAAAAAAAAAGATAGAGGGAGAAGAAGGGGAAAGTGAGATTACTGTAGGTGTTGTAAAG
Organism: Centroberyx affinis; assembly: GCF_046629955.1. NCBI lineage: Eukaryota > Metazoa > Chordata > Actinopteri > Beryciformes > Berycidae > Centroberyx > Centroberyx affinis. The sequence continues at coordinate 229,062 of NW_027279340.1, forward strand.
AGAGAAAGAAAGATATGTTGACATGTTTTTAAGTGTAACAATGCCTTGAGAGAGCGATGTACTCCATTAGAGAGACAAACTACAGAGAATAAAGGGTGGAAGGTGGTGGGTAGGTGTTGGGTGGGTGGGCTGGGGGTAAAGTGGGTGCTTCATTCAAGAGGAAAAAAATGTTCCCTCAACATAAGAACTTGGAATCATAAGATCTTCAGACAGTGCAATCACATGACCCTACTTTCACACTCCAGCAGCCTCTAGCCTGTGTGACTCCATAAAAGTATGCTTTATCCAACTAGCCATGTCACTACCACTGTCTAGCCATGTTCTCTGTGATTACCAATCTGCAGCCAGGTCACCACACCCTACAGAATTAGGAAACTAAATTAAGATGCCACTACAACAAATAATATAATTGGTAGCTGAATTTATAAGGAGTCAAACTATATAAGAGTTTGTGCATAAGAAAGATCATAGACAACTCTTATAGAATATAGACTACGTATATTGTCAACAATAAATTTCTGTCATCCAATGATTGATAGGCACAATTGTTCTACCGTCATGTAACTAATTCAAGACGTAATCACTGGTCACACATAGAGGTCTATTTGCCTCGAGGGAAGTAAAACAAACTACAAGGTCAAAAAAAATAAACACAGCTAAGAAGCCGCTGGAGTGTGAGAGAATTAAAGCAAAATAAACAGGCCCAGCTTGCACTGAGTGTAAAGTTATGAAGCCTAAAGGCTCAAAGCATTCAGGCCAAACGTTATCAAGTTAGAGTTTGCACTCTCTAAAGAAAGTCCCCTTTGAAAGGATCTTTTGGGGCACTTAGTCTGAATTTAGCCTAATAAGGATTAAACCCTTTCTGGCCCTCTTCACTGTTTGCTAACAGGTTAGCCTTTTCTCTTCTCCCTTTCTTGGGTGCTTAGCCTTTTTGAAGTGGGAACAAAAAAAAAAAAAAGTCTTCTGTGGATTTAGGGAAATGCTGCAGTGGTCTCAGGGTTAATTGGTAGAGAAGTGAAGCCTTTAGCGCATTAACTCATTAAACATTTAGCCTTTGTGCAAAGGCTGTGAGGACAAAAGCCTCAGGAGGGACGTGGCAGATAATAAGATACCAAAGTGGCAGGGGTAAACGCTAATGGTGGCAGCAGTAGGAATACACATGAACAAGGGCTTTATAACTGAAAATATCATAAGTCATTGACTCAGTAAATAGGTCAATGTGACATTTCTATGAGACTTTCCAACAAGGAAGTAAAGTGTTATTTCTTTGGGTAATTACTCAGAGATAGCGATCAGGGATGCCAGAGGGCATAAAACAGCCCCTCCTCTTTCAAACTCTATTCAAGGCCAGCAGTTTCTTTTTCCCCACCTCACAGTTTAGACTTAGGCGTTTTAACCTTGGGGGCCGCAAAGGGCAGAGTTGGTGGCTCAGGGGTGATGAGGAATAAAGAAGGGATAAGGCTGCATAAGTGAAGGGAAGAGGAGCGTGAAATGCTGCAGACATGCACAAATTGAGGAGATTCTCTCTTTGCTCTCTCTACCTGCTACCTTTGCATTACCATGCTACAATATTCTATCTACATACCTGATAAAATGACACTTTGATACTAATTTGATTTTATACAGTGCAAGTCACTGTATAGTTTCACATAGTGCACCTGGAACAGAATTGGTTTGGATTAACTTTACACTACTCTTGAGTAGACTGGACTGCAATACAAACACATATCTTCAATAAAAAAAGATTAACCTTGCATTAGGTATTTTTTTAGTGCATAAAAAATGCATACAATGTCACTCTTGTACCAGCAGCTTGATGTGAGACTGCTGTGGCATTGCTGGGCACCTGTTCAGACGGGAGTGAAAGAACTCAAATACATTCCTTGATTTATCAAGCTCAACAGTAAACACTTGCACATCAGGAAAGGAGAAGAAAAAGGTGTATGCTTTTCAGCAATATTGAGAAAATCAGGGAGACAGCCCTGAGCCAGCACTGAAGCTCTGGAGTTGTTAAAGACTCAATGGCATTGTCCCCCTCATTTCCCTATAAGCCGCCATGGCAAACATCAGACAGGTTAAGATCGCTGACCGGCTCCTATCGCATTCTCCCCGCTTTCCCTCAATCTCGCGTTTTGCCATTTTGTGATGGATGGGCCATTTTTAGGGTTGCTGCCGAGCTTCTGTGAAGTAAATTCTTCTCTAATCCGGCTATTGTCGCCAGCTTAAGTGGGTGTGGGGTGAAAAGTAGACCCCTCTTGGGGAATTTGCGGTTGGTTGTCCGAAGGAGGGATAGGGGGAAAGAGGATGGAGAGAATAGCTCTTCAATGAAAGGGAGCCTGTGGGGAATATTTGAGAATCTGAAGGTGACTCAATTGGAGCTATAGGTTATCAGTGACAAGCATTTTAAGAGTTATCACTATAACAGGGTAGATACCCTCCATAGTCTGGAGGCAGATAAGTTATGGCGTAATTAAAATGAGTGAGGCAAGAGTCACTTGGAAGTGCTTAGATGTCTATCTCTGCTTGTAGAGTTGAGTTTCCTCTTTTAACAGAACCAATCAACCATGGAATACAGTTACTGGAATTTGAATATGTAACGTAATTTAACTTGGACCCAGCATTCCATTTTACAATACTGATTAAATATGACTGTGATTACTGGTGTGAAACAAATTTTACTCAAGCCATTAAACAGAATATGTAAATGACTATATGTGCTACAAAAGGGGGATATGCATTATGTTTTTGTTGAGATGGTACGGAAAAAAAAGATGAACAGACAGTGGATAGGGAGGTCACTGCAACCATATACAGCATAATTAATCTTCTGATTTCAGTCTACAGTATGACAGCTACTCTGTTTATTGTTATTGTATTCATATTGCATTTGTTTTTACTATCTTTCCACTACAGGGTAGGAGTAAAGCTCTGTGGTGCTCTTGTCCCCTATAAAGGAGCCTTGGATGAGTAAGTAATCTGCAGTACGTCCCTATGGATGTGCCATTTCAACCAGACTGGATGGGTCATTAACTATAATGGCAGTGGAGGCACGAGAAGTCAGCAATGTAACATTCTGCTTTCAGCCACATAAGATATCCTTATAGCGAGTACACAACAATGCTATCATCTTACCTCATAAAAATGAATACAGCTCCTCAAAATCCGTCTTGATTTGTTTTAGGTAATTAACGACTATAATGAATGTTATGTCCTAGTCATTTTGCCTTTGGATTTGTGAGGCATTCTGAGATTAGAAATATATATCATGGGAAGCTCAAAAACAGAGACATTTATTCACTTTCTACCTCATATGGACCTAGTTTTATCATCGGAAATGGAGCACAGCGCTGTCCAACAAAACATGACCAAATTTACAATTCCAATTTCCAATCTGCGGGGCCCTGGACATCGATCTTTCAATCGGAGCCCGGTGTCTCCCTGACCTCAGCTGAATAACAAAGGCTTGTGTGAACAGCAGGTACACAGGTGCTGATTGTAATATCAGTAGCCTACCAGGCAGACTGGCATCCATAAACAGGCCTATCCATCAGGCTGGTGTGTTGTCTTTGACACATGTGTCAGGCGCAGCCAAAGGGAATAAATGATGGAGAGAGGGGATCAATCAAAGGAAGGGAGGGGAGGCACCTGCCCCCTGACTGTGGCCCAGTCAAGTCCAAAGATGGAGCATGATGGAGGGGCTAGGCTCAGGTGCAGAGAGGGGGTGGTGGCTCTTTGTCTGGAGGTGCTTGGTTAAGTGTGAGCCAGGTCTGGTCCACAGTGGGTTGTGGTTGTGTTAAGGTCCAAAGTCAGGTCACCAGTGGGGGGATGAGAGTGGTCAAGCATGTTTATTTGTGAAAAGAGGAGGGGTAGTTGTTTGTGTATGTACCCATGTGCACAACCATTTAGTGTGTGTGTGTGTGTGTGTGTGTGTGTGTGTTTATGTGTGTATCTTGGGCCAAACAGACAGAATGAGAAAAGAGCGATGGGAAGGGAGACATTAGTCATCATTAGCCGGGGGGATGACACTGTGTCTAATGGTTCCTTATGTGATCACCAAGTGGCAATCATCTTCCCCTGACCTGTCCTGCCTGGTTACCACTCGCTGCAAGTCAGAGGTTCATCAGCTTGCTTTGCACAAACATCTCTACTATTTACATCTCCTCATCAGCAAATCAAAAATTACTCACATATTATCTCCTACCTGAAACTGCCTTATTAGGGTTCAAATTCAGGAATCAACTCCAGGACACGAATACCAAACATCTTCATTGGGACAGTGATTTGATCAAATAAATTATATGACGATAACAGAGAAAGCCACTTCTTGAACACTGGTCATATAAAGGCCTTGATCTCATTGTCTGACGGGCCAAAATTCAGCAATGGCAGAAAGATGTCTGATAAATAGATGAAGCGCTCAGATATGGGCCATAAACATCAGGAGCCAGTATCTCAGATTCTACATAACTTTAAAGCCTGTCATTAACAAGTCTTCCTCCAGCTCTCTTGAACTCTCCACATGAGGCCAAGGGATCGCTGACCTCATCCCTAAAGAATGAGTTCATCATTGTTGATATAACCTCACTCAAACAACTGGAGTGAGCTTTGAAAGAAAGTATCGCAACCATTGATGTGGGTTGAGACTGATAAGGGAGAGAAAATGGAGGTGGAACATGTGTGTGAGCCAGAGGAACAGAGAGAGAGAGAGAGAGAGAGAGAGAGAGAGAGAGAGAGAGAGAGAGAGAGAGAGAGAGAGAGAGAGAGAAAGGATAGTCGACAAGGTAGCTCTTTACGGCTCTGCTGGGGAGCAGAAATACACTTCAGGAAGCTTAAAACATTTATTTGGCCTTATCTCTCCTAAATGGCTCAAATCATTCCTAATTGTTTGCACGTGTCTTTATGTTGAGCAGCTCTCAAAGCGCGGACAGTGACTTGACACAAGCAGCGAGGCAAAACGAGGGAGCTGTATGATAATAATTGGGTTTCCTGATGAGCGGATGAGCCAAAGTGTGCCACAAGGGAACGGCGGGTGAGATTAAACTGAGAGGAGACCCTGAATGTTGAGGACGAAGAGAGAGCTGGGGGAAGAAGAAGGTGGGGAAAGCGGAGAGGCGCACATGACGGCTGTGATGATAATGAGTCTGTCTCTGGTAAGGAAACGTTTAATGCCTTCCAGGTGCTATAATTACTTGGAAAGCAGGGAGGAGCAGACACTGAGACAAAGAGTGAAAGAAAGAGAGGAAAGAGAGAGAAAGAAGGTCATCCAAACCCATCACTCTACCAGTCCTTGTCGCGGTGTGCCTGAGCGATTTATTGACCATCCCAGGATGCACTCTGTCAGAGCAGACAGAGAGAGTGGAGGGAATGGATGGAGGAATGGCATGAAGGAAAGATGGAGGGAGGGAACGAGGGAGGGGAGGAGGCCAATATGAATGAGTGCGAGTGAAGGGATCTGTTTCCCTGGGCTCATTGATAATGACATACCTGCTTGGGCTGTCCGTTAGTCCTATAGCACACACTACTTAGGCTCTAACTGGAAAATCAATAGGCTCCTCTCTCAGAGGCCCCTTGCTGCCATGGCTCTTTCTGATTGGCAGCTGCAGCCGAAGGTCGTCCCTGGCGACCATGAGAGGTTGGCGGAGCAAACGGGAGGGGAGGGGTGCAGTCCCAGTAGTTTGACACTTTGGGGACAGCTTAACGATATGGAACTGGTCGCGACATAACACCAGGGTGGTTTTCTTTGACTGAGTGCCCACCTATTCAGCCACTCCAGCAAACCCTGGGTAGCTGTCACCACCCCACCAATTAGAGTTACCAATGGTCTTCTCAATAGGGGTTTCATCAGTGCATAGTCCAAGGTGGGACACTGACCTTTAACAAAAAAATTTAGTGGCCCTTGACTGAAGCTTTTTGGGAACATGGAGTGGATGTTTGTAGGAATCAGGCACAGCAGCACTGAAGCAGATCTGTTTAGTCTGTGAACTAAAATAGTCATGTTTTTGTGTTACCAGAGTAAGTTTGCATACATTACCAAACAGACTGGGCTGGTACTGTGTGGCAAAAATAATATGTCATTTCAAGTTAAGTGCCAGTATTGTGAAAATTACAGTGTATCAATACAAAATATTGCAATTTTGTATCATAATGTTAACTGCAGGTAATGGTATGGCATGTTCATTCACAATCATTTAACTATGCCTTGCTATTCCAATGAAAATGGCTTGTTGAACAAACATCAGGATGTAATATTAACTGAGTATTTATCTGCATGTCTATTTTTTCTACGACTTAATTCAGTTATATTTGTTTTTGCATGCATGTCTGGCCCATTTTCGGTGACATTTTTATTCACTTTTCCAATAACATTTGTCAAACAGTTAACAAATGCTCCATAAATACAGTCTGTATTACACCCTGATTGCAGTGGGGCTCTGAGGGAGGGTTGCGGAGATCCTCCAATCAGGTTTGTGCTGACATTCCTTTAACCAATCAGCTGGAAGGAGAGCCATTTCACTTCCTCATTCATGTAATATTAGGAGTCGCCAGGAGTGGCTATGCAACAATAACTCCACATGCAATATTGATGGCTTGTGTCTAAACACAGAGAGGGTGCTACTAAACACACACACACGCAGGCACACACACAGGCAAACACACTCACACATCTGCTCCATGACTTCATCATCAGTTTTGCTATCTGCAGAGCAGATGCAGAGGCCTGTCAAGCAATTAGTAGCCTGGGATGATTTTCTTTGGGCCTTCTATCGAGGGAGCAGCTGGGTCCATCAGGGCTTGGAAGACAGCGACAAAATGTGTGAACAAGAGCATCGAAAATGCACACTCTCTCTTCACGTGTGTGTATGTTTTGTAATTGAGCCAGTGAGTCACTTTCCCTGCACCTATCATGTTTCCAGAGAAAAAGAAAAACGAGAAAAAAGGAACACTCTAGCTAAAAATGCCTAGCGCTGACATCCCCCTCCCTTATCATTCACTTGGAAGTACAAAGCGCACTAACTCAAGCAGACATAGGAGTAAAACTGTTGCACATTTTTTTCTCTCTCACCGCCTAACGTCAAAGGGCCTCTGAACTCAATTTTGTGTTGTGTATTTACAACCAGCGATTGTTAAACAAACCCAATTTATTCTAATATGTTCACTGATGTAAGGCTATTCAGTTTGTCAGACGTTCTTCTTCAAATATCTCCACTATTCATACCAGGCCATAACATGGTAACATCTGAATGAATGCAGACATAATATGTAGACATCACATGGGCCGAGGTCTCTGTTAATTTGATTGTAGATCATTTTGCTGTAAATCACTTCGGAAGAGTAATACTTTATTATGCACTAACTGTATTTGTTTGTTTGTGTAGGTATATACTTGAAAGATTCAACAAGCAGATAAACCAGAGTGCCTAGAAATTATGTTCAGTTTTGACTTGAATTCAATTTCACTCCAAACATTTGGCATGCCATTCATTAAAAAATCCTCATACAAGGGGCTGAATATGTGTCCTTTGGCAAATGGTGTCTTGGAAGGAGTTACATTCATTGTAAACTGTGCTATAAAAACAGTGCAGTGTTGTATACACAGTAGCCAGCCACCTGGGGCTACTCAGGGTAATCTGGTAGCTCTCTAGCTGGGGTGAGGGAAAAGAAGAGATAGTGAGTGAGAGGGTTAAGAGAGACAGACAGGCAGAGTAAGGCTGGGAGGGTAGGAAAGATACAGAGAAAAGACAGAGGGAGAGAAAAGGAATGAGAAGCAGCAAGGTACTCATCAGCTGGCAGAGATTTGCAGAGGCATGGACACTGCTATGTGCCGGTGAGGGGATCAATGTGGAGTCGTCACACAGGCTCAGATCAGAGAGCTCTCTGCCAGGCCCCTGGTCTTTTCTCCAGTCAATATAAACCAGGGGAAAGCTCTTTAGGAACCACAGATAATTCTGGATGTTTTCAGGAGATAAAGAACGTGCAGAAGTAGAAAAAAAAAAGTTCCTGGTAGCCTCTGAAGCTGCTGGTTTTCCTCTGTTGGAGGACTAATGGTATCCTCTGTACCCACATAACCTCATAAATCAGGTCCCTTTATTTACATTTTAATCCATACATATCCTGACTATCTGGGATAAAAAAAATGGAACAAAAGTAGAATCCACGGCTCCCAAAGTTGCTTCCAGCTTTGCTTCTGTCTGGCACCTTAAGATTGGGATCATGTGCATGTTTTTTACTCTAATAATACTAAAATAAATAAATAACAATATATTTATTTAGAGAGGTTATTGAGATCTGTGCGTACACACAGAAAAGACAGTGTACACACACACACACACGTAGGCACACACACCCGTAAGGTGAACTCTGAACATTCAGAACTATGACTAACAAATACCTTCCAAAATCAACTGCCAAAAGAGAAAGAGTTAATGAAATCCATTCCAATCCATCCATTACCTTTTACGTTGTAAAAATATGGAACAGAACATGGTTTCTCAAGAATATATGGTTGGATGCATGGGTCAGAATGGATTCATAATGTCTTTAAAAGCCATTCTTACTGTCGCCATATATTTCATTAAGCTGCAGTTAGCGTGTCCTTCATAATATTTGGACACTTGCACTCCAAGTAGTGTCCATTAATCTCTCCGGACCTTTGTGCTTGATAATAAACAGTCAAACGCCCAGACATTTTTTTCTCATTTATTTCTCTCTCTTTCTGTGTTTTTCGATCGCTGAAATTCCAAGGCTACATTAGGATGACTATTCCTTCACTCGGGTATGATGCACAGGGAAGGAATGCCAAATCTCAACAGTTTAGCATTTCTTAAAACTTCACAATAAATCAAGGTAGCTGCTAGGTCGACTGTAGATTGTGTTGCCACAGCCTTTCTCTGTCCTAGCAGTTCTGGGAAACATACCCAAATGGGAGTTGCGTATTCATTTAAAAGCTCACAGTCAATCTTTTTATTATGTTAACTTCTACATAAAATACAAATGTCATGACACACTACCAAATGCTTCTCAGTAATGTCTCCCCTTGAATTTTTGTTCCTGCTCTGAATGTGACACTAAAACTCTCCACTGAGACCAGTGGCTCTTCTAGGTGGGGTGGAAAGCCCTGCTAATTCAATGTTAATGCAAATGATGCAAAATATTCACACACTATTTAATTAAAATGTATAACATATAATATATGTGCTGCAATTCACTGCCTGTGACCTAGATCAAACAAATAAGCCGTTTGTGATCCCAAGTAAAGCAACAAATAGGTGTGTAAACTCATGCATTTTACTTTATGAATGCAGGAGGTTATTTGTTCTCATTGACTTGAGCTCAGACATCCAGCAGGTTCACAGCTCCTTCCAGAATGAACTAAATGGTTAAATTCTGCAAACGTAATCACAAGGCACCTTCCACTCCCCAAAGCCTCATCACCACTTGAGGAAAAAGGCTACATGATGAAGTCCAGAGGATGTGCCAGTTGCAAGGGGGGGCTCATTAATCTTCGCCTTTTCTGAATTTTTTTTTGCGGCTTATTTTAGAATCCTTTGCACAGTTGGCTAATTCATTTCAGTAAATAAGTAGCTGGTAGGTATTGCTGAATCAATATTCTGCATCATGCTATACTATTTTTGTAGCAAGAATTAAAACTTCTACTTATTCAGAAGTTTTACATATACATACTAAATATAAAAGTTAGGCTAACATTTTCTTTCCATAAAACTTAAGAATAAACTGCCATCTATTGTTGTTGTATTGTTTTGTCTCCTTTGAAATTAGATTTAGCAAGGTAGGCTATGCAGCCTAACATGGACTGCAAACAAATACTACAGTACTGTACCGACATTTTCCATTATGCATAATATGTCTGTGCAGGCTGCTCATACAGTAGGCCTTGTCGTCTGTCATCAACATTTCACACAAAACATGTTCTCAATGTATTACAACTTTGCTATTTGGATTCAGTAATGTTCTCTGATTATTACTGGAACATATCTTCAGAGATTACAGGGGAACGTTTAGACTATATTGAAAACTTGTGTCCATAATTCAATTCCTGTAAAACGGAGGGGACCCGACCGGGCTACAGCTGGCACGTGCAAAGAGGTTTTGTCAACTGTTCAAAAAAGCTACGTTTTGAAATTAAAACACTTTTAAAACTGAAACCGTAAAGCCTCGAAAGAGCGGACATATGAAAAACGCACAGAATGTCCAAATAACTCTCTGTATTTAACGCCAAATGACCGCGACCTCATTAACTCGAAGGAAAACAGCACCGGGAGACACCGGGTGCGAGGGGCGCACAGATACACCAATACGTCGCAAAAAACTTCATTGCGTGCTTTTATTTTTCCATCATGCTTTAGGCTAAATGTGTGTGAATATGTCTCACACTCCAGCCCCTTGTCTCCGGGAGCAAGTGATGGCTTCTTAAGTCCTGCAACATGAAGTCCGAGGTGACAAGGGGACTTCAATTACAACCTCCGAGACCCCGACTTAAATTATTCAGGATGGACAAGGTTCACGGCGATAAACCGATGGGCGCATTAACGTCTGAGTTTGAGGGAAACCGCGGAGACCATTTTATTCATCTAAAAAAAACCACTGTGTAAATAATATAGGAAACGTTTAATCAAATCAAATTAATTAGTCAGTTAAAAATGTTAATCAAGTGGATGACAGTAACCTCAAACCGTCTCACGATTTCAATTGTTAGTCTTGGCCAATCTAATTCGAGTTTTTCTGAGCCTAAGCTGCAGGTGCACTATACGCATTCACTTAAAATGTATATAAACGAATTATAATTGCAAAATACCCAACAGCATAAAATATTCCCCGATAGTTTGAAAGAGATAAAATTTAATATGGATATAACATATATAAATCCTATCGCTGGGCGACTTATCAGCCCAGAATTAAAAAAGAATTGGAAACTGATCCTAAATGGGAAGAGGATTATTTAAAACATAACAATATAAACAGGTGTTTCAGTTGTCTACGCAGTTTTAATTTCATTCACAAATATTGTGCTTGCTGAATCAATTGGTCTCGTGAGATATGCTATTTATGCTCTAGCCTACCATTGCCTTCAGTGTCAAGATATTTCATTTTTGGTGCTTACAAAGCAAAAAGGCACAAAAACACAGTTAACCTAAACGCCAATAACATACAGGATTTCAAGAGTTAGCCCAATACAGACTACAGTTGTTTCAGGATAAAAGTGGGGTAGGAGAATGCTATGAAACATGAAGGCAATGCAATGAGAATAAATAAAACTTGGTGTCAATGGGGGGAAATACTGCAATTTCTATGCCCTTCAAACGGGAGGAAAACACGAAGAAACACATTCTGTTAAAACAGGGAGAAAGAGCGAGACTTATCTGCAGAACACAAGCAGGTCTAAAGTTAAAAGCTGTCACAGACCCGAGTCACACTGTGCCCACTCTCAATTCCCCAATCCTCGTTACGCACAGGGCGAAATTGCAGGCAAAGAAAAACAATTGTCGTGGGGGGGGGAAAAATATGCTTTACTTCTAACCTGGGTAGTGCACACTGGCTGCAGTCTGTATAAATGTAGGTTTATCTTTCCCTGTGTCGACCTGGGAGCAGCGGGCAGCTCCGTGCGCCCAGATGCTGAGAGGCGGACTGGATGCCTCTGCTGCAGGACTGTCTGTCTCTGGCTGCTCTGATTGGCTGCCCGCACTGACAGCTCTGCAGATGATTGCAGGAGGAGAAGCCCGACCCCTTTCACTCTTGCTAAGGGAACCATTCATAAACTACACAAGTCCAGCTCACACAGCTGAGTGTGGACGAAAGTGAGCGGGGGACAGAGGAGAGAATAACAGTTTTCGTGCGCAAGAAGAGATGAGTGGTCACAGACGGTGTTTTAGCCTTTAGCGTCTGCAGCCCAGGACACGGATGGTAACCGGTAACCTGAATCTGAATCTACTTAGCCGTAGTGGAAGTGCATATGAGTTGGACTGATATTTAGTAGCCTATTACGTTGCATCCCTATCCGTTTCCTCCTCCTTACACTGACGTCCATCCGCTGTAAAGCAAAAAAAAAACTTTGATTATTCATTTTTACTGCACGGGGAAGCATTTGCCTCTGGCTTTACCGGTAAGCATTGGATCCGTCAACCTATTGCGACTCTCCGGTGTACAGCCCGGACCTCTGCCCAAACATGATTGCGACGCAGGCAAAACTGGTTTACCAGCTAAACAAATATTACAACGAGAGATGCCAAACTCGCAAAGCGGCCATTGCGAAGACCATCAGGGAGGTTTGTAAAGTGGTGTCGGATGTCCTGAAAGAGGTGGAAGTGCAGGAGCCCCGTTTTATCAGCTCCCTCAGTGAGATAGAGGCGCGCTATGAGGGGATGGAGGTCATCGCCCCCAATGAGTTTGAGGTGGTGCTTTACCTCAACCAAATGGGGGTGTTCAACTTTGTGGACGACGGCTCCTTGCCCGGCTGCGCGGTGCTGAAGCTGAGTGACGGCCGTAAAAGGAGCATGTCGCTGTGGGTCGAGTTCATCACCGCCTCGGGCTACCTATCAGCCAGAAAGATCCGCTCCAGGTTTCAGACTCTGGTAGCGCAGGCCGTGGATAAATGCAGCTACCGCGACGTGGTTAAAATGGTAGCGGACACCAGCGAGGTCAAACTACGGATCAGGGAGAGGTATGTGGTGCAGATCACCCCCGCGTTCAAGTGCACTGGGATTTGGCCTAGGAGCGCAGCTCAGTGGCCCATGCCCCACATCCCCTGGCCCGGTCCTAACCGGGTAGCCGAAGTCAAAGCCGAGGGTTTCAACCTCCTCTCCAAAGAGTGCTACTCGTTAACGGGGAAGCAGAGCTCAGCTGAGAGCGACGCCTGGGTGTTGCAGTTCAGCGAGGCCGAGAACAGGCTGCTGATGGCCGGCTGCAGGAAGAAATGTCTGTCCATCCTGAAGACTCTGCGGGACCGTCACCTGGAGCTGCCGGGACAGCCGCTCAACAACTACCACATGAAGACCCTGCTGCTGTACGAGTGCGAGAAACACCCGAGAGAGACCGACTGGGACGAGTCTTGCCTCGGAGACCGACTCAATGGCATCCTGCTGCAGCTCATCTCCTGTCTGCAGTGTCGCAGATGTCCCCATTACTTCTTGCCAAACTTGGACTTGTTTCAGGGAAAGCCTCACTCAGCCCTGGAGGCTGCAGCCAAGCAGACGTGGAGACTAGCGAGGGAAATCCTCACCAATGCTAAAAGTTTGGACAAATTATAATTTGACTGTCGAAGTAGTGCCGAGAGACATTTGGGATAACACTTCAAAGAGGAGGAAAAGGTGATTCTCCAACTGATTCTCCAAGCAATGTGAAAAAATCAGTAACAAAATAATGAAGCGAGCAAACTTCGAGAAAACCTTTTTACAATATGGAGCAATTGGGCCATTGCCAGAGAGAAAGTGAAGGTACATTTTCAGCTAAATGTAATAACTTTTAGTTGTCTTGTTTTAAATGTTTTCACAAAGTGAAGAAACGTTTATTTAAATATATGCACAAAATCGTTAAGTGAAAGAATAAAATGTAGCGTGCCAAGTTCAAATTTTTCATTATGTGACTTAAAATGAAATGTTAATAAAACGTTGCAAATTAAATTACAACTTGGCCTTGTGTTTTGACATGTTTTGACAGCTGAGAGACAGGCAAATCTTGCATTTCATTTTGTAATTGTTTGATGAAGAGAATCATTAAATTATTCACTTCAGTGAGAGAAAACATTATCTGAGTGGTCAACATTAGAAAAGGAAAGTAGAAAAATGCTTTAACAAAAGTTAAAGATTTGCTCATCATGGAACTCGCAGAGCCTACTTTTAGCCCATAGGTTATTTTTACAGTACTTCAGAGGCTCAACAAGATTTTCGCATGAATGTAAATCAAGCCATGCCTGTTATTCATATGGGCCTGAGAGAGAAAACCCAAGTCAGCCACACGATGCTGGCATTGCCTTCTCTTTCACAAGCAGCAAAAGAAGAGGGCCTACAGCAAAAACTGAAACCTCAACCTCATTAATTGTTGTTTTAGTGCAGTATAGGTAGTATAATGACTCCTCTATTGTTAAGTTTATTTGAATTAAATCTAATATTTAATTCCGTTCAAATAGAATTTTATATTAGGATTATTTCCCTATAATTACACAATTGTATATATCTATTTTAATCCAAATAAGCTAACTTCATGGAGTGTTACATTACAAGAGAAGACCAAGGTGAACAAACACACAACCACCTGTAGGTCAACAGTCTGCTACTGTAGAACTAGTTAACGTGAAGTTTCTTAATTTTATTCCAAACGCCACTGTTTTTTTTCTTCAATACAGTATTGCTCTCAGTGTTGTCCTCATAAATGCCATCGGCTCAGTGAAATAACAAGCTGCATGCTGCAGACATGTTGACAGTAATAGGGTTGATCAGTGCTCAGCAAGGCCTCATGCATTGCCGTTTGGTTTAAGTTTTCTCCTAAATGTGTTTGGTCGTTCATTTATTCAAAATGGGTTGAATTTGTTATTCATATTAAACAATAATCAGCACTGTCTAGTTATGAATATGGTTTAAAATAATTTACAAAATATACCTAACATAGGTAAAAAAATATATATATATATATATATAAAAAAGTAAAACATGCATAATCTGTGGACTGACAATAGCTTTATAAAGGTTAAATCAAAATATTGGAGAAAATATATTTTACAGAAGAAAATGGAATAGATTCTTTCCCTCCCAGTTAAAATACAGTTATGACAACATAACCACAGACAGGCTGACAAGACTTGAAGCTCCTCTTCGCTATAGGATTATCACATGTTGAGACAAACTAGGGAAGATAATAGCAGCTGCTTATTTAAAATAATAATAATAAAAGGTATTTAAAATATCTGTCCATGTTCCATGTAGAGATAAAGCCGGCTTAATGGCATTTACCAGGGTTAGGGAAGCCGAGGGTGGCTTACAAGTGACAATTTGAGGCGTGATCAATGGAGCTCAAGTCCCTGTGTCTTACCTTTGGATCGATGGCCTTGAAGCCGGGCTCTTCTTCATCCACCTCGAAGTAGAGCTCGGAGGCGGTGATGGACAGGGTGCCTCTCACCACCGCGGCCGGAGCGACCAGCTGCGCGCCGGTGCTCAAGTTTACTGGGCCTGCAGGACACACGCCGAGAACAGGGCCGGTCAGAGAACAAGCACTGCGCTCCCGTCTCATCTCTCCATGCGAGAAAGACGCAGCTTTTTCAAAAACAGCACCAGCAGTGTAAAGGTAAACATATAAAACTCAACAAGGGAAAGCGCTGACTTTGATGGCTCTTTGGCTGCAAAGGGCACAGAAAAAAAATAAAGAAAAAAAAAGAAACAAAACGCTACGGGCCTATAATCCTGGACACGGTTAATTAATGAGGGCGAAGTTGCTGAGTGGGTGAGAGGAATGGAAAATAAAGACATAAATTAACTATAACGCTAACACGTGTTTATTTTTATGCACAAATTAATGGATGTATAATGTCTACGTTAAAGGGGCAATATTATTAAAATGACAAAGATATTATGGCTAGGTCAGACATTGCCTATAGTCTTCCTCTTTTTGGTAATCCACACGCCTAGGCTACTTGTCGATTAGTGTAGGCTAGATACGCTAAGAAAATGAAAAAATATAGGCTGTCGATATGCCTATGGTCCTTTTGGTCTTTTGTCCTAAAATAAAATACATTACTCTTAACACTCCCACTAAAATAAAACGTCAAAACTGGAAACCTTTGAGGCAGATCTGTCAGAAAATAGAATCGACTGTCCATCAGAATCCATTGATTGCGGGCTGGTGGGTGAAGCTCTGTTTAATCTCTCATCAATCTTAATTTATGCCAGTATGACAATGAGAGCCCTGCTCTGGGGAGCTGTGGGTGTAAGCTCTGCCCGGCTCTGCAACATATGCAGGGGCTTTGTATCTGCAGATGTGCGCTGGAGAAAAGGAGGCTCGCAGCCCGGCTTGATTTCCCTAAGCACCCTCACTCATGCAAACGGATGGAATAAACAGATATATTCATTTCTCGGCCCGCCGTCCTCGCGAGTATTAACATGTTATCCGTGGGGTGAAATAACATTTTTTCATTCACTCAAACTCATTCAATTACACTTGAATCAGACAGCTGCTTGAGAGAGGAGAAAGTGAGGTTCCTGTCGAGGAGAACCACGCTCGACAATTTCTACTCTATCTCTCAACACACGTCACTTTATTAGACAGGATTCAACGTTTAATCCTATTGTCATCCAATTGCGTTATTTTAATAGCGCTCTGAGCCCCGTTTATGCAGCTTAGTCTAGCAAGCGCGCTGTCACTGAACATAAAAATGCGGATTATAGTGCAATCCGATTAGCGGACTATGATATTTAATTAGGGTCATTTAAATAACAGAGATATCAGCAGCAATAAAGGTTTGACCAAATCAGGATAAACCGACCAGAAGTTGGATCAAATTAAAGAGCGGGCCTGCCATGTTGGATCGGGCGGATTGGCTTTTGCAGGGAAGTTTTTCAGCCAATGGGTTTATATCATGCTGCTTTTCTTGAATCGGCTAATGCCCCTATTCAGGATAATCTCCCATGCAGGCTGCTGCTGGATAAAAAATAATGGTGTTCTGTGCTTTGCTTCAGGCCTAGACTACAGCCTGTGAAGCAGACCTAGCAGTGCTGAAGATGTGTGTTTTCACCCGCCCTCTCCTATCAAGTGCATAGGAGAAGATGCAAAGCTAAAGCGATCATTGGGGCCATAATGAAAAAGACTTGTCAGAGGTAATGGTGGGCAGTAAGAAGGTGATCCCCCCTCATTAGGAGGCTGGAAACCCGTTTTCCCTACACATCAAAAGCCCGCACGTCCTGCCATTAGGTCAAAGAACGAAACTTATACATTTTATACAGAAATCACAGCAAAAGGTCATATGGGAAAGATTATAGTGATACCACAGGAGATAAAAAAAAATCCAAGTATAAGGTCACTATAAAGTCAGTGTTCAGTACAACAGAAGCAATATGAGTGCTTATAGGGAATACAGTGATTTTTTGTTTGGGTGGGATGAAGGGAAAAGAGGAAGGAGGAGGAGGAGGTGTGAGAGAGAGACGTGAAGAGGATGAGCATCTTTACCTGTTAAGTTCTCCAACTCCTTTTCGTCTACGGACGACAGAGTGTCATCGTCTCCGTCCAACAACGTCTCACTCTCCGAGTTTTGATTTCCCAGAGCTTGACTTCTGATGGACTGCTTGCCTTTGAGAATATCCTCCTCAGAAGCTGGAGGGGGGAAAGGGTCTTTTTTTATTTTACCCAAAACATATTATAGACACAAGATCATATATTATAGACCTATATTGATTTCGGAGCCATATTGTACAAAAAATATTAGAGTCTATTTCATTGCAAAGTTTGACGGCATTCCAAGTTTCAATGATCACATGGTTCGAGCATTTTTCTTTTCCTTTTTTTTTTGCACTGAACTGAAACTAAATACCCGACTGAGATTTCAGTTCACAAACAACACATTTCAGCAGATTAATCATAACCGATAACCAATGCAAACAGTAAAATCACGACGAAAGAGACGTTAACACCAACAGGTTTTGCAATATCCCGGCTAACCCTTGACATGTATTGATAACACAGTTATAAACACAGAAGAAGCAGTTGTGACATTGTTACAATTTGGATTAGTCTACAGATAAGCTTTCGGGCCGGTCCATGATCTTTGTGGGGTTTCACTGTCTCTACATTTCCTGTCACTGTGTGTTAAATAATAAAACACAAATGGCATGGAACCTATCTTTAAAATGAGCTATACAACTTTTCTTTTTTTTTTTTTTTTAACAACTATAGCTTTTTACCCAGAGGTGTAGTGGTAAATATAAAGGTAAACTATGACTTCCAATAGGTAATCATCACAATCAACACAAAAAATCCAATATATTTTTAGAAAAATATTCATTTAGCTATTCTCATAAAACTTGCATTAATTTGAAACTATTTAGTATGATGCATAATATGAAGTTAGATCATTAAGGTTGTTTTTTCTGCTTCAAAAGGAAAACTGATTTTAAGTGGGTTTACCCTCTCTATAACCACTTGCAAAGTTGATCAACAGCGATGCTTGACCATCTTGATTGCAGCCATTTGATTTTGAAGTTAAGAGCAATGCATTTCTGAATCAAACTTGGAAAGCTGCATGCAGGAGGACAAACCGACAGACACAAAAGACATAATGGCATAATCCTAACCCTAAATACACAGCCAACCCTCACTTTGCATTATGCCCTTAAACGCACATCAAAACAAATGGCATTTCACCCAAAGATTAGCCAATCACATTTTAACAAAGTGAGGGTCGCACACTGCCCATTTTGATTCCAACTGAACATGACTTGAGGTTCCAAATGGATTATTTAAAAAAAATGGTAATCTGCAAACATTTACAGAGCCCTGCATTCCCCAATGGTGCATGGTAAGGACACGCACAAGTACACAGTGCAAAGTGAGGACTGGCAAGTATTCCCTCTTTGTAAACATAGTTGGCAATACACCAAGTCCTTTTGCAGCCTCTGTGTATATGTGTGTGTGTGTGTTTTCTAATCCAGCATTCTGGTAAAAGCAACACAGTTTTTATGCATCAAGTCACTGAACACATAGTTGGTGGATTTTTTTTATTTTTTTATCATCACCTGAGGGGAGATCAGTTGCATTTCCTAAAAATGCACAGCCGCATCATGTGGCTGTGTACTTTGAAATTGTTAGAAGCGGGGCTGAAAAATCTCTTGTCATGGAAATATGCAGCTCACTGATATTTAGAATGGTCTTCCTGTAATTAAGCCTCCCTGGAGAATTCTTTAGTTAGCAGCACTGAAATTACTACCAGCTCCCCTAATACGTACCACATGCCATTGTATTCACACCAAGCAAGTGGACAGGGGACTTGTCAGATGAGCTTAAAAAACAGAGATGTATTTGAACTTCTGTGCATTCCATTGTAAACATGCTCAGCAACTCTCACCTCACAATTCAGCCACTGCTAACATATGAACCCTTACCAAATACACAGGATCTGATGCAACTGCACCCTGTGGTGGGGCCATCCAAAACCCTGCTACTTCTGTTACCCCAAACATAATTTATTAATAGCTTCTCAATTAACTACAGCACAACTAGTGAACCAATTGTTTGACCGAGATTTATTAGACGTAGCAGGAAAAGCTATTCTAACTAGATTTATGCCATATATCACCGTGTACAGATGAAACAAATGTGCACATAAGTGGTGGTCTATGTCGTAACTTTTCACTTGTTTTATTCCTCACAGGTAAATATTCAAACATTTTAATTCTGTTATTCTGACAACCATGGGGGTGCAGTGTGTGTGTGTGTGTGTGTGTGTGTGTGTGTTGGGAGGGGGGTATGTGAACCTTGCATGCCCATGAAATGGCTGTTCTGCTTTAGCGACACAAGGTTTCAACAGTTGGACTTAAGGTTTCAACAGTTGGACTTAATCTAAGTGTGTGGGGTGTGAAATAAAGAATTATTTCTAATAACAATATTGTTATTTCTAATAACAATAACACCAGTAAAAATCAGAAGTGCAAAACAGTGTTTTGAATTATATATTCAAAACCGTGACAAACATCTCACTTATTAAACTTTAAGCTATCATTTAAGTATACATTCAAGCATTGTAACAAGAAATGCCAACAATGAACAATCTCTGCAATGAGCAGGTATGCCACATTAACAAAATATCCACCCAGGCACTTCAACCTAATCACTCATCACACAAGGAGCAGAAATGTGCATAAATCCCAGCCAGGTTACACTTTTTCAAGACCCCGTTTCCCTACTGAGAGGTTCAACTATACCTGCTTATACAACTCAAGGCATGCATGGTCACAGCAATTAAATTGTCAGAATTAACAAATTTGTTTTTAACAAGACTGTAGCCAGGAGTGTGGTCATGAGGCGAGTATTGATTACCAGAACAGAGACATTAGTCTTCAGGTATTTACTCTGCCACCTCTGGTACACGGGCCCCAGACCAGACCAAATCAATCCCCAGAAAAGATGGCTCTTTCCAGCCGTAAATACATAACAGCCTACTCAACCCTACTGGCAGCCACACGCTCTCCAGTGAAAATCATCTTGGCTGGGTATGAATGATCACAGTTGTCCATATACTAAATACAGAAATGCACGTTTTTCTCCATGTTTAATGGAAAAGAGATAGGTTTTATCGAAAGGTTTCCTGTTCTTAAAAAGGGGAAACTCTGTTACTGACTCAAGAATTTATTTTCTGTACATAATTTATTTAATTCAGAACAGTCCTGCAGATTTCATAACCGTGAGTGAGATTTGAAAAGTGCTACCACAAGTAGCTGGAAAATAGGGTAAATTCAGGCTTGATCATATACTAAATATTTTCTTAGAGAGTGAGACTGCATTTTCCTTCTCCATCTGATGAAAATAATTACAGCCAGATATGACCTTTGTACTCTGTTTGAAAACTCAGCCCTGCATTCTCGTCTTGAGCCGCACTTCCGTAACAAATGTCGGGTCGACTAAAACAAGACGAAAGGTTACATCAGAAAATGGACGCCGTCAGGCTTCAATGTCAAAGAGTTATTTTAATGATATATTCCCATACTTCAGCCATGCAGGCAGTACACTCTCTTGAGGTAGCATACCCTTGCCACTACTGGCTGGTGGCTATTTTTACACAGACCTGACTTTGAAACCAAATATCGTTTGGAGGAATTTGTCTTCCCCGGTGATGAATATATGCAGTATGCAAGCTGAAATGGTTTAGAGTAAAATAGAATACCATATCGAATATCTGAATGACAAATTCACGGTGCAAAAGACTGAGAATACCTTTGACACATTTCCTTCAGCTAATAGAACTCAATAAAGAAGTACAAGTGATATGTCGGTTCTCTCTGTTGAGCTAGCACTGAAAGGGAAAACAGGGAGGTAGAGAGGATTTAAGATGGAGACAAGGTAAAACTCAGAGGCTTGCTGCAGAAGAAATGCGACCAGCTGCTCTCTGGTCCCACTCTCCAGCTGCCTCCACACCGCAGCCATTACTGCAGAGCAGAAAGTCTCCCAGGATTCTGAGATCCCCAACACTTATTGCTTTTAGATCACATTCTTATTGACTCCTGTCACACCAGCCATTTGTCTTTGGGAATGATGTCACATTTAGGGGGACTTTTGCAGGTGACATATTGAAGACATTTTTGGTGCAGAAACAGACCTTTATTGAGGAGAGTAATTGATTGAGCTGGTAAATCGAGGCGCAGCATGACTCTGATTGCAAACCCTGGTGTGCGCTGGAATGGCAGGATACTATCTTAGCAGAAATAAGGGATTACAGCAACTCCAGAAGAGAAAAGTGACTCATAACGCGAATGCAGGAGCATGTGTCATCTAGATATTGTGGCTAAAGTGACTGTTGGGAATGTTACGTTGTTCTCAGTCAAACTTTATTGGAAATCTGCACCTGTTCTTAAGGACAAGTGCGCAGAAACAATGGAGCAAGGTGAGCATTGATTGGACCTAATTCCAACACTAAAGGAAAAGGTAATCAATACTGTTGGTTTTAATGACAACTCTCTATTCTGGGTAATAGAAAAGTATTGATGAAGTTGTTTTAAACCGCATTCAATTTTCCTCATCTGTGAGAGGCTCCAATTACAATGTGGAGTCATTCTTCAACTGCAAGGTATTGTAAATTATAAATTGTGTTTCCCCTGCGTAATATTAAACCTGCAAAACAAATATGACTTGGATGTATTATGATTATACTACACATTAGTTCAATTTTACCTTTCACATAGTGCAAAAGAATGTGTTGCAGACATAATATGACAGTATTGGCAAATCAAATAACCAAGAAAAAAGGGACAAAATCAGAAGAAAAAATCCCAATATGACCCTTCATTCAAATGCAAGACTCGCAACAAGGAAAAATAGAAAAGGGAGAGCTTGAATGTTACTTACCATTAATATCAGCCACTGCCATGCAACAAGAGAAAAGAATAAACAAAAATTCACATTTCATCTCTGAAATTTCATACCTACTCACAGTTCAAACAAGACTTTCAGAGTAAAGGCAGGAATGCTAACACTCTTTGCATAATGGGAGGTAAGGTAGGAAATTACCTGTGTGAAATTCAAATGAGGGTGCTATTTTATTGTGTCTTGTGGTACAATAAATCTTTTATTGCAATGGTAGGGCTAATTTTTATTGCCTTGTACCTGGTGCTACCACCATGTGAGCAAGGCAGGCGACACATACAACAGGCAGGGGTGCAGGACGGGGTGCTGGGACTGACCGTGTTCGGCCGCGGCTTTGAGCGTAGCCTCCGAGTGAGTGGATCCGAAGGGGTTCCTGATGAAGCGACGTCGGCGCCTTAAATCGTCCTCCCAGTAGTCCAGGCGCCAGAACTCCCTCGGCCGGCTGCAGCGAGACAGAGGTAGCACATGTGTTAGCAATTACCAGCCAGCATGGTATAGCAGCCCAGCATTAGCACTCGGTCCGACCGAGCGTACATAAAGCCAGCATTGTTTTTGCTGTGTTTTTTTTTTTTTTGTACTCTCAGAATCTCGCTTTCAAAACTCTCACTTGTACACAAGCTTAGACCCCAAAATCACTGTATCCCTGTCCTTGACAATGACAATATCTCCTTCTCAGAGGCTAAAGTGTTGTCCCCAAGATATTTTTGCTCTTTTTTCCTCTTTCTTTTTCTGAAGGTGCATTGAGTACATCACAGTGGAATGGGCGAATGACAGAGTGATCATTTTCCACACACTTTTTGTGGCACGTGCTCCCTTTCTAGGCTCATTTCAAGCCCAGCAGGATACCTCTTGTCAGGACCCACGGCCAGCCGAATAGGGAGAAGGCCATTACAAACACAGAGGAGGGGGTGGATAGCATTACCAATATTAATCAATGTCCATAGCCTCCATTTTTCTTTCCAATTTACATCTCCCTTTACCCGGCTTGGTCAGTAAATCATTCTGACTCTTAAGGCAAAGAAAGTGTTAACTTTTAATGAGGAGTCACTGCCATATAGCATTGTGCGTGTATAGTACCTGTCTATAATGAAATATTACTTTTATTTTGAAAGGGATTTAATTAAAATATAATCTAAAATATTAATTACCTATACGGCCCAGAGGCACAACACAGCATAAGAAAACCATTTTCCCCCTCACATCAGCAAAGTTTTTTTTTTCTCCAGTTCAAAAGCTTTTTTAATCTGAAGAACTAATTTTTAGTATGCAGCAAAGCTGCTCATTTGTCAGTTACACGTTTTGAAACTGTAGTACTTGAATGTAAAAACTCAGCTCATGTGTTAGTGATTTACTACTCAGGTGGGAAGGGCAAAACAACATGCACTTGGTTCTTCAGTGAGATTACATTCTGATTGTCTTGAGTCAAACATTTATTTCACTTGTGCTAAATGTTCTCATGAGAAAAATACCCCTAGGAAACGAGCAAATCTGTATTTAGGTTCGTACTGAGGTAGTACTGAGGTTGGTTTTAGGTTGGTGTTAAGCAACAAATAGTCCCAAAGTTACCATGGTTTGGTGAAATAAATGTCTTCATGTCCATTGTGCTAAGTGAAAGTGAAAATAAGTTTTATTGTGCAACAGGGTCCCAAAACCCAAGAAATAGAAATCAAGATAACAGCCACCCACAAACCGCTGAGATACACACCAGTTTTTTTTTTAGATATTCCACAGACTAACCTTCTCAAAGTATGCTGATCCTTGAAACCAGAAAAAAAACAAAAGCTCTTATCTCATGACTCTTGCAAAACAATGCATGAGTCATGAGATAACAGTTTTAAAAAGAAAAAGATTTTTGTGAAAGAAAAAAATATCTGACAAAAGAAAAAAAAAAGGAAAAAAATATCAAGGTTAAAACAATATAAAAATTTCTAAAATAATGTTAACAATAAAATCCATGACCAGGTTATCCATAAAGTAAGTGGTGGCAGTTCATCCTGTGATGGTGCAGTAAGACACAGTTTATGGTTTCAGTGGCATAGGCTATGAGGTGAGAACCCCAGCATACTTTATGTGATCTACTCTTGAACGCTGCTCTGGCCGGAGGCTCCTCACAAATCTTCAGTCCAACACCAATGATCACACTGGGGCCTCTAAAAGGGGAAGGGGCTTTACGCAAGAAAATAAATACAATTTCCAAGCGGGTCCTTTAAGACCTCTATGCCCTGGCTAATGAAAACCATTAATTACTTGATTTATCTGGACAAAAAAAGCTGTCTCAAAAGGCAGGATGAGGAGAGAGTGCAGAGAAGAGGAAGAAGAGAGCTAACTGCTCATTTCTTAAGCCTGGATGTAAAGCACTCTGCAGAGGGAATTTAATTCAATGTGTAGGAAATGGTTCTGGAGTACAAACTACAACAGGAAAAATGCTTCACTGTACAAGCAAAGTGAAGACTGCCAAGTAGTGAAATGAAAATATTTTTTGGCAAACAGGAATATAGATTTAGTATATTCAGAGCGGTGAAAGTGTGTGTGTGTGTGTGTGTGTGTGTGTGTGTGTGTGTGAGAGAGAAGGGTGCATGTTGGAAAGACACAAGGGACGCAGGCCTGTGCAGGACCAGATTTCTCCCCAGCCACAAAGACCCTGCTCCGTGTTTGCATGTGATAGTCTCTGTACGCAAATGGCCACTTCATCATCCTGCCTCCTATGGCATTCATCTATGAAAATAATTATCAAGGTTGTGCATGGCGCACAGCCCCGAATCAGGATGCACTCGTCTCTCATCCTGTGGAAGGGGGGGGGGGGGGGGTGTCTGTACAATACACACAATACGCATTAATCCATCAGGAGGGCAGCCATTGGGCGGAGTAATTAGTCGCGGTGTGGGGAACTACCTCTGCCAGTCATATTCATCCGGCGCACGGCGAGCAGGCGACAATGGACGTCCGAATGATGGGGTGCTAGAAGACCTGGACGGACGATGGAGGATACCTCGTCATCAATCCCCGATGAGCACGCCGCTGTAACAAGAATGGAGATGTACGCCGCTACGCAACCCCCCCCCACCCCGCCCCCATACCACACACTGAGTGTGTTTCCACAAAGATGATAAATTATTCAGAGCTCATCCATCCTTCCGGGGCATCCTTGGCAGAATTTACTGAAGCACCATTCTTCAAAATAACAACAATTAAAATAACAAAGGGCCAGCGTTGTGCTGCGGCTCACACAAACCACTCGCGTAATTAGTAATTAGTTCGGTCATAAAAGGTGTCTGGGAGGCCGTTTCGTTAAGCCTGCTAAGAAGCGACTGCTTCTTAGGGAGAGAGACGCAGACAGAGGCAGAGACAATCTGACAGAGGGAGCGCATGTTCTCGAGATTGTGTGTAATACTAAAACGTATGTTAGTGTGTGCAAGCTGTGTGTGTGCAAGCAGTGTGTGTGTGTGAGCCTGTCTGTGTTAAGGAGCATAGGAGAGCGTGCCGAGTTGTTCCCAACCTGTTTAATGTAGACCACATTGGCTACTGATGAAACAGGGTCCGGGAAACATTTATGTGAGGTAGTAAAGAGTAATTACCTTTATTTCTTTTAAAGCATCATTTGGATGCTCTTCAGGACTCTGGAGTTGTAAATTTGAGGAAGTTTACCAACACAGAGGAAGACTGGGGGAGATCAAGTTTCTGCTTTTATGTGGCCCTGATGCTCTTTCTCCCTAATGAGTTAATTGTACAAACAAAACAGTTGTGCCTTCATTTAATAAACTTAAGCCCAAAGCATCAACAGACTGCAAGGGGATATTTTACTGGTGGGCTCTTTAAAATTTCAATTGCACTAGTAAATTGTCCATTTACATCAAAACAGAGCAGGCGTCCAAGTAGATTTGGCATGGCTAGGTGACATATTAAACAAATGGTTTAATTGTAGGGAGTGTTCAGTATGAGAGCTGGCTTGAAGTCCAGGATTAATGAAATGTTGTTTGGAGAGAACAGTGTTGAGAAAAGGGCCAAGTGAACTACATTAACTAGGCCCTCTACAGTATCTGAGCCCTGACCTATGCACAGCATAAACACACTGTAAATTCAGTTTGTTTGTAATTGGGAAAATAAATGCCTTGCAAGAGTTCAAGAACAAACTAAAACTAAAAGAACAACTGTGAATGAGTATGAGCATAATTTTCCATTTGTGCTTTTTTTTTTTTTTTTAAAGATAATGATGTGTGAGCAATGTTTCAGAAAGTGGTGCCGTTAACGGCTGTAAGCAGCGATTTGATGTTTACATGTGTTCTGTTTGCATGTGTCTTAGGGAGTATCAAGGCTCAATCTATCATTTTTTCAAGTATATCATTTAAAGGTATTGAAGATCAGATTAATATAAACATACTTTAACTTTGATAAACTACATAACAATAAACAAAGCCAGCAGTTGGGTGACTGCGGGTCAAGTATGGCACCACAGGTCACACTACAGTTTCATTAAGGGCCTTAAGGTCTCATTTTATCAAACATTTCTGGTGAGTGTTATCCGCCTTATCAGCAGTTTAAGAAGCATATTTAGCAATTTCAAGCAAAAAAAAAATACAAAAAAAAAATCTTGAATTGCTAATGATCTAGCACTGAGTCAGCAATAATGGTAGATTTACTGACAGAAAAGTATAAATGACAACATGATATGACAGCTAATGACTAAAATCCCATTACTTGAATATAACCAGTGTTTTTAAAGCACTTGTCAATAAAACACAGTCAATGATATTGATTGTTATCTAAAAGGCAAACATATTACATTTAACTAAATTTAAACCCTTATTTCAGATTGCATATATTTATATAAACCTCATTTGTTTGATTCTTGTTTACATTTTATTTTTCTTTGCTGTGCACCATTACCATTTGCTGCTGCGTCAACCTAATTTTCCCAGTGTGTCATTAAAGTTTCATCTTTTTTTTTTTTTATCTTAAATGTAAAAACAATTTAGCATTACTTTATGAAAAAAAATATTACCCATGAAACCCCAAAACAAACAATCCTAATCCACTACAAAGTCACATAAACCTCCATTAATCATCACACAATAATGGGATTCTAAGTAGTTGTGTATGAGGGCCAATATGGCTTATCGTTCCGTGGAAGCTCATCACACGGCCAGTTTAAACATGATAATAGATTCTCTCTGCAGGTCCTGAAAGTTTGATAGCAGTGCTATTTCAATGGCACAATTGTTCTTTTTCTGACAAGGACAAACGATTGCCATCCATCAAGATCCAATCAGACGCGATGTCCAGAGGCAGATGCTTCACACTTCTCTTAGTTCTTAAATGCTATTTTCAGTCTTTCAATGTTTTTTTTGTTTTTTTTCACAATATATTAGAACATGTGAAGCATCATGACTGCTAGTTCAATAATTCACTTCAGATTGGCTTTTTGAATAAAAAAAAAAATTAAGCTGGTATAAAACAAGGGTTTACATGGAGGGGTAAAGAAAATATTACTGTTTTGCATGGGTTCATTTTCCAAGCATTTGAGATTATGTAAATGATAGAATATGACCTTTATCATAGCAAGCAGGACATGCAGAGTGAATATGCTTTCATACATCACTTCAGGGGACTGCACTTTGGCACAGACAAACAGTCATTTATAACCTTTCTGCTGGATTAATTTGAGTACAGTCAGTGGGACTGAATATGCAGAAGAGATTTCTCCCTTTGCTTTTTTCATTAATGCCAGCCCCCATTGGCAACCCTCAAATTGCTCAAACATTGCTGCTATCCCCGAGATCATTTTGCTTTGATTTGCATAAACCATGTGTTTAGAAGAAACGGGGGAGAGCGGGAATAGATTGAGGATTTGTCATGTTGAGGACTGGTTGCTTGAGCACTAGCTCTTTGTCAAATGGTGGCAGCGATCGCTTCGATGGTACCTCCAGACTTAAATCAAAATGAAACAGGACCAAATACCTTCCCACTGAAATCGTTTGGCATGATTAAGTCTTGCCAAAGTGATGTTCTACATGTGCATTAATGCTTATCCTTCCCAGTCAAATGAAGTGTACAGGAGACCATCTACATGTGTGTATGTTAATTCACCTCACCTAATGTTGTTTACGAGATTTACCCGAGGTAATGTTAGGGTCACAGAGCTGTCGACGTTTCCATCTTATGCCCTTTAAATGACTTCCCTGATGTAATTTTGCCCATCCTTATTATTAATGACAGGATCAAGTCATTTAATTTGTCTGTTTTTAATATGAATTTAAATATCATGCGATAAATGATCCACGCTAGATCAGATCTGTAATGAAAAAATCAGTTAAAACACGTCTCATGCAAAAGTACTTTACACTTTCTGTCTACTAGAGAAAAAAAAATGTAAAGCTGAAAATCTAAATCTTGGCTAAGATGTAAGCCAATGAATTATTATCTGACACAGGAAGGAAAAAACAATATTTTTTTTCTTTCCGAACAACTCCTTGTACCATTATAATGTAGATTCGCGTGAGTTCAGTGAGAGTCATTGACTCATGCTGAAGCAAGGTCAGTGTGCTTTCACATCCCCTGTTTTGTCACTCTTGTTTACTCCGTTTTCATTGAATTTCCTCTTCACATGCAAGAGTGCTCATACTCTCAAGTAGCGAGACAACATAAGCACCCACCACTCCTCCCAATTAACTCCAATTTATCCAAGAGCTTTCAAAAAGAGAGCTGAAAAGAGGGAGTGATATTGCATTTCTCTAACATCACCGGCTTGTGGGGATCAAAGTAGTCCCATGGGTGGGAGGCAAAAGGCTCCAGACTCTCCCAATGCAGTGCAGCCAAATGAAATAATGCAAATAGAGCCCTAATTACCACCAGCTTAGCGTGGAGCTTCCAATTAGCAGCAATTACACTCAGTGTAAATTCACCAACAAAGAGCCAGGAAATTAAACACTAATTATATCAGTTTTCATGGGCGGTATAAGGAAAAATTTTGTGCTTAGTAAGGTAGTAAATATTGACCAAAGAAATGATTGGGGTCATGCCATGAAAAATCTATTTTCATTCAAATAAATAATGTTGCAGGACTCCTACTTGATTTTAGTCACACTATTCTATAATGTTAAAAATGCTTCAAAGTGTGCCGAAAGAAAATGATATGATATCTATGCATCAACTACATAATAAATAGAATATATGGACTTCCACTGCTCAGCACTGAAGTGCCACCATCTGTATTTTTGATGAAGAGTCACATTTTTCCTGTGATTTTGACAACATGCATTTAAGGTCATCTATCACTAGTACTGGTAGGTAATGAGGGCATCCACTGGACCGGAGTTGCATAATTCTGCCATTACTGGCCTATTGTAATAATCTCCTGACCTCTAGCTTTCAGAGCTGATCTTGAATGCTATGACAAATCTCAACTCACACCCGGCTTTCCAAACGCAGCCCAAAAGAAAACACAGTGGAGCAGCTCAAGGTCAGCTGAGATTGGGAGTCTGAAGAGGGTTCTGTCAGTCTTAAAGTTCACATTTATAACACAAGCATGGGACCATCTTTTAACCTTACACCTCAGATGTCACAACCATCTGATGGGTCTCTCAAAAAGCACAGCTCTTGGAACATGCAATTTCATGCAACTTTTTAAAACGCAAACCACCATAAAGTCATGTTTAATTACGAAACTATGCAAAATTCAGAACGTGAAACCCATCTTCCAGGTTGGGCTACGATGTTTGCTAATGGTTTCATTAAACAATAAATTCAGCGTTGTCCCCTCTCCTCCGTACTCAGTATGCTAGTCTGTTGTGTGTCTTGCTTTCGTGTGATGCAGGACCACAAGGGTTGGCAATCTCATCTAGCAAGGCTGTCTGCTATTCATGAGCCCCTCCTCCCCTCTCTCCATCATACGGCTGTGCCCATTATACAGCACTTAAAGCACAATGAGTGTGCGTGCGTGTGTGTGTGTGTGTGTGTGTGTGCCCTGTAATCATGTCAAGTGCAGCACTTCCACTGCCAAGGTGATATAATCATATAAACAGAGGTCTGGCTAACTATAATGCCCATGAAGTTATCTCTTCACAGAAAATAAACTAAAATAAAGAATAGTAATAAAAATAACCAGTTAAGAGTGTCTTTTTCTCCATTTTCAACATACATTTTTAAGATCATAAAGGTTAGAAACTCTTCTAGCCTTATTCTTCAAGGGTGGCGCTGAACTTGAACCCAAGACAGAGAGGATGGGGATGGCAAAGTAAATCTACAACAAGAATAAAAGCTGATGGTCTATGAGTAAAAGATGATCCTCACTCCTCCGCTCTCAACGCAGGGGACATCGGTATTTTATGTGCCCCTTTTCCTGCTTCCGTTGCACAAGAACACGCTGGATTCCAAAGATAAAGGTGATTTTTTGGCAAATGGTGAAAGTAGCAAAATAAATGACCTGCTGGTCCCATGGTGTAATTACAGTGGCTGGAAGCATACCAATCTATCAAGAGAAAGAGGGGGGTTGACACACTGCAAAGGGGTTAGTCAAAGGAGATAGCCTTTGACTAACTACTGGCCCCTGACAATCGATACTCTGCAGATATTGCATCCAGGGAGAAAGAAAAAAAAAGCCCTAAAAACTTCCCAAATGGCTTTTCATTCAGATATTGATCAGCACCTTTTTATCGTGACCTTGCTCCACCAAGGCCATATACTTTCTTAAGGGTATATGAAACTCATAAATCTGAGAGTTGCTACAGAATCGCACAGCGCTTGGGCTGTGAGCAGTGAGGCAGGATGGTGTAATTGGTCTTTCTGGGATGGAGGCCTTCTTTCACGCTTTATAACAAGGATTCCATTACTTGTCTGAGCTGCTGGGAAGAGGGGAGCGGATGGGATGGTGCAAAGACAAAGAAGAGGCTCTAAGAGAGATAAGTGGGCTCCACCGAAAGCCCCTTGTCACCTCTCATCTCCATTTTAGGTGACGCATTATGGCAACTTCTCACTGTACATATACATCAGTCAATGCACTATCCATGGATGTACAGTACACTCGCACATGTGAAATAGAAATTATAAAACAAATCACTGAACAAATTCCACTATCATGATGAAAATTACTAATTCAACTAAATCCTTTGCATTTTTTTCTTTTCAAATGGCCCAATGACTTTAATTTTTTGAGTCCCGGCCTACATCGTAACACTTAGCCATGCTAACATATGGACATCATCAGCTGTTAATATGTTCCACCATGACACTTTGTTACTATTCCTTACAGCTCCAGCCACTGTACTGTATATACAGTAGAGGTAAATGTTATCATTAAGGCTATATTCTAATTCATATCCATAAACCAGACTGCACGGTAGGGCCTTGCCGAGGCACGTTATTTTATGTAACTGATGGAATGCACGTCTGTCAAACTTGAACATGCTCCCCGGAGATTTACTGAACATCCTTTTTTCCATGTCACAACTTTTCTGTCCCAGACACATGTCACTGTGCATGATTAATGAGGCAGAGGGTTTTGCTTTAAACCCGTTTAAGGACTTTGGTGCGGGAGATCTCTGCATGATACAGAGGGCCTCGTTTACAAAGATGAACATAACCGAATGCTCGCCTTTCTTCAAGCCGTGTGTTTATGCTATGATGTTTACAGCTATATCCAGGCAGATGGATGACCACAACTGAAACCCCTGGCTAATTGGTTTTGAAGTAGTCCGATCTGGACTAAAGGAAACAACTGTCTATTCCTTGGATGAGACGGGAGCTGCGGATCTCCACAGCTGCCACTGCTCAGTACACCAGGTCATGTTTGTGCTTGTGCCGCAAGTATTTATAAGCAAACCAAAAACCATTACCCGTTAAGAATGAACAATTAAATGACTATAATTTTTTTTGTCTGATATTGGAGATTATCTAGATTACCAACAAACAATCAACTGTATCTTTACTGTGACAACCACCGTAGTTGAATTGCCTTTGTTTAAATCCTTTAGTAAAATTTAGTTTTCTTAGATATAGAGCTTAATATAGAAATAAGTATTAATTACAGTATAGAAAAGTATAGTAAATAAATTAATAATTCCCATTGGAAAATCAGAAGTATACGATAGTACAAGGTGAAGAAAAATTGGGCATCCAAACCCGGTGTTTAAGCTGTTCCCAAATACAACAAAGGGAACTGATGGTCAGATAAGACTGCAGCTGCAGAGTCATCCAGATTTGGACAATCACTCATCAGTAAGGCTCAGTATACAGCTAGAGGAAAGGATGTGGAAAGAAAATGTCCCTGTCTTGTCTTTCTCTCTGTCTCTCAAGTTTTGATGCTCCAGCAGCAGATCTCTCTCTCTCTGTCTCTCTCTCTCTCCTGTTCTACCCATCTTTCTCTCCATCTCTGCATCTCTCTCTCTCTCTCTCTATTTCAGTCTTCCTGTCCCTCTCGTGTCGTGCATTTCCGACAGTCGCAGGTACTCTAAACAGTTATGTTCTTGTTTGCTATGGTTATAATCTCCATTGACATGCTGGAGTCCCAGTTTCCTTTTTCAGCTTTGCGTGCGCAGTACCAGCACAGGCGTAATGTACAGTGTGTCCATAAAACATACACATAAAGCAACACAGAGACACTGTGCAGACCTTAGCTTTAACACATGCATTACATTCAGTATTATGTATCATAATTGTGATTTAAGTCTGGAGTGAATGCATACAAATGGAGAATCTGGTTGCTGCAGCTCCTCATGCAATCATTTATTTACAATAAATTGCAATATGTGATCTTGTATATCCAGAATTTAAGGTGGCTCGTACTAGTTAGCATAACTCTATGGGATCTCCAGAACACAATTAATAAATTAATTGGGCGGGTGATGCACAGTTGCAACCTGGAAGCTGGGACTTAACGAGCAGGCCAAAACTAATGAGGCCTGTTATGACTACAGGACAATGAGTAGCAGAGGTCTGACTGGTTGTGTGAAGTAAAAGTAGAAAGAAGGTACTGGATAACGGATACACTACTTTGTCTCTGCACCTCAGTGCTTGCAAATGTAGTTTTTGCATCAGATACAATGCTGTAGTTCTACTGGGGATGTTATGTGAAGAGAGTAATATTTCCTTGATACATTATTTGCATATCTTGCTTTGTCCATAGCTATTCTTGCCAATGAAAACATCCCAAAAAAATTGGAGTGGTATAACAAATCACTCCACTATCAGGAGGGACACAACATAACAGTAGATTTTGTACACCCCATTTGATTCTACCTACTGTGTCATTAGTGGATGAGAAGGAAAAAACCCTTTTCAGGCACTAACTGTGAATGTTCAGCTCCGGGTCCTTTCCCTCAGTAGTGTGGTGGTGAAATGACATACTACAAGATAAAATAGTAATGCTAATATCAATAGTTTGTCCATTACAGGTCAGCTAACTGTCCAGCTGAACAGTTACAAAGCTGTTCGTTTTCGATCTCACAAGGCCGATCAATACGGGGGCATACTGTTTCAATTTTGCCGGCATTGAT
This sequence comes from Centroberyx affinis, assembly GCF_046629955.1. NCBI lineage: Eukaryota > Metazoa > Chordata > Actinopteri > Beryciformes > Berycidae > Centroberyx > Centroberyx affinis. The sequence continues at coordinate 262,616 of NW_027279340.1, forward strand.
TTTCTCTATAACACCCCAACCCCAAAGCATTCGTCTTTCTGAAGGAAGGAAGATTTGATTTACTGAAGAAAAATTGGAGTGCGCATCACAAAGATTTTTTGCCGGGCGGGAGCGTGACACACCAAAAGATGGATGTCCCTTGGCTGGGAAGCCTCTAGCCTAAGGGTGTCCATTAGAGCAGTGGTGCTGCAGAAAATGAGCTGCTTATATGAGGGAGGAGGAGCAGAGGGAGAGGAGTTGGTGGTGGAGGTGTGTGTGTGTGTGTGTGTGTGTTTGGGGGTACTAGCTGTAGGTAGGGAGTGGGTAGAGAATGTTGGAATAAAGAGGGAATAAAAAGGATGCTGATGGCAGCCTTTCCAAGGGGGAAGAGTAATACAAAATGCCAAAGAGTATACCTAAACCTCCACACTAATTCAGCACACCTCAAATCATGTATCCATTTACCCCAAACAGATTGGCTAGATTATCATCAACAACAAACAAAAAAAAAAATTTATGTCTGTCTCTACATCACACTCCATATCTTTTTTCAGCTGCAGCCACCTTCCTTTTACTTCCCCAGCTTCCTGCATCCAGAGTGAATTTCCATGGTACATTAGTCAGCCTATTAGAATGCAATAAAGCGAAGGTATGAGAGGGGAAAAAGAGGAGAGTAGTGCGCGTCCCCGGAGACTGTGAGTTGGCGTTCTCCATCATCTGCCCTCATCTCCCCTCTCTGTCCGTCTACTTTGCCTAGGTGTCATATACATGAAAGATGATTCCTGACCCAAATAAACACCACAGCAGTCTGGATGCTCAGTGGACCCAAGCTCAAAGAAAAAGAGGAACCAAAAAAAAAAGAAAAACTGAAGGGATGCGGAGAAAAAAATGACATCTGCCAGTTGTTTCATTTGCGGCCACCTTACTAGCTGTTCATTTACTCTGGCAGTTTTTTGTTTTTTTCTTAACCAGACAGCAGGCTGGCATGTTGTACACCTGAGTCTCAAGGCACTGTGACAGAAATGTATGGATGAACAGGTAGTCGCTCTGTCTGTCTGTCCATCTGTCTGTGGATCCGTCTATCCCTTGACACACGATGACAGACAAGGACAGAAAAACGATGGATGCTTCCTTTGTCTGGTGGAGGGAAACCTCCCTGGACACCCAGTAATGCAATTGAAGTAGATGGTGAAACAAGAAAGGACGAGGAGTGAGAGAAAAAGAAACAAAGAAAGAGGGAAAATTGTGTTGTGAAAGTGAGAGTGAGAGAGAGAGAGAGAGAGAGAGTGAGAGAGAGAGACAGAGAGAGAGAGAAAGAGAGAGAGAGAGAGACAGAGAGAAACAGAGGAAAGATGAAGTAGGGGAAAAGAAAAAAATGGAAAATCACCTAACACCTCTTTTCTCCAGAGGCCAGGGCCGCTGTAAGCTGGATATTAAGACACAAATTGCATTCAGGCGGGTCACACTGTGTCAGAAGATATTAGATGCCTGCTGTGAGGAAACAACAATTCCCATCAGCTTGTGAGAAAATAATATTTTCATTTTCAGACCGTTTATTGAATGGAAACTTTTGGGAATACGTTTTTATGGAGTGTGAGCAGGCAGGCTTGGATTTTACACCCCAGCAACAAAAGGTCGTAATCATAGCCGCGTATTGTCTTTGTGTTCCTGGATTTCATTTTCACGGCTGGAAAAAGGGTGTGTGTTTGTATGTGTGTATCCGTTCTTCCCCTCCCCTTCGTATTTACCAGGAGGGATGTTGCAGCACCACATATTTAAACCTCTGTGTGTGCATGTGTGTGTGCGTATGTGTATATGTGTCTGTGTGGACATGTGACAGAACAGAAGTATACAGAACGTCTCTTATGTTAGGATGCCTGTAGGTATGCAGGTACGCGTGTAAGTTTGTTTTCTGTGTCCGCCTCCTCCTCCTCCTCCTCTTACTTATTTTCTTTTCTGAGGTTTGCGGCACCAGATGTTTCTGCTATGCCCGCATGCCACGGGCTCTGGTGCGAAGCTGCACCACCTGACCTTCACAGTAATTGACCAAAAATATTGATGTAATGGCACGGGACTGATTGTGATTTATTAAAAGAGCACTGCACTCCAAGGCCCAGTGCCAGTGGCTCCCCGCGCCCATCGGCAGCCATTAGGAAAACCATCAATAGCACAACGGCATAAAGGGCCGGTAATGGGGGAGTGTCTGGCCAGGGCTCGTAGAACACAATCTCCATAGCAAATAGCCTAGCCTTGTGTGAGTACACATGCAGGCTAATAGACAAAAAGAGATGGAACGAGGAGAGGTGGGAGGGAAATGGGGATCAAGGAATGAAAAAAAACCTACAAAATACAGCATATCCGGAGACAATAAGAGGAAAAAATAGAAAAAGGAAAACAAAGAAAGCGAGAGATAGAGTCCTGATCCAATGGCAAACTGAGCCTCGCCAGACGAGTCTCTGGAGAGTTGGTTGAGCCTAACAAGCGTGAGCCAGCGGCCGTCTCTCCAGCTCACCATTACACACTACCTGCACAAACAGCCATCATTAGGGAATAGCTCCATTGGATTCTGCTGCCTATTTGATGAAACAAACACAGAGGATAGGGTTTCCTCTGTTCTTAATGGGCGCAGAGCTGTTTAAATGGCTTTCATCTCTCTCCAAAGTCAATGGATCATACATCCCAAAGCTGACATTTCCACCAGTGCAAAGCTAATTCAATCAAACTCATGACTATTGGGGGATGAGAAAGATTATATATCTCATATGATGAAATTAAAACCATTACAGTGGTCTGAATGCTTTTCAAGCAAATGCTCTGAACGTGGGTCATTAAAAATAAAAAAAATAAAAACAGGTGCATCCTCCTGGTGATTAAATGCATTTGCAGACAATGCTTCACTTCAATGTAACATTGTAACTTTACTGTCTGTTAAAAATGTCTTGGCACTTGGTACCTTAAAAGGTTTTTCCATTATAATGAATTTTAAAATGTTTTTGCCAGCAAATTCTTCAGTGTCACTGTACGTATTGTAAAATGAGAACGTTAGCATGTAAAAAATAACATGGTATAACATGCTCTATAGCTAGGGCACGGGCTGTGTTTTACCTGATGGAGGAGTTTCCCCAGGCTCCATGTTTGTCAGTCAAGATGTTGACTATCTTCTGGATGAGCTGTGTGGCGGTCACATGGTCGCGATACTTGGCAGCTCGGATCAGGTGGTCACACATCTTCTCCTCATCTCGCTTCTCTGCTGCGTACTGAGCGCAGTAAGACTGGGCAGGAGAGAGCAAAAACACATCATATACACTGCAACTGGAGGTATCACGACTGTTAGCATTGTAAATATATGAATCAAGAGATTGAAACATATAGTACATGAGTAAATTGTATTATTGTCTGGTAAATAAGACATATGGCCTAAAGAAGACTATAAGAAGGAACAATACAGACCCTAACAACCGATTTTTTACGTACAGAAATTCTACCTCGACTAGAATCAAATGAAAAGCATAGGGTCATTTCTGTCCTCGTGTCATGGTGATTAATAACAGTGGACACGTATTTACTAATGCCCTCCGGCACACAAAATCACACAATACCCACAATGCACAGGGAGAACATTTTTCTCTGTCGGAATTTGTTATCAGAATGAGCCTTTGAACCCTGTGGAGATGGCAAAGCTAAAACACCTACTGAAAATAACAGCCATAATTGGAAACAGTGCTTTGATTTTCCATCTGTTACAAAAACAATTTTGATTGCAGACCCAAAGTGCTGACTCACTCTGGAAGATTTGTTTTAAAGCTGTATTTCTGTGTAAGGATGAACATTAGAGAAATAGATGAAGGAAAAATGATCAACAACATGTGCTTCTTATGGCAACATGGATAATTATGCTTGCTATGGTCCATTTGTGTTTTCTTCTGCATGCTCTAAGGATGGCTGCCAAAACAAGAAGGCTGCAATATCAATAATGAAAACTCATGATTCAATTGTTAATGCTGCATCAGTTGTATATTGCTGTCCTTATCAAATTAACCTTAAGCTAACCCATTGGTATAACAATCATACAGTAACTATCAATTCAGATTCATGGCTGAACAAATGCAACCTGCTTTCCCAAAGTTACCAGTAAAGCCAGCAAAGTGCTTTATAATGGGTCCTCCTCTTCAATTTGAACGACAACATTTCATATCTGACAGAAAATCTATAGGTATAAATCACATTAGAGGGGCTTTTCTGCAGGCTACTGGCCCTTAATTATCAATCTATGTCTCTTTGTATGGCATTAGAGTGGGCCTTGACCTTCCAGCATGATGACCCGGGAAACAGCGAAATAAAGGGGGTATGGGAAAGGGATCCCCAGCTAAATGTTTCAAATGTTAAAACAGAATGCATTGCTGTGTGTGTGTGTGAGAGAGAGAGAGAGAGAGAGAGAGAGAGAGAGAGAGAGAGAGTCTGTTGTCTGTCCATTAATCATGATCAGTGGAAGTAGAGGTAGGCAGGAATGAGAGACGGGAGGAAGGCAAACCAAAAGAAAGGATTGTACTTCCAATCCTCCATCCTTCTAATTCCATCCTGGAATTGTACAATTCCAGCAAAGCGAAAAATCTAAATATTGCATAATATATTTTATGCCACAAACAAAAAACATGTAAAAGAAAAACCTCAATCTAAGACAACAGAGCAACACTTCACAGAAATAAAAATTGTATTCATGATTATGTGAATGATGCTTTTCCCCATAATAAACAGTTCTGTGGGTTTCCAATCCTCTAAACAGGTAAGTAGTAGGCCTATATAGAGTCCATTTCCATCTGCTCCTGTCTGAGACATGTAAAGTCTGCAGTACTAATCAGCAGTGCTGGGTTCAGACTCATAACCATAAACAAACACTTCATCACCTCTGTGTCAAGCCTGCCCAAACACCCAAACCCTCCATGCTGTAATGGGCTTTTCTCATATCCCAAGCCAAAGTCGACTGCAGGAGAAAAGGCCAAATTCACAGTCTCACCCCTAAAATAACAACCCAAAAAAAGCTGAACACATAAGTAGTGCCATTAAAACCCAAAGTTCAGTTTGCTCAAAAGTGGAAAAGACAAGTCACTGTTAATTCCGAGGGTCATTCCGTGGATGTGAAGTCAGAGAATATGCCGGGATATTATGAAGGACTTGTGCTGAGGCGGCTTGTATTCAACAACTAAACGTTCCTCCATTGCAGCATCGTGCATTCGCTACCATTCAGGTCCACTGACATAATCGAGAGCAGAAACTGAAAGAAGAAGCATTTTCGAACACACCATTCCTTCAACTCTTTTCGAAGAAAGCAATTAGCAATTAGCAGGACGCCTCGCTTGGAGTGACTGCAGAAGTCGGGGTGTGTGTTTTGACGGTGAAAGGACTATAAAAAGACGTGCTCACAAACAAGTACCACCATTTACCAGCTTGACGGCATGCAGCTGAGGGAAAGGGAAGGCGGGCCATGCTCTGGGAGCTTCCTACCCAGACTACCACCAGGGTACAACTCGCTGGCAGTGAGACCTTTATGACTTGCGACACTGTAATCATGGGCAGCACCTTCCATTACATGGCCTGGCTGACAGGGTCGGCCAGCATGGGTGCCTGCTCCGCCGGAGGAGACAGCTCGGTGAAGACGGAATGATAATGGCTGGCATTAATCGAGTCAATTACATTGAGTCGTGTCGCCCACAATTCATCCACGGTTCAAATAAATAACTATGGATGTGTGTAGAGTTTGGGGAGGAAAACGGGCCGCTGGAGAAGTGACTTGAGAGAAGCCGGGGGAGTGGAAAGAGCGCTAATCATCGCTAAAATCACATAATGACACAAAATGGCGATAAGCGCACGCAGGGACAAGGCATTCCAACACATGCATATTAATCACCTTATCACCTTACACAAGCTCCTTTCAAACCAGAACATAATACACACACAAGCTTTACGTTGTTAAAAATGACTGTTGTGGTTATCACTGCCGCTCAGTCATGTTGTTGCTATGCTGATTCTACAAATAATAAGCAGGGGGAAGAAAGGGGGGGAGTTCACAGTCGCAGTGTTGTAATGATGTCAGCCCCATCTAAATGCTGTAGTTGTTGTCAGATGATGCCTTGGCTCCCCTCCTCCTCTCCCTCTGTGGGTTGAGAGGGTTAACCAGTATAATAGGCCGGAGAATGGAGGCTCATTACAACATATCAGCCCTATGTTTATCAATTAGAGTGACAGAGCAAGGCCTAGTGGTGTTGTCATGCCACAGCGAGCCTTCAACACCGCGACTGACAAAAACAGGGTCTCAAGGTTCTGTCGGAGAACAGGAGGCAGAAACAAAACCAGCAGAGATGTTATTAAAGCACTTGATTTGCAATCTCTTGACATTGGTGGCACATCAGGGCTACACGCTCTCCAAGGCTGGGCTATCGCTCCGCACGCATCTCCAATTTCTCACATCCGTCGACAAGCACTCCCAGAGGGTTTCATTTACAAACTGGTAGAGAAACTGTCCAGAGGAAGGCGAGACATCAGGCTTGTCCTTGTCTGGTATCAGAGAATGCAAATACACTACAAATAAGGAATTCCTCGTGGAACACAATGGAGGTCTAGGGAGACAAGAGGATGAAATGAGAAAGGAGGATGGGGGTCGCTAAACAAAAGGAGATGCTGAACCAGTCCACCAATTGGTTTCAAAGAGATTCTCTTGCACTTGATCTCTTGCCCTCGAGTTTTCAAATTGCAACATAAAATGCCACCGGGGGAATTCAGACAATGGGCTAGGGAAGAAACGAGTGAAAGGATGAGGAGGGGGAGAAAAATGAGGGCTTAAAAGTACAATGGCGAACAAAAGTCACCAAATGACAATGCCTGACAGCCACTTCAATTCTGAAATGATGCCCCTGTCATGCTGCGCTCCCAAGTATTGATTTTTTTTTCCTCCTCTCCCAGAGCGCGGCAGGAAAAAATAATCTAATCCAGCTGAAACAGATCCCTGCTGCTGGCATCGGCCCCTTGCTAGCGGCCATCAAGGTTAACGCAGGCGCAACACTTATCAAAGTATCTCTCTCCTCCCTCCTCCTCCCCCTCTTCCTCCCCTCCCACTGTCTGTGGCTGCTCTTTAATGGACTGGTCACCATGCTTGGTTGGCAGCCTCTTCATCTCTTCTACCCAGAAATCTCTCGTCTCTGCAAAACCGCACCCTCCTCTCGCCACCATCAGTCTGTGTTGTTGCCGTCTTGCACTACGACTCTGGTTCTGCTTCAAGGTCATGCCACGTGAAAAATCATACGTGTTAAACTGTCGTCTGGAGGTGAAAAATAGTCAAATGAAGGAAGGAGGCGACCAGATGAAAAATACAAGTCCTTTGGATGTGGCTGTTGCATGAAATCATGAATACAGGACAGTGACACCAACCTCAGGGTGAATGTGCAAAACAAATCTCTATCAACAAAAAGATATTTAAGTACCATGTGGAGACTTAATTTTCTCTGCAATGAAACCATTTAATGGCACAAAACACTGAACAAGCTCAGCCATATTCAGAAATCCAACATTTAAGCAAGAGAATCACTTTATTTCAAGGTAAAAACTTTCTTTTAATTCAAAATTGTGAGAGCACACCTTCAACTGCTCAAGAAATCAATCGAACAAGATTCTCCCAGTGATAAACCACAACAAAGAAAGGGGTAAAAATTTAGTAGTACTGCAGTAGTACTGTACTGTGTCAGAGTGAAACAAAGGGAACTGTGAAGTAAAGTCATATTTCGGGGTCAGCTGGTCGCACATAATGATGGGAGCTGCGGAGGAGGTACCTGGGGACTTCATTACGCTGACAAGACACCGGGACTGAGACTACTGTTCCCCCACCGTCTTCTGTACCCCAGTTCTCCCACTCTGAATCCCACTGCTCTCTCTCTTTCTCTCGACAGCAGATTTGACCACGCCGAGATGCCTGGGCGTCCAGCGCTGTTGACATACATCACAGCTGCGACGACTACATGACAGCTAGCTACAGTTGGTGGCAGCTATCAGTCCAAGTGCCGGGACTGATGTGCTGTAAATAGCATGTGGGGGTTATGGTACTCCGGTACTGTGTGTATTCCTGTCTTTGTGTCTGCTTGGGCAACCTTTGTTCAGCAGGTTGTCTTTTTGAACTAGAAAACTAATTATCTTAAAAAGGTTTTGTTCAACAAAGGGATTTCTTCACCGACTGAAATCACAAACGGATCTGCCTGCCGGGTATTTTTAACTTGCAGAACTGAGCCAGCGTTGGCCATTAGATGTTTGCCCGAGCTCTCTGTTCTGTGATGCACAGGTTTCCAGAGAGCTGTTCAGTACCAGTGCTATTATGATAGAACATAATGAGCATCAGCTCAATGTTAATGTCATTAACTCGGGGAGAAGGAGCAGATCGCTTTACAAGCTCAGCGGAGGGAGGACAATGACGCCAAGCACTAATTAGCTGCTATCGTCTGGCTTTCATAGGATCTCTCAGACAGTCAATTCAATTACTCCCTATAACAGCAGAGGATGAATCAAAGGGGTGTATAAAAAGAGAGCAAGACGGAGCAGAAAGGAAGGGTAAGAAAGAATAGAAATGACTTGGGTCTTGCTCACTCTTCCCTATCTGGACCCTCTTATCTGCCCTTGTGCCCCTGAGCCCACCACATTTCATCCCTAATGAACAGCCCCATAAAAAGAGAGAGTTCGATTTCTCTCTCCTTCTTTCTATCTCTTGGCCTCCCTCTCTCTCCTGCTCCTCTGGAAGATATCAGAGTCTATCATTTGCTGTGCTGGGCAGCAGCATCCGATCTGCAGATCTCCTTCACATTAAGGATCCTATTAGATAGAGAACCCTAAAAGGTAATTGGATTTCCCTCTAGTTATCTTCATCTCTGTTTCACCCTAAGCCCACTGTAATAACTTACTCCCAGGGCCAAAGATAACTCAATTCTGTCCCAGAGAGAGAGAGAGAGAGACAGCGAGACAGAGAGAACCAGAGAGCGAGAGAACGAGAAAGAGAGAGAAAGAGAGAGAGAGAGAGAGCAAGAGAGAGAGAGCGAAAGAAGAGAGAGAGAGCATCTGTTATGTCTCTGAGGCAAACGGGTATCTAAATCACAAAGCTCCTCTATCACTGCCTTCTCAAGGATATGAACTCTGACAGGGAGCAAACATAAATTTGTTTTTATGTATTGAATTATTCTCTTTTCCGATGCCTTGGTTGGCGTTAGGTGCTGCTGTCTAACTAAAAACAAGATTCTTACATATAGTGTAGTGAGGGAGGATGCAGTTCATGGTGTGGCACCGGGTGCTGGGTAACTTGGCATTTACATTAAAACCTACTTATTTCCAGTGTAATACAGTGACAGCCAACACGAGTAATTATGGAGGTCTACTTCTACATAGAAAACGAAACAATAACAAAACTATAGTGTCACCGCAGTACAATCCAGGTGAACAGTGCTTTTAAAAAACTGGAACATAGCTGCAAATTATTTCAAAACCCTCCTCCCCCACCCTCAGGGAGGGATGTTTCATTGGCCTGTTATTTTTATTGTGGCAGTGCAAAATGAAACCGGTGGCTCGAGTAGGCTCAAGCACAGCCTGTATGGAGGCAAAAATCAATACAGCAATATCAGAGCAAGACTTATCAGGGGTTCACTTCTTTTCAGAGGTCACTGAGGAGCAACTGCATTTAAGTGGGGAATTCAATTGTGAAACATAGTTTGGGCCAAGCTATGGTGGGTATCTGATTAAGGAAGACTGGAAGATTGGGAAGGTGGAGGTAGAATCAGTTTCAGAAATACAACAAAATAAAAGCTATAGCTTTCCATTAGTTGTGTATTGTAGGCACTGCAGATTCAAAGATGATACACAGAGGGTGTCTGCATGAAAATGAGCAATTCAATATCAGTTCATGCAGCTGATACTGCTGCGCCATTTTTAAACATAACAAACCCTACCCTATTATATTACACACAGGATCATAACAAATAAGTCAGTGTAGAGGAGGACAGACAATGTCTCGCAATACGGATAAAGTACAGTCCAGCCTGTGTATATGTCTCTATGAAGCAGTGTACACTGGGAGCTGGGAGAGCAGGGCGGCTAACTGCTAAATAATAGGGCAGTGGAAGCCTCGTCCTTGGATGCCTGTCATCTGCACTCTGTTACCCAACATGTGTCAGAGACTATTCATGTCGTGTTTCCATGCATGCCAGTAATCAGACAAATAACTGAAAGCTTGCTACAGCTTATGTAAGAATAGGATTTGAATTCTATCAAGTCAATGTCTTACTCTTATGTCTTATTCTTATCATCCAGACCTATTCTTATGTTATACACACATTAAGGGAATAATCCCAGTAAGACTTGTACAGCAGACACAGCTAAAGGAAATATGACAGAAGAGAGACTAGCAATGTGGATACGAACAAACAAGATAGACGACAATGACAGCAAAGGCCAATTAAGTAGATTTGGAGAGCTGGGGACAGTCAGTCTGTTATGTGTGCTGTTGAGCCAGACTAGGCCAGGTTAGACAACAGGGTCTAATGCTGGGGAGTTTGAGAAGTGGGAAGTGATAGGGACATGGCAACAGACAGAGCGTGTGGCCCGGGGCCTTACAGGGAGGCCAAGGCAGAGCAGGCTCATTTGAGGTTGTCATGTGCGTACTGGCTGCCAAGTTTGTCTGTGTCGGCCAGGCAACATGCCCCAAGCCATCTTTACTCCTCCTTGTGCTTCCTCTGTCTCAGGCTAGCACAGCTGCCTCACATGGCACAAATGTATGCATGTCTGCGCACACACGTAAGCACACCTTTTCATAAAGCAGGTGTTCACTAGCATATCAGATCTGCTACATCTCACTTATTGCGACTAAATCACACTCCACCAGTCTCTGTTGATAATGATTGGGTCAGACCACACTTACTCTGCAAATGACTGACGCTTGGAACAGGGGGAGTAGAAACGGGTCAAGAGACCGGGTTGCCAATCAGAGAGAAAAGCAGGCTACCCGAGACAAAACTTTGACGTGCAAGAGTTTTGCCCCCAACCCCTCCGACTGACTTTCAACACTCATGAGGGTTTTTTCCTTTACCCGACTGTAAGAGAGACCCTTCCTTGAACCTTAAAGAAAGCATCACATTTTACTGCGAAGCGGGGGCTGAGGGCTGAGGCGGTGGGTTTACACACAGTCAGCCCTTCAGGCCAGCTCCTCTCAGGTCTGTCTGCAGCTTTTAGTGCTGGCAGGTTCCTGAGAAATGAGGGAGGGAGGGATGGAGAGAGGGGAGGATGCCATATTCCTGTCACTGGCAAAATACACCCCCAGCGGGAGTATAATGGACAGGGTCTCAGCAGGACAGGAAATGATTTTGGTGAGATCTAGAAAGCGGAGGGGGTGTAGCAGAGTAGGAGTGGGAAAGGGGCAATGAGGGGTGCCCATGGGTCAGGACAGAGTTGGCCCTGCAGCTGCACGTGAATGGCAACGTTTGTGTTGAGAGCTGGTAGGAAGGGGAGGGAGAGAAGGTATGTTGCGGGGGCGAGCCTGCAGTTAGAGAGGCACAGGGATAAATTAACACTACACAATGTTTGGTTAGTGATATGTGCCAAGCATGATCGCCAGCCTCAAACTACCCCAGTGTGTGTGCGAGTCTGTGTGTGTGTGTGTCATTATTACTACGCAGCACAGGGTTATGTTTGAAAAGTAAACATTTATCCTCTGGGTTTGCAGTGACAGATCTAGAAACTTGATGGACAAGCTTGAACTAGCCAATGGATCAGCTCCTCCACACTCTCACTGAGTATTGCCCCTCGCTTGTTTTCATTAAATATAGCCTGACAGAACACAAGAATATCAAGCTATCAACCATATCTATCAAAGCAGACTTGCGATAGGCCTAAAGCTACAAATGGACTTTAATGTCCCAGCAGAGCAAGCCTAAAGTTCCTGTGGATCTCACAGAAAGAAATGGGGAAGATAAATAATGTTTGGTAATGTTTTGGTTCTTTTTCATGGTATTGGAGTGAGGAAAGAGTGTGCACTGCAATCCTTCACTGGCTTCAAGTTATTATCTTACTTCATTCCACTCATGCTACAATTAAGCTGCATATTGTTGTTTCTGTTTGTGCCATTTAATATTTGCAACAGTAGACTGCAATTTCACACACCAAAATCATAATAATTTAGATGGAATTCAATATTTTTTTCTGTATTTAGAGATAATTCTGCTTCCTTGCATAATAAGAAATCATGTCAATAGGCATTTTGTGCCCATATTAGTATATCTGTGCACGGGTTGCCTCCACTATGCAGCATCTCACCTCAAATTCTGCGTGTTTATGGATGTCTTCAGCCCTCTGTCGGCTGAGGATGAACTCAGCTTCATTAGCCACACGCACCAGGTGGTCCTTCATTGTGTGACTCAGCAGTCTGAGGAAGAGGAAAACAGACATCAGACCACTGGAATAACGCTATATACAGATATCTTTATTATTTAGGTTTTTAAGTAGAGGTCAATTATGGGATCATGCCCCTTTAATGTGATGTACATTTCACTTAGTAGTTGGAAAATGTCTTGGATAGATGCTCAGATAATATCATAGGCTTGAGAATATAGGCTTGAGAATATTTAAAACATCTGTTTAACACCATGAGGTCTGGTAAGCTAGTGGAAGAACAGCCATGTAATATCCAGAAAATGGCAAAAAAGTACCATGCAAAATAAGCAGGAAATCTAATTTAGAAACAAGGCCTGACCAGAGACATCCTTTAACTGGGGTGCAGGTGCTAATTGATTTGTTAATGATATGCATCTGACAAGAGGGAGGATCTCTGCCCATGTTGCTACATATGTAGCCTACCCCCCTCCCCCTTCTTATCAGTGTTAATGAAACATGCATGTGTGTGTGTGTGTGTGTGTGTGTGTGTGTTCACACAGGTCAAAGAAACCACTCTCCAGCCCAAGAGGTCAGGCCTGTGCAAAGTGGAACAATAACAGGCCAGAGGCCAGAGAGGAGGGACTTGGGGGCCCGGGCTGGGATGGGATAGGGTGGGGGTGGGGGTGGGGTTAGTGGGGGGGGTTAGGGGCCAGGGGATGGGTGTAACCTAAGCCTGCTGTTTCAGCACAGGGCAGCAGGGGAGCGGAGGCGCTGGGGCCTCTGTAGCCTCTCTGGCCCTGTCCAGGCCCCGCCATCAATAACCCAACCGCTGCCCTTCTTTATGATGCTCTGCGCTCACATACTGTACATATGGACACACAGACTTATGGTGCGTGTAAAAGTGCATGTGAATTTGCACGTGCACGCACATTTCCTGTCTTTACACATCACTGAAATAAGGCTGTAAAAAGGTTATTTTATCATTCGTTTTAACATGTGATACTAGGCGGAAAATGTCAGAAATGAAAGTCAAATTAAAATCAAAAGTTGGCTATAACAAAACAGACTTGGCTGCCTGTGCCTACCATAATGTCTCGATTTAAATGGATAAAGAAAATAATGCCTTGTAAGTTTGGTAGGGAATTCTGATAATGATTTGTGAATGCTTACTTTACTTAGATTTAAATTGTTCAACTCATTATTTTCTGTGCCAAAGGATTGTTTCATACCCGCTATGAACCAGGCCAGAAATGTATGTGTATACCCACGCATGTATGCGCACAGGTGCGCACACACAAACACACACATTCTTTAAGCAATGAGAAGGGGGGTAGAGTTACACGCCCCCCGCTGCAAATCACCACACTTTTACTAGTAACTCCAACTTGACTTATGGTTGCAAGTGAGCAGCCTGTTTAGAGTGCATTACAAATCCTGTCCTCCACAAAGAAGTCAGAGGACTATATTGCTGTTCTCATTAGCATTAGTGTGGATTAGCCTGTGCCAATTCCAAAGGCTGGGGATCGATAATGCAAAGTGTGGCCCTCTACATCTGAAATTGATGAGAGTTCTAAGACTAAGAGGAATTGAAGTGGGAATAGATGAGCCCTGTTAGGAGGGGATGGGGAAACTCATACCGGTGGGGATAATTGAAAGAGCAACAAAAAAAGACAAATAGCAAAAGACAGAGGCAGACAGGAGAGATGGCAGGCAGAGAGAGGCTCGGCCTGAACTGCAGAAACTGACAGAGGGACAGTGGGAAATGAGGGGCGATTTCCCAAGTGTCACAGAGGAACCAGAGATCAGAGCCCCTGTCACCTTCCACCTGGCCCCTCTCCTTTCCCCAAATCCCTCTGGGATGAGCAGGTATTGAATGAAGCCTTGAACTCAAGGGTCCTTCATCCTCACTTCTCCCAAGCTCCTCTTTCCCGTGGCTATTGATTTTTCTCCAGAATCTTGAATAGTCGCCCCCATCACACAGGCCTGGGGGACCTTGGGGGCCTGAGGGGCGTGATAGAGGGAAGGCCAAATTGGAAAGTGGCTGATGGGCAGTGGATGGAAAGATAATGAAGAGGTGCTAGAAAGGTCAACTCTCTTGAATCAGCAGGTCAGAGGAACCTACCTGCCCTCGTTGACCAGCTCGATAAAGGCCAGTCCTGCGTTCTTCTGGATCGAGTTCTGCCATTCCTGCAAACAAACACACACCATGTCAGTGCAGTACTGAATAAGTTATTATAGTGAATGACTTTCACACGGTGCTGTTACATTACAGGTAAGTGGGGAAACAGATGGGCTACATTTAGATGCATAGGGTTAAACATTTTCATAAACATTAAGTAGTGCTAACATATTCCACACCATCTTTCAAGGTCCTTAACAAACAACTGGATCAACTGTCTGGCATTGACAAAGTAGTCCACCAGCTACTATAAACATCCAAACTTTGAAGATGGAAATAATTTTCCCAATGCATGGTAAACACCCTTTTTGAATTCTGTACTAATCAAAAATCGGCCCTGAATAGAGCTATTGCTGAGTACATCCTGGTGACTCAGAGGGTTGTGCTCTCTCTTAAATCTTTTCTGTCACTGCCCACTATGACATTAAATAAAACAGAAATGATCTCAAAAGCGATAGCTACTGCTTTGGCCAGCAGGCTACAGACTCAGCCAGCTAGCTAGTGGAGAGGAGGGAGAGAGCTGCGGTGTGAGTGCATTTATCACATGTAAATGCACAAATTTCCTCCTCTCTTTGACTGGCGTTATGGTTCAAGGTGTCAGTCTAAACAATTAAACCACAGCCGTGTGTAACTTTAAATCCTAAACTTTGAGGGACAACGCAGGGAAGGGAAACTCAGCGGTCATCGTCTCTCATGTTCCGTTCAATATTTCAACACCTTCAACACAACCGTCAAAAGAATAATAAAGCAACAAGGTCATGGGGCCTGTCTGAACTTCACAGTGCTTTTTCCCCTTCTTCCTCTCGGGGGAGATGGAGAAAAATGCGTTAAAAACCTCAGGTTAAAGACCTAAACTACCAAACTACCCTTTTAAAAAAATCATTAATCATAGCATGAACTCACTACACTTTCAGAATTATTAAGCTATTCTAAAAATGTGTCATTTGTTGAAAAACAAATGACACATAAAAAAAGCTATTTTCTGCGGTGGTAGACATAACTGGAAACTTACTATATGGGCTGTAAGTGTATTTTACCAAGGGTTATAGAACTTATAGAATTTTAATATTATTATAGAATTTAGAATTTTAATAATAATATAAAAGTAACCAAAACAAACAGTTTAACTGAGTTAACTAAGAAAAATGTTAAGTAGAAGACATGGGGAATGTGTCTGTGTGTGTGTGTGTGTGTGTGTGTGTGTGTGTGTGTGTGTGTGTGTGTGTGTGTGTGTGTGTGTGTATGTGAGTGTGTGAGTGTGTGTGTCGATGCATGAATGTATTAACTCTGCTCTCATCATCTCTTAAGTTGATAGAGGAAGCTGTGTGTTTACGTACAGACTGCCCTTTCAGTAAACCTAGAGCCCACAGGGAGGAGGATATCAGTGCTACATGGAGGAAGGAAAGATCAGTTTACAAGAATTCCTAATACACATCCAAATGTATTTGTGCATATGTGATGATTTTCAAAACCAGCTCTTTCCCCTTTCAGCACAACAACTGTAAAACCATCAAAACCAATCATACGGCAAGCAAACAGAAACCATTCTTCCGAAATGCCTGTAAACTATCACTCCGTAACCAACTGCACGTCAGAGAGACAACATTCTCACACTTAACCTTAATTCAGAAGTGCTTTTTGTCCTGGCAGACCATATTGGCATTGACCATGTTTACAATACATTCAAAATAGAGAGGGCACAGAGGGAATAAAAGTCTGGGCTTGGGAGTGGAAACAGTGTTTTGGAGTTGAGTACTGGCAGAGTGTTTGTGGCTGAGGCTTGCTTTGGAGGAAGTGTGTGAGAGTAGCCTTGGGGCCTTCCAGTTGAAGGACATTAACCATGAGTGTTAGCCTGTAGCTGTAGGAATAGACTGGACTAGGCCAGACTATGTGAGCTGGATTTGAAATAAACACCACAGGAAGTGAGGTCGGAAATAGGGTCACGCTCTCTCTGGAGAACCAAAAAAACGGCAAAAAATGACCGGGCATCTCTTGAGATTAAATTTCCTTATTGTGATTCCTTTGAAATAATTGGGACTTTGATGCATTTCAAAACAGACTTTAAAAAAATAATTCTATATAAGTAAGTATATAAGTAAATACCTCTTCCGCAGAAATCAGAACATTATCAACTGTAAAACTGCAGCGTGGGGACACAGATAATAATAAAATGGCTCTGGTTCTAAATTATGTTTGACGAACAGCAGAGAGGCCATTGGCATTTCGTGGACACAGAAGAAGGCGATAGCAAGACTAATGGTGTCATTATGGGCTGAGAAATGGGTGTTCTAGTTGAATTAAAGAAGCAATGACCCTGATCAGAGGGACATCTCCCAGTGACAAAAAGGAGCCGGGGACAGAGCAGTGATAGAATATTGGATTTTGGCTACTCTGGTCAGCAGTGTCACGGCTTTTATGGCAGTGATAGGGGCCGTGACCACAGAACTCCTGATGAGAGGATACAAGCAGCCATTTGTGACCTATCACCTTTAACCTGACCTCCTAACAGATGATAGGGCACAGAGCGCGCCGTCCCTTGATCCTGATCAGAAACGAGTCAACATACGGTCTTTTTGGACGAAAAAGGTTCATTGGGGCTGGTAGATGCATGGAAATTAGTTTTAGTTTTTTTGCTGGGACAAGTGTGTGTCCGTGTGTGTGGGTGTGCGTGTGTGTGTATGATTGAAAGTAAGTTATAATCCATTCATGGAAATGCCAGTCTCAATCTGAAGCCAAAAAGCCAGCTCTGTTTGGTCTGTGTTCCATGATGATGGCATTGAGTCTAAACACATATGCCACGCACTTCCGTCATTACAGCTGATTATCCATAATCAACATCTAAATATACCACTACCACTAGTGACAAAACACAGGCCTGCCAAGCAAAATCGCCTTTCAAACATCAGGCTCGCCACAACACAAGGAAAAAATGTTCAAGCACGGAAAAAAGAAAAGCCTAGACTCTCCCGAAAAATAAATAAGTCAGTTGTGCTTTTCGGTGGCATCAGTCATAATCACAAGTATTTGTTGTTTTGAAAGGCTACGGGAATTCAACTTTAGATGAGACAACAAAAGCATAAATCCTCATAAGCGTCAAATGTGGCACTAGAGCGTCCAGTCAAAATGAAACGGCCTGAGAGTCACTGAGACTCTTTTTTTTTCTAATTCAGGAAAAACTGTATATTGGAGTTAAATTCAATTACATGGTGACACAGGGTAAGACTGCAGGGTAAAACACAAAAAAGCTCAGCAGATGCAGGAAAAATGCATATGTTTTCAACATGTTGGACATCTTCAATGGATTAAAATAAAATTTGTCGGTGACAACTGAAACAAAAATGTGCCTATGACCATTTACATATCAATAACAGGTGGTGGCATATTTTGACATTTTAAATTAAACGTTCATATGCTGATAAGCAGAGAAAAAGACAGACAAGGAAATAGTTTATTGTAGTTGTGTGACACGAATGTTGATGAACAGAGATCCTATTCAATGCTCAACCAACCAAAAAAACCAAAAAAAAACATGTTTTGCAGTAAATAGGACAAAATAGAAATGAATGTTAGGGTAAACTAACAAATATGTTATCGATCATTATCCTTTTGGCTGATTAATGAGGAAGTTCATTGCTTATTCCTGCTGCTGTCTGAAATATGTGAGTGTATAACACTGGTGTGTGTTGACTCGAGCTCTCAACAATCCACATGTGTGCTCAGATGCTATCTGGTTTAAGAAAAACATACATCTCAAACAGACACTTGTATTGGTGTTTCCGTGATCAAATTAACAACTAAAGGAATATTTCCTCATGTCCAAATATTTATACTGCAGGGACTCCAAAACCTCATGGACTTTGATTCCTGCACTAACACTATGTAAAGAAAAGAGTGTGAAAAGAGGGCCTGTACCCCCTTCCTCCAAACAAACAAAAACATGTTGGGACGTTTTATGCAACATGCTCTGAAGGTAGCAGTCAGTCCTATACTGGTTATTTTTTCCTAGCTAAACAGGAAATTTGTTAATATTAATATTTGATAATACTAATAAACATTTAAAACAAAATAGATTTTGCTATTCAAATAAAATATTCACCATATTGACCCTATAAACATTATGTTGTGCTTGAAAATTATTTTAAAATTCATTTCTGAGGGATTTATTGTTTGATATCCACACAAAGTTCTGTACTACTCTTCTAAGTGGAACAAAAATGTGAAGATGGAAGATAAAATTTGTATATGTAATTCAAAAAATATCTTCACTTAATTTGTTTTTGGTATGTTTTTTCAAAATCATTCTAATTTTATTTTACAACAAAGCGGATATCAGATTCTCTCAGTGGGGTTTAGGGAGGAATCTGGAATGAGAATGTCCAAGTCGACTGTTGAACATGTGTTTCAGTTCTGGATGGTACTGATGTTCCAATTCCTGAGGAAAATGAAACCATCACTCCATCTCACAACCTACTTTTCAGAAATGGATGTTTCTTTCATTTGAATTTATTTATTTTAACAAATATTTATAGACTTCTCTGTCCAGTTTGATACAACAGAGCATTTTGCATAAGTTTGTAGCACAACAAAATGTACATTTTGATGATCATT
Source organism: Centroberyx affinis (assembly GCF_046629955.1). Lineage (NCBI taxonomy): Eukaryota > Metazoa > Chordata > Actinopteri > Beryciformes > Berycidae > Centroberyx > Centroberyx affinis. Next base: position 281,769 of record NW_027279340.1, read on the forward strand.
TTGTGTCCCGTCACGAGAACATGTAGTTGATGAATTGTTCTCAATATAAAAAATCATTTTCAAGATGCCCGATATTAAATTAATCAATTGATTGATTGAATATATACAGTATAGTATAATTAATTCTAATGATAAATTATGTTAAATGATATGATATATGGTGACCAAAAGACATTGAAATTCAGGCTGTCAAGTGGTTCATGGATCTGTCTGACTGCAGACAATTTTGAAAAATTAGCTGTAGGCTATCTAGGCTATATAGACTAGGCTACAATTACAACCTAGGAAAAAATTCACAAAGCATTATTTTTGCATTATTTTTCCCCAAATTTGTAAATAATGGTGCCAACAAAGTCCAACAAAAGTGTCCTTGTGCTAAATGCATACAAATACTGTATGTGGCATAAAAAGACAATAGCCACCTAATTATATTACACAGGACAAGACTCAGAAATGGAGGGCAGGACAAAGTAGCCACCTACTGGCACAAGACCCTCATTACACAGGACAGGACACTAAATTACAAAGGACAGGAAACTGCACAGGACAGGACACAAAATGATCACACCCCTACTGCTAATGTTTCCAAACCGCTGAAAAACCCAAATGTCAAGTCAAGTCAATTTTATATTGACTTTATATTTTATATTGTATTCAAATGATACAAATTCTTAAAAAAATACTATAAAATATAAAAATATCTTCAATAAAATGCAATAAAGATTCAAACAGCATTGGGGTAAGAACGGTGGCAGTTATGTATGACTTTTATCGACTAAAATAATAGTATACTTTTTTGCAACACAAATAATAAAGGCAATTTTTCACAACAGAGGCGAGTGAGCTAGCTAATTAGAGCAAACAGAAACGTCCGGTAAAGAGGAAAATCACGATGCAAAATACTGTAATAATATCAATGCTTTGTCATTTGCTTTTTTGGCTTGAGAACAAAATGTTTTCTAGCACCTTCCTCCATCGTTTAACAGTTGAAAATGTGAGTAGGTAGAGGGAGATCAGGAATGTCTTCAAATTCCGGTGGGCAGAAAGCCTTTGTTCCAAAACAGAGTATGGGCAGGAAAGTGAGTTTTGAAAGCCAGAACTCTCTTCACCTGGTGAAGCAATCACTAAGTCACTGGTATTGAGCAACATCCCTATCAAACCCCTGCAGATACATAATGGTTATTTTCTGCTATGGAACAGTAAAAGTCTGACTCAGTGCAACTTTAAATTCTGCAGTGGGCCTCTGAAGTGTGATCAGGATTGAAAGGACTGAAATCTGCTATTTTAACAGTCAATCATGTCCATAATTGGAACATTGCTTTTCCCTGATCAAAAATGCATGGAAATGTATGGAAAAAGTTCAAGCAGCGGCCCAACTGTGTATATAGACCGAAGAAACTGAGCAGCTAACTGAATATCCAAACAAAGACAACATTGTGCATACACAAAAATATATTCTTTCTCCAAATGGTGAATATAACTTTTGCTATACACTATTCTCAAGGAGTAAGCCATAATATAAATTTCCACCCCAGAGCGAAGCTGAGAAGCCCAGAACCTATTTTATCAGCAGGATAGCAAGGGAGAGAAACATAAGAATACATTCCAAAGCCTTATAACTTGGGACCTGTCAGGTAAGAAAACATTACATTAACAGTGCCTGTCAGGAGGAGAGGGCTCTGTCAGGGAAATTCATTTATTTGAAACACGATTACACGTTGTGTATAAATAACCAACCATTCATGCCACTTGGGGCCCTGCAGTCCCAAGCCACTTGAAGCTAGCTCACAGTAAAAACGGTTGGGAGCCAAATTAAAAGCCACTCAATTTTTTAGGAGTCTCCCGTCTGATTCTCCCCTCTCTGCTAGACTTCACTTCCTGTCAGGAAGCACCCCCCGCCCCCCAAACCCCCACCCGCCCCGACACAACGCACCCGCCCCCCCCCCCCCCCCCCCCCCCCCCCCCCCCTTCTGGCTGCATAGCTGGCATCGGTAGGGAGCCTGCAGAATTAAGTGCCAGTTGGTGTTACTCTGTTTTCCCTGAGTCTCGCAGGAGAGTACCTTTTCAAAGAATGTACAGCATGATATTATCCTCCCGACCGGAGCAGAGGGGAGAGCGGAGAGGGTTTGGTAGGGACACCGAGCCGCGTGGCATGGCTGTAAAGGGGCACTGGAGGAGAGCACTGGGTGAGTGGGAGGAGGGAGGGTGGAAAAATAATACTTTGATTTGCACTGATCTTGAACCTTGTGTGTGTGTTTAGCTACACAGTGGGGTGTGGATCCGACTGTGAGGAAAGTGATGGGGAAAGTATTTTTGTCCCCTTGGTTTCACCGCATTCCTACCCACTTCTCTCACCTCCCTCGGCTCCCTAAGTGGTTCATACAACAGGCTCTGCTCTTGACCCATCAAAGACTTAAAGGAGAAAGGAAGAAATATGTCTATTGACAGACATGGTTGTCACACAATTAAGCAATTAATTGAGGAGGTCAATATCAGCCTTCACCAATATATTAAATACTCCAAAATAAGTCACTAAAAACACAACTTGTGAAAAATTAATGAAACATCTCAAAAGTAGATAAAGGCTAAAAAGACTAAAAAGTAGATAAAGACTAAAAAAAAGTAAATGTTACGCCCAAAAAAGAGAATCTGAATGGTGGCTGCATATTTTGGGGCCACTAAGCTACCAATTGCTTGCCTGGTTTCTCAGATTATGGTATTGATTGTGACCATGTACTCCCGACCTGCTCCCTGACTGCAGGGGGTTAAACTTCATGGCTCCTCCACTCTCTAGTTCTAACCTGGAGGTCAGAGGGTCAAGGGTCAGGAGAAGCCAAGTGTTTGGGGGAAGTCAATGTCTCTCTGCCCATTGACTGGGAAAGAGGTGCCCATCTGTTAAACAGGTTAACTTTGGCGAGACTGGCTGTGGGAACATATGATAATGCACAGTCATTGGATTAGCGGTTTAACATTGATGTTATTGAATGGCTATTAAAGGATTATCTAGCATCAATTGTCTGGGATCAGCCAAACAAAATAGTATTTGTTTAGGTGAAAGATAGTGTAAGTCCCAGCCACAGAAGCTGAATAAATCAATCAGTCTAAAGTGAAGACTTCTACATATCAAGGATTTAACAAGGGTGCAATTCCTGACTAGTAAAGATTTTTTTTTTTTTTACATTTAGACACACAAGATGAGGATATCATGCAACATTACTTTTTATATACAAAATTATTTTTGACTAAAACAGTTGACAGTTTTTGTTTTTTTTACTGTGAGCAAGAGCAGTCCCTCTTATCTGGTCTCGACCATCGTGTAACCAGTGCCCCCCCCCGGAGCTCTCTCCTCCACCTCCCTTCCCTCCACTCCATGTACAGGATGCATTTCTGATAAATGGCAGAAGGATGGATGGGCTGACAGAGGGGCCGGACAATAATGGCTGATCTACAGGACACAAATGCAGCTACTGAGGAGATTTATGGGCCTCCGCTGATCGTGGACTGTCCAGTATCCGATGAGATGATTTCTCAAAGCCCTGACCAGCAGCGAGCGGGAGGGGAAGCTCTTTCTCTTGTCCCAGCGCATTATTTATTCATCTGATGTTTTGGGTGGAAGTCCCTTCAAGAAGTGCACCCAGGAAACAACACACTGGCTGTAAATATGACAAAGGTGGGGGAGGGGGGGGAGTGAGAGAGAGAGTGAAACTGTCAAGACGAATTAGGGGCATGGGATGAGAGGGAGAGAGGCTCTTTACATGCGAGGCCTCAAGTAGACGTATGGTTGTCCTGTGGAGGACTCTCAGATGATATTCATGTAATATGCAAGGCCTACTTTGAAGAAGCCATCACATGCGATTACCTGGATGGAGAGGATGTCTTGATACTCACCTAAATAAATCTCTTCTCCAATAAGTTGAAACCATTACTTCAACACTTAGAGCATCACAGATTTGTTTGAATTGCCCAAAGGACAGAGAAATAGATTACTGCTAAATGTCCTTTAGAGCCAGTCATTTTTATAACATAAGAGAAATGCAAACAATAGGTAGCCACAAAAATATTTTGCTTCTGGTGAGGCACCTTTTTGTGTGTTTTTGTGACATTCTTGCTCTCCGTCTATCCATATAATACATTATATGGATTATAATAATTTTATGATTGGCAGAAGTATGACTATTCTTATTTGTAAACAGTGTGTACAGCTTGAATTGACTCTTGAATTGCCAACAGTAGCAGACGCGGATAAGTGGCAGCTCTGTCTACTGTATTGAACGGCACTCTGTTACAGCGATATGATCATTAATCCTCACTTTGTATATGCAGTAGTCCATATGAGGATCAATATAACAGCCGAGAACAAGGCAACTTGCCACCCCAACAGTTAATGTCTGATCAAAATGGCCCTTTAATTGGGAGCGCTGTGGTAGTTGTTTAGAAATGGGGCACTATCAAACGGCGGTTTACAATCCTCTCCTCAATGCCAGGCTGATGTGGCCGCCAATGCAACTTTCATAGGATCCCTGATTAAAAACTCCTCTGCGGTCCCTAGCCTCCTGACCCTTGACCCTGGCTCCACTCCATCTCCAAGCACGGGAAATTAATTAAAATTTCACTGAGATGGTATCACATCGCATCTCTGATGAAGAGAGAGGGGGGGAGGAAGAAAAAAAAATCAATCAAAATCGTCTCCATCTCCTCCCTCCGCTGGCTGGCTTGTAGGCAGGGGAGAAGGCACAAGATGGCCGCTGAGGCACTTCCTGTGGGAGAATTGAGCATTTCCTGTGCCAGAGGGCCCCGACAAACTTCGCTAAATAATGTCATCAATCATGGCACTGGCTCACTCTCACTGCCCCACAAGAAGGAGAAGAAACACACACAAATAATTATACATTGTAATTTAGCCCAGAGGAGAGTCTCTCCCTGTTTTCCCCTTTTCCCATGGTGAAAGGTAGAGCGTATCACCCCCTACCTTCCACCCCCTCCCTTTCCCCTCCACACAACAATAAAATTACATTTGCATTAGCTGTGAGAGAATTTGGTTGGATGATTTATTGAAGCAATCAGCACTACACTGGCCAATCCCTGGTCTCCTCACTGAAAGAAGTGTGTGTGTGTGTGTGTGTGTGTGTGTGTGTGTGTGTGTGTGTGTGTGTGTGTGTGTGTGTATGTGTGTGTGTTTGGTGTGGAGATGGGGGGGTGGCTTGGAGCTCAGTAAAAGGAAGAAATAGCTTGGGCTGGGGACCAAAGCGAGGCATGAGCTGTGCAGCGGGGCAATCACCAAGATTCTGCCTTTGATTAGATTAGCATTAAACAACACCCTGACAGATATGACAAATAGGTGCATTAGAGCCTGTCATTCTTCTCTCTTTGGTTTTCTATCTAGCTTTCACTCCTGCTATTCCTTAGTCTCTGGACGTTGGGGCTCACATTCCCTCCGTGCGTCCTACTAGCCCAAATCTATGCATAGCCACTGACACCCAAACGGATGTGTAATCTCACTATATTACCTTTTTAGAGAAGAAGTGAAGTGAATAATGGGAAGTAAATAGGGTGGAAGGGTTAAAAGGGGGAGAAGGGGAAGGAAAGGAAAGCCAGATGACAGGCGCTATTCCTTTTGAAAATATAGCTGATAAAAAAGGCTAGTGCGGTGGTGAGAGAGGTGTCATTAATCAGATGTGTTTTGGTATTGGAGATCTTTTTGTTTTTTCACGAGGTGCTTTAAATGGTAAAGACTCTGACTATCTGTTGTCCTTGTCATTGGATGTGTATATGAGTACGCTTGTTTATGTGTGTTACACTATGAAAACAAATATCTCTATACAGCATAGATATACTTTGCATGTTTTCACCTGCGATGCATTAAAATGTGCATGTAAACTACACAATGTGTATTAACTAGACTACTAGCTTTCTCTGGACTTGTCTCTCTCTATGCTAAGCAGCCGTCCTAGAGTGCTCTATTGACATCCCTGATCATTGATCTGCCCACGCCTGCTTATGATCCCCGAATTAGTATTCATGAATCCAGCATCAGCTAAATAAACTTGGCAACAAAACACCTACAAGACAACAGAGAGGAGAGGGATAATCAATGCAAAGCACCATCAAATCGACATTATCCCTCCTCATCAGTTTGGCCCAGGCCACAAAGGCCAGCACCCGGGGTCAAAGGTGACACGGACAGGTCGACCACCCTTGACCCACGAACCAATATCGGCAGCCAAAGATGCCTTCTCTCTGGTTTCTGCCCTCGCTCAGGGACGAGGTGAATGTGGAAACGGCCCGAAGGTAGACAAGGTAGTGTGGAGGGAAGATAAGGCACTGGATGGCCCACTGTCCACTGCGCTGTGGATTTACTGCACTCAAGGTGAGCCTGATAAATCAGATGGGTGGAGAAGCGGAGGACAGGGATAAGAAGAGATAAAGATGCCAGACTTGCCTGTGAACACAGCAGCATGACCAGCTCCACCACTGAGCTGCTGGACTTCATACACACCAGGCCTGGAGAGACGCAGGGAGAGGGGGTGACATAATGGTTGGGTTAAAACTGTTGCACATTAGACAATAAATGCAAATTATTTATTTTGGCTTTATTTTGGATTTCATGAAATGTTTCTTCTGCATCAATATGTTTCAAGGTGTTTTTGTTGGAAAACAATTGTGTACACATGGAAACACATACACACACGTTCTGTGCATGTGCACACGCAAGCACACACACACACACGCACACGCACACAAACAGTCAGACTGGGATTACCTAACCTTGTGCCATCTGCAAGGGAGCAGATAGTATTGATGGGCCTAATGAGCCGACATGATGTTACTGTAAACTAATACATATTTGGGCCTTGTATTACAGGCCGAGACTTGGCCAGCATATGTCCCATTGATCCCTAATGGTGAGCCCTGGGCTTTTAGAGGGCAGGGGGCCACTAGAGTGGCCAGAGTCTGCTGCAGAGGCACAGACGGAAAGAGGGGAGAGTAGCCTTTGGTCTTTCAGTTGCTCTTCATATGACACAGAGACACATGCACCGTCACAGATGCACACAAACACAAATGCATGCACAAGCACACACACACCTCCCCCTGCCTTCTTTTCAGGCCCCCCTGCAACTATCAATCAACTTTCCATTTTGTTTGGTGGCAGCAGACATCCCAAACACTCCTATTAGTGGCCTAGCCTCTGACCTGGCCCCCTGAAACCTTCAGCAAGACTACTAGCTCTCAGCTCAATACACACTCAACACAGGATTGGATTAACAACAGCCCAGGGATTTTATTGCATTTAAATGAGGACATCACTTATAAAAAATATACCATCCTTAAGGTTTGTCAATAATGAGGACAGAGTGAAACATGGGATGAAGCACAAACTACACAAACAGTGGGGACAGGCAGAATAGCTTGTGTGTATCTGTACCAGTGTCTGTAGCTTGTGTTCTATGGTATTGTACTCACTGGTTCCCTCGATAAGGAGCTCCTGCCCGTGGCTGCCCAGCAGGGTCCGAGAGAGGAAGGGGGCAAAGTCCACAAAGATCTCCCTCAGCAGAGGAGCCGCTTTCTCCAGAGCGTGCTCCAGACGCTCTGAGATACTGGAGACACATACAGCACACACACAAACACACACAGTACATGAGCGAAATTCAATCAGTGATCTTGCGCTACACCAAAATAAATCTAGAACACGCTACATTTCAAATAGAACATTACATCTGAAAATTTGAAGTTGGATTTTTAAGTAATATTTTAAAATAGATATATATTTTGATGTAACTGGAAAAAAATGGAATAGGGACAAAGTGGAATAGCTGATTGTGTTTGCTTGTGTGTGCGTGTCTGTGCGTGTGTGTGTGTGTGTGTGTGTGTGTGTGTGTGAGAGACAGAGAGAAGATGAATCACCTCATATTGGGGGCTGTGTGCTGGGTCATGGGGGAGAGTGCGGGGACAGATGGCAAGCTAGTGCTGGCTGGAACCTGGCCTCCTGCTGCAGGGAGAAACCAGAGAACTCCGTTATTAGTCTGGACGTTGGACAAGAATAGGACGCTGCACACACACACGCACACACACACCAATACATTACACCACCAAGGGACAGGGTAGCACCATAAATCTGTGTGCAAACGCCCGTCTATGAAATAATACAGTGGTCCCCATTCAAATGTATAGAATAGGGGGATTTATGGTCTAATAGGACAAGTGCGCTGTAAGTATAGTGTAATTTTATGTGTAGATAGCGGATGATGTACTCCTGGCACAATATGTCTTCCCTATCACTTTACAATTCAGAGGTTTCCATAGTGAAAACCAAACACATATAAATGTGGAACATTTCCATGCCATACATCAGTCGCAAACATATTTTGGGCTATAGTTTTTTGTGGAATGCATATTTTAAAATTTCATCCACAGTGTTGATTTGAAGTGAACATTAAACCGAAATGTGCAATAATAGGTAAGTCCATATCATTATCAGCAGTATTCTCAGTGCTGCACCTGTGTTGGAATGTGAAATCTGAAAAAAATGTCTGCTATTTTTTAAATCGTTTTTATTCATTAAGTCATTACATACCAATTTACCCCTCCGGGACGTTTTTGTGACTGTTTCATTATACAACTAAAAGGTGCTTTACGACTTCATTCTGGAGACAGAGGCACACAAGGTACAAAGTCCATGTTTGATTGATCTGGCAGTAAATTCACTTCACTGTGGCTCATAAATAAGGTAATGCCCAGCTGAATATGGAGGAGGGGGATTCCTCTGGTGTTTCGGTAGGCTTGTTTTTCCAGCCAGGACAGTCTCCAAGCAGGGATAAGTCTTAAGGAATGACAGCCAGTGTAGTGTTGGCTGGAATGTGTGTGTGTGTGTGTGTGTGTGTGTGTGTGTGTAAGGCGTTAAGCAGCGCCATGTGGGCCTGCTGAGAGTATCCCACTGGAGCTGAAGTAGCTCCTTCAAACACAGAGGAGTAAATGAACTCATCTCCATTAGTCCTCCCACTGCCCCCCTAAAACACACACACACACACACACACACACACACACACACACACACAAAACATATTTACTCAAGAACACTTTACTCTTTCACACGAAGTCATCTACGTATACAGCTTTAATAGTGATCATTATTCACATGCACACACACAAACGCACTTAAACACACATGCAGACACACACACACACATCCTCAGCCTGATTCTATATGCACAATCTCCTAAAACACACAAACCCCTCTTTCAAGTGACTCCCTCCTCCTCTCTTAAACACACACAGACACACTCCTCAGTGAAACAACATTACACATTCATATATACACACACACAAAGGTGAAAAGAGAAAATGTTGACCATCTGATCATTATTTACCCACTTTCACCACTGAATCTATAGAAATAACTTCATCAAGTTGCTATGGAAAATAGCCATGCCTTTGATATATTATAAGTAATGTAAAAACTAAAATTAGCGCCATCTCAACATCAAAGCCTAATATTGCTAATATTAGACTAATGTGTGTGTCTATTCGCTCAATTTAACTCCAATTCTGCTATGTTCTCCTCTCTGGACTTGGCAAAGTAGATTACATTGTATGAACAGAGCATTATTTTTCTGTCAGACACACAATATCTGAATATTGACTTTTTCTCAGTAGGCTCATCCAGGCTTGGACTTAAAACAATGCATTTCCATAGCGTGCGTGTGTGTGTGTGTGTGTGTGTGTGTGTGTGTGTGTGTGTGTGCGTGCGCTCTCACCAGCTGCAGACTCTGCAGAGGTGCTCTGGGAGGCGTCGCCAGCAGAAACCACAGCAACGCTGTTGATAGGTGTCCCACCGGACACAGAGGCAGCAGTGGCTGTTGGGACGGGGGTGGTGGCTGAGGAGGAGCCTGGAGATGGCGTCATGCCCACTTTCTTGGGTGCAACGACAACACTTCTGTAGAGAGATGGGACAAATTATTCATTTCACTGTTAACTTAACAGGGCTATTGTAAGAAAAATGCTGATGGTGCCAGTTCATAGCAAGCCTCATAAGACTTCCATGTGTACAGTGTGGCTGGAACAACACCGATTCCTTCATCAACCCATTACACTAGAGGAGTAATTAGGGGGCGATTTTCCTGACATGCAATATTTTGGAATGGCCACATCCATCTTCCCTCAAATCAATGGGCTCCCTGCAGCAGTCAGTCATCTGGACTAATATGCTATTCGTTTGGTAGACCATATCTATTTCTAAGACAATAATATGGACCTGTGGTGACTAGTGCATTTCATTTTGCTTATTGACACACAGTATCTATTTTGGGCATTACTGGAACAAGAGATTGTTTGTTCGTCTGTATGACTTTTGAGAAAACTCTGCAATATTGGACCACTACTGCAGTCTGTCTCTGCCTAAGCACCTTGAATTTTCATGGGAAATGCTTCAAGAGGCTGGATTAGAAAGTGATTTTATGATCATCATGAAAAGGCATTTGTAATTACAGCTACCTACTGTATACTGTACTGAACTTTAATACAAACAAAAGAACATAAAAGCATAAATAAGAGCATATATTTCAGTGACAAAGGAATTTATCACTGCAGGATCAGTACTGCTACTGATGTCTCTAAAAAATTTGCTTAGATCCCACACTGAAAAGCTCCTTTCTGATGCACCTTTTACAATTCCACCACACACTGTGTATACCAACCAGCACAGGCTTCTTGTAATTAAATGTAATCCTTATAAAATGGCAAACACATACAGAAGCGTATGTTTACACCCCATCCACCGCAATTAGCCATAATTGGTGAGTGAAACCTCGTATTCATCTGTTGTGCATATATTCCCTGGTTAACAAAATCATTCTTGATATGAAAAACATGTAAGTAAATAAAATGGCAGTAGGCCTAAACAAGGCAATTCTGAAGTTAAGCTTTGAGGTTGCTTCTGAGAAGAGTACAAAAGAAGACCTATTACAATATACTGAGGCAGTAAAGAAAACATATCAAATGACAAGTAATGGCACTGCAACAATAATGCTCAAAGATCTAAGGTGTGCACATGATCAAGAGCATAAAGAATGATCTCTGATTATGTTGTCATCAATACCACCAGTACCAAAATAGCTCTTGTGCAACACACACAGACATATGGATGTCATTTTGTTACGGGATGCCTTAAACCCCTTTTACCTTGTTAGCTAGCATGGCATGTTGATGTCTCATAGCAATAACATTTTTGCAATCTCCACTTTGATTTACAATTAACACAATAGATGTGAGCAAAGCCTTGCTATGTATATTCACCTTGCTTGCCAATACCTGTAGAGTTATGGACAGAGATTATAAGGTATATTACAAGACAATATAAAATGGCAGATAGAACTAGCCCTACAGCAGGAAAATGGTCTGTATATCCACACTCTGACTTCAAAGTCTCTGAGCGTACATGAGGTGCATAGCTACTTTTTCTTCTTCTTCCTTAAATCCCCAGACATGTGGGTACTATGGTGTAGAATGCACTCTGCACATTTGGCCCTTGATATACAAGTTTCATTTGACAAATTACAAGATCATTGACAATTAGATTAAACGTTTTTACAGTTATCTGGGTAAGTATAATGCTGCTTTTTTTAAATGCTCCTCCTGCACAGTAATGGGAAGGGGCTCACACAGCGATGTGGTGCGACACAGTGGAGCAGACCTGTTCTGTTCCCATCCAGCAGAACAGTGGATGGGGAGGAGAGCAGCATGCAGATAAGCTGTCAGTTTAGACCGGGGCTCTGACAGACCACTGGCCGTATCAAAGAGAGCCTGGCCCTGCTTATCAGTGCTGACACAGGGAAAGCAGGGTCTAATCACTGGCTACTGCTCCCTCTCAAAAACACAAACCAATGCATGCTCGCAAAGATATGCATACACACATCACATGCACAGACACAAATTTGACCACATGAATAAGAAAAAAAACACAGTAGCATACAGACATAAGGGATGAGAATACATTCATGCGCTCTCTCACAGTCTCACATGCATGCTCACACACACACACACACACACAAGGGGATAGTGGGGTCTGGCTCCCTACAGTGCAGACAGATACCTGGCTGAGGTATCAAAGGCTGTTCTCGGTTGATTTAAGGGAGCAGATCAGATGTATTAAAAGTTACTGTGGATGTTAAACACTGACTGCTTTTGACCTTGGAGTGATCTATGATTCGGGAATAATATAGCTGCCTGAGGATCACAATAGTTTGACGGTTGTGTTTGACATACAGTATACACGCACACACACACCACTATAAAACCGTGACTCCTGAATCTATTTAGCTACACCAACCAGTTGTTTCCGGGTTTTAAGATGGGTCAAGACTGATACATAAAAACTGAAACAGTGGTAGACCAGAATGAAATCAGTGCTGTAAGCCAGACAGAGGGTACTGTAGAGATAAATGTATCTGGTAACTTTTGTCTGTTCAGATAGTGAGTAGACTGGGTGGTGGTATCAGGGAACAAGGGCGGTGCTGATGTGAAGCACCCCGGGGTGTCAACTGCTCGGGAGAGAGACAGAGGACGCCTGCTCCTTCACTGGCCTTGTCAGAAGTAGGCTGTGTGTGTGTGTCTACATATTTGTGAATATATGAGCGTACACATAAATAGAGTAAATGCATGAGTGTACAAGTGCGTGCGTGGTGTGTGTGTGTGTGCCAGTGAACATGTCCATGTCTGTGTTTGGCCTTCCATCTGTTCCCCAGCAAAGGCCCGGTAAATTATTCAGCAGGTCATTAGCCACACTTATCGTGAGTGGGCTGCCCCAGTCGATTAATCAGCCGTCAGCGGCCCCGCTCGACCCACAAACAGGAGCCGAGGGCAGTGTGTGTACAGTGTGTGCATGTGTAAGCTGGGCCGAGGCTGAATTATTTAGAGGTTTTAACCTACACTGGATAAGTGCAGTAAACACTGTGATTCCAGTAATCTCTGCTATTTCAGGTGAGTCAAGTGCAAGAATGAGTAAGAAAGTGTCAGTGGTTAAGTGTGAGTGTTTTCTGTGTGTGTGTGTGTGTGTGTGTGTGTGTGTGTGTGTGTGTGTGTGTGTGTGTGTGTGTGTGTGTGTTCACACACTTATGTGTAGAAGTACCATCCTCTAGAGTGTTAACCTCACGGCCTATTCATGTGAAGGAGGGAGGGGAGTGTATACCCCAGCAGAGCTTTGATCACCCCTTTCACCCTCATTTTGTGCAACCTTGTGTATGTGAATGTCCAGAATGACATTTATTTACCATACACACACACACACACACACACACACACACACACATGTGCGCACGCACACACTACTTCCCAATCAAGTCCACAACATCTGACACTCTTGAGCTGTGATTGGATGATGATAGCTGGAGTGGGAGGGGCATTACCTTGATGACATCAGTGATTTATGAGGGGAGCAACAGTGACCTTAGTGCCAAAGAAGTGTGAGAATCGCAGAATGTTTTTGTGTATGTCTGTGTGTGTGCGTGTGTTGTATGTGTATACAAGCACGTGGTGTGTATACAAGCACATGGTGTGTATGCGTGTTAGAACTGCATTATGGGGCTACTTGGATCTAATTAGCATAATACCACAACCATACAATAAATCATCTACTCATTCAAGTATTCTGAGGTATTGTATCAAAATGTACATCCATGCAAGTGTCTGCTTGTAGCATTAATACATAAGACACATACAAATGTCTGAATTTTACAATTAACAAGACAAAGTTACAAAACAGTTAGTTTGCCAGTTTGATGCAGGCTCACCAGTGAGCTGGTGTGAATCCCCATTTGTCTGTGCTATATTCCCATTAGTTCTGCATCCTTCTAACACTTTCATTTACCAAGAGTAGTGTGGAAAAGGAAAAGGGAGGCAAATTGCCTTCACTCAAAAAGTTGTGTTTGTGTCTGACATGCTTACCCTCTTTCTAAGCAGAACATTAACAATACTTCACCAGCCAGCTCAACTCATCTGTATGAGGGGCCTGTTGCCAGGAATGCAAACAACTACACTATGTATATCCCAATGTCTAACACACATATTCTGCTGAACCATGCAGTCTAAATCACTGGCTTGTACAATGACACTGTTTAGCTCTGTTTAATGTCAGCAAATATTTGCAGACTGGCTGTCATAACAGGGGCATGGCTGGGAAATGGATGGGAGAGATCCAGCGGGTCTCCGCTAGTAAATAAATCAGAAGGGATACTTCACCCCGCTGACCCACCCTAGTTTTTATCTGGGAGATCCCTGCTTTTTCCATATATTGGTCTCGTAAATCCAGCCCCCCCGGTCCAGCAGAAAGTTGCCATGTTTTGACAGGAGATGTCAGTGTAGAATGTCAGCTCTGGCTTGTATTGGTGTCACTGGAAGACATACAGGTTAGTGGGTGATGCTCAACAGCGTTAGACCAAGAGATACGGAGTCATTACAACAAGATAATAAATACCGTCAGAATCTACTAGCATGGTAGTTGCAATGGGCAAGGAGTGAGAGACAACAGGCCGAAAGAGAGTGGTAAACTGAGAAGAGGAGGGATTTACAAGAGTACAGCTAGATAATATGGATAGTAGAAGGCTTTGGTCCTGGAGGCATCAAAATAACTTGGCACCTCAGTGTTGGGGTCTGGAGCTAGGGAGGACAGGTCCTGGTGGGAGAAGGGCATGCATGTGTGTATATGTGTATATATGCATGTGTGTGTGTTCATTTGTGAAGCCTCGAGGACTCCATCTCTTCTCAAAGGGGGGGTGCCGGGATAAAAGCGCACTGGCCGTGGCTGGGCTGTACGCCTTGCATGGAGGGGCTCCCATCGGCAGAGAGCGAGCTGTTAGTCTATGTTCTCCAGCTCTCCTGACGTCCTCTCTTCCTACTGTGTGTGCTCAGCGGACAGGAGCCAGTCTAATCCCCCTGATATGAGGAGCGCCCTGAGACCTGACAAAGCATTCCTCAGATAAAGACACACGATCACAGAGATGCCTCGGAATTCCCACAGTTGGGGGTAGGTGGACTCTGTGTGTGTGTGTGTGTGTGTGTGTGTGTGTGTGTGTGTGTGTGTGTGTGTGTGAGTGAGAGAGAGAGAAATGGAGAAATGCTTTCTTCAGTACACCAGAACCTTGACTTGACTTCACCCCCGTGGAGGCTTCTTTCTCTCTACTCTCTCTCTCTCACCCCTTCCCACTACCATCACCTGCCCCCCCCCCCCCCCTTCCATTTGCGAACGTCTGCCTCAGAAACAACGCTCCAAATGCAAACCAGACCGGTGTCCGTCCTCTCTCACTTGGGCCCGTCTGTGGCTTCAGTACCCGACCATGCTTTTCTCGCCACCCCCTGACCGTTCGCCCCCGCACCTCCACGGGGAATGCAATTTATACATCTTTTAGTACCAGAAAGTGGGTGATAGTCCCGCAAAGGCTAGACAGGGAGAGACGAGAAACCAGGAGAGATGAAAAAGAAAGCCATTAAATATCAGTGACATGGTGAAAAGAAACAGCTTCCTGCCAGCCTCGTCTCTCCGTGTCTTTATCCCAGTCTGTCCCACTGGCAGACATGCCTCCTGTTTTGATGCGTTTTCCTTAAGACAGGTACTTTGTAAGGCTGTTTGTTTGGGTCGAGGACCGGCACTGACAGCTAAAAGAAAGAGCAATGTGAGGTGGAGGGAGGGAGTCAGTCAGAAGATTCACCAGTTCAAAAAGGTTCCTGTTGCGGAATGGTTTTGATGCTGCACCAAAGCCTCCTCTGAGGTTACCTTTCAAAAAGTCAAAGTTAGGGTTGGATAAATGGGATGACATGGTAAACTAGATTCACAAGAGGATACAGCATATGGGCGCTTGAGAAACTGATCAAGTTGTCAGGTCTGCACCCATGTCAACAGCTGGACAGGGAAATTTTCACCCACATTTTTCCCACCAGAATCACCCAACTGACTGTGCAGGAAAAACAATTTTCCATAATGAGTATATGAGTATACTGTGTGCGTGTCAATCCATGTGTGAACCTGCCCCCTCACCTATCAAAGGAGCGGAACTGCATCGCCGGTTCTCTGGCGGCGTCGCCCACGCTTCCTAGAAACGCTGGTGGCAGCAGACTGGGGTCCACCGTGATATCGTCGGCCGGAGTGCTCACCAAGCTGCGCAGAATGTCCTTCACATTCTTGCCCTTAGCATCACCGGACGCAGCGGGTCTGACCTCGGAGGACAGTGTGGACAAGGCCTCTGAGATGGCGTCCGGGCCGTGAGTCACACCGGAGGATGACGACTCCGCCTCGCTTGCCGCGGCTGAGGCATGGTCGTCACCGATGCCGGAGTCATACCGCCGAAGAGACACACCGTTCTCCACGTCTACCCCGCCAGAAATGGCACCACTATCTGAGAAGACGTAAATAATAAAGAAATATAAGGAATAAAGCAATATCAGCCATGCATTATAGACACACCTCGCATGCAGTATTATCTTCCTATGCAGAAGTAGATTCCAAATGAAATTGCTGTGTACCTGTGCTTCTGGCAGACTGGGAGCGCTGAGGGTGTTTCTTGTCATTGTGGGGCTCCAGGATGTCGCGGTACTTAGACACCATGAGGACTGAGATGAAGTAGACCACGGCGAGAGCCAGGAACTGAGCCTGCTTACTGTCCTCCTGAAACAAACAACATACACTAAAGAATCTGTATTTGTGTCCTCTACAACAAGGACCAAAACTGAGAGAAGCGTTATGTGTGTTGTGTACATGTGTATGAGAATGTGTGTGCTGCGCGACTCACGATATCTCTGAAGACGACGGCCCTGAGGCGGTTAATGTCCATGTCCTGAAGCAGCCGGTCCAGGTCTCTGACTGGAGACATTCCACCTGTCACTGCATCAACAGGACTCTATACACACACACACACACACACACAGAAAATATCATAATCACCACACTGAAGAGTATTCTTGTCTACAACTTGGTTTAAGTATGAGTGCAAACTGCACATGCACTTTTACACCAATCAGGATGTTTATTAATCCATGTGCACTTCACGGAGAAGGGTAAAGTTTCGGGACTTAGGGAAGCTATCCCTCCTGGGACCATGTCCTTAACATAATGGCTTTTCTATAGAGCCACTGCATTATAAATGAGCTTTTACACACCAGTTTCAGGGAAGAAAAACATGACTTTACTGGAAGTCACTGTATCAAATCAAAGGGGCAATGACAAAAGGCCTTGTCTAGTGTAACAAATAGCAGCCAGTGTGGTAATACAATAAGATATGAGCTAATGCAATAACACTTGGGTGTTGTTTGGCGGGAAGCACAAAGGGCAGAGCTTCTTCTGGTTTACCAGAGTGGAGCAGGGAAAACAACAAAGGATAATGTCCGTAGTTATTTTTAAGTGGAAGAACTAATTCTAATAATAGTCTATATGCAAACCATTAGGAGAGGAAGAACAAATTACTGAGAAATTACAATGGGGAGGGGGAAATATCAAATAACAAAAACAGCATATGTATAATAATGGGAGACACCTGGGAGACAGAAAGCAAATTTAGAAAAAAAAAATACAGCAGAGCAAGTGTAGAAAAGACCTAAGATAATGAAGTGAGGAGGAGAGCTGGGTTACTTGCCTGAGCGGCCATGGACTTGGCTGTCCCCAGCAAGGTGCTGGGCATGGCTCCGTAGCTGCGTGCTGAGGGTTCAGTGCCAGGCTTGAACAGGGCGTGCTGCTGACACTCCAGACAGTTTCTCACTGCCATAGCACACACTGGGGAGGAATGGAGAAAGAGATATTACATGACATCATATAAATGGAATAATTTCCAGAGAAATACACAATAGAACAAGAAATGGTGTCCCTAAAAAAAACAAGACGTGCAAAAAAAAAAAAAAGTAGAATCAAAAACAGGCTCATGAACTGAGAAAGGTACAAGAAGAGCTGCTGAGAGAGACAAAAACAAAAGAGAAAAAGAGGGGGCAAGACAAGGTCAGTGCTCTGGCCAACTCTGGCAGCATCGTTCACTCTTCTCTGCTCCACCTCTCCTCCCAAGGTCATAGTGCGAGGGTGTGCTCGTATCACATCCTCTGTGTGGAGCTCCTATAACAAATGACGCTGCTAGGGTGTGCACATGCCGAGCATGCAACAAGATACATCTTTCGCCGCAAAAAATATTTGTGGTTTGATAACTTTCGGTAGGTTCAACACTGGCACACTTACCATTTCCAATCTGATGTATTGCTCTTCTGTTTGAGCTTTTTTTTTTCTCCCCCCCCCCTACTACTTCGTTCTGTACTTGACAACTGACAAATGTTAACTCTGAGCCGTTTAGATTACAAGGGGGGGAATTATTCCGTCTGGAAATGGGCTCGCTTTTTCCATTAGGACTACTCATTCATACGACCATTTATAAAAAGGAAGGGGGCGGGGGGGGGGAGGCTAAAACCTTGTTACAGTCTCCCAAAATCAGATTAGGTGCCAGCAATGGGGAAAGCATAGCTCATCAAATATTCATTTCATAACGGCTGCTTGCTAAAAGTGGACTTGTATGGAGGCATCACTCTCCTGCAAAACCCCAACTGTAGCAATGGTAGTTGGATAATGTCTAAGCTAAGAACCGCTGTTTGTTTAACAAGGTGGCATACAGACAACCATTTTGTTTATGTCCTTCATAGTAATGAGTATCTAAAAGCAAAAACGGATACCTGGATATGCACCGTTGCCTAAATGGAACAAAGTATGAAGAAATTATTTAAATCAATGTACTAAGTATTGCATGACTTTCTCAGTGTGTGTGTGAGTGTGTATTGTGTTGATTTGTGTTAGTTGGGAAGGTGCGCCACATAAAATGAATAATGTAAGTATTTCAATATCTTTTATTCAGCTGGAGCGGGGCTTGGCTCTTGAGGCTGACAGAGGAAACTTTAATAGCCTGGAACAGAAGGCAGGAAAAGGCCTGGGGCTACATTGCACTACAGTACAGCCAAGGCCATTATGGAGAACTCACTATATCATGATAGCAGCCATTTTAGAGTGTTGCCATGCAGTGGGGTTATAATAACAAGATAAGAGCGTGCTGATATGAGCAGAGTGAGAGAGACGGGGGAATGAGAGCAGCCGAGGGAGACGGAGAGGAAGAGGGCAGGAAAGAAAGAGAGAATACAGAAGGGGGGGTCAAAAAGGCTATGGGGAGCCATGACTGGGGCTGATACAAGAGCCTACTGCCAGCTGATATGAGGAGGATCGATGAACAGGGGAGGAGAGCGGGGTGGGTAAAAGGAGGAGATAAGAGAGGGAAATGAAGTGAGGGGACAGAGATGAGTAGAAAGACAGCTGAAAAACTGAAAAATTTGGTAGGTTCAAGCAGTGGAAACAGGACAGAGAAAGGAAAGAAAGTGTGAGGTTAAGAGGGAAAGAGCAAATTCAGGAATAATGAGTCAGAGAAATGGAAGGGGTAGACCAAGGGGGGGGGGGAAGAGCATCAGCACTCAAAAATGGGGACAGAGAAGAGGCCAGAAAAGCAAGCGCAGGCAAACAGACAAAAAGACAGACGGGCAGAGATAGAGTAGCATGCCTACCAAGGCGAAGGCACTGTCGGAGGATGCCTCCTGAGGACATGTTTTTCTCCGCCTCGATCTCAGTGAAGTTGAGGGAGCTGGCGAAGATGAGAACGTCCACGAGGTTGATGAGGCGCTGCAGGAAGGTGACCGAGGCCTCCACCGCCAGGCCCTGGGATGGCTCAATGTTCTCTAGCTCATGCTGGTAGCAGAGACAGGGAGAAATGAGGCAATTACATGGTTAATTAATGACCAAATTATTAGAAATGAAGAATAACCATTCATTTGCTCACTCAAAACGATGGAAGTTAAGAGATTAAGGCGGGATAATGTTGGCAGTTATTCTGAGTGAGCGATAATTACACAAAGGATAGGGGGGGAGTGATAAAATAACGATAATTATTAGAATTTTCCTTGATATAAATATAAAAAAATGTTAGATAATAGTCAATATAATCTATTTTCAGGCTTTGACAGCAAGCTAACAAGTGACACATTGTGTGGTCATAATTGAGCAAATCAATGCAAGATAGGTTGCACAGTAAGAGGGACACGTCCACTGCAGCATTTACACAATAGCAAACAAAAACTTCACAGCTACCACCTTTAACTTTAGTTCAAATGAGGAAGACAGCTGATAAGAAAGGTCCTTTAACTTTGCCAAATATTTTGGCTTCTGACAAGAAACAGAGAAGCATGCATTGTAAACTGTGTCAAAGCTCCATACCAACAGTCAAGTAATACTATGAACCAGTTGCATCGGTTGAGACAATATCATCCTTTAGAGCATGCAGAATGTAAGCAATTGCAATCCCAAACAAGCGCTGGTAGTGAAGCCACAAGAACCAATGAACCTGCTCTGTGAGACTAACAATACTTCTCAGCAGCAAACCGTAGTATCAGCATTTTCCAGCACTGTGCATATTGTAATAATTATTACTGACTGATATATAACATTTTGTCATGATAAAATTTTGAGCCACATTCATGGCATCTTTGTTTTTGTATGTTTTTGTGTTTAGTTTGTTTGTCTTTGACTTCTTTGTTTGTACTGTTACCTATATGCACTAAATAAAAAAAATAAAATAAAAAAAATAAAACAAATGCGTAGGTCACCAGCCAAAATAATGTTTTAGCCCAATTTAATAAAGACTCTGATAATTACTTAATCCACTTGAGTGCCTTGGACCTCCTTTTTCCTTTTTTCATTTAAAAAAATAATAATCATAATTTTAGCCATATTGCCCAGCCTTATGGGAAATTACATCCAAATCATTAACATTATAGCAAACTGACACCAATTATTACTTTCTGTACTGTCCCAACAAAAAGCACTCACAGACTTAGCCAAATGTAACCAAATTATAATGGAACTGAACATCAACCCCTTTCTTCTCGGACAGGGCGGTCAATTAAAGAGAGTATTGACAGAAGCAAAGAATCATGTTACGTAAGAGCTACAGTCAAAGGGGTCAGACGACACAAAAACAAACTAACCATGTTAGGAAGCGGCTAACTGTAGTCTAATGTGATTGGAAAAGGTCAGTGTGGATGGATAACCTCCTGCGACTGGAGCTATCTGAGACTACAGTTACACACACACACATAGACACAGATACACATACACACAGACACACAAACATCGGGGGACTCACAGAGGAGGAGGTGGCAGCAGACAGCAGAGGCAGGATGCCTCCACAAGCCATGATGAGATTGTCCACCACCTGGGAGATGAGGTGCACACTGTTGTGGACAAACACCACGTTCTCACTGCTGTTCACAAAGTCCAACACTGTCTTTGTGGAGTGACTGAGAAGCAGAGGAGAAAAAGAGAGAGTTCTATAACATGGAAAACACTCAGAAATGGCAGAAACATTTAGTTGACATAACTGACAAAATGTTATGAAAATGCATCCCCATTAGGGATAGGACAATATATCGAAATTAAATATATCGCAATACAAAAATGTGACAATACGTATCGAGGGGCAGAAAAATTTATCGCGATATTAGCTACATTTATTCTGCTGTAGTAATCACAAATGAGATGGCTTGCCCATCACAATTTCAAAAGCTCTCCATCCAAATTATATCATTTGCACTTTGTAATGATTTTTAAATTAAATTAATTTTTAATTTGTTGTTTACATTCTAGCAAGCTAATGCCTTTGCTAGAAAGATTTGTGTCTTAGAATAAACATAATTCTGCACAGTCAAAATTTGTTGTCATTGAACTTTTATTTATCATATTATATCGTGAGATAAGCATATTGTCCCATCCCTAATCACCATGTCACATTATTTATAAATTTTCAAGCTGTATGCATTAAAACGCGTGATTAACGGTCAACAATGCAATGCACAAAAAAAGCATTGGGTGGACGCACTGCTTGAAATGTCTAGCTTCACGACATACAACCTCCTCCACATTCTGCTCAAAGACTCAATGAATCTGTATTTCGATTAACAGTCATCATCAGAAGATCACTGTGAACCCTACCTCCTCCACATCTGGACATCTGTCTCAATGGAGAAGAGCAAGTCAGTGAGGAGGCGCTGGTGCATGTGGGACCAGCGGAACTCTGGGATACGAAACATGGTGGAACGAGGGGCTGAGGTGCTGCTCTCTCTGGCTTGGCCTGGAGCCCCCGCTGCCGCCGCTGCTGCCGGCTGGCCTTGGCTAGGATCCTGTGGACACACACCACAAAGACATAAACTTGAGTAGCTTTAACAGGGGGTAGGGCCGGAAGAAAGCAGTTACAAGGAGTTTAGAGTCGTCTTTGTCTATTTAATTAATTGGAAAAAGATATTTACATTAATTCCAGATGCAACGAATGCTAGTAAAAATAATGCATTTAAAGTATGCAACACTATTGAATAAAAACTAAAGATCAAAACTGTAAAAAAAAATAGAAAATGTAAAGAGAGTCACATACAGTTGTAGAGGTCTCCTTCAATTCGAGTCTCTCGGTGTCTAAGGCCACATTGGACACGTCCAGCCTGGCAATCTTGATCTCTTTGGTCTTGGAGTCTGCACTCTTCTGTGTGTCAGAACTAGTGGATGCTGTGCTGCTGTCTGGGGCCTTGGTCAGATCTTCTTCTGTGGTGGTGCCAGTGGTCTCTGAAGGCTGGTCAGGTGAGGTGGAGGAGGCAGAGTCCGATGCCGCTGTGGCCTCCTGGGCTGTAGAGGGCAATGTGGCATCTGTGGGCTGCTGGTCTGCAGTAGGGGTGTCAGTGATGGAGGAAGACTGTTCATCTTTGTTAATGTTTTCTTTGGGTAGTTCTGTCACATTTTGTTCTGGTGTTTCAGCTGGAGGGGTTTCCAAACTCTGACCCTCCAAAACAGGCCCCTCCTCTTCCTTTACGCTTTCTCCGCTTTCTTTAGTTTCCCCCTGTATTTTAACCTCCTGCTCCTCGCACTCCTCCTGCTCCTCGTCATCGCCTTTCTCCTCCGTCTCCAACTCCTGCTCCTGTCCTTTCTGCTCATCCTTCTTGCCTTCCTCCTCCTCTTTTTCATCTCCCCCCTTTTGTCCTTCCTCCGCTTCCTCTCCAGCAGCAGCAGAAACGTAAGAGGACTCATCTTGGCTCTCATCAGCATCACTAGGGCGGACCTGGTCGCTAACCGTTGACATGTCAACTAGGTCCTCGTTGAAGACAGAGGCTCCGCCCACCGTGCTGTTCTCCAGACAGGCCGAGGTCTCCGGGGACATTTGGTCATTCTTACCTTCTGGCTCTGATGCCACCTGCGGTTCTACAGACGCTTCATTCAAAGAGTCCTCCGTCATGGAGTTTGACGATTCTTTGTTATTGTCACTTTCATAAGATTTTTCATCGTCTGTTAGAGGTGTTTGTGCCTCATCTGTCGCAGACATTTTGCCAGCGTCTCCAACCACTTCCATTACTTTCGCATCATCTGTTTCTGGAGTTTTTGCGGCATCCGTTTCAGTCGGGGCACTAGCTGCAGTTTGCGTATCACCGTCGTTCTTGTCAGTGGAAGTCTCAGTCATAGGTTCTTGCTGGTTGGTTTCTCCGTCAAGTTCATCTTTACTGGTTCTCTGTATCACAGTAGTTTCATTCTCTTTCGCATCACCTGAGCCATCGCTGGAAGACTCTTGAGCCAACTGCTGGTCTTCCTCTTCGGCCCTGGCCAGAATGTTGGACACGGTGATGGATGCCTGTCCCCGTTCACCAGCGGCCTCAGGTGGGCTGGAGGTGACGGTGGAAGCGGATGCTGAAGCAGGGGGAAGCTTCTGGGACGACTCATCCACAGTGAGCTCGATGACAGTGGAAGGGGCAGTCTCCTCTCCGTGTGGCCCATTAGCGCATTCCAGGATCTCAGAGCTTTGGCTGGCGCCAGAGATGGTTCGGATTGTGCTCATAGACCCTGCCGACTCCTGCCGCTGGTACTGACGGAACATACGGGACAGGTTCTCTTTGTGCTGCTCAAAGGTTACCTGCAAACACACGATAAAACCACAGTCACGCTACTGAATTATACTGCACTTTAATCAGTTTTTTAAATTGAGTGCATTTTCTGGAATGTTGCTAGAAAAAAATAATGTGAAGAGCATGACTATGCTGGTATTTTGGAACATAGAAAAAGGCTTTATTGACAGGACATTTTAAAGTCACAATGAAATTAAAAATGACTTTTTCACCGAGTGACAGTAGTTGATTTTCCATGCCATAATATACACCTATTTAACAATAAATTCTCCCCAAAAATCCCCAAGTTGTAGTGTACTTGTAGATCAAATCCCAGGAGTTTTACTTTGTGGAAAGTGTATGTTTAGTGGTTACTTCATGGTGCACCAGTAGGTGTACATAAAATATCCAAACAATAATACCGTCCCATATTTTGAACACTCCTCCCTGCTTCCCCTGACATCAAATAAAACTGCCTCTCTCTCCCCAACGGATATTCCCTTGGTTTACAGTCAGCCACCTTTGAACAAACCCTCCCTGTGTTATGTCCCGCCTTAACATCCTTAACGTTTTAACTGCAAATACATCAAATCACAGAAGCATGATGCTCTCAAATACTGTTTTATTGTGACTTTAACATATTTAAACTTGTTACTGAGTTTTAAAAATGGGGCCATTTTTTGTGAAATTTCAAAACACCGTCTCTCTCTTTATTATGTGGAGCTGTCCATGGCCTATTAACCCCTATCAGTCTTTTTACCATCTGATATGGCTAGGCTAGACTGCTAGTCTATAATGGCAATGGTCTGCAGTGGCATTTGAGGAAGAGCCCATCCATGTAAGCAGTCATAGATTAGCAGTAGATACTGTTAGTGTGTGTCTGCTAGCTGTGCAGAGTGCGTGTCCAGCATCGGCAAATCCTCCCACGCCTAATTTAAGACCCTGCATTAATCACTGGGCTCAGAGGACAGAAAGTCAAAGATGGGTTGGAGGGGGGAGAATGCAACTAGACCCACTTTGCTGCTTTTTCACCTGAGGCTATTTAGAGAGAGAGAGACCGTGAGACAGAGAGAGCGAGAGACAGAGAAAGAGAGAGTGAAAGAGAATGAAAGAGAGAGAGAGAAACAAAGAAAAAATTAGAGAGCCAGAGATGAAAAGGGAGACGAAAAAATAAGACGGTGTGTATAGGAGAAAGAGGAAGAAAGTGAGTCAATGAGAGGGGGAGAAAGGAAAGGGAGAGAAAGAAGCTGATTATTTGTAATTAATTAGGCGTTATTGTTCTAAATTAGCCTGCTACATGGGTGCTCATTAATCTTCTGTAGGGGGAAGCAGTGATTGGTAATCCATAGCTGTTTTCTGAGTGCAGAGCCTGTTCTAAATGCACCAATAGTCCCCCCCCCCCCACTCCCTCATCTAGTGATCACACAGCAAGACCTTCTACCCCATTAGTTTGAGCTTAATTTGACATTTAGCATTTTTAGCAATTAAAAGGCTGCATTCAGAGTGCACTCCTATGGAAATTACGCTGGAGTGCAGTGCTGCCCATAACGTCATAGATTCAGGATGCAGTCTGTACATTAAGATGATGTATGTTGGCCTTAAATGGGGCTCTGTAACAGATCCAGTTACCATTAGACAGAGGTAGTATATGTCTCTGTGGTTTTTAAAAGAGCGGTTAGCGTTGCTACAATATATAGAAACTGCCTTGGGTGGCTAAGACATCAGCACTGATCTAATCTAATTTCATTCTACTCCACGACTCAGCCTGGCCTCAGTGGGGTATGGAAAAATGTTATGGTAATGTACAAAAACATGGTGGGCTTTTCTAATGTGACAGGTAACATGGTATTAACTGGGCGCAGCACGGCCAGATCATACAAAAGATTTGAAATGCTTTGGAAAGGGACACTATTATAAACAGAAAGAAATTGCAATACTGTAGCATGGCAGGCCTCTGTTGTTCTACTTCCATAATCCCCAGCTAGAGGCCCACAATAATGTAGACACAAAATACCTTGCTACTTCAACTTTTCTATAGTCACAGAATACTTGAGTACATCAGACAGCCATCTCGTTTCCAAAACAAGGCAAAACTATATAGACCCAAGCCGTTTCATTGTCCCTGTGCCTGTGCTGTATAGCAGATCTGGAATCAGCAGGCGCCCCGCAGCACAGCCTGTGAGGTGAGGGTCAGGGTGGCAGCGCTCTGGTCTAGGGAGGAGACCCCCACAGTAGGAGCCTGGGAGTCCCCATTTAGATCAATAGATAGAGAGCAACCACAAAACAAAGGGGAAATGGGGAGGGCAGTGTGGCTCTAATCCGATTACCTAAATGCAATTCCTCCTCCAAAATCAATGTCATCTGCTACTGCAGTCCTGGCTGTGTGGCTTCGCTCTTGCTCACAATCTCTCCATTTTGTGCTCCTCGCTAAAACTTTTTTAAAAATTAAAAAAAAAAAAATTCTCCTGACGCAGTAATCAGTATGTAGTCCTGAGTGGCAAAGTCTATGAGAATCACAGGAAGACAGCCTTACAACCACTCTCCTCTACAAAGATCCCTCTTGAGGATACCATACAGTGAATGAGAGTTTATAGCTGACTGGTCAAATCCGGGGGATTTCCATTAGCCAGCCATTAGCATATTTCATTTTAAGCTTTTAATTATTACTCCAGAATTACAAGATAGCAGTTACAGCTCACTGTGGTACAGTAGCACTTGCTTTCCAGTGGATATCACAGACAACACTCAATGCACGGCTATTATCTGGCATTGACTCTTCAATGTTCTCACTTTCCTCTTCTTTTGTTCACTTGTCAATGTGTCTATCTGAAACCCTGGGCTAAGAACAACAGCTTGAGTCTTGTGTGTGTAATGTCTCAATAACCCCAGGAGGCATTGAGCTGTATGGCCAAACTGTTTAACTCTACTCTGTATTTCATAGTAGACAATTAGACAATTAAACTCTATTGGTATTAATATGCTAAACTTCCAAACGTAACAGCAAACGTTTCAGCTTTTTATATATTCATAAATGTGTTACAGTACAGTATATTTTGCCCGCAATCTGTTGGCTCATTTCTGCTCATATTTATCTTTGTGTTGGAATTTCTGACAGGTATAATGAAGTCAGCTGACAGTAGGAGCCTGAAGGACAGCGGGTCCTTCACGCACCGATCGCTCTCTTTTGGAGATCTCCTCGTTTTCAAACTCATTTGTGTGCAGAGATGGACGAGGGGCACCTTGGGTGGCTGTGTGGGCTGTGAGTGGGAGGGCTGTTGTGTCAGCGTGCCCACCTGCAGGAACATCTGTCTATTCAGAAAGACACATATGCAGATACACTCACCTACTAATGACAGACATACAAGGATCTGCACGTACAAACACACATACACACAGACACACACACACACACACACAAACACAGCAAGCCAGTACACACTGATTTTCTATCATTCTCATCTACAAGTCTCAACCAAATTCACCAAGTGCCTATTGTTAGATGCCAGTAAGCAAAGAAAAAAACCACAAGGTCAGCCTGAGGGAGATCTGTAAACCATCTCGACCCGTGGCATCGTGAGCTGCTTCAGCTCACTTTAAAGTTGGGCAGAGAGAGTGAAGCTGGAACCAATCACAAAACATAAGTCGAACCTCTCTCTGCTTCCCAGTAAGAATGTCTAAAATACACATCCTTTCACCTACAGGTTCATCAACCTACTTCTACAGGTTGATATGACTGTACAAAAAAGTTAAATAAAAAGAGACAAAATAGTGTAAAGTGATGGCCACGTGGCAACAGTTGCTTTCAATAATAATCAAAGACAGCGCTGGCCTTATGTAACCTCACATGGTCATTCTCTTCATTGGTTGGCTAACACAACCAGAAAAGAAAAGTAAAAAGTCTGACAAGTAAAGTTGCTGGGTGGAAGTCAGCAGTTGCATTCAAATAGCCAGTCCAGTAATGTGAGGGAGGGGCTTGACATATGGACAGAAATGGGAAACTTAAAAAAATATTTTATCCTTGTCAGCAAGCAGAGGTTGTGTGTTAAATGATGTAAAAAAATAAATAAATACAAATGAACAAGTCTGACATACTAATGAACACGCCATGCTTGTAATTTCACCATGGTACAAACAATGCAGAGTAAATCATAGAGTGAATATATGCACCTAAGGATGCAAAGGAGAAGTGTGCAAATGTATTTATGAATGCAGGTATGTACTTATCAGGAGACTCCCAGTGGGCTGGTTGTATTTATGAGGCCTTGTTTCTGTGATTGTTCTCGCACAGTTCAGATGAATATTCAATGGGCTCTGAGAGAAGGGCTTCCTAGAGCCCAAGAGAAAAGGGAAGGTAAAGAGAAAATGTGCCTCAGCCACTCTCTCCTGGTAACACACACACACACACACACACACATGCACACACACACATAGACACATGCATGCACACACACACAATTGTACACACACGCACCCACAATCATGCACAAACGCGCACACACACATACAGCCCTGCAGCAGTGGGAGGAGAGAGCAACAGTGACAAACAGCTTTGGTGCTACAAAGGTGGCAGGAAATCTATCAAACGGGACAATAAAATTGCAATTGAGTTTCTTTAGCTTTTTTATAGCAGATGCATGTATCTTGATGCCTAGCACCCGCTGCAAATATCCGATTCACAGGCGGGGGCCCTGCAATGTGCGTGTGTGTGTTTGTCTGTGTATGTTAGATCTTGTAAGTGCAAGTGTGTATTCACACCTAGTGTGTGTGTGAAATTCTGTTTTTAGATGAGTGCTGGGCATTGTAACTAGAGCCAAGAAGAAACAGCATTAATCTTGCGCAATTATAGGAAAAAGGCAATTACAGCCTGTCGTGTAATAAGAAGAATGAACAATTTCTGCACAACACCAAACTAGGCACTGTGCTAGGCAGCAAAGTGAGACTGCAACACTCTGCAACTACACAACCATGTGCAACCAGCTAGAACAATACGCATGGGGTGAAACTAAACCCCACATAGACAAGATGTTATGCATAAATAGCAAGTGACATACTTTTGACATACATTTTTATTTTTTTTTCCGTATTTTACAGTAAAATACAGTGACATCATTGTTTCCATAGATGCTGGTCTGCCAAAATCACAATAAAATATTGCAGGTGCACTGCCATTTTTTCTGTAATTGTCAAACAGAAATACTACAATGTATTCCAATTAAATTGCTATATTTCTCAGCAGATTTGTTTAAGAAAGGGGATCATATAAATGTATTTTAAATATTGAAATAGTGATGTGATGACATTACAATTTAGTAAGGCATGCGATGAGGACCCCCTACTATAGTACATACATATGCTATATTTTGCCATTGTGTCATATTACACTGAACTGAATTACACCGAACTTTATGTCCGTCTTTTGTCAAATGCTGTCCTTGACTGCCAGTGCTATGGAAAATTTCCTTAGACCTTCATAGGTACATATTGTATTTTCCTTCCAGTTGGAGGTTAGTTGTACAGTGTTTAGATGGTGTGGAGAGATGTTGAGAGTCCAGAGCATTCAGCACACAACACAACATCCTGCTCACTGCTGCCTTCAGACTGATCATGTCCCATGTAGTCTATCTGTGCCCCCTACTGGACACCAGCGCTCACAACGCCCTCACTACACCGAAGCGTCTCATATCACAAGCACTTATTTAACTCAACCTTCAATCTGCCAGGCTTAAAAACCCCCCAGACCACAATCTGACACCAACCTCAATTACTTCACTGCTTTGGAACAGAGTAGCGTAATACGATATCAACACTGAATTTCTAAAGCAGTATTTTGAATTCAGTTTTTGGAAATAAGAAGTGCCAGAAGTTTATTTTTATCTGTGCAATGTGAAAGAAAGAGACTCTATACATAAATAAAAGAGTGGAAGGGCTGGTAGGCTCACTCCCATTGGTTTATACTGTAACTAGCTTTTAAGTCATAATCACTGTATGGCTTCCATAGCTGGATCTGATGGGCACCGAGAGTCAAGGCTTGATTACTATGCTAGCCTACGCTGCGAGTTACCAAGGGTGGATGATAGTGCTCTCTAATTTTTTTATTTGGTGAAAGGCATTATGTCAGGTTCAAACTAAACATCTGATGGGTGGCAGAGCCGATGGCTTTGACTGAATTAAATATTGCTGTCTGAGTAGCTGGGATTTAATCCAAGGGACAGAGTAAGTGCAAGGATGTGAACTGAGTCTTACAGCAATAGTCATGTGGTGACTGTTTAGGCTGAGACTACTGTAGAAAGACATGCAATACTGTGTGTGTGTGTGTGTGTGTGTGTGAGTGAGTGAGTGAGTGTGTGTGTGTGTGTGTGTGTGTGTGTGTGTGTGTGTGTGTGTGTGTTCTTGTGTTTACTAAAGAGAGACAAAGAGTGTGCGAGGTAAAATGAGAGGGAACAGAAACAAAACACAAAAGCCGGAAGAAATGTAATGGATAAAGAGAGAGTAGAGGATCCACAGAGAATGATAAACAAAGCTGTGTCAAACCGTTGTGTGTGTGTGTATGTGTGTGTGTGAGGCACGCATGGATATAATGAGCGCTCTGACCTTGGAATGGGTGATGGACAGGGTGTCCACCCAGACGCGCCAGCCGCCCCACTCGTACTTGAT
This sequence comes from Centroberyx affinis, assembly GCF_046629955.1. Classification (NCBI taxonomy): domain Eukaryota; kingdom Metazoa; phylum Chordata; class Actinopteri; order Beryciformes; family Berycidae; genus Centroberyx; species Centroberyx affinis. The sequence continues at coordinate 312,384 of NW_027279340.1, forward strand.
GGCGTGGTAGAGCAGGATGCGGAAGATGGCATACACCATCTCTGTGATCTTCTGCTCCTCACTGTTGCGCGGGTTGATGAAGCACAGGGAGAGCATCCACTCCTGCCACACCGAGCACTGCAGCAGGCTCCTGACACAAACACACATGCACGCACAGATATGAGAAAATGGCGTGTCTGTGTCAGTATTGTAGCGTGCGGTGGAGTGTTCGACAAATCCCCCCGTGAGTCCTTTCTGTCTCCGGCGTGTAAACGGTGTATGGTCTAGTGTGGAAGGTGGTGCTCTATCCCACCGAGCTGTCGACTCCTTACCTGCGGTTCTCTCTGCTGTTATTGAACAGTTTGATCATGTCTGACAGGAAGACCCTGCGCACCTCCATGCTCTCGGGGGACGGGGGAGAGTTCTTCAGCAGGGCAGCCATCACCTTCAGGATCTCTGGAAACATTAACACACACACACACACACACACACACACTATGTTTAAAAAGGACTGGGATGAGAATTTATTATGGAGCTGCGACAATCCACAAGTCAATATCTGAAAATGTCGAGATACTATCTGCTAATAATGTATATCTGCATGATCCATTTTGTCACATAATACATTATAGCACATTTCATTTTCAAGACCAAGAAAAAAAGTTTTGGATTTGGAAACGTTCTGAGATCCAAAGATTCTGCTTGGATATAAAAATTGCTGTTTGGGCAAAGAAGGGGAAACTCTGCAAATCAACAGCTAAATCAGACATTGGTCTCAACATGTGCAAATCATTGTGTCACAAACTATCTCAATTCCCAGCTGTACACACCTGAAAATCTGTGGCTGTGGTAAGAAAAACAGAACAGAGGAGAATAAAAAGTCCAAGCCATTGATCTTTATCGCACTGTAATGGTTTTGGTATTGTTTCAAATGAGAGAGCCAGAGTCACAAGGCCCTTCTGGAAGGCTTGGCTTTGGTTAACCCAAAGAGACTGACTGTTTAGATGAATTATCTAGACAATGTCAGTGTCCATTTGCTTTGAGTAGAGAGACGGCGGGGCTTGGGTTTCACTTGTCTCTCCAGACCTTGGCGCTAACCGATGCCCCCTTGCCCCGGCAGACGGTTGTGTTGTTTCTACGCCTTAGTCACTCAAATTATGAGTCGCTGAACCTTTACCGCCAGAAAATTACCCCAGCATGTACCGGGAATGAGGATGGAGGGATGGCGTATTCCTTTCTTTTTTCCATTTGCTCTTGGTTCCCTTCCCTTGAGTTAATTTGAGGGAAACGGTACTTCCTCGGTTTGTTTGATTGGCTCTGACGTTACTAAAGACTGCAATCAGGGGGCCATTTTGGGAGTTTGTCGCAGATTAAATCAAGAGAATGCACAGCAAAGGAGAAACAGACCACCGCTCTATGTTCCATAGCATGCGCTCACATGTACAAACCCATACAAGGTTTCTATGATATATACCGCCTGTCTGGGATGGTTGGGAAGGAGAGTTTTTAACACAATAAAGGCTTAAGATAATCAATGTGTGACTACAGCAGTACCTTGTCAGATTAAGGCTGGTTGGAAGTAAACCTTGGTTGTGATTACACCAAGCTCTTGGATTTCAAGCTGATTAAAGTTTTGTATGTGTGTGTGCACGTATGTGCGTGTGTATGTGTGGGTGCGTCTGTGTAACAGAGAGAGATGTTTTCTTTTCTTAGTTGAACTGAATACTTTGATTTCCACATATGAAAAGATTTTGTGAGCCGACATGTGAAATTGGAGGTAAGTAATGGCCTGAAAATACTCCGAGACATGATAGGATGGGAACACTGATCAAAGCCTGGGGTTGCTATTTCAGCTTATTATGTTGCATCATATAGAAAATAAGCATGCCCTTTCTACTAGTAATGAGGCACTGGTTGAAAAAAAAAAAAAAATACGCATGGAATGTGTGTGCATATATACGTATAAAGAGAGCTCTTGCCATCCGAAATCCCTCAAGCTGTTACAATGAATACCTTACAAGAATATGAAAGGTAAAGATGAAATAGGGAAGCAGTGACAACCTAAAGGAAAGTATATGATATGAAACAACAAAAAAATATAAATTGGCTTCATTCATAAATGCAGAATAGTAACAATAGACTAAGTATAATGGTAAAATCAAAGATGCTTAGATGATGCCATTTACACTTGTTATTCACTTCACTAAATAATAAAACTGTACAAATACTATATATAAATGATTTGAGCAAGGGTATTAATATAATAAACTTTAATTTATTCAATCATTAGCAAAATTACCATCTGCTATACCAACATATAAAATGTTGTACAATTTGAATTCAATGCTTTAATAAATTCCATCACATTTCTAAATACCATTTCTCTGTGTAAATGAATCCCGATGAAAGATGTCACAGACTTAAAACCAGCGGTTGTATATCACACAAAGTATTAGCACCATCTTTATGCTAAGCTTACATCAGAGGTCGAGTTGTATGAAAATAGCTTCGGGCTGCAAAATTTATGTCGTTCATTTGTTTGACTGTATATAGCAATCGCACAAGCCCACGGGGAATATCCTCCAGTGCAGTGTGGAGCAATAGGCACGGAGAGGGTACGCTGCAGGGGATGATTTAGGAGAGCAGTGTGGCGCAGAGGGGGCACTTACGTGGGTTGAGAATCTTCACAGTGGAGTCGGGGTCCGGATGCTGTTTATGGATCACTTGAGTGCAGATCTGCTCTGTAAGAATCTACCAGGGGACAGAGAGGGGATTCTAGTCATAAATATCCACGCACAGCACAGTTAACAACAACAGAGAAACAAACTACACTACAGTCATGCATAGCTATGCGTTTCCCCATCACATATATTCCTAAATAATTGTCAAATTAAGATTCAGCAGAAGGAACACCATGTTCAGTCTCTATCGGCAGTATGATGCAATGTGATGAATTTCTCTAGAGTTACACCTATTTAAATTTTTGCCATGTAATTTATTGTTTAATGCAAATAATTAAATCTTCATATTGTGCAGTCTAGGCAAAAGGAAAATCAGACAAGAAAATGGTGAGAAAATAAAGAAAAAAATAAAACTGTATCATCTAGGAAGTTAATGTGATGTCAGAATTCAAGACAATATGTGTGTGTGTGTGTGTGTGTGTGTGTGTGCAATCATGTACACACATACAAATACAACTACATATACACATTTCAACAGATAGGAGATTACAAGTTACAAGTTCAGTTCTATCAACACATGCCTGGAGCATGAAAGTAGGGGGAAGACTGACCTCGAAGAGCACGTTGTAGGTTGTCATGGTAAACTGGCTGGAGTTTAGCATCAGGCGTTCGGTGAGCAGGGAGAAGAGGCCATGACCCAGCATGAGCTCAGATTTCCTCCTGGTCAGGGCGTTAGGAGGTCAAAGGTCAGGCAGGGTAAATATTAATATTTGTCTATAGCATTGCTATAATACTTCCACAGTGTTACTGCAGCACCCTTTCCTAATTGGAACATGATATATCATATTGACTTAATATCATTATAATATAATTCTGACACTATGATCATTATTTCACATTATTTACAGAAGAATCATACTGAAAACATTCTGGATTATCATTCATTTCACAAGTGGCAAAGGGGCAAAATCTGAAAGCATCTGATGAGGCACAGAATCAGAATGGTTGAAATCTATAGCGGTATAACTCAGCCGAGCTCCAGCTGACATTTGACATGGAGGAAATGAAAAAGAGAATTCCTGCTGACTAAGTAGGAGCGGTTCTTCACAGAGAAGTCCTCATCGCTTTCATCTCTGATCACAGATCAGTTCCAATTTTAGGATTATAACTCAGTTACAGAGCCATAGACAGTTTGCAGATAGGCTCCGGGTCAACCTTGCATCCAGACCGTGAGCCTTTATACTGCTGTAGGACTGTGGTTAGAGCTGGGGCTGCTGCTGCTGCATAGGGTGAACACACTATAGTTGGTGGTTGGTAATCAAGATAAAGCCGGGAATAGCTTGCAATATGACCTGAATCTCAACAAGCATCCCCACCCAAATAACTCTGCACCTCTAATTGCTCTTTAGACGAAAAGAGGGCCACATTTATATCAAACGAATTCTCAACAAGAAGATGGAACTGGCGTGGGTCAAACATGATAATTCACTATTTATTTTGACAGCGAGGCCTGCAGACTGAAAGATAATCCGCCATCAACCTTAACTCGAGCCGCTTTGATTTTGTTATCTACATTTAATCGTATGATGAGATTATTTTGCATACTACATTATTTTATAGTTGATCTTAACAAGAACTATTATGAAACTGACTTGTTGCCTAAATAAAACGTAATCAAAAATAAAACGTATAGAACTATTTAAAAATATAATGTACAGCAGATGTATCTAAATGTAAGTTTTGGGAAGATATAAAGCTTTGGGATCAATAATTTAGACACTTCAAAATATAAAACGGCATTCCCTTTCAATTATTTGTCACTACTGTATATTAGTTTTAAGATTTTTTATGCACATAATAGTGCCCCTTTTCTATTTTGTTTTTTATACTGCTTAAACAGACTGAACTGAAATAGACCTGAACACTGAACAACATAGAAATTGTGCAAACTAGAATTTGAATCATATTTACTCTATATGACTATGATGAGAATATCAGCTTAGTGGCTGCACTTACTTTGGTGGCAAATGCTTCAGAAAGTAGCCCATGACTTTGAGTGCCTGCACTCTTATTCCTTCACTTTTGGATGCCAGCAGCTTGTAGATCACACTGTTGAAAAAAAGCAAAAAAGTGATCAAATCTAAATACCAAGCCTGCATTTACACTATATAATGAATATTATTTTTCATCATTGCAGCTTTCCATTAGAGAAAAAGTAGGATAACATTTATCATGTTCATGTGAAACGCTATTATTTCTATTTTTATAACAGCATTTGATCTGTTCTAAAATGAAACAAAAACAAAAGCAATGAGCTATAGCATCCTCAAACTAAAGTGTTACATGAACCAAAAGTAATACAGAAAGCTCTGAACATACAATAAGTACCTACAGAATACAGACCATATATTTTCTACCTTAAGCCATAACCCTGGAAACACAGAGGCACGCCGTTTAAATTAGGGGAATAACTCAGAGCGCTGGTGAATTTCAATAGCGAGGAGAAAGCTTCAAATGAAACTAGCAAACCATCTTTATTGGTTGACCAGATCATCTGGCATCATTTTAGCCCCACAGTCAGAAATCACAACACAAACACATTGAAGAAAAAAAAAATAGTGGATATGCAAAACTAAAGCTTTAAACATTTAAAATTATCTGATCTGCTTTTGGCCACTTTGACTTTGACTGAAAAAGTACCAAAAATATAAATTCATGTAAATATAACATAAAATATATGCATGTATGGCTAATGGAGGAGAGTGTTGAAAGGCGAACAGGTGATCACATCCCATACCGTATCCCATTGCGCTGGTCAAAGGCCTGGACCATGGACCCGGGGTGTTCGGACATCACAGCCACCAACAACTGCAGCACATCCATGAGATTGTCATCCTGTGGGACAGAGAGCAGGGGCTACATTGGCATTCAATAATAGCATTGGAATAAACCCTGCAGCTAATGGGGCTGAAGTTGGTCAGCTTTCATCGCAACATCTTGAAAACAATGAAGAATACATAGTCAGTTGTGGTCCATGTCAATAAAAGACAAACACACAAAGGCAAGTATGCCTCCAGATATGCATTACAATTAGGCCTATTTCAATGCTAGTTTTGTTATGTTTTTGTTTTTTGTTTTAATTTAGTAGTAGTAAAGGTAGTACAAATTCATCAATAACAATAAATGAATGCATAAGAAGCATTTGAACTAAAGAATTAAGAATATGCTTTCAATAAAATCAAGGGCTGCTACATCACAGTGGATTTTCCAAAGAATGTTGTAATCACCCTTTATTCCTACAGGGTTTATTGTTTTATTGCTTCATTAATTTGCTATGCATCACTGCAGTCTAAACAAGACCGCTTCTGTCAGGACTTTTGACTGGCAGACTTTGAATACTAACAAGGAACAGTAATGCTTCCCTTTGCAGCAGGATTGGTCGACTCATGGTCTGCATATCAGATGGGAACAGAAAGCATGGGAACTCAAGAGGTGGAGTTATGTTGCCATCTGGTGGAGAGGTTTATACGGCCAATGCTGCATGGACACAGCACACATTCTTACCTCATGCATCGTCAGCAGGTAGTTGAGGATACTCTGCAGCTCATCTTCCTTGACACCATGATCCTAGGAAATAATTACACAAATCACTTCAACACTGTCTTCATTGATTATGTTTTACTCTATACCCACTGTAGACATGTAGGCCTCGCTGAACAGAATGAACAGATGTATCAAACTTGCTTTGGGAGAGGAGGTACCTAACTAAGGAGCTTAGTGCAATTAGTAAATTCAACTAATCACATTAGTGCCAAGTATATTGTTGTATTATTGATTAGATGGGCCCTGGACAGGAAATGTGAAGGCCAGTGAGTTCATAATTAAATTTGATGCTCCATTAAAAAAAATGACATTGACAATCTGACGTCTATATACAGTTAATGAAAAAAGAAAAAGAAAATGTCTATCCTTCCTAGATTATGAACATGTACTTTTCTCACATTTTCTCCATTTAGTTTAAAAGAGCTTTTTGAAAACAAAAATCAAATATCCACATACATAATCAAATTAATTGCAAAGCAGATGATTTACCAATAGACAGATCTAATGAAAGGGGAAAAAAAGGTCAATAAATTTGGATCAGTTATGTATCACCTTAAACCTTAAACCACCTGGCTGAAATATAAAGAGAATTGTGCTCTGACCAAGAGTAGCTACATTTACTGTTGTGAAGTGGCAGCTAGCTAGTAAGCTTAGTCCATTACCTTCGCACCATTGGCAATCAGAGTGCAAGTTCACTGCAATCAAAGTGCACCAGCTACAGTACACGTTGCATCACTAACAGCTCGGTAGGACAGGAATGATAAATATCACTGGCAAACACAATTTTGGCATCCAAATGTGCCACTTCCCTATCTAAGTCAATGTAGGTGTGTTTTGGGTCATCCAGAGGCTCCAGAGATATTTACTTTACTGTTAGGAGAGGGAGGAGGGGTCTCAATAGACTAGATGGCTTCGTCAAATAGAATTGTTTTTGGTGTTTTTCTCTGTGTTTTAGCACCATGAGCCATGGACTTACCTTCATTATGAGCTGTTTGACAAACAGCAGCAGAAAGGCTCGGAGGGAATGGATCTCCTTCTGGTTAGGCCTTGGACCATCTGAAAACCCAAACAGCAGAGTGACTTACTTACTAGCAGAGTAGCTTACTATAAATGAAATGAGCAGGACCCAGAAGGATTAGGAAAGAAGTAGAAAAATAAGGGTCACGTGATTGACCTAGTTTTTTCTAGTAAAAGTTAAGTTCTGCTCCAGATCTATCACTTGTAGGAGCTACCCTGGGAGAGAGTGAGTGTGTGTGTCCATCTTTCTGTGCACATGCTGGTGCATGCATGTCTGCATGTGCAATTGCAAAGTGTATATATTTGAAAGGAGGGAAACAGGAGGAATAGGAACACCACTCCCCTACAGTATGCCTAGTGTTGCATGGTGTGTGTGTGTGCTCACCTATGCCCTTAGGCATGACTCCACTGCGGTCCTGGGGGTTGATGACCCAGTAGTAGTACTTGAGTGTATGCATGACCTGCAGTACTGTGCCCACCCTGCGTATGGCGTTATAGATGGTCACTGTGCTGATGAACTCTGTGGCCAGGTAGGTGTAAAGCGTCAATTGCACCTGCAGAGGATAAAGAAAATGCATATGAAAACACACATACACACACTCACACTCGCACGCGTGCGCAGCTTGAGTCGGAACAGAATAAAAATCCAATTTTAGTGTGACCTAGCTTTTTGTGCCTATGATAAGTGGAGGCCTCTAAGCCCCTAAGGGTATTAGGCAAGCCATTCTCATTTAAATAGCAGTCAGTGAGTCACAGGTGGAGGGATAACCTTGTACTCCAGGTTGAACTCTAAAATAAAAGGCAGGGCAAGAGCATACAGGGTAAGAGAAGGTGATGGTGTGTGTGAGTTTGTGTGAGTTCTTGCATGTGAGTTCTTGCATGTGTGTATGTGTGCCTGGGCGCATTTGTGTGTGTTCTGTCTACATGTGCATATGCATAGCTCTTATGAATGCATCAAAATGCATAATAATGTGTTACTGTGTATGTGTGTGTGCATGCATGTATTTATGTTACCTTGGCAGGGGCGTGGATCCAGATGGCAGGGTTGAACAGAATGTGGTCACACAGCTGCTTGAGCAGCAAGACGCCATTCTGCAAGTTGCTAAGATATCTGGCAAAGGCCAGCACAATGTCCAGGACCGGCCGCGTCACATGCACCTTGGAAGACTGGAGCACAGACAGGGAGACAAGGAGATGGAAAGTACAGTAAAGGGGGGGATATGATATGTCAGAGAAAGGAAGGGAAGGGGTGTTAAGAAGCAAGGGGGTGAGGGAGTTGTAACAGGGAGAGGGGAAGGAAAGGACACCCACACACACAAGAAAAAGATGAGGAAGACCTCTTCTGCCTAACAAGCAGACAAGCCAGCTGTGACCTCCAAATACAGCTGAGGGAAAACAAAGTCTGTCTCATATCAAATGTTGGTGTTTGTGTATGCCTGTGTGTGTGTTTGTTTGTGCATATGATGTGAAGGAGATAAGGGAATCAAGGTCAGCCATGATGTTATTGTCCTGGATCCATTATGAGTAGAGCTAGTGGTGAGGGAAGACAGTGTCACATGAAAAGCACTCTTGTGTACTCTGTTGTCAGCTGAGCCAATTTGCGTGTCTCTCACCTTCTCCAAAGTGTAGCCAATGACCAGAAAGCCTTTGCAGGCCAGGACTTGCTCTTGCATAGCCACCGAGTTCTTCAGCAGCTCCATCACAAAGGACAGCAAAGTGCAGCTGAGATGTAGAGACATACAGACAGAGAGGAGGGGAGAGAAAGGGACAGGGACAGAGACACAGAGAGAGAGGGAGAGAGAGAGAGAGAGAGAGAGAGAGAGAGAGAGAGAGAGAGAGAGAGAGAGAGAGAGAGAGAGAGAGAGAGAGAGAGAGACAGTGAGAGTGAGAGAGTGAGAATGAGCTATGTAAGCTGCTGACTAAGCCCTGGCTCTTAGAGGGCATATCTTACATGAAATGTGATTGAATAAGGGTGTCGTGTCACCATTGTGCTGGCAGAACAGATTCTAGTTAGCATCACCTTGAGGGCAGCAGATACAACAGAGCTGTAATTATAAGCAAGATGACCTCATGGCTTTCAAGGCAACACTACCATACAAAATTAAATATAGAGAGCCTCATTTGCAACCTATTCTATTCTACTAACAACAAAAATACTACAATTACATAAACCCTATTGAGTAATATTAATCATGTATATTTCATCCAATCACCATTTTTCTGTTACAAAACCAAATCCTGATTTACTGAAGGCCAAATACCAGCTACATATTGTTCAATATTCCAATAAATATACATATTTGTGGCAAGTAATAGTATATTTGGTACTGTGTGTGAGTGTGTGTGTGTGTGTGTGTGTGTGTGTGTGTGTGTGTGTGTGTGTGTGTGTGTGTGTGTGTGTGTACTACCAGACAGAGGTGTCCAGCTCATGGCTGGAGGGCTGGCAGAAATCCAGCTGTGCAAACAGGGGGAAGAGGACCTGCACACCTCCAATTGAGTGTATGCCACTCTGGACTGAGTGGGTCACCACTGCCTTCACATCCTACAGCAAGAAACACAGATGGTCATACATGGTTATATTTAAGGAATACATAGTCCACTCACATCTGGGTCAGATAGTGTTTGCATATAATTCTTAGCATTTTAACCCACATCAAAACAAAGTTGTCAATCACAGGTCTGGGTCCATGACGTAATTCATGCAAGTTTATGCACATATAACAAATTGCTCATTGAGAGAATAGATTTTTGAGATACTACAGTGTTAATAGCCTTAGCTTTCCTTAGGTTTTCAGTAATATTCAAATCAAGACTTCAATATATAAAAACACAATTTAAGTGATCTTGTAATGTGAAATGGAAAAAAAGACTTGTTGCAACACTGTGACTAGTGACTGAGAAAAAATGTGAGCACACACAAGCTGTGTGTAATTATGCGACACTAACAGCGCCTTGGTGACTGCATTTTTGACCCCTCAATAGGATGGGAATTTTGAGCATGGTATAGCAAAGCTGAAAATATAGGTCACACATTCTTTCATATTCACATATTCTATGGAGGTTGGGGGGGGGGCATGTGTTTGTGTGTTAGCAGTAGCCTCCCACACAAAGGAGATGAAGCATATTCTTTGATGAGAGGGCATCAGAGAAAATTCAATTAGTGTTTGAGAAAAGAAAACTGCGGTGTGTGTTTTTGTGAGTGTGTGTTGTGAGAGTTTTGTAAGTGGTGAACTTCAACAAAGTTCACCACTTACTATTTACAGGAAAAACTTCCTCCAAATACACCACCACCTTTAGTGCCGAACTAAACCTTAGTTCCAGAGAAGGTTAATGCCATAATTAGAGCATCAAGTTGGCATTTTTTAGCATTTGCACCGCTGTCCTAATGAGGCTGTTAAAATGAAAAGATGCCAACTGGGGCACTTTCATTATCTTGGAGGAAGGGAGAGAGATGGGTACATCTGGAAAAGTGGGAGCGGAGGAAGAGGAGTACAGGTGGTGAATGAATTTGCACTCGAGAAAGCATGACATCGCTTCAAAGATAACAGCATGGTGGCTTTTGGCTCAAGTTTGGGGAATGGCAACCCAAACAGTATCAACTCAAACTCCAAGGGAAACACCAACTATCTGCCATACAAGCACAGGCTTATGTTGGGGGCATAAATACCTGCAGCATGAGTGCATGGGGTGAGTGGACAAAAATGGAGGCGTTGTCCTTGGGGGAGGACTCGAGGCAGAGCTGGGCGTCTGTAGCGCGAGGGTTGTAGCTGAAGGCAATACTGGAGGACAACTTGCCATCGTACAGCAAGGTCTTATGATGCTCCGCAAACAGCAAGTCACTCTCAGCCTTGTACTTAAATGTTCCCTGAGCAGTGATGGAGGTAGAATAGGAGAGGGAGAGATAGAGAGACGGAGAGATACAGTCATAAGCAATTGAGAGACAAGATAGACATAATGAACTAGTATCACCATTTTTTTTTTCACAAGTGACTTTCTCAAGTACAAAACACTGAAGGGTCAGGATAGAGACAAAGACCATGTCAAGACCGAATGCAACTTAAAGTGCTCTTCTACTAACCAAATGCTGGTCTCCACTGGAGTCATGCAGCATCAGGCAGCTGTGCTCTTTGTTCAAATTAATATGTATGAAACAGAACTTTTGTTTTCTTACTCATGCGCTGTTTAAAACAAAACTAAAACAAAACTTTAATCATTGTAATTCAAACATAACATCCTTGCAGAAGTTATGGAAGTGTCTCTGTGAAATTAATACATGTTACTAGCGTGTAGACATTTCGGGTTGTTCGAGTGCCAACCTTGTATCCCGGGCCGAGCTGATAGATAGCCAGGATCTGAGCAGCGCTGAGCGCCTCTCCAAACAGGTAAACTGCCCCCATCTGTCCGCAGAACACACGGTTGGCATCCGCCGTCTCAGACGAGCCCAGGAAACACTTGTCAAACGTCTGCAGAGGAAAGGATGCAGGAAGGAGTGAGAGGTTTGAGGAAGCAAGAAAGGAGGGAAAGAAAAGAATTAATGAAGGAAGAAAGGAATGAAAGACAAAGGAGGAGATTAAAGGTGGGAAGATGAAAAGGAGGAGGAAGGAAAGCGAGAAGGAGGAAAGGAGGGAGGGAGGGAAGGAAGGAAGGAAGGAAGGGAGGAAGGAAGGATAAAAGTCATGAGAAGCAGCGTGAAAGAACAGGAGGAAAATGGGATATTCATGTTAATACTAGCCATATAAATGGCAATACACTGCCTCAAACCATGTTTCGATCAGCATAGAAATAGCTAACATGATGACTTTCCATCTTCCTCTCGTCATGGTCAGTGACACATAAGCAGACATGTTGAGAACTAGGAAAGGTGTTATGAGAGGATGAGAGACCATGTCTCAATCAACTAGCTAATATCTCTGCATAGGGAGGCTTCTTTCTGATATATTGACACTACTAGAGGATTATGCTACACTGTGGAGACATTTTCGTTCCTAAGAAAATCCGATTTGAGAATCTTCTATCTCAGCATGACAGAAAGCAATCCTGGTACTATGACAGAGTTCATACAGCGATATGCGTGAGGTGCAGGGTGGATGTGGTAGTCATTTTCCCCAGTACTATCCATGCTAACAGATGGAGAGAGTGGTTTCACCCCCAAGCCCTCTGCTAGTAAAGACAGAGATTAGATCTAGCGGAGAGAGAGGAGGGCACGCGAGGGAGGTTCGGTTCTCACTTTCTGGCACACACAGCTGCAGCAATAACTGTTTTTGGAATTGATATTTCACAGAAAAGCCGCTATGTGAAACCAACATCTCCGAAACTCATGCAGGAGTACATGACAGCAGGAGGAATCATAACCATATATCTTGCTGAGGGATTCTTGACATACGTACATGTATTAATATTCATGATGTGCAAATACACAACACACACACACACACACACACACACACACACACAGAATCACATACTTAAGCAATTAGCCAGGAGAGTTCATTCTTTACAGTAACTTTAGAATAAATAAGAATCGTTGTTAGGTATAATGCATAGCAGAGGTCTTGCTTTTACAAAACGCCATTAGGTAAATTAAAAAAACCCTGCAAATGTTCAATAAATCTATAATTTTTAATAAAAAATAATAAGAAATATAGCAATAGACATATAGAAATATAGTAAGCAGCAACTGTAAGGGTCCAAGCAGTTGTATTAACACTTGGACCTATTAAGGAAATATTAAAGTTTCATTAATGTGAATATAAAACAATAAAAGTATTACTATCTAGCAGATGGTGCCTCATCCAATAGGCTCTGCAGAATTTAACAGTGCCTCTCACAACACTTAGTCGTTAATGCTGACTTGTCCAGAGGAAAAACTAGTCAAACAATATGGTAATAATAACAGCACGTATCACAGTAACACAGACGTCCAGCCAGTGAGACTGTTCGTGCTAACACTGTTGTGATTGGATAAACATACAGTGTATGCCAAATTGTATGATGTTTTTTTTTTATGATTCGTGGTGCCGCTATAGGTTGATTTTATAATTTATTTGTATGCATTTCTTAAAGTGGATTTAACATATGTATCAATTTTTATGACACTGGATTAACTGTGGTAGTGTGAGTATAGCTGGATGTGCGTACTAACATTCATCAAATAGACTTATAATGTCGGAGTTATGGCCTGTCCAAGTTGACCTTTAATTACTGTGCCACCATATGGTCAATTTGCATGTAATTTGTTGTGCATATTTCAAATGGAAATTCCTCAAGGTTCAAAGTGATTGTTTGAACCCACTTTGAGTTATGAATCATTATGGAATAGGCCGCATCCACATTAACCAATCAACCAAACATCATGCTACGACTAAGACTGTGCTCTAGAAAATATGTACCAAATTTCAAAACATTCAGCCGCCCAGATTCAGATGAATAAATTACAGGCATTTGTGGCTCCCCTGATGAGTCGATTTCCATGTGCGTTTGTGAACAGCTATGAAAGTATTGGAATTGTCGTAACTTACGTCGCTGGTGTTGACGAACCAGGTGATGTCACCATAGGAGGCCAGTTCCCCGTTCACATAGCAGCTGATCTCACTGTTTTTCCAGCGGTTGTAGACGTGAACGATAGTCACCATGTACCACTGCAACAATATAGAGCAACACACAGCTTGGCATTACTGTCACACTGGAAGACAATACCATAACTTGTTACAGTATATATCCGCAGTACCAAACATGCAACAAGACATCAATAAGAGAGCATACGGTGAAAATCTTCTAGCCTGTCCAATTAGCCTCATTCCATCACGTTTCAAGACCCAATCCCCAAATCCCCTCAAGCTACAATGCTACCTACTTAGGTTTCTAGTTTTCTCATCAGCCTTACAACCAGTGAAATAGGTTATTACTGTTACTGCATTGAAATAGGTTATTATGTTTACCTCCGGACATGAAAGAACGTGCATTAAAAATAGAGCTAAAATCAACCAAAATGAGGGTTCTCTGAGTCCCCATGAGCTTTTGGCGAGGCAAGGTGATGACTTCATGCCCAGGGGAAGAAAAAGAGAGTTTCAAATTGTCCACAGGCAATGGATCTTTCTGACTGTAATGGTCCTCAGTGTGCGCCTGGAAGGGTGTGAGTGCTGAACATATTGGATCATCCCTCTCTCCTATCTCGCTCATTCCTCCTTCCTCTGGCTTGGCTCGTCCCCAGAGCCAGGTAAGATGTGATAGTTCTCTCATACCGCAAGGTTTAGATTTATTTTGTGTGTGTGCATCTCTGTGTACTCACATATGAATTCTGTGATCTGATATTTGTCACTGTGTTTACAGACATATAGCCGGAGTTTGTTTGACCATGTAAATGAGTATTTCATTTGTGTGTGTCTCATTCCACTGGATTACCAAACCAGTGGCTGTATTTCTTTTTTTTTCCTTTTGTACCTTCTGTGGTTTGAAGTCGTACTTTACACAGTGCTGGAATCCCTTCCCCTTGGATTTTAATGAGGTCACTATCAAACAGCCGCCCACAAAGTGTGCAGAGTAGCCCAGGCCTTTACTGGTGCGGAAACTAAAAGAAATTAAGGGAAAAAACACACACACACACTCAGCTTTAGTTTCTGAGTGAGGCAGCTCGCTTTAACACCAACTATATTCAAGGGCAACGCAGGTTACGGCAGCCAATAAATCATACAAACACTTTAAAGGGGTTTGAAAAGCAGAAAGATAGCAAACAGCTCAATCATTTCTCAACTTCACAATGTCTTCCCATCGCTCTCCATGTCCCAGTGAGACGGGGCCCCAGCGTGTGATTTAGTGAATTAATCTCTTTTTAAAAAGGGCACAGGGCTGAAGAGGAGCTTTTATTACAGATTCTCTCAACTAGCGTGCTGGCTGCCCGGCTTGGTTATCATTTTCAGAGAAGCCCAAACAGATCCCTGTTGCATAAATTCGATTTTTGACAGAAATTAATTATTAGCTGAAAATAAGATGAGTGGAAGGCTTGATTTACTCATCCCTCTGAGAGGGAGCAAAGGATGAGGAGACAGGAGAGATGGAGAGAGAGGCGCAGTCATTACTCTGTTTTTCAGCTGTGGGGCTGGAGGTTGCACTTCTTCCTCTTTTACAGTGCAGTTTACAAATACAATTACAAATACATTTATGTTGAATCCAGGACTTTATAAAACATGTATGCACACACACACGATAGTCTCAAATCTTTACTCTAATGCACCTGCATGACTCCAGCTTTCATGCAATTCCCCACTCACTGCATTATTCATACTGTAAATGAGTTCAAGTAAAGCACTGCTACCTCAAGTTAGAGGTAAGAACTTGCCATTTCAGCATTTCATATCCAGAGAATTCAAACAAAAAAATGAAAATGGCAATCAAAGGACAAAGGTTTAAATTGGTCAAACAGCTGTTTTGTTCCTGTGTTACCTACCAGTAGAGGTAAGGCTTGTCTTTGTCTACATTGATGTTGTTGAGAGGATCCATGCGGAGCCAGGTGTGGAAAGTAAATCCATTCTGGTACGGCCATTTTGCTATGGGAGGCAGAGCTATAGCCTGTTGGGGGGAAAAAAATAACAGAAGAAAGCATAACATGACACTGGTTCTTGGCCAGCTGTGAAACGCAATGACGCATCTTACCCAAAATGCAACGTTTGTGTGTTTTTTTGATCTACAGCTGCATTTTTCAAAGATCAGCAAGACCCAAAGGCAGGGTGTCAGAAGATCAAAATGGGCAACAAACAAAAACTGGCATCCAAGTGATAAGCTACCTCATGTTCACAAAGCTTTCCGAGAGAATGTATTTTAAACGAACAAAACACTGTAGACTAGTAGGTCAGCAGTCTGAAAGCAGGGTAATTTATGTCACTAGCCCACAAAAACAGTTTTGGGCAAGGAAATATCAAGCAAACGTGCCCCCCCGTGAAAAAGTTTGAAAACCACTGCTCTAAAGAATGTGTGTGTGTGTGTGTGTGTGTGTGTGTGTGTGTGTGTGTGTGTGTGCGTGCGTGCGTGCGTGCGTGCGTGCGTGCGTGCGTGCGTGTGTGTGTGTGTGTGCGTGCGCGCGCGCGGACACGCATGCTCCGAGGCCTTCCTGTCTCATTAGCAAGGCAACACAGGAAGAAGAAGGCATGTGTGCTCCCTTCTAACGCAGCGCTGACAAACACACAGACAAGTGCAAATATAGAGTTCAGATCAACCAAATCAGACCCCAACCCACAGGGCAGCCTGCTACACACACTCATCAAAGCACCATCACCATGGCAATGGAAGGTTACATACAGAAGCTGGCAACTACACACACATGCAGGGCCCGATTTAGACACCGACTTAAGCGCTATGCAGTGGTGCTTGGAGTTGCACACGGGGATACACGGCCTCCTGCAAGATGTACACTTGAGGAAATTAATATGTAAATCAAGGTGTGTTCACCATACGTTACCATAGTCCATTTGTATGCTCTTTTCCTTCTACACACTCCAAATACATTAAATAGGATATAAATTGTTGAGTCACAAAAATGAAAAGGGAATTAATTACTGTGCAAAACTGTTGGTTGGCCTATGAATAATTGCGACGGTATTAAAAGCAATTTGAGTACTCTCCACAAATACATGCTTGAGTTTTCAAGGGATCATCACAAAATTAACATATTACCACAGCATATCCTAGCCTGGTGCAGGAAAAGGAAAGGACAACATTCCATGGACATTCAATGTGTGTGGTATGTGACGCAGGCGTGGGCGCAACAGTGTTTGTGCAAAGTTGCAGTGAGCAGTGCAATTGGAGAATGGCTTGTTAGTAGAAAGCAGTGATCGTTAAGAAACTTATCTTTGGACGTAAAACTTGTGATTGATATTTAAAAAAATTTCTGTAATTTCTTATAGTTTTGTAAAGAATATATTTTTATAGTGTTTTATCCAATTAATGTCCCAAGGGCATGCCAATTCTTCATGCACCATCATCCTAACAAAACTGAATAAAAGGTTGTACACCTTTTATTCAGTTTTGTTAGGGTGATGGTATTCAAGTAAATAAACAATTTTCACCATACTAATGGGAAGGAACAAAGAGGCAAAGTTTCTGAATAAACCTGTGCACAAACAAGGCACACTGAAAATTCTCAGTGCACAAATTGAATAGCCCAAGAACTGAGTAGTAATAGCAGAAGATAAATAATTCTGTTTATTTCACTGACTAAGAGAAAGCCTAAAGCCTGTCAATGTAGTCTGCGCTGTCTCTCAAATGGCAGTCTTCTACAACAGCATCTTCATACCAATTACTGTCCTAAGCTCTCCGTTTTTAAAACCACTGACACCACAGAGACTGAGCATTAGAGATCTAGTCCTAATGTAGTTTATTTCAAAATGATTGAAGCAAAGAAAATATTCCCAAGGGACTTATGTGCTCTCCTCTCAGAGAAAGAAAATAAAAAATGGATCACATGGGTCAGTGAATGGCTGGCTAGATAAGAAGGTCCAGCGGAAAGCAGCTTAGAAAGCACTTGCCATGAGAGGGAATCAGAAGAGATGGCTATGCTAGTTATATCTGGAGATCTCTCTTTCTCCCTCTCTCCTACCTCTATCATTAGTCTGTGTTTTTCATAAAATTACAAGCCAACCCAGTGTTTCTCCTATATCTTTTGTGGATAGTGATTCCATATCCACCCATGTTTTGGTCCTTGTGCAGGTTGCAGTACTAAAACCATTCTTAGTTGGATTTTATTATGATTAAAATACCAATTCTAAACATGAGCACTATTTCTTTCCCCCATTTCATTGGGAGTTAGCAGAAAATCATTTTTGGGGGGATTTCACATTCTCCCTCACAATGGTGGCAGTTTTTTCATTCTGGCTGCAGACCACTGTTCCATAGATATAGGGGGAAACCTTGCTATCCATCTGCTAAAACATAACCTCATTCTAAAGAGAAGTCCCTTCAGAGTATGAGTGGTGTGTACTTTATTCTTATGTGCAGTGGCATACATGTGTTGCATCATGTTTTAATACTCACCGCCGCACTTTTCCCTGGAAAGCTGAAGAAAGAGTCGGGGCCGTTCCTGTGAGCCATGTACTTCAGCACTGACAACAGCTTCACTGCATGAGGAGGCTGAGGGAAGAACAAAACACACACACATACACACACACACACACACAGATATCACATCAGACAAGTGGAGGTGTGTGTACCCACACAGGCAAACACACAAAAATACACATGAACCCCAGCCGCACACTTACATGCGTGCAGCCACAAATGCTTAAGAGCAAGCACAGGCGCAAAATCACGTACACATACACACACACACAGCACTAGGTCACTATTAAGGCAAAATCCACAATGTCTCTTTACTGCTTGTTCTAAATTTACCTCTCCTTATCAGATGTGAATATCCAGAGGGATTTACTAGAGCGGCAGACTGAGACATCAGTATCTTCATTTACTTTATAGTCTCGATGATCATCGTGTACAAATGACGCACACTGAAAAGTCTACAAACTTCACACAGCCCTCCAAAAATATATTGCTCAAACACACTGAGCTCTGATACTGGATTTTGATCTACACAAGTGATGAAAATCTGTATAAGTTATTGGGTTTTTCAACAAGGTTATAAGCCCAATTTCTGTACAGTAAACACCAGTATAGCATTTCATAGTTGGGTTCTGTGCTCATCCCATCCTCCCCCTCTCCCCAGATAATATTTCACAAAGATGAGAAGAGAGGAGCGGTGACAAGAGTTGTTTGGGAGTGGGAGAGCGAGGTGAAATTCAGAAGCACAAAAGCAACTTGCCCTATTTCCTTGACAACTTGATTAGTCTCACTGATCAATGGGTTACACCCTCTCTCTCTTGCTTCATCTGTCTCTCCTTCTGTGCCACTGGTTCTGCCAGGATGTAGTGACTTATCTATCATACACCTATCATACACTATCTTCAGTTCACTGGGGCTATTCCTCTCACAAAGCTGATCAGCTCGTCTGGGCAGGTGGCTAAAAATAACTAATTTAGGAAACAAATTTCTCCAACTCTGTGACAACAAAGGCTTTTAAAGTACATGGTTTGGATTTTCAAGTCCGTAACATATTCCAAATCTAAAATAAGATCAGGATTGTGTTTGACTGTTAGTAAAAATATAGATTGGAAAAAAGAAAACAACTCAGAGCTCATGGGTAATCTCATAGGGAACTTAATATCAATAATGTAGCGCTGCAGCGAATCCAGGACCACTGCAGAGTAGCAGCCTGATTTGATATGATCTATCTTGTCTCTGTGGAGAGGGCATAGGGCTGGAGGAAGTCAACGGTTGAAGTGTTGCTAGCACATTCCTCATGCTGGTCCCAGACAACCAAGACAGATCACCGTGGTTTGACTCTGACTCACCCACTGGCCTTTCTCCCCTTGCAGTTTGCTGAAGAAAAGCTTCAGCTCTTTTACTGTGATGCTGTAGCTGGCCAGCACCCCCAACATGTCCACCAGCAGGTCTGCAAGACACACACACACACACACACACACACACACACACACACACAGACACACACACACACAGCAGAGATCAGAGGCTAAACACGCAAACATACAGGGGTTAAACATGGCATGTTAAAACAGGACAGACTGACAAAATACTACACTCCACCCTTGAGGTGAGAGGAAGCTCCAGATGACTCTTCTTCACCCACAAACCTCAGGGATTTACTCATTCTAGGAGGTGTTCTCTGCTTTTTAGCTAGTTATATTCCGCAGGCCCCTTACCATTTTGAAAAGATCCAATTCTTACCCTCTCACTCAAGTGTAAAAACTTAATTGGCATCTTGATGGTCTAAACGTAAGCTATTACAGTGATGTCATAGCTACCAGAAGACAATCAAAAGAAGCCAAAAGGGAGTGTGCAGGATAAAAAGCAGGGTGAGCAGGATCCGAGTGGAAAAAAGGAAGGGACTTAAAATCTAGACAGAACTCTCTGGTGTCAGAGATGTGTACATATACTACCCTTAAGCTAATCCTCCACCCATAAGGGTAAGGGACAGCTTTATCTAGCAGGCCTTTTCCACATAAATTAACTTTGTTCATCTAAGCTCAGCTGTTCAGCACTGACCTACACCATCAGTACTTCAGATCAGCTCAGTTGTGTGAAGAGAGAGAATAAAAGACGGTCTCAGGGACGGCAGAGGTAAGTGCAACATACATGGTACTGTAATCTGAGTCAGAGCTCATTTAGTTTTACTTTGTTAAGCCAGTGTATGAGGCATCCCAATTAGTAAATGTCAATCAGTAAAAAAAAATATGGTTTCACTACAATATAATGATTCATTTGGACTATTAGGTCCATTCTATGAGACAATTCAGAGAGTGAGTGAACAGATGAGGGTTCTTCGCTGTACTGAATATTACTAAAACCATTATTTTCACCCGCCTAACTACTGCTGGGCTACATCTTCTTTGCTTGACTGCACATTCCCTCTAGGCCAACGCTGTTCTAGCTGGCAAATTCACTGAGCCGAACACTGTAGGATTAATTCAGACTAATTTGTAGATGGGCAACAGACTAGACTGAGACTCAGGCGAGACTATGCAGGATGATTGTGTCCTCATTCACTGCAATGCATCTCAGTCTGTCCTCCAGCCTAAAACACTGGAGGATGGAATCAAGAGGTTACTACATGTCAGGAGAGAGGATTGGAGAATTTTAAAGTTGGCTTTATTTTTAGTGATACTCTATTGATTCCCGAAGTTGAAACTGGGAGGTCAAAGCAAAGGCTCAGCTACAGACCATCGGCCCTGGAGCTGGCAGGGATTCAGTGACTTGGTCAAGGACAATTCAGCAGAGCAGATGCTTGCTGTCATGGGGGCTTGAAACTGGTTGAAGGACGTTCTCCCTAATCACGACACCGCCCTGCTGCCCTTAAAAATTCAAAAGATTAAGTGAGCCGAGTTGGAGAGGAAAGGTCAGATGAACAGGTTGATTGCATTGCTGGTAACTTGAAAGAGAGTGCTGTATCCACCGCCTCCGCAGTCCAGGAAAGAATGAAAAGGAAAGAAACCCATTCCCATAAGGTGAGCTTCCCAGTACCTGCGATCATGCTATCGGTGGTGGCTATACGCTGCAGCACAAGCTGGATGAGACCCACATCAGTGCAAGCCTGCAGGTTGCGGACACTCTTCTTGAGGATGGCAGTGAAGATGCTCCAGACCTCGGCCTGGCAGGTGGGCTCGCACTGGTCCAGCAGCTCCACCATGCACACGATGCTCTCCGGCTCCTGGATGATGAAGTTCATCTCCAGGTCAAACTGACCGCCCACCAACTGGAGGAGAGATGGGTGAAGAAGAAGGGTGGGTAAGAGGGGAGGAGGGTTGGAGAGAGAGAAAGGGAAGACAAGGGATAAGAGAGAAATAGTTTGATGTCAGCCAATCAGTGTGATGATGGTACAGAGCAATGAAAAGACCTCCCAACCCCAAACACACAAACATGTGCAATGGATTCTTTCTTATCATAACATAATTAAGAGCTTCAAATAGTGTGTGTGTGTGTGTGTGTGTGTGTGTGTGTGTGTGTGTGTGTGTGTGTGTGAGTGCATTTGTGCATGTGTGATCACGTTACTATGCGTTCCTAAACAGATGTTTCATCATGGATCAGGGCCGATGCTAGCCAAGTGGATTAAAGGTCAGAGGAGAAACTGAGGTCTCTGTCCATCTATCTGTCCATCTGTCTATAGAGGCTTCTATTTACAGCCAGACTTGAGACGCAGAGATAAAAACAGCGCATAAAGTAGACAGACAGGGATGAGACCGAGCATTAGACAAATAGTCTTGTCAGTGAAACCAACCTAGACATTCAAAGAGACAGAAACAGTGAGAAGCCTATTTAGAGGCATTTTAATCCTGTGGGAGGCACACTAACACCAAGTGACACCGCCTGCCATATCTGACCTCTAAGTTGAAATAAATTTTCAGTTATGATATCCTAGAGATTTCAAACAGCCAATCTAGGCCAATCCATTAAGTTACGGTAATGTGAACCCCTTCCTAAAATTTGTCTTGTCGTACACCAGTAGCTAGCAGTATGCACTCTTCTTAACTTGATTGCACAGCTTTTCAAGACATCTCGAGGTCCTCAGTATTCATGAATAATTTCCATTTCATTGTGGGATGTGACAGGACTTTACACAAATATGTCTGCTTACAGCCAGTGATACAGGCCAATGTTTTCCCTCAAAAACAAGAAATCTTATCACTCTTTGTAGCAAGTAAGCAGGAAAATGGATTCAGCCCTGTTAGTCGGCCTTGGCAGTGATCTTCAGGTAAGGCTTATCTTCAGGGGACGGTGAGGTAGAATGCTCATCTTACTACAAAGGAGTAATGTTCTTTGTGTCTGGAAATAAATTGTATGAGCCATAAATGTCGTAATTTGTCACTACTTAATAGTTGTGATGACATTTTTATTATTGAATCCTGCCTAATAGAAAGTGATAAGGAAAATAACAATGCTGATGTTGATATTAATATTGTGAGAAAAGGCGGTGAGATTTAGAATCGACAAGGCGGGACTGGACAAAAAAAATGAAAGTGTGATAGCAATAGTCTGCCATTAGACAGGCTGGATGTGAAAGCAATATGATTGGGCCCTGGGAATGGTATAAATCCTCTACCCTATTTGATGGAAACTGTCCCATTAAAATGAGTGAGGGCGGATTAACTGTGTGTGCCTGTGTGTGTCTGTGTGTGTCTTGTGTGTGTGTGTATGTGTTGTGAGGGGGGGAGGGAAGGAGGGGAAACTGGCGTAACCCTGCTGCCACCACATACTAACAGGACAGGAGATAAAGCTATGATGACAGTGACACAGACCTCACCTCCAGTCACCCTCCGTCCCTTTAACCTCATCCCATATACAGAATGTCCATTTATTCTTTTTTGACAAGTATCAACATTAAAACAATGACACTATCACCCGCCTC
Organism: Centroberyx affinis; assembly: GCF_046629955.1. Lineage (NCBI taxonomy): Eukaryota > Metazoa > Chordata > Actinopteri > Beryciformes > Berycidae > Centroberyx > Centroberyx affinis. The sequence continues at coordinate 335,625 of NW_027279340.1, forward strand.
TGCTCAAAATCTCCGAATGCACAATTTATTTTACCAGTAAATTAAATTTACAATATCTTCCCATACACTCTTGTTTATGAATATATACTGTATTTTACACCGCTACCGTTTACACCAATATAAACCAACTATTACAAACATTAACAAATCTTTTACAGCTCCAGAATGCGTCATATTGAGCTGTTGTCCTTGTGACACAAATCCTGCTCACTGTGAACTTTGACATGACTTGGATTTCGAGGCTTGTTAAACGGCTTGTTTACATTTGTCATGTTTGCTATCCTTGGCATAAAATACACCTGCACTTTGACTTTGAATGAGCTAAGGAAGTCTTACAGTTCTAAAAGGTGCTTAAAAGCCATGTCTACATATCCAGCTCTTTAAAAATATATGTGAATTTACACAAAACGTAGATGGTCAAACAAACACCATCTTCAAAAATTTTAAGGGTGCATGCAGGCAATAATTTCAACAGAAATATCCACTAACCTAGCTGTTAGAGCAGAGGAGTAGCCTGCTGTAGATGTTACAATAAGCCAGTGTTACAATTGCATTAATGCTAATTAATACCCCGTGGCAACCTTTCCCTTTTCTCCCTTAGCAAGTCAGAGATAAATCACACAGTTGCCTACAGAGTAATATATATTAACTAGGGGGTGGATGCCCCCGTGATTGCAGCTAGGTCTGCCATTAATGGATGTTGGGTGCCAGTTTGCCACAGTAACAGCTGATTTATGAGCCTGACACTGTAGGCGAGTCACCCATCCATCAGAGTCAGTTGACCAAGGTGATAGAGAACAAAGATGAGGATGGGGTGCCAGACCACAGTGACTTAGAGGGATAGAAAGTCTGTGCATCCCAAGGAGTTCGTTCTAAAGAGGAGTCTGTTTCGGGTGGTTGACCTATCTATCTGTCTTTTTCAGTGAGCTAATTCAAATTCAATGGGCAGTATTGTGGAATATCAGTTGTGCCTCTAATTGGCCTAGTACAAACAGAGATCAAACCAAACTACAGTAGGCTACTGAGGTGAATGTTTTACCTGACAAGTCTATCCAAAACCTATCTAGAGAACTAAGACCATATTCTGTGATTTCATTAAGGTGCACATGCTAAAATTACTTCAATGGCATCTTTTATCTTTTATTTAAGGGGAATGACTTTGCAGACACATAGAAAGTTTGTTTGAGATGTCATATTCAAATGTGCTTTATCTCTATGGCAGTACTCTGTTCCAAACCTGAAAATCCGCACTTAACCCCACAAAAATAATTACATGTACTGCTAGTCACCTTTACCAACTATGCCCGCTGATTCCCAGTAGAGCTGTACTGTATAACATCACAGATTAGAAGGCAGGTTTATCTCTGCTCTCTCGTTACTGGGTACCAAATAACGCAATGGTTGATCAGAAACTAAGACATACCTGACCAATGACGATATCTGCAATCCCACATCCTATAACAAACCACCACTGATAAGAAAAGGAAATAACTGTTTCTATGTTGAGTAAGCAGATCAGTTTCCTTTTGACTAAACTTACAAGTTATGCAAACGGTTAAGTATCCTCAAAGAGACTGATCTAACTAGGCCCTTGTTTCAATTAACTCTGCCAATAATAGAAATAATATCCTTTATTTAAAGGACACTCATGAAAACAGTAACAAAAATAAAAAAAAGTGAGTAACAAATAAAAACATTAACAATAAATAAAGAAGAAAAAATGCTAACAGGTAAATGTGAAAAGACATTATAGAAAAGCAAGCCTAAATTTTTGTAAAAAAAAAAAGTATTTTAAAAGACAAGCTTAAATTGCACTGGTAGCCAATTAAGTAAAGCATTCCCTTTTTGATTAAGCATAAGCCCTGACTATATATTATAGGCTTAAGGTAGTTACCATTCATTTTAATAATTTACTACCATGCAGTTGTTTCTGGAACTGTCCTGTCAAAGGTAGAGCAGCCCAAATCATTTCAGCTACTCCATAGTGTGAGAAATGACAAATGATGTTAGGGGAAGTGAACATTTTATGGGCATCCCCTGTAAGTAAAAAACAATCTTTAGCCCCAAGTAAAAAATAGGAGATGGTATACGACATAGGCCTGTCTGCAGAAAGAACAGAAAGGACCTAAGCAGAGTGCCTGAAATCATTGTACAACATAATCTGTAGTTGCTATAGCCTAACATCTTTTTCTGTTTGGAGTATCACATAAACGCAAGAGCCTTGAAAGTTTTGAGTCATTCCACTGTGTGCACAAAGAGAAGGGATTGCCCCTATCGATTGTGTAGGTGTAATCATCAAGCAAAAGAGGAATAAGTGCAAGTGGCAGGACCCAAGCAAAACCTGTCTGCAGAACACAGCACTCTGCCTCCTCTGCCAAGTCAGAGGTATAAGAGACAAACAGTGCCAAATAAATTTCTGTGGATACCTTTGAGTGTCAAAATAAACAATGTGGGAATTTAATTATCATCAAGGGTCACATAGCTCGGCCTGGGTATTGAAGGTACCTCTGCAATGCCAATTGGTTAAGTGTTGAAGCATAGAATTTCAGGTAACCTTAGACTCTACTTCACTGAACCTTTGCAACATACAGGCTGGACCTCTCTTCCCTTTTCAGGCACTGCAAAAACATCACACTACCTTTGCAAGGTCTACCCTCTGGAGACAAGCCAACACTCAGTCCTCTAGACATGTTAAGCTCCATAAACATCACCAAAGCACAGCCAGGGGACTTTCCACTTGCTTAAGATGGGCATGCACCCATTCCAACTTAAAACTAAAAGGGCACTCGGAGAGCGCAGACCTCCACCAAGGTTCATGCTATTATTGCTTGTTCGTGAGTCGGATCCGGATCCGCTCCAAAATTTAATGGGTTCTTCCTTGGCCCATGCTACACCCTTCCACGAAGTTTCATGAAAATCGGGCCAGTAGTTTTCCCGTAATCCTACTAACAGACAAACAAACAGACAAACAAACAAATGGCACCGAAAACATAACCTCCTTGGCGGAGGTAATAAGGGCAAGCATACAAAAAAAAGGTGAGATTACCAAAAAAGTATCCTGTGCTTATCCCACTGAAGTCCCAATGGGACAAAGCAAGGGGTTAATCTAGAGGTGGCAGACCTACTTTGCACCCTTTCTAATCACTCTCTGCTTAGGCTCTAGCTTCATCAGAAATGTAATCACCCTCACATTATAAACAGACCGGTGGAACCAACATGCAGCCCACAATCAGCAACAATATTTAGAAAAGCAATTTCCTATGGTTGTGCAGCACCACTTAATGTGTCTACTGATGCATGACAGAGGTATTTACAGTGATTCAATTTCTTCAATTATTTTATTGTTCACTCATTTACATCGCTCTGTGTCAGGGTCAGGTGTGTCATGTTGCCAGCCCCAGCCGCAGCTCCAGCCAAGGTGAGCTCTGCAGTCTCCCTGCTCCAACATTTAGCCTAAGCCAGTGTCTTTGTGGCAGCTAGACACCAGATCCCTGGCTGGGTAACCTAGCCTGGCTGTTCACCCCTGAGGCCTGCCTGAATTAATCATGGCTGAGCAGCCAGGCAGCCACCGGGCCGTAGCACACAGCACAAACAAGCCTATATAGTCTCCATGGACAACAACATGGGAGGATTGGAAGGGGGGCTAGCTGGTAAGACAAAACCAGAATTCATAACTATTGCCTGAGCTACACTAGCATTCCAAGTTACTTGATAGCCAAGCCAACGATGGAATTAGGATTTTGGAAAGCAGAGATTTGAAATCCAGCCTATCAACAATTCTCGGAGAGTCAACAATAAGAAGCCGTACTAGAATCCTCAACTGAGTGAAGGCACACCTCTACATCTGGCTAAATATTTTGTATTTTATATTCTGAAATCCTAATTGGCACAGAAACGGCAACACAACGCAGAGTGAAGTCCACAAGTTGTGTCATTGTACAACATATTGAGACAGAACAAGTGAAGGCTTTTTATAGTAGAGCGGAGCTACTTGAGGGCTGAGCCGAATGAAAAGACTTCTAAAGCATTACAGACAGCCATGTGATGCTGAAGATCAGAGCAAGCAACAAATGTTGGCCATTTGGTGCCACAGGGGAGGAAATTGCCCCGCTAAAAGTAACAGGCAGACACACTGATGTTGCCAAGTGAGGGCTGCATAGTGATGAGCCCTTCTATCTGTTTTGCGTGCGCGCGCACGCGTGTGTGCGTGCGTGTGTGTGTGTGTGTGTGTGTGTGTCCATTATTAATGCTCTTCTTCCATTTCTCCTCCCTAATGAAACTCCAATTAATTCTATGGGTGAAATCCCTTGAATATGAAGTCATTTGCCTGAATGAGACAACTGCACAAACAGACAAAAGCAGAATGCCCCTGACAAATCTATCGTGTCTGCGAGTCCAACGGCTTAAATCAGGCTTTGAATTGCTCTGAACAATCAACATACATCTATCACTTGACATCATCTGTCGGTTAGTGCGTGTTAGACACAAGAACAAGTCTAGGGGAAGATCTGAATGGTCTGTTCTTATGACTTCATTATAGGGCTGCAACTAACGATTATTTTCATTGTCGATTAATCTGTCGATTATTTTCTCGATTAATCGATTAGTTGTTTGGTCTATAAAATGTCAGAAAATTGTGAAAAATGTCGATCAGTGTTTCCCAAAGCCCAAGATGACGTCCTCAAATGTCTTGTTTTGTCCACAACCCAAAGATATTCAGTTTAATGTCATAGAGGAGTAAAGAAACCAGAAAATATTCACATTTAAGAAGCTGGAATCAGAGAATTTTGACTTATTTTTCTTAAAAAATTACTCAAACCGATTAATCGATTATCAAAATAGTTGGCAATTAATTTAATAGTGGACAACTAATCGATGAATCAATTAATCGTTGCAGCTCTACTTCATTATACTGCCTGCATTGGCAATAGGCAGACGTTCAAAGTGCAGTGTGTTGTTAAACGTCAGCGGAGGAAAAATATGTAAATGTTTGTCTGCAAGGTTTTAAGGGTAAGTTCAATTTGCCATTCTACGCATGGACTATGAATGCCAATTTGTGAGTCATAACGACACAGCTCGGCTATGGCTTTCAAGCCATTTCCAAATAAATCCAAGGCACAGAAATGCAAAAGAAATGGGCTGTCACACTGACCATGCATTCCACCACAGTAACTGGCCTACTTTTTCAACAGCTCTTTTCACTGCATCTCTTTAACAAGCTATCTTCTCAAACCAAAGGCGATTTAGCTTGTTCTTCCATGACAGCCCAATGCCAAACCCAAATAAAAACATCTATCACGGTGACCCAAATCATGATGTGTGATATGACAACATCTCATAATTCTGTGCTCTTCATCGCTGATGAGCACTCACATTTCCACGTGCTGACGTGAGATGCTGAAATGTCTCCAGCAGATATAGGGATGTCACCCAAATAATCTGTCCTCCTCAAATCCCTGTGGTGCAACCAGTGATCAGGGAAAATTCTGATGCAGTAGACATGAGGCAATATGAGGCGAGGCCTTGTAGTGGAAAATGAAGCAACACTTTACTTGAAGTGGATGGTGATGCATTCCAAGGGGATTATAAACATGGTGGAAGCTTTGATACATCATTATCAGACAAATACCATTACACAAACAGAAGAAAATTACATGCAGTTACATATGTCATTAACAATACAGTTATTCCACAAAGTATATGACCCCTAAATTTTCTGCACACTGTGTGCAATATATCAATTTCTGATTACAATGCACTTATAATGTGTTTACAATGCCTTATAATGCTGCATAAGCACCACTTTATGTAAAGTGTTAGCAAAAATAAATATGAGATGATAGAGATGGTGTCCAATCTCTCTAAATGTAATGGAAGTGATGAACATGGGCCATCTCTCGAGGTCCCATGTGCCCAAGTCTGTTTAATCTGTGGCGTTCAATGTTACATCTCCTGTACCGGCTCCTTTCAAATATTTCTGTTGATCAGTGCTGCACAACCAATTGAAGACAAATAAATTTCAAAGCTCACTTCAGATGAAAAGGAGTCACTTTCAGGATATATTTTATGCTGTCACATGCAAAATGCTTCTGTCCCAGTTTTCCTCTATTTTGTTGAACTGTTAGAATGATCAGGCGATTGCTTGGATATACTAAATATACACAGAATGCTCTCTACATAGTCTGCAGTTGTCACAATTCACACCAACTCCCTGCATACCATGCCACATCCAGTACACAAACAAGCAAACACTACAGAGAAACTATAGAAATACAGCATACTATTATTATTATTATTTCACGCACAACATCATCTTTGTAGAGTAGTCTGCCACTCTTCATTCGTCAAGGCAACAGTGCAAGGTAAGGTGGTGATAATCAAGCATTATGCATGCAGTGACCATGAGATGTACTGGTTCCATGATCACAGTTCACTAGAACCTTTTCACCTGAGTGATTCCCTTCATACAAGATTCAAAAACAAAACAACAAAAACTGTTATTCCAAAACCATTTCATGAATATTTTCTAGAAGCTGCACCAAAAAAATCATTTTGTGTTAAGCACTAAAATCAAGATTAATGACCGAGTGGTGATTATTCAACTCCCATTGCTAAATCATTCTTGGGTTTTTAATCAACATCTATTGTTAAATTAATGAATTTTAAATTAGAAGATTGATCATCTGACATTGCTACACTTTCTCTCATCAGTGCCACAATGCTGCTCTCCTCACACTATTAGACAAACAAGATAGTGAGAGACAGAGAGAAGAGGGGGAGAGATATTGGAATAGTTGGATTTCTAAGAATATCTTCAGAAGGGCAACCTGCCAAGTTGCTGATTAAACAATGGCTGGCAGTCATTTTTACACTAAATTAAAAGTGATAATGCCTAAGCAGAGCATTCTGATTCACAAATAATTTTCCTTTGTTCCTCTCTCCATTAGTGTCAGAACACAGAGGTTTATATCTTAGAACATGCAGAGAATAGATAATGCATAGCCTGGCCTACATAGCGTAGGTCTGTGCTGTTTAAGATTGCATTATATGATAGCTACAAATTTTCTTATGCCATCAGTCAAAATATAATTTATATAATGTCAACTGCACTGTGTAGTACAATTAATGAAGATGAAACAAAGACCCAAAACAACAAAAAAGCAAATTTATCAACACAGAACCTACACGTTATCCATATGGAAGAGAGTATGTTTATATTACATAACCTTTCCTGTGCAATCATACCCACCCATCCATCCCCCTACAGCCATTCTGCTCCGTCCTTCATCATCTCACTTTCGACTCTGTATGGTTTGTTAAAGGGTATCAGCAGTGATTAACTGTCTGCAATAAAGTGCTGCAACTAAAAACACATAATAATACTAATACTGTATTGATCCCTATAGGGAAATGCTTGTCCTCCTCTACAGGGAGGACAGAGTGCAGGGTCAGCATTATCCATGGAGGTGGTATGGATTCAGGGTCTTGCTCAAGGACACTTCAGCAATGCCTTGAGCCAGGGCCTTCCAGCTGAAAATGTGCTCCCTACTTTGGGCCACCACAGTGCCCCAAAGTATAACTATAACTGTAACATTATGCTTCATTAACTTAACTAAAGTCTTTCAAACTTCTGGAAGTTTCAAAAATGTCCACTTGTTTGCAACCCTGCCACCACACATTCTACCCTCCGCCCCCATCCAGGAACATGAAATTAGCCCAAGTTGAAGGCCCAACAAGTGACAATTTATTCTTCACCCTAATTTATTTTATTGTTTAGCCGTTTTCTCAGTTGTCAGATTCATAAAGTTGGCCTAGGAGTAGTAGAATCTGGGTAGAATCTAGACAGCCTCTTATAGAAAACCTCTCACTGTTCTTTCATTAGAACGATGCCAGCTCCTTGGAGTCAGGAGGAGTAATGTAATCTCTCGTCTTTTTCCACTTTTATCAGCTGCATTTTCCCCTATATGGTTGAGCGATAGAAAATCCACACATCAACTGCTGTTAGTCTTAGCTTTGCACCTTTGAGATTTGAAGCTCTCTGCTCTTCATTACTCAGTATTGTCATTTCTACCAGAGCGGTTTGCGCTTGAACACACACACTTGCGTACACACACCTGGATGACACTATTGGCAGAATCAAAGTGAGAAGCTGCACAACATTTTCAACATGAAGTGAATAATATATTAGCTAAACATTACATAAGCAGGCTTCTACCATAGACCTTTTTAACACTAGTGCTGTCTATCTGGCAATCTAGCTGATGTTGTGGGGTGTCTGCCATTGGAAAGGAAAGGAAAGGGTTGGTCAGGAAATAGTCCTCATTAGACATCAGAGTCTGGGCTTCAGGGCAATTTCTTAGTTTTCCAGGAAATCTCTGACCGGCTAGAGTCTGCTGCTTCTGGAATGAGATATTCAACATTAAACAATTCTAGAATATGATCTATTGGCTGCATGGCTCTCCTCTTCTCCAGGAAGTCTTTATCCGGTCACTGTCTGGCATAAGATATCCAGCATTAACAAAACTCATGCTCAAGAATATGTTTTCTCTGTTATTCTCTGTATTCCAGGAAAGCAGACATGGAAAGGGGCAATTTGGTCATGAGGTAAACGTAAAGCATTTCATTGTCTGACACAGCAATGACTGTGATTGTGTTTTGCATACTAGGTAAAAAAGGTAGGCTCTGGTGCTGTGCAACAACATATTAAAAATAGCAGTTAGTTCAGGGAAGTAAAGCAGGAAACAGATAAACATTACGGAGGAATTCCAGCTCTTCTTGTTGCTGCATGGAGTGTAATGAGGATTTGCACATGCTCGGAGGACCCAGCTGCTAATTAGGCACTTCAGCTTAATTATGCCACAACCTCTTGATGACCCAACTTGAGTGCATCTTATTGTTCTTTATAGCAAAATGTGCCATTCTGAACATTTCTTTCAGCATTTGGAAGAACAAATGAAGGATAAATAAGGAGGGCAAGAGGTCAAGGTGAAGGTCCAGTTTAAAACTCAGACACTGAAAATGGAAGCTTGTCTTGGGAGGTGGAACCACTCATTTTGGAGGACCACTCATTTTCACAGGCTTAATACGTAGATATTAAGATATGCTTCTAGCACAAGCTCACTTCAGCTAAATGTCACCCACCCCATCTGACCCCGACCACAGCTATTGAAGCCACTATGTCCACTATGTTCTTGAATACATCTGTGGATGAGCGGTCTAGAGTATTTCATTCAAACTTCACTCACCTGACAAAACCATGCTCCACTTGAAACACTTCAGTCTTAAAAGGTTCTTCCTGCTTGTGTCTTTCTTGCCTACCCTCTTTGTCAATCTCTAGTGCACAGTGGCAAAGACCCTGCCATGTGCCCTGCGCCTCTCCTTCAACCCTTCTCTTTCTTCCTTCCTACGGTCCTGTCTCTCTATAGGCTCAGTGGCCGAAACACTGTATAGCATAAAAAATAACATTCAGTTCACCTGTAGGTTTTTACTTACTAAGCTGCATGGATTCATCTGATGCATGAGACAAAGCTGGATATATAGTCTGCTCACCCAAGACTTAATCTTTGACAAGAACAACAGACATTACAGTGCTACTAAGTACATTTCAATCGATTGTGATAAATCTGTGTGTGATAATATACACGTAAGATTAGAACAAACAAAAAATTTCAACACAGTGAATTATGGAAATTAAAATTTTCACATTATCTGCACAGTAGACCTATGAACACCAAAAATAGAAAATATAGAATTATTACTATATATTAAGTATATATAGTAAGTATGCAAGTAAGTTAACTATTTTTTATTTTATTAAAAAAGAGATAAAAGATAAATTATGCAGCAGTCATGTCCCTGTGTGTGTGTAAATGTATGAGTAGATCAGTGTGACAGATAAATACAAACAACGCTCAAGCAGTATGCTGTATATTTCACCTTCATTGTTGTGGGCAAAAATGAAAATATTGTAAATATTTTAACACTATAAAATGTTTGACATTATACGGCATAACATATAGCAGCAACCAGTGCTTGAACTGGGTCGGTGCGAAGCGGTATTCCGTACTGGCACTTCTAAGTTTTGCCCATATGAGTACTCGGAATGGGTCAGAATATATGAATTATTTGCTTTTAAGCCTGAATTCTAAAATTAAAACTTACATTTCTTTAATAAAATAAGCGCAGCAAAGCAATCAGAACTCCCAACACTGTAATGTGCCCTGGTGAGCAAAACAATCCAGCATCTTTGTTCATAGTTTTGCGCTCATCTCCTAACTAATTAATGTAATTACTAGACATTTCTATACAACCTAAATACCTACTATGTAAATAAGCCACACATATATATATATATATATATTATTTTATTAGAATATATAATAGACATTATCCAAGCCAATATTAGCCATAAGCCTAAAACTACTGAATCATATCTGTTTCAAAAACAGAAATCATTCCCCAGACTTTGTCCATGTGGAATCAGGAAACTGTCTGCAGCTGTGGCATATCCTGACACAGTTGCTCCACTCCATCCAGCTTCCTGCGAACAACTTCCTTGAACAGGACTACGTGCTATACTCTGTCACTGCATCTTCCTCCGTCTATCCTCAAATTTTGGTCAACAAGAGACACTGGCCCTGGCAACAACAACCGTTACTGCTACCCATCCCGTCTTCAACAACACTTCACCTGATTCAGATTAGCATAGACTAAGACAGGAGTAGCCCCGGGTTAGCCATTCTCTTTTGAGAATAGCAAATCCATGTCCTCAGACTTCTGACCGCAGCCTAAGCAACGCTGGTTCTGCTGCCTGAATAAAATGTAACTTATGCAATAAAGGCTGAACAAAATCAATAAGGTGTTTCCTGAAGAATTTTGAAAAGATGTGGGTGTGGGGACCATTTTGGTTCTGAGACACAGGTTCATCCCTGGATCAGTTCCAGGAGGTACCGCAGTTGCAAGAAGGGCTCTGATTTAGATATTTTGATCATGCTATGTGCAATTATTCTGTAAATTACAAATTATTTGTTTGTTTATTGTCAAAAGATAACTATTAATGGCCTACCAACACATCAAAGGAAAAAAAGATTGTGAAAGGATATTCAGGGACCCCGCATTGAGCAGTAGCTCTTAAGAAGTTAGTCAAGTCAGTTGGGTGGCAAACCAAAGTTCGCAGGAGATCAGACTCTCTGCCACTGAGAGGGTGAGAGCACACAGGCGCGACTGATCAGCCAAGTAGGAAAAAAAGAGATCTCAATGTGGTATGTTTGTACCTTGCTAATTCCTTTTGGCTCTGTACCACATAGCCTATTGTCTGAGGCTTTCAATTTTACTACAGAGTTTACTACAGCATGGATGCATCTGGAGATAAGCATCATGGCAGGGTGCCCGCTGGCTTTCACTGTGGCAGTGAAGGCATTTGAAGGTGAAGGTATCATTAGAGCATCAGAGTGGGTGGTAGGTGTGAAACGGCTGCAGGGAGTGTCTCCTACCCATCAGGGCATGGATGATATGACTACTATGATTACAACAGCACCTTGTACCAAAAGGTTGCGGAACAAATTGAATAATAATCTAAACTGGGTGAGGATGAAAGTTAAGCAGCGTCTCCATTGTTAAGGGGACACTGGCAAAGATAAAGTTCTACATACATGAGGAAGGTATTAAAACAGTTTAAGAAGTCTGTCAAAAGCTGAGGAAGGTGGTATGATACCATGCTAAATGACAAGTGGTAGATTCAGGAGATAAAGCAGGAAGTAGTTAGACGTGTTGAGGACAAAACTACAAAGCAAGTTAAAGCTTTGGTGCCTGTATCTGTTGCCTCTGTTAATGTGGCCCCCGACAGTACATGGGATACCTACATCAAAGGTAGAGTTAGAGCTAGTTATAAAGTTAGAGAGGCTAGTGTTATGTTGGGAAATGGCTTGGAGCCCCAGAGTGTCTTAGTAGTGTAGCTTGTATGGGAAAGGGATGTTGGAACTACCTATATCTTGCATTCAATGTGGAAAGGTAAGATTAGAGACAACACCAACAGTGAGGAGTGTAGCGCTTACTGTATCAGCTGAGAGAAAATGGAAGTCAAGAGAAGCAGTTCAGCAGGCACAGCCAGCACTCAGACATTGTAGGGCAGGTGCCACAAGGGCAATGAGGCTTAGAGATAGGCATTGGTCAACCTTTATGGAGTAGGGCAACTTGTCAGGGAAAAGAAAGATGGTTGTGGAGCAAATACATGGGTATGAAGAAGCGGTGAGGTATGCCAAGGCTGTCACTCAGGCAAAGCAGGGTCAACTGGGTGAACTGTGAAAGTGCAGAGAACAAAAACTTGGCTGGAGGGAGTTGTGGGCTATGGAGGCAAACCAAGAAAGATTCACGATAGGTGCAATCTGCAATGTGCCACCATCTCCCCAAAATCTCATTCAATAAGTAGGTCAGGACCCTCCCTGTCCCTTCTGCTCAGACATACTCAACATAATTTGTCAGGATATAAAACAATTCTGTCCCAAGGACGATAAAGCTGGCAACTTACCCAAGTGCTGAGGTGTCTAGCAGCAGCATTTGAGAGTGGCTGTGGCTGAATGTTGCACAGTGTTGCTAGGTATTCTTGAGTGTTAAAGGGTAGGAACTTTTTATATTATAGTATATTGATTTCTTAGCATGTTGATCTGTTGGCTTTTTAGCTTTTGGCTGTTTGCAGCATGCTAACTGACATAACTAACTGACATATTGTTTGCTCGTAGCACGATTGGTCTGGCTGTTTGTTAGTAGTGTGTTCATTAGTATTTTGATTTCCTAGGATGTTTACTTGCTGTCTTATGAGCTTTTGTTTGTTTGTAACATGTTAGCTGACATATCGTTTGCTAGTAGCATGGTTTTGTTGGCTGTTTGTCAGTAGCACAGATGATAGTAGTAGACCTGAAATATGAAAAAACATGAGAATCTACCTTATGACCAAGATAAGAGTTATATAACAATATGAAAGTATAGATGTGGTAGCCGGAGTGAGTTGTGATACACATCCGTTTCTGAACTGCTGAGCGGGCCTTTTGATGCCAGAGAGATCAGCCATTCCTTTAGCCCATAACTGTTGCTGCAATTTGCTTTCTGAATTGTTGAGTGGGCTGTTTTAAGATAGAAGTGTCAGCCATCCCGTCAGCCTATTGCTGTTGACACCAATAGCAAGATTAGAAAGTACTGACTATGGTTAGGAACTAGAGACTGGTTAGTGTAGGTGACTATCGCTGTGTTTGGTATTGAGAGCGGGTATGGAGTGGGATGGTTCTGGGATGCCAGTACTTACTGTTGAGTCTTCTGCAGGTGTCGAGGACGTAATTCAATGTAACATCCATGATGGGAAGTGCCGAATTGATAACCTCAGTGACATGTCCGCACTCACACACTCAACCTTGTAACATTTAGATTAGGTGGATGGGAATGGTGCTGTGTGGTGGTCCTGTAGATTTATGACACATAGCCTGATGTCCTCTATGGTCACCATTTATGGGTTGGTACATCATTCTTGTGACATCTGAATGAGTGCTCGCCCTGGATTATGGTACAGGGCATTGTAACATGACATCCTGTATATTGGTGAATGTTTGTTTATCTATTCATTAATTCATTCATTCACTGGGCAAACTGAGTATTAAGGCAGGACAATGAATTTATTGTATTCACATTTTTCCATCTGTGTGAGCAATTTTTCTAGCTGTTGGGGGAGGCACCACAGCTAAATGGATGTGAAGAAACACTGGAATATTTCTCATATTAAATATTCTCAGATTAAACATTCTGACATGTGGTTGCTCATTCTGCCAAAATCTTCCAGTCTACGTGAAGTGGTGCAGGCTGACTGGATGTGACTCCGGCTCCACAGGTAAATGCAAATGGTCTTGTGAGAAATCTGTGGTTTGAACCTGAGGTAGCCTCGACAACAGCTGTGCCAGTCTCCTCAGAGTACTCAGATCACACTGAAGAAAACTCTCCCCCCATGTCTACCGTACGCAGAGACTGTTGCTAAATTCTTGGGCAAGAATAAAGGGAGAGGTTATCAGAAAAGAGGCAGGCTTCCCAAAAGCCAAAATGCTGAAATGCAACAAGTTCCCACCCTTTCTCAGGGAGTTGCCCAAAAGGCATTCTGGAAAATGCAGGAAATCACTTACTGAGGAAGAAGTAGACGAGGCAGGATGAGGGAGAGTGGGTAAAACAAAAAGGTAAATTACAACACTTCATCACAAAATAACTGAACATGACAGATTGATGATACATAACAATGTAAGTGTACAGAAGGGTGGATTTTTCCTTAAAGTACTGTGTATCTGCCATGCTTATCCTTCTCAATATGATCTACAGTATGTGGAATGGGAACTAATGGCAACTAAGTCTGGCATGATCTGCATCAGTTAAGTGGGACTCCTGTTATAAAGCTATTTGTTTTCTCAGATAATTGAGTAGCTTTTTACATTTTGACAAATCATTCATCCAACTGACATGTCAAGTTAAATATCTTAGAGTTGCAATTGTAGTGATTATCTTGGTCTTGTGGGTCACAATACAGGTAGAGCATGGTACAGTGAAACCAGTGGTTGTATCTAAACTGGGCCATACCACAAACTAGCTAACTACTATCTGTCTTGCCATCTTGTACACTGAAGACAAATGGGTAAGCTAAAGACAGGAAAGACAGGAAAGGAAAGAAAGGAAACGCAGTGTTGCCAACTTCACAGAGAATAAATGTCTTGCTTTTTAGAATCTAATCCCAATTATACCAGTTTAATGACCAGAGTCTTGTAATGAGCTATAACATCTTGTAAAGCTGAACATTTAATTTACATTGATATGATCTGCATGGTTGAAAAATACTCGGCAAGCAAACTGTGCACCTTCTCATTTTGGTTTGAAATAGTCCAGCCACTTGATCCTAACAGAAAAAAAAATCCATGTGATGAACTGTCTAGATAGCAAATGGGAGTTAATGCATTTGGCAAGACAGTTTCACTAGAGATTGTTTCAGAACCAAGACCCAGACTGAACAGACTCTATAACACAGTCTGCAGCCTAACAAAGTCATGTGCCAGAATGCAGGATATCATCTTTACATTTTGACAATAAGGATCATTGTTTTGCTTATACTACAAAATATCCAAGGGCATCAGTACTTCATAGAGTATATTAATTTATAATAGTACAGTGGACAGTGCTGTTCACACAGGGCAAATAAATAACAGAGGAACACCACTGAGTTACTTTACAATCAATTAATATTGTAGTGACTAAAAGTATAGCAGTAATGTGGAGCTCAGAAAGTGTGCAGTTTCCTGTTCCTGTACAGAGCAGCAGATGGGAGCTATGGGTAGGCTACATGGCACAGATTTCTAGGACAGTTTAACTTAAAGCTTTCCAAGCCTTGCAATTAGGGCTGCATAATTCAACGTAGACAAGGTTAGGTTAGTTTATTGTATAGTATAGTATCATATAGTATAGTATATCGCAGTTTAAAGTTTCCGTCATTAATAATTGTGTAATTCAACAATACTGAAGTGTTTATTATATTTTCAATAAGTCCCGATAAGGTCCCGATAAGGTATATCAAATGCTTCCAATACATGTGACCAATCACAGTCTTTGAATACACGTACACCCAGGTGGCCAAAACGAAAGTTAAGACGGAGAGCCGGGAAATAAAGAGAGAAACATTACTGTGCATTGACCATCTTTGTAAAAATGTAGCAACAAGCAAAGTGGAAAAGAATGGATAGGCACAATTTTGGAGAGGAAAGTCCTTCTCCGGAGTCATAATGTGAAAACATGTTTTAGGTCCTAAAAGGGAATCATCATCTGTCATTTGTAGATACTTTGATTTTAAACCAGATGATGACAAACAAGTACAGACTCTGTGTAAAGTTTGCCATGGGGTTGTAGCTGCAGCCCTAAGTAATAAAGTAGTTGACCAATTTTCTGAATTTTGTAAATAAGGACCACAATATATAATCATCAATCAATAATAATCATGATTAATGATCACAATCACAATATTTAGCACAATCATCAGGATTATCCTTTTTGCCATTATCGTGCAACAATACTTGCAATGTGTGCTAATCATGGCTACTAGGGATTATGATCTTGATGTATTTGGCATAAATTTAACTTATTGTTTGTTTCAACAAATAAACTACTAAGATCATTTTGTCAGAAATTCACTCTGAGTTGTTGAGAGAGAGAATTAGGACCATACTGAAAACTTTCAACAGTAAATACTGTGTGACATTTATTTATGAGCTGTGTCTCATATGTGTAGCCTACCTATTTTCTCTGCAAATTGTGGGCCAGGCCTTGGCAACAGATGAGCTGCTGATGCAGAGAGTGTGAAAGCAGGTCAAGGGTAGAGGAACCATTTAAGCTATCAATCAATAGACCCCGATCTGTTGTAGCCATTCACAGCCTCACACGAGATAACACAGTCACCAATCTCCAAATGTCCAGTTGTGCAGAAGATTGGAATGTGGTGTCACCTGGACCTAGACACACACATTACATGCACCTACACACACATGCACACAACAAAAAGGAAAGGGCACAGTCTCTGCTAATGGCAATCTCACCAGAACACAACCCAATTTAAACCTGGGAATTCTATCAGCACAATGAATAATATGCGTGGTAATGCATGATATTATATATTATAACCAACTAAATTACCTAACAAGTATGGGTGAAAAACATACGATCCCCTAAGAAGCATAGAATCATGCACTGAATCTCATGACTAATACAGAGAAATGCAACCGTTAGGCTGCACCTAGAGCAGTTGTTTACAAGCAGGAAGAAAAAACACCTAAATGGTCACCATTGTGTCAGCATTCAGCAACAGCTGATACTCCTGGTAGACAAAGGCTGATTTGTGTGAGCTGACAATTGGGGGAAAAGCTGCCGTATTTAGACAGCACCATATCATAAAGTTTAAACAGCATAGCAGACTGGAAAAGCAGAGCAGAATCCATCTGCACTGTGTCTCTATGAAAGCCGCTACACGTAATGGACTAAACAAAGTACCAACTATAAACAGCATGGAATCATACAGTAGCAAAGCACTAGCAAAGGCAAGAATCACCTTAAACCTCTTAACACCCAGCCTCCTTCACAAGCTATGGGGAATTGCCTAATTACTGACGACTGCATGTGAGCGAGTTGCAGCTCAGAACGGTGAGGTGTCAGTACTGATAACAGCACTCTGCACTGCTAGGAGCTCGCTGCCAAGTATTATTGTATGTAAACAGATCTCAGGGAAGTTACAGTGGTTATTCCCACTGGCCCTTACAGTCTCCTGTTAAATGCCATGCACACTTTTTTAAAGACCCGCTCAATAAGAAGAAAAATAAATAAATTTGAAGCACTGGGCATGGGAGCCAATATAAGTGTGACACTGAGCCCTACACTGGGGGAGTGTATAACAATCTCTATCAAAGAGTATAATAAATATCTCCCATGACACTAATGGCATAAAGCCCTAATGAAGGTCTGTCGACTGAAATGTTGCCAATTATTTCCACATAAATTGAAGTAGCAAGAATACCAGTGCGCTCTAGTAATTTTTGATGATTTAAGACACACCTATACTCTCGTGGAACGTAGAATACATAGGTGTGCAGACTGTTTTGTAAATAATAGAAAAATTGATTGAAAAACATAAAATGAGTAAGGCAATATTATGTAATCTCATTAGAAATTAACACCATGACTTTGTTGGGCCATGCTGCATCATGCAAAGAAGAAGCCCCATTCGCCAGACTTCCTACAGCATCACATACAGTGAGCCTAAACAGCCATCTCATCATCACAAGAGACTTCCATGCGAGGTTGTGGATATCTAGCAGCTATCTTCATCTAGTGTTTACACGTGTGTGTTATCACAAAGTGAATCTCGTCTTTGATATACAACATTGATTTAATCCGTCTAAAAACAAGTCAGCATAGCACACTTCTGGGGGAAAAGATGGAAGATAATGTCACAGAACACTAGAGGGGGAAAAGACCTTTTGGGATTTAGGCACCCTGCGTTAAACCTGTTGGAAGCTCTGCTGATATCATTTTGACCTACCAAAAGCAGCAACAGTCACTCTCACTAAACAATTGTATTGTCATTTAGCCTACCTTGAGACAATCTCTGCCTCAGGGACATACCAGGTAAAACCTAAAGGCTTCAACATAATGTTTATTTTACTGAAGAGAGGCTCCATTCAGGAGACTGCTCTCCATATCATCCTTCAATATTCACAGCTTTATTAAGTATCCAACACAGACACTTCGCTAGCAGGCGAACAGTATTAGCATATCATTACACCCCCTGCTGAGAGGAGAGGACAGCGGGCCAGGAGGTTGATAGAGCTCTGCTTATTGTACTGTAGTGTTCCAAAGTGTCAATTAAACCATCATGCCAGCACAGCAAGGTGGAAGTAGTAATGTGAGTGCATGTGTGTGTGTATGTGTGTGTGTGTGTGTGTGTTGGGGATGGGGGACTGTAGACAACACTTGAGTGTTTCCCCAGGTGATTGCCCAGGCTGCATCTTGTGTCCTGTGAATGCACATCATGTTCCCTTTCAGCATCGATACTGAACTTCATGCCTTCAGGGTCAAAGGTTAAGCTCTGCACTCCAGTTGTAGTGCTGTATTCGGTAGTGACTACAAAGACATCTTGTATCTTGTGTTTGTTAATGTTTTGGAAGTAGTAACAAGTAACCAACAACACAACAGGAATATCAGAGTGGAAATGAATGTATTCAAGAGAGTCCTGGGATGTGCTGTCAGTGATTGGCTTACAATATTCAAGAAAAAGATTTCATGATGTTACCACCACGATATTGACACGGATAAGTGGCTAGAAAATGCACGGATGGGTGGATGGAGATTCCATGCAAAAGAGGTTCATCCAATGAGGTGTAATGTGTCTTACAGTTATATGGGGGTCTAAATAATGAGTAAATTGTAAAAGGCAAGATTTATATGTTAAAAACACACCTGTCTTAATCTAAATGACAAAGTGAGGCTGCAATAGAGAAGAGCATTCCATCGCTACTAACTGACAAGCTGTAGAT
This sequence comes from Centroberyx affinis, assembly GCF_046629955.1. Taxonomy (NCBI): domain Eukaryota; kingdom Metazoa; phylum Chordata; class Actinopteri; order Beryciformes; family Berycidae; genus Centroberyx; species Centroberyx affinis. The sequence continues at coordinate 354,716 of NW_027279340.1, forward strand.
TCACCCTTTTGATCCCAAAAAAAAAAATCTTCTCAGCACACAGAAACATCGAAACCGAAATCAAAAGAGTGAAATGCATCTTAACAGCAGCGAGCAAGCGAGCACCCTGTCAAGGGAAAGCTGGACTCACCAAAGATGTCTGACACTGCTGCAAAAAGATTCCACCTCCACCCACACCAGCCACTAAGGAGAGGAAACGTAGCGCTCGCTGCCATTCGGGGTTGCCAACGTGTGAAATTGCCTAATGCAGCTTTAAGGCCTACTTCTGCCCAGATATTTGCCCCCGCCAAGACCCTAGGTGGAAATTAAAGTTTATTTGTATGTACGTATCATAGCATTAACCTTGTACTCAGTGTGGTGTGACCTCAAAACCCTTCCCTGGGGTTCCTCACAGAGCTCTGCTGAGGACGCTGCTAGACAAGCAACTTCTACATACTAACACTAGTGTGCTTGTACATGTTCATGTGTGTGTGCATGTCCTCTAATGAGATGCTGACCTCTGTGCAAGGTAATATCAGCTTCAGGGTGTGCCCTCCACTAAGAACAAAAAAATAAAAATAAAAAAAGGTCTTACATGAACAGTATTAGGAAATCAATGTTCCAAATTGTTTGTATGTTCCCCTATCAAAAGAATGGCTCTAAAGCTCTGCAGAAAACCGATCCATGACATTCCCTGTCTGTTTGATAACAGACACACAACACACTGTGTAGTTTGTTCCCAAAAGTTCCTGAAGTACTGAGCATGACTAAAAACAAGTATCCACACCACAATCACATCTGTGTTGAATGTGTTGGTCTATGATGGAAGGCCATTCTTTTTTTAACCTTTATTTATCCGGAGAAAGTCGACTGAGCATGCATGCTTTTATCCAGCAATGCCCTGCTTCACATTCACACTTGGGAACTGCCCAGTACAGTTGGGGGTTAAGTGCTTTGCTCAAGAGCCCTTCAACAGTAGTTGTTGAGTAAGAGGAGAATGTTACTCATGCACTTTTCCTACCCACATTTTTCCAGTCGATCAGGAGATTCTAACTAGCAACGTTCTGGTCACAAACCCGCTTCTCTATCTAGGCTACCACTGCCCATTTCAAATAAGAGAATACATTACCTAACAATACCTGCATCACTGCATAGGAGATGCATTGTGTAGCGATGCAGGTGTTGCATGCATTGGACTTATTCTGCAAACAGTACATGTTCAAAATGCATGCGGACGAAACAGAATGTTGTTTTACCCTGTTTTGTTGTCAACTCTGCCAGGTATCTGTGATGAAAACAGTTCCTTAGTGAATTAACACTGCAAAGAAACTTAATGTTGTAATGTTTCAATCAGTAACCACACTGGATGAGTTTCATCATAATGTCTTTAAGCCACGGGACTGCTGTGCAGAACTGTGAACACTGCAAACTAAATACATTATAAATTAAGTGTGATCACAGCATAAGTATATTCCTTGAGACACCAGAACAATGGCTAATGCTATTCTCCAAAAAAAAAGCTAAAGCTACCAAAATAAATAGGTTCAATCTAATTATGGGTAGTGATAGTCTACATACAAACAAGAAGACTCTGCAGGGATCTATGATTGGTCCTGTGGGTGATTCTGGGGCAGAGTTTAATTACCAGGCTGTTGTCTCCAACAACAGATCCTGTTCCCAGCTTTCCCTGACATGACCAGTAGCATTCTGTTATAAATTCTTTGTCAGCTAGCACTGTTTACAGAAGAAACAATGAGGTGAAAGGTTAGAGATGTCGGGCAAGCAGTACACTACACGACTGTCCTGTTTCCTAAAAGAGTCAGTGTCACTGCGGCAATCACAGATACAGAAAAAATGATTTCATCCTTCACTGAACATGCAACAATTTAACCATGTTTAAAACCAAACTAGGCAGACTGCTGTGAACGGCTTCTGGTGGTGGTGGATAGATACTACTTAGCAAAGAATTTAGGCTTCATCTCATTACTTGAGAATGGCTCCCCATGGAAGCTAATAAAAAATAAGCCATGGATACAAGTGTACCAAAATAAGACAAGTTTTCTTTCTCAAAGGTTTGTCCCATCTGAATAACTGATTTTCATACTGACAGCTTTATGACAAACTTCCAAGTAAACAATGGATTGGATTTGTCTTCTGTATATTATCCAACTTTAAGCTGGACTTTTAAAAATATTATTTTGCTGGTAGGAAATTAATTCCATGTTTACCAACTGTACACGTAGACTAATTAGTATACAAATAAGTGTATACAATTCATGCAAAGCAATAATAATGAAAATTGTGCTCATTGAGCTGAAACTTCTATGAACACTGAACAGTTCGGTGAGGACAGTTACAGAATAGACAACTACAAGAACACAGAGTTGTCCGCATTCCTCATTCCAATTAGGAGGGTAAAAGATTAAGATTTCTTGAACTAGTTAAGCACTAGAATTGCCATCTGGACCAGATTTTCAAGATCAGTGTGTCCAAGGAAAGATGTGAAAACAAATGTAACAACTATCATATGAGCTTTTCCCTTCGAAGTTAACTGGGGCTAACAATGGTCAAATCAGTTTTTTGATTAATTACACCCAGTGCCATCCCACACATACAGTATTTAGAAATATGTTAAAAATCATCAACAACAGCTTTCTCATACAATGATCTGGAATATATTTGCTGGGTAAAATATTGCAAAGTCTTTCTGCTCTTAGCTGACACACATCTCTTTCAAACTGAGAGTTAACAATTCTGAATCCTGAGGCCATCTGTCTGTTTGTCAGCACACAGTGGGTGATGAGGCACGGTGGTGGTGCATTATCTGATCTGCTGCTGGCTAAATAACAGCAAGCCATACAGGTAAGCAGAAAACGGACACCTCAGTTATAGCTATCTAAAACCAGTTGGAACCAACTGCATTCTGCCTACAAAAATCTCTGTGTAAACACACTAAGCATGCTTAGTGTGTTGATTTAGCTGCTGCAACAGTCAAAGAGATGTTACCAATACATGTACAGTATAGGCTAGTATGACTATAAATATTCATGTGATATTGGAATTGCTTGCTGCCTCTCAGTGTTTTTCCCCAACAGCCCCCTGATGTTGTTTTTGTCAGTGAAGAGCAGAGAGAATTGCTTATCCTTGAGGTAGGCTTCCCATATGACCTTTATGTGAATGAAGTCTTCTCACACAATCTGACCAAGTACCAGCCCTTACCTGCACACAGCAGAGGTCTTGTGAATATTTATAAGCTGTTGTTTCTAATAATGGGCAAACTTGAAGATGTCTGAAAATTTGCTGATACAGGCTTCAGGCTTCCAGATTAAAGGCCAATCCAAAAAATGGCCAAACAACCAGCAAAACTGTTCCGTCTCTGCAGTAAAAGGGAACCAACTCATGTCGCAGGGACAAGGCAATGTTTGTAACCTTAAAATGTCCTTAATCCATGAATGTCTGTTTGAATCCTGTGTAAATTAGGGTTAGGGTTAAGATTTAAATCATTGGATGTAAATAAATGGTAAATGGATGGTAAATGGACTGCATTTATATAGCGCTTTTATCCAAAGCGCTTTACAATATGCCTACATTCACCCATTCACACACACATTCATACACCAATGGCGGCAAGCTACCACGCAGGGTGCTGGCACAACAATCGGGAGCAATTTGGGGTTCAGTATCTTGCCCAAGGACACTTCGACATGCGGACTGGAGGAGCCGGGGATCAAACCACCAACCTTCTGATTAGTGGACGACCCGCTCTACCTCCTGAGCCACAGCCGCCCCAATTTAACACACTAAATAAAATATTTAGTGTGTGTGTGGGTGTGTGTTAGGGTTGGGCGATATGGTTGAAATCAATATCACAATAAACGTAAGGATTTTTTTTAGATATCAATAACACGATATGGCTCACATACGCAAAATCGCACTTTAAACAATTAAATTAATGTTCATCCCATTGAACCGAATGGTAATGTTAGGTGTGATGTCAAACAAAACAGAAACTTACAAATAATATTCCTTAAAATGTTTCATACCTCATTTTGACAAAGTTTTTTAATTAAATTTGCTTGTTATCACCAATCTAAACAGCAGAATTGTGTGTTACAATATCCCAAAAATCACCATATCATGACAATATGATTCCACTGAAAGGCGATAAGCGATAATATTATTTATCGCCCAATTATCGCCCTAGTGTGTGTGTGTTATGTGTGTGCGCACGCATGCTGTCAGCCCAGTTTTTCTGTTAAGGGAAAGATGTCAAACACCAGTCTGAAATAAAATGCCTTTGTGTCACTCAGTGTTCACAGACACTTCGAGGACTGAAGGTAATGTTTGTGAAAATAAAAATCATCCCACTTAGGACTATAAACACACACACGAGTCATGCTTGTTTAGATAACAGTCCTCTTTACAGAGTGCCTGGAGAAAGGAGAGAAAAAGTCTGAGGTAGAATAGGGCTGATGTGACAGATAATAGAGAGAAGCAGATAGGGTTTCATTCATGTGTCAGATTAGAGGGTTCTTTGTTACCAGCAGAGAGGGCAGAGCGTGCCTGGAGAGAGTACGAGGCTGGTCCTCATTCCCTGGGCACTTGTGTTAAATTGTGTGGCGATTGAAGGGGCAATTTGTGTGTTTGTGGCATTCCTATTGAAGGGACAGTTTGTGTGTTTGTGGCATTCCTGACTTCATCTGCATGCACATAGGCAGGAGTGGGAATCAACAGAAGCCGCATTATTCTGTTTCAATGCTTGGGGTCATAACTGCAATGTTATCACAATTCCTGCGATTGATTTGACTGCATTTTTTAAATTATTGCACTTAAACCACTCAACGAATATATACTATATATATAACTAACCCTAACTGGAAAGAATAAGCAGGATAACCACCTTCAAAGACTCTAAGGCCTGATGAACAATGACAAACATGCTGGACAGGATTGTATTACTCTTTGTCTGATACCTTGGGTTTTACAAATCATCTTATGATTTAGCTGCAGCATTCCTTGGTTCCGCAGTAAGGGCCGAAGGGGGAGAAGCACGAGTGGCTGTGTTCATCTGCTAACAGTTAGGTAGCCTCAAAGTGAAGAGCAAAAGCAGCCTACATCTGCTGATACCAAATACAAAGCAACTCAATCATTTTTAGGACTTCAAATACTGATTCGAATTCTGCAACATAGCTATTTTGATTTTTTTTTCCTGCAGTGGTTAGTGGGAAAAGTACTAAGTAGACTATTTAAAGAAACACAGAGAAGATCTAGTTTAGAGCAGTTCATTTCTCTTCTGACAGCCATATCTCAAAGGAGGATCCTCGGCATCAGTATCAGTACAACAGATGACAAAGTGGGCAACAACGCCCCATCAAAGAGATGCTGTGCATGTTCAGCCAGTGAGTTGGAAGACAAAGAATGACACCTCAAAAAAAATAAAAATAAAAAATAATTGATTTTTCTCTCTGCCACAGATAGAGGTACGGAAGCAAAGACAAAACAAAGCGTCGATTTTTTTATGCAGCTGCAGCTTACAAAGGAAACTAAATACAGGCACACAACAATGAAATATTGATGAGACCTGAAACATTAGAGGACTTTTAATCTATAGCTATCTATCCACCTCAATATAGATTTAATAACTGCATTCGGTTTGGCAGGTTATGTGTCAGTTTAGCTGAGATTAGGCCTGCGAATGATTATTTTCAAATATCAATAAATCTAGCGAATTATTTTTTGCACTAGGCCTAATCGATTAATCTTTTAGTATATAAAATGTTAAAAAATAATAACAAATGCCAATCCCAAATTACCAGAGCCCACAGTAATGTCTTAAAATTGCTCACCTAGTCACCTATAAATGACTAAAACAATTAATTGACAAAATTCTGATCTAATTTACTAATCGTTTCAGCACAAGCTGTGGCTCATTGGATAAAAGCACATATGAAGAGTCTTGTTCCAGTCTTGTTACAAAATGATTGCAGGCCTGAAATTAAATTAAATTATTTGATGAATTACTATTAAAGTTCAAAGTCATCTTAAGAGCGCTGTCTTCAAAGCCTTGTGTTGGGATAGAATCAGGTGTGTTTCTGAAAGATTGAGTGATGCATTTCAGATTTTTTCCCCCCAAAATGAATATATAATTTGAATGAAACGTTTCATATCATCATCATCATCATCATCATGTACATAATACATTGAGCTCTAATCGTGATTACACCCTTTGTTACAGTCCCTCTGGCTCTCTCCACAATATAATATAGAATAAAGCAGAAATTGTATTAACAGTACAGGTTAATGTTTAAGAATTTGTAAATACCTTAGATATAATGGGGATGAGAGAAACATTGACACAGACACAGACACAGCCATGTAGCCTACACATGTACTCGATGGCTTCCAGTGGCCTCTGCTAGCTTTCTGGACCCCAGGCTGCCAGCCAGCTCTATGACCTTGCCTTAAGGTAAAACCAAAGTTACATTCCACGCCGCTAACTCACCCATCTCCCATGTCACCCAGGAGAGAAGCAATGAGCCCGGCTCAGGCCAGCTCTTCCCACAGAGCTATACATTAGTCAATGGTTTACAGAGTCCTGGAGGATTCTCTGCTCCACTGACTTGAAGGTAGGGCTGTACTTTACTGGCAAAAAAATGATAGTTAATGTGCAATTTTTGCTTAAAATTGCAATTGCAACAATGAATTGCAGCATGAGGACAAGGACTTTAATGGTTTGAATGTGCTGTGTTTGAATATAATGAAAGAATTACTCCAATGTGCAACTTCAACTGTAGGTAGGGTTTCATGTTGGCATCAGAAAACCTTGTTTAGAACGTCATCCTCCTATATATGGATTATTATTAAGTCAACTGACATAGCCCTTCATCACAAAAGCATGTCTCAAAAGAGAACAAGCCTACCTAGATCTAACAATCAATAATCAATAATCACAAATCGTCATCATCAGTCACTTGGATTGGCTAAGTAACCTTTATACAGTTTTGCTGGGGTTAATTCTCTTAGATAATCATTCCATTGTTACAGGAATATTGTATGGGCACTAAGGCCCTGACCTGACCTTTGCACTCCTTACTAGTTGGTACTTGGTTGCTTGTAATTTTTCATCTAGGGTTAGGGTCTAGAATGAAGCTTATCCAACTGTTGCACTCATTGTAAGTCGCTCTGCATAAGAGTGTCAGCTAAATGCTTAAAATATATTATCATTATTATGATTAGTAGTATTTGTAGTAGTATCAATATTATCATCATTATAGTTATTATCATCTGTGCGGCGCTACTGGGAGTTAACGTTTTGGAGAATATTGTTTTCCTTTAATTACACCTGGTCGAGAGCCTTAAACAATGACCAATACTGTGACCAAGAAAACCTTATTAATAATAAATAACTAAAAACGAATGTAGAAGAATCAGGTTAATATTGGCTGTTAAGTTGTTAGAAAAAGGAAGCCTAAATAGGTTTTAACTCTTCATTCTCTGATCTACTCTGCTTTAATTTTGCTTTTGTATCTGAAACAAGATTCCATGCTAGCACGGATCAGACTAAACTAAGGTAGAAAGGCGTAAAACCCCCAGGTATTGTCTTCATGAGGCACAATGCAGTGTGCGGCAGAAGTCCTTTGACCAGGTAATAGAGGTCTACACTGTAGCCTAGGGAAATGAGATACACTCTCCCTCCCTCTCCTCTGACTTCCTAAAACTCCAGGCAAAACACAAAGCTGGTATAATGAGCTGCTTTTTTTAAACTAGCGAATTCTGCTACAGTCTCTGTAACCCCAACACTCGTCACGAGCCACAACACAACCACTGTCTTCAGTCACATTATTCATGGGATAATATTCCGAGAAATCTATGCTGCATTTGACCAAACACAGTGTGTGAGTCATGCATGGAGAAGACTGTAAATTAGCTACTTCTGAAGAGGAGTCTCAGGCCTCTATGATAAATCAGATTATCACTCAATTGGAGGGGGGGAGGTAAAGGAGGTGGTGGGCACGAGAGAAAGTGTGGGGGGCGGTAAGCAGTTAGAATGAAATGCAAAGTGCCATCTCCCAAAACCTTAAAATGACATTGGCCATGCTAAACAAATAAATGACTGCAGGGATTCATGTTTAAATGCATTTCAAGCCCAGGGAGACAGGCAGATCTGCACTCTTCCAACGTTTCTGACAAATTAGATGCCTGACTGTCTCTCCAGCTCATTACTGTGCAGTAATAACTGTCCTTTTGCCTAATAAAGAAAACATTATAATACATGCACTAATGTGGCACTGCTTCATTTTGGACTGTGCATGAGAGCTAAAAACAATATTTCCCTTTGGTATTGTCAGTCAACATTTGCTGCCCCAAGTTTTTCTCTGTCTCTCATTAATAATAATAGGCCGACAGGCAAAACTGCGACCAAGGACACAACAATTATGATCCTGGTCCTTTTTAGAATAGGTTTTCAAAATTAAAATGAGTGAATGACATCTCTATCAATCCAAGGCAGCCAATATGTTTGGTTGGCACATCTAAATAGTAAAAGTATAAGTATAAAATATCAAATATCACTTTAACAAACATGAGCCTCACAAGAAATTTGCATGCCATCCTTACAACTGAAAACCCTGGCCCTTCTGACTCTCAGGCATTTCAGCACCAAGATCATCTTTGTTGACTGGCTTACAATAGAGCAAAGATTGTAACACTGAAATGCTTTTGAATAACCCAATAATTGTGAATGACCCCAATGCACTTTGCTTCATTTCAAAAATACTCATATTTCAGTTTCCATCTGGGGCTTGACATCTGAAACAAAATGATGATAGTTAGCTGCAATCTACCATCAACCTGTTTCTTTATTTTTTCTTTCTTATAGCAAGCCATGCAGACTAAGACTGACTGGCTGGCTGGTTGACGGAATAGTTCTGCGTTTTGCAGTGCTAAAGCCAATCTCCCATGAGGAGAAGTGGCTCTATTACAGTTTATTTGCCTCCACAGTGGGGGTTGGTGTTGGAGCAAACTGTGTGACTAGAAACTGGAGGATGAGCCTCCCTTTCTGAAGGACTCCATTGTGTTGCCACAGTGACAAAGCAGTTTTGCAGGTTCCACCTTCACCTCTCCTCCCCTTCCTTTCCTCCCGCCTAACTAGTCAAACTGTGGTTGAGCACGCTCTTTTTTATACTATACTTCCTTGTTAGTTTCATTCATTCACAGGCAGGTGCTGCAATGTCATTTCACAACTCGGGCAGCCACAGACCTATCAGTGCTGCACAGACAAAGCTGTGTAAGGTCTTGTGGTGGCCAATAGGTAGACAGATAAGGCCGACAATATGACTGACCTGGATATGTCATGAACCACACTTCAGCTGAATTGCTCTGCCAACTGCTCTGCCCTGATAATCCTGACAGTGGACATCATGTCTTAAGTCAGTTTACAAAATTATCAACGCCATGCTTTATCTTTGTCCCAAACAAATATGTGTGCACGCGTGCACACACACACACACACACACACACGCACACACACACACACAGAGCCAAGTCCATTATTTAAAAACAATAATAAACACATTGTAACCTGGCAAGTAAGAATTTACAAGAGATAAATATGCCGAATGAGACACTGGCATGACACAATATGTAACTAAAAAGCCTAGGTAAGGGCAACCAGGGGAAAATCATTAAGCCTATGACTCATGACACTCTTTCCAAAGTGGGCTGCCCACCATTAAGCCAATATAAACCAACTCGTGACACTTCACTATCCCGTACCATTTAGCCAACTGCAGCGCAGGGCTGCGAGATCATCAGGCCCTTTTTATGCAAATTAATTTCATGAGGAAGAGACAGCCCAGACTTTTCCAAACATTTAGATGTCACAGCAGCCTATTGTCAGTAGTAAGTCATGTCAGTAGAGCTTGTCTGAACTATGAGCGTGGCAGTGCTATCCAAGGCCTATTCTGAGCTCTCATAATCAGCTTACCAGGTTGAACACTGTCTCCACAATGTCTCGGTTGGAAACTTCCCCAACTTCCACCAGGCCGGCAAGCACAGCAAATTTCATCCTTATTCCCCTGATAGGGATCCCAGGGTTGAGCCCCACGGCGCCCGATCTTCCGTCGTTCCCATCACCTGGCTGCGAAGCACCCGGTGTCTCTTCGCTAGCCATTGCTAAGGAAGGACAGGACAGGTGGCGTTCACAGGTAAGGCACCTGTTCACCTCCAATGGACGACAATGCAACTGATGTCGGCGGAGAAACTGCCTTATCTATCTCGCCTTCAGATGAGTTGTTGACAGTCTACAGGCAAACAAAGAGCATATTTCCCTCCCCATCCAAAATAGCTTTGCAAATGAGCCTCGAAAGTGGTCAGGAAAGCGCTGGAGTAATCGGTTAGCCGTTGACACTGCGAGGCTGGAGTTGTCACCGCGACTACACAGAACTACTCCTCTTCCCTGGTCCGTAACTTGATACGAGACGGATGGATTAATGCAGTTAAAAGCCGTAAGGAAAATAGACTGTGTTGCAGGTAACAGCCATGCCAGCAAGTGAAGCAGCGCTCGTCCTCAACCCCTCTCTCCTCTCCTCTCTGTCAAATGATGAACGAGGATACAGTGACTTTCATATCCTCGGTAGTAACGTACAGCAGTGGAAGTTGCTATTGTCACTCCAAACACTTGACAGGTAGCGCGCTTGGTAGGAGCAAAACTCCCAAACAGGGGGGGGTCAAGTCCGTCAGCAGCTCCGGCGGGAGTCGACAAAGGACCGAGGTCCGCTCGGTACTCCGCAGGAAACTCCGAGACTTGCTTAAATGTCAACGTTAACCCAGTTGCATTGCATTCTCTTCCTGATTTACCCCGGTAGCTTCAGCTCGTCCCCGCCATGACAGTATAGCCCTTGAGCGAGTGGAGCATGCGCAGTTGGGAGTTGAGTCTATTCAGCTCGGTGGCTCAGGTGTGCAACACAGGTGGCTCTATGTCACATTGGGATACAGCGGGAAAAAAACAACAACGGGGCGTTAATGTATATCCAGTTACAATTAGCCATAGTCCAGTATGAAATTGCGGTTTATATTACCACTTTGACAGGGATTTGATGGAGGCTAAACCCACCCAAATTCAGTCTATCCACCCTTTTATTTGCGAAATAGAGTTTACAGGCTGACATTTTTTTATGGCATACATTCATAGTAGCCTAAATAATAAGTAGTATCAAACAGAAAAAAAAAACACAGATGAATACCTTCCTGAAAGTAAAACTGATTTTGTTTATGTAGGTGGCTGTATGCCTTAATTATGATGATCGCCGACCTCTAATGAAAAATCACATATGGTAGCCTACACAAAAATGAGTTTATAGTGACTCTACCGTACTTTTTGGCATTTTCTGTATTGTACGATTTCACTTCTATTCTTCTTCTACTCCTATAAGAACTTATAATTTTGCTGTGATGATAGCTGTATAAGATTACAATAGATCAAGGGACTGGACTTTGGAGGCAATAGTTCAACCTTTTACAACTACATCATTGAATGTAGAGACATCTAGAGGAGGGGAGTCAGGAAAGCTTTCACCATGTAGGCTCCCTGTAAGATCCAGGGCTACTGTAAAGCAGCATAAATAACCCTTACGAAAAATAACTAGGCTATAATAAATGCCCAAAGGATATTATACAAATACCACAGCAAAACTTTAAAATAACATTCAGATATCATAGGTCAAAATGACGAAATACAATAAAGGATGATAAGGTAAATTAATAATAATAATAATACATACATAAATAAATATTAATAAATGACTATAAACTACTGAGTACCATACTATGAGTCATTATACTGGGGGAATATTATAGTGATTTTGCGTTAGGAAAGACTGTTGGTTAGATTTGAATTTGACTATGCCATGTAATGAATGCCCAGTTCTCAGAAACCTAGTAGGCCTAACAAAACTGTTAGAGACTCCAGTGAATATACAATTTTCAAATGGATCCAGTCTTGTATCTTTTGTTTAAGGTAATCTAATGTGTAGCACAAGCACCACAGACAGCCTTATACCTTATGAAACAATAAGAAGGCTGTTTGAAATGTATGCAGAACTTTGCCTCTCTCTAGCACACAGAACATAACATTGGCAGATGCATGCATCCTGGGGCGATATAGAAACCAGACATTAAAGCAAAGTGACAGCTCTGCTTTGCTTGCCTTTTCAAATCAGCACCAATGACCCCATGACGTGTAAGATGTTTATGAAGCTGAGCAGATAGGCTACAATGTCAAAGAGGTCTCAGTTTCACCCATAGCTGTTAATGCATGTGGGCACATCCCAGTGCTACGGTAAAATCTGGAAAGTGTTAAAGCATGTTTCTATTTAATTGTGTGTTTCTTAGTGCATTAAAAAGATTTGTGTCCTTCCTTCTTTTCCTATAGTGGTGACTTCATAGTTGCTCAGCAGGATGCCTGAGCAACTGTGAGTTTTGTTGCCACAGAGGCAGGCATCGTCATTGCGTTGCCATTGACCTCCCAGTAACGTGTCTAGTAGTTCAGCCCTCAGGGATCCTGGGAGTCATGGCAGCCAGCAGCACCACCACAGAAGATGTATGCCTTGTCTCTGCTGTAATGACCTGGAATCAGATGACTCTTTCACTGCAGCCCTAAAGTGTTCTTTCATAAAAAGGGCTTTGAATTTAATTTACTGACCTTTGAAATGAACTTGAACAATGCCTCATTATTTTTCTGACTGGGCTCTATAGAGGAAATGAGACTCCAAACCTGAGCACATTCAGTGCATAACTTGTATATTTCACTGTAATTAAGTTTTTTTTCTCTAAAACTTTTTCTAAAATCTTCTCATCAGCACCTGACCTGAAGATAATAATTTCAGGAAATACAGTAGCCTTAAATATAGCAGGTGAACCTATTAGCCCTTGCCTACAGCTCTTCATTTGGATTATGTCTGAGTGAAGCTTGCAAGATTGACTTTGAGCTCACTGAAAGCTGAGAAAGGTAAATTAATGATGACAAGAGTAAATGACGCACAGATTAAACCCCGTAATTAAATCCATCATTTTACTCATGATGCCTGTGCAAATTATGAAGCTGACATTTGGCATGGCATGAAAGTAAATAAGCAAACGCAAATAGGCTTAAAAACAATTTGGACATAATTGCAATGCCAGATATCTCTTTGCCATGTTGTTAATAAGGAAGATCTGCAGCCATTTTAGGTGACACGATTTTGAACTTCTGCGGGAGGTATTTCTTTCCTGGATAAGAATAATCTTGATGGACATATAAGGTGTCTGCTGCAGTCTCTTTGCATCTGCCCAGTAATACAGTATTTTACTTCTCAAATTTACACTTTCAAAATATGCTGGCAGCGGTTGTTACTGCCCTGATTTCAAGGACATGCAAGGAGACATAGCATTCATCAGAGCTTTTGTTACTTGTATAGATACAAATAGACGGAATAGATATTTGTTTACATGCATTCCAGTGTTTGCTTTACCAACAGACTGATCAACAGTCAGTCAACTGTCTGATGAAGAAGACTGTGCTTGATACATCACCTAGATGTTAATAAATGTATACACCTTGGGAGCACCCTTCAGGTTGCAGACTCTATTTTTATTCCATTTTCACCAACAGACAAAAAACACATCTTCCTTTTGATACAATAACAGTGTGGGTGTGGAAGACAACTGTAGGCTACACACCTGTACCACAGAGTGGCAGGTTCTTCCTGTTCAGAGATTAAGATCTTAGGTGTTCAGTCTTAAAGTCATTTTGGTGACGTGGTTATTTCAATAAAAGGCCTGAAAAGCACTGTAAATGAAATATGGTACACAATATGGTGCACGTGACTATACGATTTCCTAGCGAAATTCATTACTTACTAAACTTTATTAATCCCCGAGGAACCATGGTTCAGTTATTTGATACAGTGTGATTTATATACTGTACCAAACACAACTCATATGTTGTGGGGAAAGGCTTTCTCAGTTCAAATGTATATATATTAGAATATTATTTGGATACCAGCAGAGGACGCCAAAACAAGCTACACAGAGCTCGCGAGATGAGGCAGGCAAATCTCATGACCTCGGTCTCTTTATTTCTCGCGGTATTTCCTATTTCCTCCTCTTTCACTCCCTGTAGCCAACATGGCAGTCGGCAAGAATAAGAGGCTGACCAAAGGCGGCAAAAAAGGTGCCAAAAAGAAGATGTAAGTAGCACAATTCACGTATCACAGTGTGTAATAGGCTTTGCTTTCTTCATTTGTGTCACTTGGAGGTTAAAAATGTGAAGGATGAAGCCGATAACTTATAGATTGTACAAGCCCAGTGCCTAAGCCCGTCGCCGGCCTCTGTGGTGCTGGACAGAGCTGTAACATGCTCTTTCGATTTCCTTCTGCCTTGTTGCATTTTGATTCCGTTGATTTGGTCAAAATTGTTTTCTTCGCCCAAGGGACTGGGGCTGTGGCAAAAGCATGTCCAAAGCAATAACGTTATGCGAGTTGGGTCGCATGTTTGGTCGCTCAGTAACGGGCAGTGGTAAAGCATAGCTAATGTTAGCTTGCGTTCAGCTAATGTAAGCTATCAAGATGGCAGTCAAATCCACCAGAGTTTGAATCCCTTGGCCAGGGTACCGGCCAACATTAATGTACACCCAGTTTATTTGGATTGAGTTAAATCGTTTGGAGAATTTGTAGGGCACTTCGCGAACACATCCGACCCTCAATTTCAGGATTAAGCTAACTGTCCTTTACAGTGCAGCTAGTCACTGCTAGCTGACTTGCTAGCAGTGTGTCAAGCCAGCAACTCCAGCTCCTAAGCCATCTGTCAACCCTCTATTGTATTTTGTCTGGTGCTGTCTATGCACATCTAACAGTTCATGGTCTGACGTATCTATGCAGCGATTTTGACTGTACTGCTTTCCCTTCTCCCCATCCAGTGTGGACCCTTTCTCCAAGAAGGACTGGTATGATGTCAAGGCACCAGCCATGTTCAACATCCGCAATCTTGGCAAGACCTTGGTCACCAGGACTCAGGGAACCAGTAAGTCTGCGTTTCCTTGATTTCTTTAGTTTAAGCCTAAATACTGAGGGATTTGGGCAGTAGCAGACGACTCTTACCTGTCTTCTATACATGAGACTGTGGTATTCATTTAAGTAAAGACAAAGTCAACTTTGACTAGACAATATAATGTGAGAGTGCCAGCATAGATGGGAGAGGAGATTACTTTTAGCAAAGATCAGTAGGGAGATTTGAAAACATGATGATATAAGTGTACTAACCTATTCAGCACCAAGGATGCCCCCAAATTAGTAATGCTTGAATATTATTTATACAGGATGACAATCTGTTTTGGTCCCAAATGTTAGCTGCTGACTTATGAGATCAACTGATTTTACCAGTGTTTTTATTGTTTGCTAACATACATGTGATACCCAACCATCCAGGAATTGCCTCGGACGGTCTTAAGGGACGTGTGTTCGAGGTGAGCCTCGCTGACCTGCAGAACGACGAGGTGGCCTTCCGTAAGTTCAAACTGATTACTGAGGATGTCCAGGGCAAGAACTGCCTGACCAACTTCCACGGCATGGACCTGACCCGTGACAAGATGTGCTCCATGGTCAAGAAATGGCAGGTAATGATCACACATTTTATATCCGTTGATAATGGTGCTGTTAGAGCAATACTTCACCTTTTAACTTGATCCTTTGTATGTAACTCATTGTATGTTATGTCCTGTTTGTTTTTTTATCTGGACCCTGAGTCTGAAATAAAGATTGAATTGAATGCCACTATAGGTGATTAGAAGTAGTGAGCCACCAACATTAACTGCTCGATGATCTAGTGATGATGATAGTGTAGAGGTTGTTGAAGCTGAAGTTTGAAACCCTTGACCGCCTGAGAAAATGTGGTTGGAGCTACCATTGAGGTGCTCTATTTTTTTGCTCTACAACTCTAGTAGTGGCCAGCAGTAGATGTATTGTGTGAGGCAGGGAGCTGCTGGAAAAGAGCATGGATGCTCAGTTGACTTTGCCTGACAAAAACAGGATAAACACTGTCACTGCTGATATTCAGGCATACCCACCAGATAATAATTTCACAGATTGTAAACGAAATTAAATATTACTTGGGTCTACTTTGCAGTGTTTGCATGTGATAAGTGTTTTTTAAGACCAGGTTTTCAAAACGATGTTAGTGGAAACCACAGGTCATTAGAGCCATGAACATTGGTGGTTCACTGTTATCTCCTAGGGGCAATTGTTATAAATGGTAAATGTGTTTTTATAAATGTGAAATATTGCTGAATCAAATGCATAATTGGTAACAAAATAGGTTTGAGATTAGATGTGAAGATCTGGCTGTTTAGACAAGATGTGACTGAGGCAGCAGTGTATTTGGGAATGGTTGAGTTCCTTGAAGGATAAATCTACCCTAAAACACTGTTAAAAACAGGTATTGGCAATGTACCTTGCATTCCTCCATTTTGTTTTATTGTGTATTTTTTTTTTCTGTGAATAATTGGCCCAACAGACGATTTCTAGCGCAGCTACAATGTCGTTTAATAGGATAAAACATCAAGAGTAAAAGTTTGGTTTTGTTCTCTCAGAATCAAACGGCAAGGGCTTCTTTCTAGATACCATTTTGGACTGATCAACAATCCTGCAGGGAGAAATCTATCAGAAGACAGAGAAACCAATTGTTTGACTGACAGTAGCGTCAATAGACATAATGCTGGAAACAACTGGCAATAACCCCATTGCTCTCCATCTACACTTAAAAAACGGAATGATAGCTTGTTATTGAATATTCAGTGGCTATTTATTTTCCACATTGAATACTTTGTAAAGCAAACAATAGCACACTGAATATATTTGTTTGCTGTAACAGGAAGAACACATTGCAACCACTGGATTAAATATTTGAGATTTTTATTAGGTATAATTGTACATTCAAATTTCCCTTAGACCGCATAATAGAAAAAAAATCTAAAATATTGAAAAGTGGTTGCAAATTGTCCATCTTTCAGTAATCATACATAGATAGATAGATAGAGCTAAATTTACTCTGGTCACGTACAAGTTCAGGTTGTCCCTCTGGGTAGGAAATCACTAATTTAAGTAGACTATGCAGGTTGAGGGAAAGTGGTTATTTAGTGTAACGAGTTATATTGTGACTTCATCACAATGTAACAAATGCATTGAACACCACAAATCTAGCAGTGTAAGAGTATGCAAGGGTGGACTTTCCCTTTTTAATATCCTCCCTATGTCAAATAAGGATTCTAACCAAGACTGATGTTCCCTCTACTCAGACCATGATTGAGGCCCATGTCGATGTAAAGACCACCGACGGCTACCTGCTCCGTCTGTTCTGTGTGGGTTTCACAAAGAAGCGCACTAACCAGATCAGAAAGACCTCCTACGCCCAGCACCAGCAGGTCCGCCAGATCCGCAAGAAGATGATGGAGATCATGACCCGTGAGGTTCAGACCAACGACCTGAAGGAAGTCGTCAACAAGCTGTAAGTAATGCACAACATTTCCCCTCTGCCCGACTTGCTCGCTGAACATCTATTCACATTATTTCGTTATGACAGCACAGCCACATAGGCATTGGTAGTAAGCCTGCAGCGTCGGTGCTGCCCCGATTTGAATGTCTCTTAAATCCGACATGGATCTTTTACCAGGGTGCGCTACTGACAGATTCATTATTTAAAAAGGGCTTTCTTCATATAGCACTTTTCTGAAATGGTTTACAAAGTGCTTCACAATTACAACACAAAAACAAAGCTACACAAGATAAGAGAACAAGGGCAACAAAGGTGGGGGTGGTATACAGACTCAGAAACTCAGAAAGAAAGAGTCTTTTATTTCTATTATCACCCTGTAACAATAACCAGCCTTGGTTCTTTTGTCAATGGCCTTCTGTAAATCCTTTGTGTATTAAAACAAAGAATTTTAAAGTGACGTCTGTATTTAGATCATCTGCCTGCTGTGAATTTGGCTTTCGGTTTAACACGCCAGTCTCCATATACTGAATAGTGTTGGGTCTCACAAAGGTAAATGGTTAACAGTGTGTACTAATGTGTTGTGTAATGTGTTTTGTGTTCCAGGATCCCAGACAGTGTTGGCAAGGACATTGAGAAGGCCTGCCAGTCCATCTACCCTCTGCATGACGTCTACGTCCGCAAGGTCAAGATGCTGAAGAAGCCCAAGTTTGAGTGTAAGTAGTACACAGCAACAACACTGGGATAGCCGTTCTCTGCTCTCATGGTGCTTTCTCCTTGAGGGAACACATGACTGTTTCGGTCCCAGATGATGATGACCTGTGATTACTTTCTATGAGATCAGCTGAAGTTCCCGTGACAAGAAAAATGGTCTTGTTTCAAAATGCTTCACTGACACAATCTGGAAAGGCAGGGACAGGTTTGGGATGGCTGAACTGGTTTCTTGATTAATTTGTTTTTGGGAAGCTGGTCAAGTCTTCAGAGCAAACTAAAAAAATCTTCCTTCAATTGGAATCAATGACTACTAGCTGTGGTGCTTTATGGGAGCTGCAGACAGGGGTCCAAAACAAATTTCCCTCCTACATCATTGTCATTTTTGACTTGAACATCCAGCTTCTTGATTTTGCTGTAGTGCACTCACTGTCCTCTAATTGGGATAATCCTCTAAGACCTGTCTTCTGTCTGTTGCAGTGGGCAAACTGATGGAACTCCACGGCGAGGGCGGTGGCGGTGGTGCTGCCAAGGCATCTGGCGATGACACCGGGGCCAAGGTGGAGAGAGCTGATGGCTACGAGCCCCCCATCCAGGAGACAGTCTGAAAACACCCTACAGATTTAATAAAAAATGTAAATGACTAGATGCTGTGCTGTTGTCTTATGTTACTGGGTTCCATTATGCGCATAAATGTGTCTTCATGAGGACAATGGCAGTCAGTACTGGTACATGTATATATTAAATTTCTAAAGTACATACACAATCCCTATGGTACAATTCATGCCAACTGTGCTGTTTACTTGGGCAAACAAACCATTTTAAGTAAGATACATTCAAAACATGGAGCCCAAACTCTTACATGCATCTAATTAGTTAACTTTACTATCACGCCTCACAGTGCATTAAGGGTAGTCACATTCTGGTCAATGTCTTTCCAGTATTTATTCAAGCCAGGGTAAACTGGTACTGGTACTAACCCTAACCCAGGATAGAAATTAGAATAATTTGCCTGCTAAATCTTGATCAAATAAACAATCTAATAAAAACTCAAACAGGGCAGTCCAACTCGGGTAGTGAGCAAAATAATTTTATTCCATGTAATTCATGACCCAGGTTCTGTAACGGCAGAAAAAAAGTAGGATACATCTTACGGTGTTAACCACATTTGATTTATATGCAGCGGAAATGCGAACTTAAATCAGCTGTAATGGGGACAAAAATCTGTCACACCACTAGATGGTGCAAATGTATAGTTGGAGAAATGAGCATGGCACAGTCATGTTGGTAAAGAATCAGACTACAAACTTGGCTTTAGCTGTGACTAAATTCACTTGTGTGCTCAATGTATTTAAATTGCTAAGTTTTTCTCAAAATGCCTAAAGTTAATTTATTGTAACCACGATAAATAACTTAGTAAACACATAACACTTCCATTCATTTTGACAAGTTAATGCTGTAGAGGAAAATAGCTCAATCACACTGCTTGCAAAATTATCAAATACTACATTCCAGTAGAAAAGGCAGTTCTCTTCAGATTCCAATTAGTGAAACCAGTTTCTTTGTTCTCATGGGTGTCACATTTCAGCTGGTTGGTGTACATCACAAGCACATAATGGGTCCATCCAACAGTGTCCCAGTTTCTTCTTTTGTAGTCGGGACTGAAAGCGCTATCCCAATACTTGCACATAGTTTTTAGGGACCAAGGCCCGTTTCCCCCTCAAATCACCCAAGAACCACTCGTCATCAATGGACTCCAAATTGGTTACGATGTCTCCCACCTGTGAAGGAGAAAGGGATGAGAAGCGGTCTGGATGGTGGTGCTTTCAATTAATATTTCTGATTTGTGGATTTATTTTTGAGCAATTTATTCTTGACAAAACAAAAGACTATTCACCTGCAGAGAGAGCTCCTCATCACAGTCAGACGTGAAGTCAAACAGGGCCTTGGCTGTCCCTGCCCCAGCTGCCCTGCTCTGCTGACTGTCCAGTGCTGACAACTGGCCTGGTGATGAAGGCAGAGATCAAAACAGTCATTCTCATAAAACCTAAACCTCCTGTAATAACATGATAATATAGTGAAATAGTGTCTATCTGTGCCAAGTGGTATCATTTGTCACAATTAAGAAATCCTACAACTTTTGGGTGATATGGGGAAGATGGCATCTTTATTAGCACAAGATACATATTGTATATTTTAAAAGAATGTGTGATAAATCAGTGCATCATCACCCTTGTTAAATATGAGCAATTCAACTGCCCACTGCTTACAGTTCATGATGACTTTTGTGACTTTACAGTTCATTTTCTCTACCAACCACATGGGAGCACTATGAGACCATCTCCCACTCTCATTCCCTCTTTTTTGGGACACTGATGGATACAGTTCAGTGAGGGGACAGACAGAACTGTGAGCTTGAATCAAGGCTTGACCCCCTCTGAGAAGGACAATAACGTTGTCCGCTCAGCATGACCAGGCCGCCAGAGCTTCCTACCTGTGCTGGACTCAACAAAATTCTTGGGGAAGAAGCCCTCACTGCCGTTGAGCCTGCCGCAGCACCACTCGGCGTCGATATGCTGGGTGATCAGGATACGGTCCCCCTGTTGAAAGGACAGGTCGCCGTCTGTCTGTCCAGAGAAGTCATACAGAGCCACTGCCCACTCCACACCGGACTGAGAGGCCTGCATTGTGGGCAGAGCAAGAGAAAGATGGCATGGGAACAGTGTTACTTAACGGATCAACACAGATCATTTCATAGGATGGACATGCGAACATGATGGACATCTCTAATAGTTCGTCATACACTGGGCCTGTTGCATAATCGACTTCATTCTTATTAATGTACCAGAACATCAGGGAGTTACCTGAGCAGGTTTGGCAACCTCAGGTTGAGTACTGGATGGAGCAACCATTCCTGGAAAAAAAAATAGGCTGAGGTTATACAAAATCAAAGTGTAACCAGAGCACAAAGAAATTAATTAGAACAAATCTGTGGGAGCACTCTACTGTAGTTCTTATCATTAATGCTGCATGAGTGTGTTGGATTCATCCTGAGGCTTTGAGTCCACTGTTGGGAGACCTACTGTACACAGCACTTTTAATGAAACAGAAACAGATGCACAGATTCCTGGCATACCACAGGGTGAAATGCCAGCCAACACAAAAGAAAAGGATGGATGGGGGCAGTTCACTGAAGGACAGAACAGTTCTTTTGTTGCCGAGTTTGAGGGGCAAGAGCATAATCAACCTACGTATATTCAACCTATATTGTGCTGGTGTAGGTGCCGACATTGACAAATGTATAATAAATTTGGTGAGGAAACCTGCTCATAATGAAAAGAATAATAATAATAATAATAACCTTTATTTGTATAGCACCTTTCATACACAACATGCAGCTCAAAATGCTTTACATCAACAGAAGGCAGATAAAAGACAGATAAAAAGATAAAATTCATATAAAAGAACAAGCAAAATGCATTGCATTAAAAGAATCAAATCAAGTAAAATAGAAAGATATTTTTACCCCCCTAAAGGAAACACTGAATCAAGCGGCGTTACTTCTTGGTATTGAGTAGTCACTCTCACACTGGTGACACTGTCAACCAGTATACGATTAAGTGTGCCTTACCTCTTCAAAGATAATCACAACTTAAAAGACCTTTTGTCGGTCTCACCTGACAAAAATATATATAGCACTGTAACTTTTCGGAGACTGAACTCCCTCAATTCTCCCTTTGAAAAGGAAATCATAGATTCTTTCCGGTGGTCTTACCCCGCTGCATAGGCAGGCCCCACAGCCCTTATAGGACTTGTCAAATGTTCCTTTAGAACAATACACAGATCAGCTAAGCAATTACAATTATAAACTTCAAGCAATTCTTCAATTCTCAATATAGGTTTGTGGATCCCGTCAGAGCGGAGAAACTACTCACCAGAGTTCCTCTCAGCTCCTGTTGGGATCCTGTTTGTGACGCCAATTGATGAATAATTTTGTAGGCCGGTCCTAAGCCATTAAGAACTTTAAAATCAATTCTAAAGGACACTGGGAGCCAGTGCAATGTAGCTAAAACCGGAGTGATATGCTCTCACTTCCTTGTTTTTGTTAAAGGTCTAGCTGCAGAGTTTTGGATAAGCTGAAGCCTCTCAATAGACTTTTTAGGGAGGCCGGTAAAAAGGGTGTTGCAGTAGTCCAGTCTACTTGTAACAAACGCGTGAATTAGCTTTTCAGCATCTTTCTGGGTTAGGAAGAATGAATGGATTTACAGTCTTTGGTCTATCTTTTCAGATAATCTTACCAGGCAGTGCTATCTTGGTGGGCTGTGTGTGCTGCTGCTGAGTTGGAGGCGGAGGCAGATCTTCAACAATCTCTACGAAGTTGAGAGGGAAGATGCCAGTGAAGACGCCGATCTGTCCCCGTGCCCAGTCCTGCCCAACGTACTCCTTCAGCTTGATCACATCCCCTTCAGAGAATGACAGCTCGTCGCTGTGCTCCCCCTCAAACTCGAACCTTGCCACACATCTTGGACCACTTCAGAGGACATGACAAAAGTGTCAAATTGTTGTCTAACCAAAAATATTGATAAGGACTGTAAGTGTTAGTATCAAAAGCAGCATTTGTATTAGTTGTACACATCATTTTAGGTTAGTTAAGGGCATTACAAAGATTTTATAATTTGAAAACATTACCTGACTGTTGCAGTTGGCTTTCCTGTCTTCTCAGGCATGGGTTTTGGTGAATTTGACTAATTGGAGAAGAAAAAGATATTGAATTTCCTTAATTCAGGGAATCCTCAACCATAGTACACACCTCTAAATAACAGGCTTCGTTGTCACCAAAGATGTGATCTATTCGTTGCAAAAATGGAAATCACTTTATCTGTTAGAAGTACAATTACTGTTTTGAATCTTACCAGGACTTTGACGTAGTTGATGGGGAAGAAACCAGCAGATCCTCTACATGTGCCTCTGTACCAGTCATTGTCTACCTGCTCCACCATGCTTACCACGTCTCCCGCCCTCAGACCCAGCTCTCCTGGACCCTCTGAACGCAGATAATATGCATGTCAACCGTCTATAGTATTAAATATACAGTATATGGCCAGGCATGGAAAAAGTGCACCTTAGACCCTAAGTGCAACAAATCATGTTGGACACAAAATTAAATATTATAATGATTATTTTCAACCAGCGTAAAAGTGACATGCATTAAGGTATCATATCATTTGAGTGTTTTACAATCCCAGTCAATAATAGCATTTGTTTGGTGTAAAGAAAGTGAGCCGTCACCTGCTGTGAAGTCATGTATGGCCTGCACTTTTAGTCCACTGCTGTCTCTGCCAGAACCGGTTGGACTGACGCCCTGCACAGAGATCAAAGACACTTAAAGGATAATGTTTCATGGACCACTGGGCACAGAAGAACATACTGGAGGTAAAAAGAAAAAGCTGGGCTCAAGTATCAGAGACATACAGTACTTTCACTCAGAACTGAAGGACGACTTACCTGTGGCGTGGACGAGGGAGCGAGAGGAGTGATGATCTTCATGTGAGATTTTTGGACTCTGCCTCTGGTGTCCCCTATTTGGCACTCAAATGTCCTGTGGTCAATCTCCTCCAGCAGCAGAAGCACTTCATTTTTCTATTGAAAAAGGCAAAATTATGGAATTTACTTTAAACTAAATAAACTATTTAGCGGTGAGGTTCAGTAACAGATCAACATAGTAAGATGTATGCAGTAATACACTGGTGGAAATATGTGTACTGTAATAATCTTCCACAAAGGCAGTATGTAAGAAGAAAAACTAGTTTGGTCACCTGAAATGTAAGTTCTCCTGTATTGCTCCCATTGTAGTCAAAGGCTGCAATTCCATGAGGAAGTTCAAGCTGGTGGAAGACATAAACGCAGACATCTTTATATGTGCTCAGCAGGTGCTATGTGAGACATGATTACTCCACATGGGACTGCAGTGGGATTTCTCTCACAGTGTATTTGTTGTAGAGACGGTGCCCAGGGTTGGGCCTTGGGGGCAAGGCAGGTCCTTTCCTTTTGGTCCTCGGGGGCTGGGCCTTGGACTGGGGTTTAGGTGAAGGCACGGAACGGGATCGACCTGTGGTGTTGAGGCGGGGTGGAGGCGGTCGTCCCGGGCCTGGTTTGGCTGGAGGTGGGCGAGGAGGGGGGGCCTTACCTCCGCTGGGCCTGCAGGAGTTCAACAGCACCATCAGGTTGACTGCAGTAGGACCTTTGCACAGTGCAATATCAGAAATGTAAATATTGTTTATTAGGATTAGGCATAGTGAACTTTTTATTGCTCCTACTCACCGAGGAGGTAGAGACGGCTCTGGCCCAATATCGAAAGACTCCTGCAGAGGAAAACAACATGTTTTTTATTTCTTACTCCACAGTTATATCAGCGGTAAAACAGACTCACTGGATCTGCCTAAAATGCCCCGAGACTGGAAACCATAGTAACCATGCCACAACCCATAGCAGCCAGCCGCAGTTAGCTCTAGCTCAACAGCAGGCATTGTTTGCACGGGGGCTACAATGGTTGCTTTGTGTTTGTGAAAATGAGGAAATGTGAGGAAGTGTAGCAGGTAAGTGTTTGGCCAGAAAGATGAAAGACAAGAGAAACCTTGTCAAAAGAGACCTCTCTTTCTGGGCTCAAATTACAGCTATGAGCAGATATACATTGGAGGTACACAATGTGGAAGATGCACTCTAAAGCTTTTTAAAACTGAAGCTGACTGTGATCAGCTACAGTCATGATAATTATTTAATAAAAAAGTTTTGACAAAGTAGGGCACTCTTGAACTTGCTGGGTTAGTGACTCTTCTGTGTGATGCAGATCTTACCTGGGAGGGGAAGACGGGTATTGGGCTTTGTTTGTGGCTCACTGAAGAAGTTAGGGAGCCTACAGGCCTCTGTGAGGGGAGAGGAGGAGGACTGTCCAGAGATTCATCTGACACCGAGAAGTAAAATATTACAATGATCAGTCATTGACACACTATACTGAAAACTCATGCTCCATAAGTGTGTGTGTACCAAACTGGAAAATGTCCTAAAATATAAAGGATTGAGGGTGGGGTGGGTGGGGTGCGTGTGTGTAAAAAACAAATACGGTCCATGGTTCCATATACCATAAAAAAACTGTTAGACACACTCCATATACACAAATATGCATGTTGATACCAAATGCACACATCAAATTTAACTATGCAAGTATATTTTGACACATAAGTCTGTAAACTTTTCGTCAATCATGTGTAGACTACATATCGTATTTGATAAATAGACATTAAGAGAGTTGGACTCACTTCTACCAGTCTTGCTGGGTATCCTGATGGTGGTTGGTCTCCTTGTTATACTCTGTCTGCCGAAGGAGCTGTCCACACTACGCTGAGGCTTGACTGGGGTATGATCTGGAAACAGAGACAGCTGAATGTGTAGCTATTGTACTTATGTTGTAATAACCATACTTTGTGTGCTCAGGAGCAATTTATAACATTATGTCAACACTGGCAGGTTTTGGTAACATATCATTGCTATGGTATGTCATCTGATATCCTATAAATCAAAGGTAGTATGGAAATCTTGAATACATCTATGATAATCGCAGAAGAGTACCTTTTCTCGATAAAAAACGAATGTTACTCACTTGACGGATTGTCCACATACTCATTCTCTGTGACCATGGAGGTTGAGTTGTGGTTGTTGAGATTAAAATTGGGTTTGAGCGGCTCCTTAAAAGGCTTCACTGGAGGTGTAGGGGGGCCTGCTGGGGTTTCCTCCTCCTGGACTTGGAAGCTTTTGGCTCTGGCCAGTATGGAGGGACGTGATGGGGGCAGGATGGCCACCTTGCCAGGTAAAGTCAATGGTTCTTCTTGTAGGGACAGGCCCATTGGTTTCTTGGGGGGCTGGGGTCTAGGGGCTGGGGTAGGGCTTTGGGGGATGTTTGTGGATGACACCTCTTGGTTGCCATTACCTATACTGTAGTTAAACGCAGGCTGATGAACTAGGGAAGGTTTCGCAGCGACTGGAGGTTTGTTGTACACATTCCTGGGCCGAGGCTCTGGTCGTTTGGCCAGTTCCTCCTCAGCGCTGGCCTGGCTCTCAAAGGCCTGGATCTTGGCCCGGATATTGCGTTGGCTGTGGTGGTCGCTCATCTCGCCGCCAGCATCTTCACTTGGCTCGCTCTCGTCTGATTGGTCAACAGTGTCACCGCTCTGCTCGCACTGGTTGTCCACGCTAAAGACCTCCAACAGCTCCTTTAGATACTTACTTGAGGACACCTCCTCCGGATCGGTGCTAGAGGTCACTTGAACACTGTCCCCATTTTCACTGAGTCTGACCAGAGTCTGAACTTTGACCTCTTCTGTGATTGGCTGCTTGCGGGATTTGGAACGAGGAAGTGGAGTGGGGCGTTGAGTGTGTTCCGAGTCTGTGGAGGGGGGAGTAGTTTCAGCAGCGTTAGACGGTGAGTTTATAGAAGTAGAAAGAGGTTCTGCAAGATGTTTTGTTGGAACCTCCCATTGTACAGTGACAGATCTGGTGCGTGTGTGGGTGGAGTCTGGTGGGTTGGGTCGTTCTACATCCAACTTGGAGTCACTTTGGTTCTCAGTGTTAGTGGACGCTGTGGTATTTGTAGCAACCTGCTTGTCTTTAGGTGCAGCTGTCACAACAACAGATTCTTTGTCCAATGGTTTAGGAAATGACGGTCTTGGTGGTTTTTTGGGCTTTTTAACTAGGAAGAAATACAGGAAAAGAGTCAGCCTGTGTGGAGTTAAAATACATTGTTTAATCAAATAAACAAGATTAAATTCACATCGCACTTTATTGTATTACCATCAATGACTCTTATATGCCTCTCTATTTGCTGTGGAGCTGCACTGCATTGTGGGACAGTGGTGGCAGAGGCTTCCCTCACAGGGTCGGTCTGGGTGGCACTTGTGGTGGTGCAGGCGGAGCGGCGGGGGGCCGCAGTCGGCTTGACAATGTGCTCCTCCTGGGTCTTCTCTTTAATCACCTGGTCATAGGATGGTGGGGGCTAAGTCATGAGAAAGAGACACATTATTCTCCCAGACAGCATTTCTACTTCATGGTACCACTTGTGTTGCGATTTTTTAGCTTGTGATGTACATACTCATGATTTACCTATAATCCCTTAATCTGTAGTTATGTTTTTCTGCTTAGTTTGTATTTTGTGCTAGTTGAGTCGATTGGAAGAGATATTCTATGTTTGATAGCACAGAGCCACGAAGATGCCTCAATTCAATAAACCAAATCTTGGAGAACATCCACATATTGGCTTAAACATGTATTAAATATCAATATCCTTTAGACAGCCATTAAAGCACATTAAAACCTACTGCCAGTTAGTCCAGGCCTACCTGGGAAACAGTCTGGATGCTCCCAGACCAGCTTGACTGTGAGGGTGGAGGGGGAGGTGGGAAAACCCCAGAGGATCCTGGGAACCAGTTGTTACTGGCCAGAGGTTCTGCTGAGACAATGGTGATCTCTGGTCGCCTGAAAGACAAACCAAATCCTCTAAATGTCCAATGCTCAACCCCGTAACATACTATACACACATACAGAACACCAAAACAACAAATCTACATCCAAATTAGCCTTATACCACCCCTATGGATTCATGGGGATTAGTAAGGTTGAGCTTGATTGATTTCTTATTCTTATTTATCACTTTTATTTATTCCCCTAGCTGCCGTAGCACAATTCTATTGGTAAGTTAATTTGTAAAGGATGCAACAAATGGTTGGATATTTCAACAATGCAGAAGCAAAATCTACAATCAGGAAGCAAACATGCACAGGGATTTGGAATTTCTCTACTGCACCAAGATCTCTACTGAGAATATTTTGTTTACCTTCTGTTGCTGCTGTGGTCAGTCTGAGAGTTTGTTCTTGCTGAGGGAAGAAAGGTCATATGAATTCATCAAAATGTCATCAATTAGCCTGCTTGACACGTTTTGGGGTTTTCCATTTATAAATTTCGCCTTATAACAGACATTTCTACATTTCTTTCTACATTTCTTAATGGGAATGTGAAGAGTTAACTTCCAAAGCACTATATAATCAATTTTAGGGGGAAAAACAATTGTGTTCATCATGGAATATCTCTAAAATATGCAGGATCCAATCTGTGAAAATGTTGACATTTTGCCAACCAAAGACTTAAGTTACCTTTATTACATATATTAAGCCATTTTAATATATAGTCATATTAAGATTATATTAATCATTTTGTAAGGTGTCACTTTTTCCAAATGGTGAATATCTCATTTTAGAAATTAACTCTATGTGTATTGCTAATAAATAATCTCAGAATGTTGCTGAGGCTCAAATTTACTTCGTTTGATGGCAGCTCGTATGGAAGACAGAGGTCCTTGGCTGAAAAAGAAAGCAGAACATGAAGCCCATTTATAACTGAGGTGTGGAGCACATACTGACAAGACTTGTTTAGTAACCTTGTGATGACTCAGTTCTTAAAAAATCCCTTCACCTGCCCCTGGGCGACACCATACAATACAGGAGAGGTCTGTCCATGCAGCTACTTCATACTGTTGATGCCATTTGTACAGAGAAAAAAACAAAGGATTTCCCATGGTCTCCATCTATTTTGGCTCCACTCAGTAAATATAAAATTTCCGTTCACTTCTGTTTTACTATTCAGTAAAATATTGGTTGAATGAATGCTGACTGAGTGCAAAAATATTTTAAAAATTATATGTTACAAAAAATTGTGACAGAAGCATTGCAACTACCCAGCATTATAGCACGTAACAGATACTTCCAATTATCTGAAGGCTAATCACTTCTATAGCATTAGGCAAGAACAGAAAAATCCCTGCAAATGCTGTTCATGTGCATAATTGAAATCCAGCACATGCCAACTTATGAAAACATGATGCCCACTGAGTGGTGCCACTACCACAGCCAACACAAGACATATGACCATCATTCAAATAACCTAATTTGAAAAAGTCTCCTCTTCTACACAGCATCCTCTCCAGATGGGAAGCCAGCAGAATAGAAATCCTTTTAATGTCCTTGGGCCTTTTTCTACTGACACAGGGCTTTTCTTTGCTAATCCTAAAATGTTATCACTTCATACCAGGACTATAATCGTATGAAGTTCCCTGTCTACGTGCTGTGTTACCATGCTTTCTCCCTGAAAGTGCAGAGATGGAGCTAATGTGATACTCTGTGCCTGTGCCAACAGTCTCTCCAGCAAAGCCTAACTCTCTTGACAGGGGGAAGGCCCATCATTAACACATATCCTGCTCATTAAGGACTGGGGGAGGCAGATGTAAACTATCAGGGGGGAAAGAGCAACACTCCCCACACTCCTGCTGGTACCATGTGGTTAATTAAAGTGATTAGTTCAGCTGTAAACACAAGGAGCCAAAACTGAAGTTTAGTTGTACAAAAACACGTTTTGTGTGATGTCATAAACTGGACTGCCAACATTTAAGTGTTTTGAATATCTTAAATGAGCTAGCTGTGGTCTGCAAAGATGAGCTAGGAGGATAGTCTACTTGGTGCAATGTCTATAAACAACAACAAAAACAGCAGCATTAGTGATGTATCTGCCCCCATGATGACCTTAGTCTGTCGGTCAATGAGGATGGATCAGTGCATTGTTTGGTCCATTCACAACCTCACCATCAGCAGATCTGGCCGTTAAAGGGATAGCACCCTTTGCCACCTACAGCTTCTTCCCAGCTACAGATACAGTCTGGTGAAAGCTGAACAAAAACCCCTGCAGGTTATGCACTGCAACTGGCTCTACAACTTTTATACAGATACTGTAAAACCTCAGCTCAAGGAGCTAATGTAAGTGTTCATGGCACGCTACGAGCGATGACGTACCTGGAATGTAAGTGATCTGGCTTGGTTCTTTCAGAACGATCTGTGGAGAGAAAGAGATGTTATGAGCTCCATTCAGGATAATGGATGGATTTCAAATTAAATAACTGAGATAATAAAGGAACACAATAAAGGAACCGCAATCATTAAAGGAACAGTAATCATTGCACTAATAAACATTAATGTCTTAAAGATGTATGCTACTCATTACAAACTAGAACTACAAGAACCAGCTGGTGCAGTTTAGTGTGATCCTGATTAACCAGATACCAAAGATGACTAATAAACCTGTATGTTGCTTTCAAATCATTTACAGAGGAAAGATGATTTTCAGTAACCATGATGTGTCTTTTTCTTCAGATAGAGAGCTTCAGTACATGAGGGATTATGAGCAGTGTGATGACTCTTCCTTCTTACATTCCATGCATGATCATTTAACAGCATTTACTTTCTGAGCGATGAGTAAGCTAGCATCATTATTGCAGGGGAAAGACTACTGTTGCCATTTTTTTTTTTATCTAAGAAATATCAAACCACATTCAGTGGAAAAAGACATTGAAGGGAACACAACACTAAATTGTAGATGGCCCTAACCCTGATGCATGTCATTCTTTCTTTCTTTGTTTGAAAGAGAAATTTCTATCCAACTCCAGTGCAAAATCTGGAAGCTTAATGTTACCTTGCTAATTAGCAAACATACTTTAAATACGTCACAGAACTTTAGACCTATGCAGAAATATTAGGATCCACTGATAAATGTGACATACATATAATCCACTAAGCAGCACTTATCAAGCATAAATACGCCAAACCACAGTACCAGCTGCCTCTAACTCTTGGGAAAAGGTCTTATGTCATGTTATGCAAGGAATGTAGGCCAATGTTTAGTGATAGGAAATATTAAACTGACAGATTTTGCAGTGGGATTTCACGTGACGCTCTCTCCCATACAAAGAGAGAACAGCAGGTATCAGACTAAGACGGCCCCTGACTGAAGAGAGATCAACTGGTACAGCTCCTGCTGCAGGTTCACAGCCATGCAATGCACTTAATTCTACTACTTCCTTTACTTTTCAGGCAGTGACCTGTTTTTCAAGTCATACTCAAACATTGAGTGATGCAGGTGCCAAGAGTAGAATCCACATTACAGTCCATTAAAGATTAGCCTGATAAACAGTACCAGTAATACACACAGCAAACAGCTAATCTAAAAGTTAATCTAAATCTCCTGGTTCTTCATATTTGAGAGTAAACCCTTCACAGGGCAAACTGAAGATAATAAACTAAATATTAGAGGCAATGGAGATAAAGTGAACATTGTTGTTAATGCCTTTTTCTGAACCTGAAACCACAACCTCGTTGCACTCAGATATAATCCACCTGTTGCTTGTTATCTGTTGCTGCCATAGTGCCACTGCCTCAAGTTACTGTTTTACAGCATGTGAAGAGGAAGCCTCTGCAAGCCTCTTTCATTTCGTTTGAAAAACATGATTCAAAAATTGCCCGACAAAGTATTAAGTTCTAGCACAACAGCATCATCATTCTCATGTTTATGGATAATGCACATTGACATAATGACACATCAGTTGTCTGGGTATCTCTACTGTTTACTTGTGCATGTGCTCTCACTCAGTATAGAATCTGTCTTCAAGGATACTATATTATACAATAAAGCCCCTACCTGTTGAGGAATTAAAAGCACACACTGTAAAAATCGTCCAGACAAACAGGACATTTCCCTGTAAGATCCTCCCTCTTTGTCCACCACCGAGTGTCTTTGTGTTTGAGTGTGACGGCGAGCACGGCACTTGCAGTCACACACCCACAGACACCAGCAGAGAGAGGGAGGGCCCTGCGGTACCTCACCTCTCCTGTGTTGACTTGGCCAATCTGATTAAATGGAATGCGGTCATTCAGGAAGTGTTGGTTGGGCCACACGACACTGTAATGTCACTCTTCTTTTTCCAAAGGACTTAAAGGTCATGGGAATATTTACATTGCTCTGAGCCATCCATACCTATTTTCAGTTGCACTTCAATAATAAACTGCAAGTTCTACATTTACCTTAACTGTACCTATACCCTCCAATATCCTATGTTTATCATGTCACCATGCCAATGCCTGTGTTTCAGACAACAAATGTGCAGGTCATGGTCAGGTGTTTGGTTGGAAAATCAACTGGAAAATTAACTAGAGCCCTCGGATTGCTTTGGTCTGGTACCAACATTTATAAAACTGTGAATCAATCAAACATATTGCCATTCTGTGACAAAGCTCTTACAGACATAATTGAAAGTCTTAATGGGTTGTGGCCTCCAATCATAATGTGTTTTCTTTTCCTTCTTGTTCTAGTTAATCTTAATACCATTCAGAATCCAACAAATCAAATTAAGAAAGATGAAAGATAAAATGTCACAGCGCCTAATGGCAAAGACCTATTCACGTCATTTAGCTCCACTTAATTTACTTAGCAAGGATTATGAAAGAACAGTTTTAATGTGCAGTAAACCTACCACCTACCTGTGCAAACTTAGCTTCAATAACTACACTAAGTAGTCTAAAAGAATAATTGACTTTTTGGCTTATCATTTAGAAAACCATTAAGCCATACTCAGCTCAGAGTACAATGGAGTTAGGAAAATGAAAAATCATGCCTTAATATTTCCAGGGGGTGAGAGAAGCCCCTATAAGCCCTCTCTATAATGTTTTGGATTACATTCCAATACAGTAGATGTGCCTTGGTATTACTAGGTCACTGATAAAGACACAGCAGCCACACAGGAGACCTGCTGAGGTCAGCAGCACTCTCACTTGAACACATGCTGACGTTACTCAGAACAGGGGCGGCGCTTCACAAACAACAGGTGGTGAAAAGGCTTGCAAAAAAGGGAAAGAAAAAAAATCTGTCTCTCTTTATCCCATGCTACTCTAGCCAGAACTTGAAACTAGTGAAGTCAGAGGCAGATAAAGTCTCATGGAAGCTCTAGGCATAGTTAACATACTGTATAGCTATATAACATACTGTGTGCCGAAGCTGCTCAGTCTCCTCTCTCCAATTTTGTGTAAAGGCTTCTTCCAAAACATCCTGAACAGACATGGGCATGATCAGGACGGCTCACATTAAGAGTTTATTTATACAGCCCTCAAATGTCTGCTTCCTCCAAAACCCCATAGGAATTAAAGGGGGTTTTCATAGCCATCTTCCTGCACACACAGTTAGAGATAATATGATATCCTCATAGGGTGAGATTCACCACTTCACCTACTTTCTCACGGAAAGAGGCTGGTTAACAAGATGAGGTTGGGCTGGGGCTTTAGAGAGTAGAGTGGGCTGTGGGTGTGAGGGGAAACAATTGTATGTTTTAGTGTGGCTTATTCAGGGTGATATCTAGAACATGCTGGGACAAATACAACATGGGTTTGGAGGCAAGTGATGTGAAGTGTTAACTCAGCATAATTTGTCTTAAAATCCAGACAAGTCCTGGTTGTTAGCAAAAGACTGGTCAAAACAAATCAAAACATGCCAACAGCAATCTTGGGGGATTTGCCCACACATGAAAAACAGACAGTGAAGCTGACAGATTATGGTGTCATGTATGAATAACACAAATAACACGGCGTCAGCTGCTGATCTGGACCTTTAGTCATAGGTGATTAGATGGTGTCAGTGCAGATGGGTGCATCACAGTGGAAACTACCTGAGATAGTATCTGATGTGGACCCATAATGCTGAGGCCATGATGTAATGTATCATGTTATCACCATGAAGCCCAGAATGAAAACACAGATGGTTCATGATTAGATTTAAAATGAAACTCCATGCTCTACTGGCAGGGAGGTCTAGCCTGTGCTACAAAAATAACATTAAAATCTTCAAAATATATTATACTAAAATATTTAAAAATGACTGGAGGGTAAACAAAGTTCATCTGGTCATGCCACAGGCAGCCCACCTGCCCATCGGCCCTGACAGAAACATCCCCCCACCCCAGACAGCTGTTGGGGAGGGCCCAGCCTGAGCCAATACACTGACTATGGATGGTTGGACGGGGCAGGGCAGGGCAGGGCAGGGGTTAAAGCGGGGGCTACGTGTTTGCTTGCACAACAGGTGTTGCTAAGAAAAACATGGAACAAGGGCAACTATGTCATATTTACGAGGAAATTGTTCTGGCAGAAACATAATGGAAGGAAATGCAAACCCTAACGAAGCCCTCTGCAGTTTTTAGTACTTGTAAAAAAGAGTGGTTGACTGAGAGTGAAAGCTAATGGATGTTCATTCAGTCACAGGGTTTGTTCTGTGGGAGATGTTTTGAAGTAACAAATCTAGGCTAAAATGTGAGGAAAGGTACAACCAGTTTGCCAATAGAGCTGTTTCCAGTCAGCAACAAATGACACAGTACTGCTGGTATGAGATGTGTGGGCCAGAGTTGCTCTAATGTTGGATGATTGTTTAGAAAGGCCAGGCAAGAGGGAAGTGATGCTGCTGTTATAATGTTATTGTGACTGACAGGTTTTCAGCTCCGTCGCCTGCGGTCACTGTTAGTCACAACACATACAAATGTAATTTACTGAGATGTTCATCAACGCTGTGTGATGAGGAGCAGGAGAGGCCACTGGCTGCCATAAATGGCACTTTCACTTAATGATGCAGTGATATTTTCTAACGCACAGCCAACAAATATCTGTACTGTCTTCCCTTGGCAGCAGATTATTATAAGGTAGTCTAGTCAGAGTTTATCAATGACAGAAGTTGAAGATGCGCATTAATTTCACAGCTATGCTGGTACTGAATTAAAGTAAACCAAATAAACTTTACTGTCCACTAGTCTTAAATGACAAAAATGCCTTTGAACGGTCAGTTCCATCCAGGAGACCAACAACTGTCTATGAACATGGGTTATGGAAATATTAAGTCCTGCTGCTGAACATAGGCTACATATGAACCATTTCTTCCAGGCCATAGAAGTATCAAAGGTAGTTTAGTCATATTTGAATATGTTGCGAAAGTGTGTTCAAATTTTCACTTTGGCCATGTTTTATATTTGTGACACATATTTGTACATTAACATAGGCCTATTTGCTAAGATATTGAACTATATTCCTTAAATATTATATGTTCATGCATGTCAGAATATTTAAATATGGACCAAATCTAATGTTTTTTGAAGTGTGTGTGTGTGTGTGTGTGTGTGTATGTGTGTGTACATAAAAACACATCAGTCTTATAGTTTATAGACCTGTGGGGTGATATGTCAGGTTTCCACATCTGTACGTAAGAAAAAGTCATTCAGTAAATAAATCTCTGAATCGCACTTAAGTGTCAATCACAACTCTCCTAAAGCTTTCCATCTCTCTATACCGGTCCTTTTCTCCATTACTGCCCCCCTCCCCCCCGCAAATTTCAAAATCATATGTTCAATTTTGACAACAAGCAAATCACCTTCTGACAGCATATTGTTAAAACCAAGTTGCTGTAGGCCATCCAGGACGCTGATCACAGCCTGAGCTACTTCAAAGTCCCACTAATTAGAAGAATGTCAGCCTAAATTCCCATACCTGTTGCCTGGTTTCTGTTCCGTATATCCCGCATATCTCTCCACTCCTCCTCTTCCTCCTCTTCACGCCTGGCTTCGGCCATCTCGAGGTCGAAAACAATGAAAAAACAAAGAAGAAGAAAAACAGCAACAACAACAACAACCCTGCTTTAGGAGTCGCTGAGTGGTCTTTCACTTTTCCACGCTCGGTGAAATATCGCGAAGCGGCTGGTTGTCCAGTAGAAGTTGCAGTGGCACGGCGGCTCTGGTGGTGCCACTGTCTGCTCTGACAGACCCCGGCAGGCTGACACTAACTTTACATGTCAATGGAAAATCTCCGCACAGCGTTATTCTGTGTATAGGACAGTTGGAAACTTTTTTTTTTAATCAGTTGTCAAACCTCAGTCACCGCTTGGGTTGTGAGAGGCTTCAAACCTGTGGGAATGTACCGCTATTTGTCCATGATGCTCACCTCTCTCTCTCTCTCTCTCTCTCTCTCTCTCTCTCTCTCTCTCTCTCTCTCTCTCTCTTTCTCTCTCACTCTCTCCCTCTCTCGCTCTCTCTCTCTCTCTCTCTGTCTCAGTTCAGTTCAGCAATGCAAAATGAAATAGCAATGCAAAATGAAATAGTGAAATGATAAACATACATGTAAAGAGTGATATGGGTGATACAAATGATAAATCTCTCTCTCTCTCTCTCTCTCTCTCTCTCTCTCTCTCTCTCTCTCTCTCAATTGAATTTAATTGAATGGATACAATGTTGCCAAATCTGTATGGACTCTATATAGTCATACAATGTGTAATGTCATTGTGTCATTATGGAAATATGATAAATGATTAAAGTGCAAAAAGTAAACAAAGAAACAGAAAAAAGGAAACTTAAGGTGCAATATTATAACAAAAAATAGTAAAATATCATGTACAGTGTCATATTTACAGTCAATATATAATGTTAATCACAATGTCCTGAATGATGTGAAGCTGATACCAGCTATAGGTATCATCTTTCTCTCCAGGTATCACAGCTAGTTTTTGAGAATCAGAAGAAAAACTCTTGTTTATGTTTTCAATTTTTTCAACGATTTCTCTCTCTCTCTCTCTCTCTCTCTCTCTCTCTACTGTGTATTCTTAGGCTATATGTGTACCTTAATTCCTCAGTTTCAACCTCCTCAACCTTTTAAAGTTTGAAAGTTGAAACATTGAGAGCATGGTTCAAGTCTATAGTCCTAAGAATGATTAAGAAATGAAAGGAGGTTTAACCTTTTCCACAGCAAACACTTTTCCTTTAACATGACAGAGCTTGCTGGGTTGAATTCATTACACTCTCTTCCACCCTGACTTGTAAGTGTGACTCAGTCCAGAGTGAGACTCCACTCCCACCATCCCACCCAAATAACATGATTACTTCGCCAACACACTGAAAACACACAGGCTGAACAAAGGATGGGTTATCACACTGCTCTGTTGAACATTTACCTGTCGGATAGACCTTTGACATTAGAAACAAAAATCATGAAGGCAACTTACAGTTCATATACTAACCAAAGAGTTTCCTTTCTTGCCATCTTCAGTTCTGTCACAAAATAAATGTTACAAAATAGAAAGATTAAAGAGCTGTGGTTCTCTACCATGTGGCATTGAGGCCTGAGAGTCTGCAGGGTTTCATTCCAGCAAAACACTAGTCTACCAGTTTTTTTCAACTTTTCTGATAGGATTTCAGTCATCAGAATCTGATAATTGGGCTTTTCAACACTGATAAATGAGATTCTGATCATTCACATTGGGATATGGATTGGATAATCATATCCTACCTGTAGTCAAGCTTAAATGTTGTTTTTGTGTTTGTCACAACTCAAAGACAGAGATTACGATAGTCAGTGTTGAAGACAAGGGAAGTTGAAGACGAGGGCGAGGAGGAGACATTACAAAAAAATCCTATAAAATTTAACTTAAGAACAAGACTTGTAAAAAGGCATATAAAATAGAGAATCTACAGAATAAATCATAACAATAGAAAATTTGATATTTCATTATTTTTATTTTTTTTAGAGGGCTTTAAAATACAATGTAAAATCATTGAGAAAGTGTGTAAAACAAGGATTAATCCCTGTCCATTTGTTCCACTCACATTCCAAAAGGGTGTTAACTGACACATCCGGGTATGGCAAGGGATTCCCCTGTACACACACTCTGACAGGGACAGGGGTGGAAATCTGTACAAGGGCATTTCCACAGAAATGCTAGAGACATCTGGTGGCACACTCTACCCGCAACAAAATGATTGAAAATTTCTTCTTAAAATCTCATTTGTGGTGAATTTTTAGGGAATATGTCTAGAGTATAACTTGTTTTACACAAATTTCAGAATTCCAGTGGTAAAAGTTAACCTGGTCCCAATGGATCTATTAAACTCTTAACCTGACTCCAGCTACACTTGGATGGGAAGTCTAGCTAGCTAGGCTGTAGGGTAAAAAGGCATCTAGAACAAGAAGGACAGGAGCAACATGCAGGCCAGTGAGCCTATAAACCTTCCCTGAGTCACTGTTTCTGTCTGTCTTATATTCTGGGAACAAATTTAAATTGTAACCAACTCTTGTGCTGTTTTAGTAGCTAAAATAATCCTTGTCTTCACGCTCATCTTTAAACTCTTTATGTGAAGTGCAATTCAACTACTCTTCCATCAGATGGCACTACAGACACAACCAATTTTCTGTAGTCCTATTATACAAACCAGAATTTTGTTTCATCCCAGTTAGCAGATTCACATTCACTGAAATCAGGCCCCAGTTTTTCCAAACGTTTCTGATTTCAGTAATTGGATCGAATTAAATCTAAAAATTGGGTTTTCAAGACAGATTAATGAGATGCTGATCATGGATTGAGTAATTCAATCCTACCTTTAATCAATCTTATGTTGGTTCTGTGTTGTTCAAAACTCAAAGGCAGAGATAAGGATAGTTTTGATGCCAAAAAATCGAAATAATCTTGATCCCACTGGAAGGGGCAATACAAGGTGGATTTGGAGACAGGAAGGGATTTATATAGAACCAGGAAATACAGTCTATACATCCTGAATATAGATTAAAATTCAGAATTCAGTGTGAACATTGTATCAAATTAACAAAACCTTCAAAATAAAGTCTCTTACTAACTTATGCTGCACCGTCAATGAGAGATGTTCCTGTGAACCTTTATTTTTAAAGGGATCCTTGAATTTATGAATAAAAACATACATTTTTGCAGAGAAACAGAAAGTTCTGTTTTGAATTATGTTTTATTTATTTTATTTACTTTGAATTTTGTCTCCAAGTTCTTATTCATTGTATACTTGAGCACATAAGTGAATAAAAGCAACATAGAAACAATTTCGTCTATTCCCCTCATGTTTTTTTCCTTAACATGTTATAACATTATTTGTCCAACAGATGGCGAGATAGAGGTCTATTGTAAATCTGGATTCTGTAATCTAGATCTTGTGGTATCTGGATCAGACCCTATGTGATGATTTTTTTTTTTTTTTTTTTAAACTGACTCAAAAGCAGCAAGATCAGTCTGATCCTGGACAGCAAAAAATTGGATCAGAAAAAAAAATTGGATCCAGATTAAAGATTTTGAAAAACTGGGCCATCGATCAGCCTTGTGTCAGAGGATTGATGTTATGGCAGGTAGATAGTCACTTGTGTTTCACATGTATGTCTAGATCAAGCAGACCAAGCTGTGTGTATGTGGACAAAAGTAGGTCAAAGTGTATCAAGTTGACACAAAACTTTTCACATAGTTTCTCTGCTAACACCAACGAAAAATCACTACAATATTCCTATAATCTCCTATAGGAACTCATAGTCTGTCTGCGGTACTCAACAGTGAGTTTATAGTCACCTAATCTTTATGGTAGGCCTATTTTCTCATTCCATATGGTATCTTTATATTTTTCTATAATATTCCTATAGTGATTTAGCTGTAGTTTTGCTGTGCTATATATACACAGTGACATCTTCAAGTTAATTATAGGAATAGCATACTTTTTTTCGTAAGGGAAAATCAAATTACACACATGCATCATCCTCTACAAGTAACAACTCCTCCACGGAGGACTTGACTGTGTGCTGTCATCGGACTGCTCCGGCATAAGGGGAGGAGCGTTTCAATGGGGATTAGTGCGGCTTCACCTATGTTCGCTACGGTCCAGGTTAAGTAGCTTGGTAACACATAACAACGCCTCAGTGTCTTCTTATTGAAAGCAACATTATGGAGCAGTAACCGGTGGAAAAGAGTGAGCCGGTTCTTTCCGAGAGGATCTACTGCGTTTTGTGTTTGTGGAAAGCTGGTGAACTGGGTGGACGTCGCTCAAACTGTTGTGCGCTCTTTCCAATCAGAGGATCCGTCCTATACGGTAAGAGAGAGAGAGAAGAAAACACAGCGGGCCTCGTTCACAGCTTTACCTACCTGTAAAATCACAATTTGACCGTGGCAGTCCTGTTTTTGTCGGACCGTGTGTGTGTGTGTTTTCATGCTCAGTTTCTTTGACAGTTGTTGCGGACGCTGTGATTGACATATGCGGGTGGGTGGATGGGGGTAGAGGAGAGGGAACCAAACTGCTGCGTCCGGGGACCTAGAGGGCTCCTTGACGGGTTTCTGGGGAGTCCCCAGTAAAATACGGATTAGTTTAATTTCAGTATTATTGCATTCGCTTTAAGTTAGCACCATGTAAATCTAAAATATAGCCAATTATGAGTTTTCTGAACACTCCTTTCACTGTTGTCTCCTCACCTGTGGTTGAGACAAAAAAAATTTCATAATCTTGCAGTAACTCTTTAGTGCCCCACGTCACTTCTTGCATGTG
Source organism: Centroberyx affinis (assembly GCF_046629955.1). Lineage (NCBI taxonomy): Eukaryota > Metazoa > Chordata > Actinopteri > Beryciformes > Berycidae > Centroberyx > Centroberyx affinis. Next base: position 395,187 of record NW_027279340.1, read on the forward strand.
TTTTATCTGCTGTTCCCACGTGCTGTTGTTGTGAGCTCCAGATCAATTCATTTTTATAGCTGCACAGAAGCCTGTAGTGCAGCCTACCTGCACATTGATTTGCCTTCCTTTTTTCTAAGTAGGCCATTGTTGAAACGAGTTGTGGACTCAAATTTCCATGGTGAAGAAGAAAGAAAGGTATAGGGGTATTGAGTTACTTGATTCCAACAAACAGCATCAATGTTTAATGGTTAGCCATCTTTTATTTAACAAACTGTTGTGTATGTGTGTGTGTGTCATTCCTATACAGGTGTTCTTTTCCAGAGGCAATTTTATATTGCAAAATCAATGTTATTCATAATAACTTGATGTGACCTCAGCTTTTCAGGCAAGTTTTAGGTGATGTCAGGCGTGAATGTCTAAAATAGGCTGGGAAGTAGTTATTGTTGTTGTGTGTTGCTCAGGTTCTCTCCCTCTATACAGAAATGGCCTGATGGGCTCCCTCATCCTCTATTTGTCTCATTTATTGCCTCACGATATGAATTTCCACTTTCCCTTAGTGTCAACCAGCCTAACCCCAAAGGTGATCCCCTAAACTGTCTATGGCTTATTATGAGAAGCATCCTCCACAAACATCCGTATGTCATCATCACTTGCGGCTGGTGTGGACAATGAGCTGGTCTTAAAACGGTCCTTATGTGGATGCTCTTTGAAGTCCAGGCCCCTGGGACATTAGCAGTGGCTCTTTCTTGCACACTGACCAGAGCTGACCTGGTTTGAAGGGATGGCAGAGCAGGTCTGTAAAGAGTTATGGGTTTATATAATATACCCATCTAGGCAGTATTTCCTAAATGCTCCGACTGCAAAGGATGTGAAAGCATGAGGTTATGATGAATGTGGGGAAGTGGTGTGTTGTGGTTGTGTTGTCAGTTGGATTTTACAGAGCTCACCATGAGTGGTACTTAATCACAAATGTTGTAAAAGAAATCTCTCTGATGCTGTCTAAATTTATATGGTCTGATCTGTATTGTTCACAACTGGTTACACACTGGCTCAGCCTTATAATCTACAGTATTTCACACCAGAGACTGCAGTAATGCTACAGGCCTACATCTCAACATCTCAACCATAAGTTCCACTTCTCATAATGACATGTTAAATGTTAAGTAGGTTTACCATAAACACTGACGGGGTGTAAAAATGCAAACCCAGTCAAGTTAAGACTTTATGAAACAAGTGTTTGGAACTTGATATGAAGAATGGGGCTTGAAGAAAAGTGTTAAGTGCTAATTAATCATCTGTACGATTACTGATTATATTCAGAGGGGACAAAACCATTAAAAACTAGAAGGGCACTCGGAGAGCACAGACCTCCGCCAAGGTTTGTGCTATTATTGCTTGTTGGTGAATCGGATCCGGATCTGCTCCAAAATTAATTGGGTTCTTCCTTGGCCCATGCTACACCCTTCCACGAAGTTTCATGAAAATTGGGCCAGTAGTTTTTCCGTAATCCTGCTAACAGTCAAACAAACAGACAAACAAACAAACAAACGGCACCGAAAACATAACCTCCGTGGCGGAGGTAACCAGCTCTTAGAGACAGATGTTGGTCCATTTTACACAGAGCAGCCATGTTCACATAGTGGAACGTCTGTTTGGCTCACTTTATTGACCTGAAACCAAGCTATGCATGCACAAGATGTCTGTTGTAGTGAGTCTGTATCACACCAGACTGTGAATAACGGTCATACTGATGTGATTAGATGTATAGCTCTATGTCACAAGTTATGTGACAGTGATCTCATTAGTTTCACCTGGCTAGCTGCTGCTTATAGTGAACAGAATATGACTGAACACTGTTGTGCTGCTGAGAAAAGAAATGTTTTTTTTTAAAGTCACTGTTTTAAATCAGAATTGCTTTTAATCATATTTTTTCACTTAAACAACAGGGAGACAACCAGTATCTGATTGCAAGCTTTGCAGGCCAAAAACTAAATAAGTTATGACTGTGGTCTCTCTCAATCAGATTAGATGTGGAAATGTTGGAAAGATCACAGAACAGTTGCATTGGCCACACACATATGCAAATTAACACATGTAGACATATTTAACTAAAATAGATGTGTAAAGGAACAAAAGCTCTGCAAGGTGGTCAGTCAAGAACAGCATACACTGGCAGGAAATCTTTGGAACTTTGTAAGTGGAAGAGTTGAACAGGTGCCAGAGTCACCAAGCCAGCAGGTGTGTTTGTGTTTGTGCATATGTGTGTGTGTGTGTGTGTGTGTGTGTGTGTGTGTGCTAACCTGTTTTCCCTTTCCCACCATGGACTCAGTGCTCCGCTCAGCTTTATCCCGTGTTTGGGATTACCCCCGCCCCGCCCGGCCCTGAGCCCCCACACCGACCCTGAAGTGACTGACAACAAAAGAGTCATGTGGTGCGGGCCGCTGGCTGTCTTTGTTAAAGACTCAATCCAGAGCACAGCGCTACCTGTGTCCCGTATCACCCCATCACTGCTTATTTTATTCATGCTCATTTCACTGGAGACGTCTTTCCCTCTTAACTTATGCCCTAGATTCAATGATTGACAGTTAAATATGAGTTGTAGATGTATTTTTGGTGCTGTAAGTGGTTTCTTCACGTTTTGATAGTTTGTATAGAATGTAGCATTGTGTGTTTGTGTGTGTGTGTGTGTGTGTGTGTGGGGGGGGGGGGGGGGGTGTCTTATAACAGGATCTTGAATTTGTGAAGGTAATTTTCAATCAGCAAGTACTTCCCTTTAGGAATGTGTGTGTACATGCTCAACAAAAGATCCAGATTGGGGATTTATTATTTTGTTAATCTTCCAAACCTCTGTATGTGTTTTTGGCAGTGGTCCATGTGTTGGTTAGACTATGTGCCAACTTACTGGAGTGATATTTAGAAAGAATTGCCTTTTTTCCCCCACACACTCTCTTCCATGGCATCTCTTTAGAGGATTATGAAACTGATTAAATCTGGTCTAACCACTTTTATTGTGGAAGAATGAATGTACAAGTTACAATGTTTATGCAGCCACCAGTATGTCTTTGAAAGTCAGTGATTGACAAAAACTGTAGTAATTATTACCCACTAGCTGTAGAGGCAAACATGCACTACTTTGACGTAAAGCCGTGCACCTGAATTTGCATCTATTTTGCCTTAAAGATGACTCTGGAGAAAAAAAAAACACAGGCTCACAATTGTCTCCACCCAGGTAAATATTTGAGACAGATGAGCCTGACAGGCATTTTGGCATCTGCTGAGCTAACGTAAAAACAAAAATCCACCTGGAGAGTTCGCTTTGTGTCATAGCTTCTCTAAAGTTAAAGCACGCGATAACAGGCCACATATTTATATCAAAAACACTGTCTCTGGTCTCACAATATGATCTGATTGGCGAATTACATGATATGAGTGTGGTGCTGCAGCTTGGCTCGATCTCTTGCCTTTGATAATGGCTCTGAACTTAACAGATATGCCATATCCTCTCTCTCTCTCCACCCCCTCCTTCCATCCCCTACGCAAACACGACTGTCTTTTTATCAGCTGGTGAGGTATGATGCAAACGAGTTGTAGAGGAAGTAGCAGGAGATGGAGATAGGATAAACCCACACTAAACACACTCTTATTGCCAACAGTGGTCTATTGTCCTTTGGGAATAGGACTAGAGCCAGTTGGAGTGATCTCATCAGTCCACATTGTGTACATACATGCAATAATTTAGTAAGTGAAAAATCGACGATACTCCTTACTCAGAATTTGGCAAACTGTTGGTTATAATGTTAGAAAATAAATTAAAAAAAACAAAACATGGAGACTGTGGGTTTGTGATCTTCTTCTGCGGTGTTCTACAATGTTATCCAAGGTAACACCTTACTCCCTGGGTGGTGTTTGGCAGCCGCACCACACACAGATCAATACATACACACACACACACACAAACACACACAGACACAGAGAGGCATACATAGACACATGCACACACAGGTCAAGGATCACATCTCACTTTGCCAATATCAATGGCAGGAAGCCGGACACCGAACCTGCAGTTGAGTCCTCTCTATTCTGCTATTGTGGCTTCTCATCTGTCTCTGTCTACAGTAAAACCCATTCCAAGCCTTATCTCTCCAGTGTAGAATGAGCTAGAACCTGTATCCCCCCTTCTCTAAAGAGAGTTGCAGCACATATTAAGCCGGCCACATGTGTTTGATCTTAACAATGTGGCATATGGGCTCTTGTGTCCTCTGGTTGGCCTCTGTCGGCCTTCATCTACTTTTAAGGGCGCAGTATTTGGAGCGGTGTATTCTATCATAGCATGAGTAAATGAATGTTTTCCCTGCAGGGTGTTTGGCACTCCTCCTGTGCTTGTTGACCTTCTCTTATACCAGTCAGTCGCTCCCTTCATTCCACACCTTCTCCTCCTCATCTTCCCTCCCAGGTAAAGTAGGCTAGTGTGTGTGTTTGGACATGTTAATGAGTCTCCTCCCATGATCACTGAGCAACATGGTAGGAACAGCCTGTGGCTAAAACCAGTATGGGTTGAACACACCAGCCAACACCCTTAGCCTTCGCCTGTGCTTTAATATCCACAGAATGCAGTGCTGCAGCACTATATCTGCTTACATAATCACAGTCTTATCTGATAAGCTAGTTGTAGCCTCTGCAGTCATTACTCAGCACCTGTTGGGCCTGTGCTGCTTTGGTTTTGTTTTAGGAAGAGTCCATCATGGGCTTTAATAATGTTAATAAAGTTATTTTTGAAGTGAAAGAATTGGTCATTTAGCAGTGAAAATTACAATAGTTAGGCATAACTTAACATTTTAATCTTCATGTAGGAATATATATATTTTACCTCCCTATCAGTTCTATTAGTCTTTACATATAACATGGCTATGACCTGATTTACCGAGTAACGGGTCATTTTTTCAGGTCACGGTCATGTCCATTTAAAATTTGGTTGGCTCCAGATTTGAAGTCATTCCCCAGAGGTCTCTGACCATGAATTCAATCTCAGCCTGCCTCTCCTGAAGATGGATGGTCCAACAAAGTGGTCACTGCCCCCCTGGCTACAGGGAATGGAGACGTAGATAAGAATATGGATGGCTTTCTGCCTCCCACTATGTTGTTGATTGGGTGAGGATGGTGAGGACTATAAATAGCCATGCCAGGCGCTATCTGGCCCTTCAATGGCCTCACCTGTAGCCCTAAATATTTCAACAGCTGCTATCACTTTAATGGCCCTGTCTGTCACTGGGTTGCCATGGCGACCACCTGGCCACTATAGATTTCCCCTCTGTGAGTGCCATCTTTAGAAGAGAGGAGTAGGCCATTGGTAAGGCTGGATCAGGACAAATGGTATCTCAGAGGACAGTCGTTTTTCTCTTGACAACTGGAGGTAATGATCTAGTATCTATCAAGCACAATGCCTAGCCATAGACAAAAGGCAACATGAGAAAGGGACTGGGTCTAGCTTGTATCAAAATGCCTGTGTTTTTGCATAGTTCATTTTAAGAGCTACTTAAAATACTTGTTACAGTGAGTTGATTATTCTCACTGTAAGATGTTTTGTAAGACCTTTTGGTTCATAAATGTCAAATCCCTGGCCTGGACTTTTAAAACGTGTTCAGCAAGAAAGATGATGTAATGTATGCTGCGTTTGTGCTCTACTGCAGCCAAGTTTCAGCAGCCAAGTGACTTGAGGTGTGGCTGGCTTTTGAGCTATTTGTCCGGACCACGCCTTAAGGGGTGAAACCTCCTGGGATGTTGAAAACCTCACAATACCAGAAACCAGATCAGAAAAAGATGACAAAACCTCCATCGGAAAGCATTTCCTTTTATTTATTTTTTTTACTCTTTTTTACTTTTTACTCTGTTTGCTCCTGTCAGGGGTTTTATGTGCTCTTTCGGTGCTTCTGAAGCTCCTTTGCCTCTCTCTACACACACCAGTTGAACAATGAGGACAATAAGGTGGTGCAACATGATAGCCAAGCCCGTTTTGTCTTGTGTTCTTATCATGTTTACCTTGGGAGTGGGGAGTGAGCAGAAAAGAGCATCTTGCTTTTTATGTAACACCACCACCCAGGAAAATCCTTCTAAGTGATGCTGCATTAATAGAATGGAGAGCGTCCAACTTCTTGCCATATCTGTGTAGTAATAATAATAAATAATAACTTAAGCCGGTACTTACACTTTGCAGTTGGCAACGCAGGAAAGATGTGACATGTTTCAGCAAAAACTGTATTGTTTGGAACAACTCAAGGCTCTCGTCTAATTCCTTGTACACAATGATGAGCCAAACACTTTTGCTGTAATCTGGAGGAGATGAGCTTAGCTGCCGGAGCCTCTAGATGCTGCCAGAGCCGTTCTTAGCCCAGCACATAGCAAGGGAAAAGAATCCATGCTACAATTTGTGTCACGGTGCATGGTGTCTTATGCTTCACTTGTGCACAAGACTTGGAGCCTTAATATTTTTTTTGTCAGACTTTCTGTTCTGTTGTTATGTCATTGTGCCTGAGTGGTGTTGTCATATCAGTGTGTGTGTTACTGTACGTTACGTTCTGCTTCCTGTCAATCACCTGACAGCCACTGGAAGAGATGGCTCAGCCAGGAAATAATCCCTCAAAGCCATGTGGCCTTACAAACTTTATTGTCAGATCCATGTGTTCTTATTTAGGGCATCTTTGTTGTTTGTTTTGTTTGTTATTCATCCTATTTTCTATCATATTCATCTCTTCTTCTGGATAGCAACAGCATTCTTGCATGAAATGTAGTTATGTGAGTTAGCTGTCACTGTTGAGAGAGGACACTGAGTTTACAGGCTTGCAAGCATGGTAATATCAAAGAACAGCTAGGCTGTGTGATGTGACTGATAGACAGCACTCAAAAGGGGCAGTTTTTTTTGTTTTATTTTTGTTTTTTGTCAATTACATCAGAGCTCATTGTTCTATACAGAACATGGCAACAGTAAACATGTTTGACCTGTAATGGTAGCGCCTTCCTTGGGCAAATCAGCGTAATTTAAAACATGAAACACAGTGATGAGATGAATAATTTCTCCACGTTTCTTCAACATCTGCTCAGTGGTGTCTGAGATATCATGCTAGGTAGAAAGGAAGGATCCATAGTTACACAAGGGAAACATTCTAGAAAAAAAAACATACAGTGATAAAGATTCATTAGGGTTGGTATGTGTGTGTATGTTTGTGTGTCTTTCTTAAAAATATGGCCTTGGGAAATCGCATGAAGTCCAGGGAAGAAAGGGTGCAGTTGACTGCATCTTTCCACAGAAATGTCCATGTCCTTGATACTTGTTTCTCTGGCTTCTGGCCTGTGGAGACATGGAAACAACAAATTTGTGCAATTACCAAATTGCCATAATTGGATAATTGGAAATTGCCAAGCTGAGGAGAATCCAGCAAGGTTTACTTAGTGAAGGGACTAGTATGCAGACAGTTTCAGACTGTAAACAGACAAGACCCTTACTCGTGTAGACACATACACACACAGTACTGCATACCCACAAGACAATTTGAGCACCAGACCATAGAGAAACACACAAAAGATGTATTTTTAATAACCTGCTATATTCCGACTTATAATCATCTTTCTATAAAAAGGGCTGCCCTATTTCTGGCTCTACTGTATTTAGGGTTATTTTGAGCAAGTAGAGCATCTCCTCTTTTGGCTCTTCACCATCCTCAGTGTGTCTTCTGGGCTACTGTAGGCTCTCCCTGCATCTGACAACAGTATGTGAATGAGAGCAGGATCTGGGTCATGACTTTCTTAATAAGCCTTTGCTAGCTTAATTTCATTCTGTAAAAACACGCATCGTTCTTGTTGTGCTGGGTGGAAACCTGCATATTTCGCACCCTCATTTCCCCGGGCTGTATCACAGGCTTGGCTCTGTTGCTTAGTCTCAGTTGTGTGTCTGTGTTGCTAAATCCAAGTCTTGTACAAAAGCAAATTTAGAATTAGCCAAATAACTGAACATGTCATGTGTTTAGATTATTAACACTCTGTACAAGGTGACTGTGTGACTTTATGTCCATATTCTTTTTAATTAAATTGCTCCTAGAGAGGATAACTGGACCAGTTATGTGCTGGTGCAGAGGAACTTAATATTCCTTGTATATTTGTGAGCGGAAGGCAGTTGTTGCCAGTGTATTGTTGTCTGAGTGGAGCTAATCACTGCCTGCATCAGGCTAATCCAGCAGTCTGTTGTTCTGCTACAATCAGACACACAGCCGCTCCAGTTGGCTTCAGAGATCTATGTGATCACTGGGCTAAAGGCCTAGATTGAAGTGGGAATTAAATCTAAGACAGGGGTACAGGCAACTGAAATCCCTCCCAGCCAGAACAAGAGTATCTGTAATATTAGTTTCCTGTAGGCGGCTGACCTGTGCTATATTGTATTGGTGCAAACACAACTGTGGTGAAGGGGCGGCGGGGGTGGGTCGACCTCCCTGTAGCTGCAGTGTCCCAGGTTCAGTAACGCAGTGTAAAAACACACTGCCGTCTCCTTCGAGACGGCCGTCTCCTTCGAGACGGGCTGTTTTGGATTTCCAGAGGAGTGAAGGAGCAAAACTAAGATGATGGCAAGATTTATGTGAGGACTAACTGCAGGATCGGTTCAGGGAAAGGCTCAAAAACAGCCTGAACGACATGAGGGCTTGATGACTCCTCTCAGCATTGTCGCCCACACATGCACACAGCTCTCTCTCTCTCTCTCTCCTCTCTCTCTCTCTCTCTCTCTCTCTCTCTCTCTCTCTCTCTCTCTCTCTCTCTCTCTCTCTCTCTCTCTCTCTCTCTCTCTCTCTCTCTCTCTCTCTCTCTCTCTCTCTCTCTCTCTCTCTCTCTCTCTCTCTCTCTCTCTCTCTCTCTTACTCACACTACACTATATCACACTATTATAAAAGGAAACCCACATTTTTTAAAATTGTTATTGGCAAATACACCAGCAGTACAGCACACACAGCATGTGAGGTACAGTACATACTCAGCGGTATAAATTAAACGTCGAGAGTTATACTACTGTGTCACATGACGTGATTCCCTTGGTGGCTCAGTACTGGTGTTGGAGTGGGGAATCATATAGTGTTTGGGGAATGTGTTGGGCCTCTCATAGCTGCGAAGGGACACCAATTATATCACAACACTAATTGGAGGGGACAATGGTGTTATTCTTCCACGAAGGAGGATGACGATAGAGAGGATGTCGATGTTGTATTCCCTCAGAAATATTGCAGTTAGATCAGCCTTTATTTTTGTATGGATGTGAACATTGTAGCTGTTTTCTGTTGACTCTCTCTTAGCCTTTTCCTCTCTCTCCTCCCCCTCCTTGCTGCTGTGCCGTCTCTCCTCCTCCTCCCCTCCCTGTAACCTCCTCTCTCTCCATCCAAGTGGCGTTCTAAGCTCCTTACTCACGTCCAGTTACTTCCTCCCATACCTCACCGCTCACACACTTGACATTCAGCTCCACAGTGTCAGCTGCTCTCTCCGCTCTCCAGACATCTTCCATCTCCTTTTATGTGACAAACGGGACAAAGAATGAGGTCTGCGTCCGACCGCTTAGCCGTTCAGAAGTTTTAAAGGCTTCAGGCAGCACATAATGCTTCATTCAGCGTAGGTAAGAATTCCAATCTGACACACTTTCCCTTTACATTCCTCCTAAAAAAAAAATCCAACCAGCCGGCACTCTCTTCTAACTGAAAGCAGATGTGAGCGGTGTAGAATTTGACTTAGAGTTTGACTGTGTGCCCGTTAAGCCTAAGCTCTGTGGTTGGTTGTGAAGTTTCATGTGTTATTGGGGCAGAGTTCATTCAAAAAGCAGGGGCGTGCCGTGATTGGTCAAGAGGCAGTTTTAGGGGCAGGAACCAGGAGCTCTAATTTGAGATTGTGGTGTGCAGCTGCTGCGTGTGTTACAGTTGATCCCCCGTGGTGACACAGCCCATATCCTCCTGTATTGCATAGTGTGTGTGTGAATGATGAATATTGTCCTAACTTTGTTTTCATGTTTTGAGACAGACAGAATTGGACTCGTTAAAGGAACTAACTCACTGGTGTCTTTGTTTAGCTACATTGCGGGTTGCTATGAAGTTTGTTTTGTTTGAAATATTTTCTATTGTTGGACAGGGAGGAATACATCATTGCCAAGTCTGTTTATGGATAGGATCTCTGGAACATGACTGTGATTTTCCAGGGGTTTGCACTTCACATGCAGGCGTTTGACCAATGACATCATTTTGCGTTGGAATGATAGTCATCGTGACCATTCACTGTCTGCAACTACAGGAAACACGGGGAGATAAGGCGAATCTAAATATCCTTCTTCCTGAAGCGCTGGCCTATACCTGGCCAGTGACGGGGGAATTAGAGTATTCTGTACAGCCTAGATGCTTGTTTTTCTCCCTGTTCCACAGCAATTCACATTTGCCTGTTTGCCAAACGCTACACTCCTTCCGTTCCCAATGTTGTCAAAGAAAGCCTCTGTAGTGTTTTAACAGTCACAGTCTCTCCAGTAATGGACTCTCCAAGGAAAACAACAAATGATCCCGTTTCTATCTCTACCCCCAAGTCTGTCACTGTATTATGCGACTGTCACAGTTCACTTCTGGGGAAAAAGTAGGCACCATCCAAATTTCCACGGTGCCTGTGTGTGAGTATTTAACAAGTAAACTTTAGTGCTGGAACAGATCTGCAAAGCTGCCAGTGGCTATTTCCAACTAAAATAATCATTATTTTTCATGCAGACAAGCAATGTGAGCAATGCAGACCTCACTGACATGAAATGTTGTTAAATATTTTCTCAGGATATTTTCTTCAGTCAGCGTAGCTTACATGCCGTTCCTATCTGATCTACGAGACTAGCAAATCTTCATGTTTTTCCCCTATCTCGCCACATGCAGCCGGAATAGTTCACACCCAGTTGCCGTTCACCTTCTGATGTCAAAAAATGCTTCTGTAATGAAAGTGATGTCAGGGGCATGAGGTATTCCAAAAGCAATTTGACAACTCAGTCCAAAGTCCAGAGTGTGGCAGGCAACTCTCGGAGCTGAGGACTAGCTAGTGTGTGTGTGTATGTGTGTGTGTGTGTGTGTGCCACAAGAAATGTGTCCCTTTCTCTCCTCTACTGAGTCATCTGACTGTGCCTGTTATTGTTCTCCTTCCTGCATGCCTGTCATAGCTGCTGTCTAGCCATGCTGAGAGAGAGAGAGAGACAGAGAGAGAGAGAGAGAGGGACAGAGAGGGAGTATGCAATTACCATATATCATAGCATCATATCCTGCTATTTTGTATATGCTGAAGCAATAACATTTTGTGATAAATGTGTCTTTTTCTGCCTCCTCAGATCCCCATGTGATTATTCCTCCTGCTGCTGTGGCGATGGTTGCACCCAGTGAGCAGTGAGGACTCTCCTCCCTCTCCCGCCTGTGACATGGTTTAGCCCACGTATGACCTGGTCACCATGATGGCCTCCATGGTTGCCAACGGAAACCGAGATGGGCAGTCTCTGGTCTTGAAAGGGGTGGACCCAGAGACCTGCATGATTGTGTTCAAGAACCACTGGGCTCAGGTAAAACTACCAGAACTCCAAATATTCGCAACATATCTTGGCTTCGGCTCTCCAAATCTCAACTAAACTGTTCTTTAACACTTAACTTAAGGCTTTTACACTAACAACACATCAACACAAGCAAAGAATGCATAGGATGTTCTTATCAAGACCCAAATTTTGCTAAACTTCTGCCTCGAACCCTGGGAACATTCAGAAACTGACTCGGGCTGCTCACTCTACGACTGTCCCGACGCTAAGCTCCAGTGCGGTCGTGGCCAGTGGAATCTTGGCTATGTGGAGCTGACTGTTTCAGACTCTTGGCTCTTTCCTCCAGCATGTGTCCCCTGTTAACCCCTGTGGGGCCTGACTGGCTGCTGGGCCGACTCCCTCCCACAGTAGGATGAATAACCTTAATGTACAGTGACAAAGAGCCAGATATTTAGGGTAAAAAAAAAAGTGTACAGGCAACTCACAACTGCATTATACTTCTAGATCAGTGGTTGTGGCGGTTTGGCCAGGAGTCGCCGTTTTCTAGTCTGTGTTGAAATGTGCATGTGTTAACTTCACTCTAAGCTCCTGTTGAACTGACAGTAACTGTTTCTTTTGTGGGGAATTATCAGTGCAGTTGTTTGGAACGTTTTTCCATTTCAGTTTTTTGTGTGATTTTAAATTGGTTGTGGAAGTATTTTCAGAGCCAGCAGAGTTGTATCAAGTTCCCCGGTTTCTTGAGAAGGAAATGGAATTGATTCTAGAATATTAGTTTGTTTGATATGTTTTTATGGTTAAAGTTATTGTAGCAAGATGCACACTGTTTGTTTGGTGTTTACGATATGTAGGTATTCATAATTATGTTGACATACTCCATTGTAAGTGAGCTTATTCTTTTAAGATTTAATGAGTTGTAAGGTAAGATAAGATAAGATAAGATAGTCTTTATTGGTCTCAGAGAAATTTGTCTTGGACAAACAAGAGTTGCTGTTACTCTCATGCTGCACATAGAGACAGACAGACTGGCAGGCACAGACAGACAAAAAGTCAAAGTAAAAAAAACCCCACTACTTTTTACAACTAGTAGCTACTTGTAGTAGCAAGTGTAGAAGTTATGTAGTAGAAGTTAACAGGCAAGACATTAGAGTTATTTAGCCCAGTCACAGGCTAAGCAGTGAATATGATGCAGGGTAACCAGGGAAGAAGGCTAACCTTGCCCTGTCATAGGACTGTGCAGGGTTTTGTAGTTTATTTCTGTATTTAATCTCTGTCTTGTTCTGCTCAGATGTTTATCCCATACACAAATCAAACTGACCCCAAAACCATACTATTTTTTTTTATTTCACACACATGACAACGTGTAAGTAATCCTTCACACAATAAGGGTGAAGAAAGCCCCACCAAACCTGAAATCCATCTTGAAACTTAGCAGGCAATATGGCCACAAGGCACGTTAACTTCGGATTTTTGAATGTTGTCTAAAACCTTTCCTTTAGACGCAATTACAAAGACATAACTTCAGCCTGAAGAAGAAATGTTTTAATTATTCATGATGGGCAACCATGGTTGGCTTATATGCAGAGGATAAATATGTTTGTACCCAGTTCAGATAACTTCAGTTTGGAACATATCTAGGACAGGTACGGACCTGTATGATCAGAAGGAGAGAATGACACGTACATGTAAGCTCTGCTATCTGCTACAGTGCACAGATACTGTTGGCTTTTGCCAATATTTTTTTCTTTTTACCTCTACTTCCTCTCTTTAATGTAATACTGTTGGCCTACTCATTTTTACTTTGAAAGACTCCATCAAAGTAAGGTTTCCCCTTATTTGAAATAAAGCTGTTATCCCTTTGTTTCGCTTTAATCATCCAACAAATTAAATAAAAAACAGTGTACATAAAATCAACACAGCTAATGAAAAACAGTATTGCTTTATTCACCTATACACTCCTATGTGGCAAGCTTGTAACTAGTCAAGTCAAGTTTTATTTAACTAGCACTCTTTTGGTTGGGATGCACATTGTTGTAATCAAAAATACAGGGAATTGACTAGTCCCATCTACCGACGGTAAACAGATAAAAATGAGAACCCCCTGTTCTAGATTAAAGCTCCTTTGCTTCAGGCAAATTGGCAGCGCAATTTTACTCTTACAGAGTCTTATTTCCACGCTTAGTTAATCAGTAGCTTGATAAGAGCGATCTTGACTTTGGTTTCAGTTCGGAAAACCTTGAAATCTGAGCAACATGTTCACTGGCCTGCCCCCTATTAGAATCTCTCCCTGTTTCATTTGAAGATTAGCTTTATATTCATTTGCCGTCTAATGGCTTATCTCCCCCTCTCCAGGCGTCACAGAGCTCATTGTGTTTTTGTTGTGACATGCAAAGTGAGCTGGTTGTTGCTGGGGCTGCCAAGAACCTTTAACTGTAGATAATGTATTCTGGGCAGTTTGTTCCTTGTCACTGTAGCTCTGCACAAATACTGTTTCATGTTATACATTATTAATGCAACTTGACACCTAACAAATCTGTCAAGTTGATGAGTGTACTCCTGTTTGATGACCTGGACCAATCTGTTATATCAAGACATTACCATCAGCGGGGGAATATGTTGACTGATGTATTCACTTCAGCGTGACATCACTGCTCTTCCATCCTATCTACCATTTGGCCACCCTCCCATCACTCACTCCTGCTGTTGTGTCGACACCCATCGTTCACCTGGGTGCTCTCGTTTCTGTCAGCCGTGCCCAGTTCTCTGTGGACGGCCGATTGTCATGGCAGCAGCGGCAGGCTGGGAACACTGGGATCATTGTTGTGACTCTGGTTTCTACACGAGGGAGGGACTGGCTACACAAAGGGCCGTTTCACACTGCGCTGACCAGACTGAGTTTATCTGTACTCTGCTGGCCTATTTACACACCATTTTAGTTGATAGTGAACTGTGGGATAAAGGGATGATTTTACGTGCAGATTAGGGATACAGCTGCTTAAGAAATGTAGCATGAAAAGGCTAGGGAGAGTCGTACTTTTACATGGTACACGCACTGCCCATAGAGATAAAATCAACTCAGCTGAAAAGAAAATGCTGACTTGTACCTATAGGTTAAGTGTCCATAGAATAGTGCATATGTGCTGAAAGTGGTAATCCTCAAGAGCCTTTTTTTTGGGCTGTGGGATGTCAGCAGGCGTCTTCCTTGGATTTTCTGTTGAAGTTTGAATTGCTGGCAGTTTCTGTGTCTGTTCAGCCCAGATGGCCATCACTGGTTATGCCAACTACCTAGTTCTTTTTCTATTTAAAAACAACAACAAAATGCGCTGCTGAGTCTGCTGGAAATGTAAAACACATCACTTATTGTACAGCAGAAGATGTTTCCTGGGAAAGACCTTCCCGAGTCCAGGTGTTTAGAACACAGATATAAAAGTTTTCCTGAACTGGGTATAAGTTGAATCACTATTGTGTTGTATCAATTAGTGGTAGAAAGTAGCAGAATGGACATCTGTTTATAAATACTGTGGATTTTAACTTTTAAGTGCATATTTCTATTATGCCATTTGCTATGTTATACTAGGCCTAGAGGACTTAATCATTTAAAACATTGCAATCTGTATAACCCTACAGTATATAAACTATTACTATATGGTTCACTACCAATGTAAGTGCCTAATTACAACAATTCCCCCTTGGGACAACCCAGTGGGAATTGATGTAATAAGGCACCTACCTACCCTATAGTACTGATAGTATTATAAGGTGGTTTGGTTAAAGGTTTCCACCAAATGGCTTATGTCATGTCTCTGCTACTACAAAGAAACAATTCACCAACATGTACTAGGCCTATCTGAGTTTGCAATACATAACTGGTGCAAGGAAAAACAAATCCTGCTAGAATTATGAATGGAACAATAATGTTTCCTACTTATTTTCTAAAGAGATATGTTTTTATTTTGAACAATAAAAGAAAGTGGATTTATATAACGATTGCAAGCCTTGATATCTTCATTAACTTTCTCTTTAAGACTTATTACTTTCATAATAGCATGTATTTCTGTTTTAAAACCTTTAGAAGTCTGCTGTAGCCTGGATACAATTTTAAGCACCAAGGCTCAGTTAAAGAGGAAGTGTGTCATTGTCTCCTCATGTTTTACTGAACAACTCTTTATTTGTGTAGTATACAGTATCTAATTCCACAGCCTCTGGCTTGGTGTCTCTTTCTATCTGGTTGTATTGATGTAGCCATAGCCACGTTTACAACTGTAATGCTTGCATGAGCAATCAAGAATATATAGCCATAATGAGTTTGGTTGAAATGATCTTCCTCTTGTCCCTCAGGTGGTGAAGATCCTAGAGAAGCATGACCCTCTGCGCAGCAGCTCCACCCTGCCCTCCCTGGGTGTCATCAGCCTCAGCGCCGGCTCTGGCCTGCGTTTCGGCCCCGTCCCGGGCGACGAGGCGAGCGCTGTGCAGAACTACGTGGAGCACATGCTCTTCCTGCTGATGGAGGAGGACAGCGGCCAGGCCGGCGCCATGGGCCCCATCCTGGAGTTTGTGGTGATGGAGAACGTGATGGAGCGTCTCTTCGTGTGGAGTCTGCGCCGAGAGTTCACGGACGACATGAAGCTGGAGCAGCTGAAGATGTACGAGATGCTGGTGGGCCAAGCGCGCCAGCCGCTGCTGCACCACAAGCCCATCCTGCGGCCGCTCATGATGCTGCTGTCCTCCTGCTCGGGCACGGCGGCGCCGGAGGTCGAGGCCGAGCTGGTGCTGCTGCTCAACCAACTGTGCTGCGTCCTGGCGAAGGACCCCTCGGTTCTGGAGCTCTTCTTCCACACCAGTGAGGACCAGGGAGCGGCCAACTTCCTCATCTTCTCCCTGCTCATCCCCTTCATCCACAGGGAGGGCACAGTGGGCCAGCAAGCCAGAGATGCTTTGCTGCTCATCATGTCGCTGTCTGCTGAGAACCAGCGCGTGGCCAAACACATCGCAGAGAACACCTACTTCTGTCCGGTCAGTCCACGCACATGATGAATCGGTCCTTCTTCTCTCTCTCTCTCTTGCTCTCGCTCACTCACTGCATTTTTGTGTCGGTGGCTTTTTATTTCTCACACTCAGCCTCTCTTTTTTCCTTTCTTTTACTGACTTAATCCATTTGTATGTAGTACTGTTCTGCCCTTGAGCTCGTTAGTAAGTGGCAATCATTCTAATTCTGACAGCCAATCTAAAATCCCTGACTTCTCTTTGACCCTGGGTAGGCGTGTCATACTCGGCCAAAATATGCAGATGAATTCATAGACCTTCCAGAAACGAGGTTGAATTGCCTCTGTTGAATGTTGCAAATGTCTGGCATTCGTAAGATTATGGTACTGTTTTAAATATTGCCATTTAAATACTGCTGCAGACAAGATGCAGCAAAAAAATAGCATGTGTTTAACAAGAGGAGTGACTGTAATTGGTTTCACTGACAGGCCACCAGCATTTGCATGATCTAGCATAGAATATAGGACGCATACATCAATGCAAAACTAATGATAAGATCATCTTACGGTTATATTACACTGCATTGCCACTAGCTGTAGCTTCTGTAGATGTTAGACGTCTTACTCTCTCAGTACAAAGTGTTACTGTACCTCACCAAGGAAATAATTTTCTGCCATTCTTATCTTTATATCCCATACATCTTTTTAAATCTTAACTTGTCCATAGCAGGGTTTTACTGAGCGCATATGCTTTATCAGCAATACCCTGCTTCACATTCATAGAATTACATACATTTACAGCTGGGAGCTGGCCAGTGCAATCACAGTCTTTAATTGTTGGCGACTGAGCCACTCCACTGGAACAACAGGGGGTTAACTGCCTTGCTCAAGGGCAAGCTGATGGCAGTTGTTGAGGGAGGGGAGAGTGTTACTAAATAGTTAATTTAAGTATCGCCATCATTGCTTTGATCTTTGAGGGAAGGAAAGATGTGATGGAGAGTGGAAGACTGTGCTGCTCAAATATTCATAAAGGTCTCGAAGCTGACCTATAGGAGGCATAAATCCATATGTGTGCTGTCTTAGTGTGAGAGCAGGGGGAGGAACAGACAAGATGAAATGCAGGCTACTGTTCTGGCATGCTTACATCTACAGTGCATAACACTGGAAAAGAAGAAATGATTTAGGAAAGTACATTGTGTTGTAGGTCTTAATAATGTCAGGCTCATGACAGTCTCATGAGCCTGTATAACACAGAATACTGCATATGAATATACTCATGACATTGTAACTCAATAATGTATAAATCCATGGCGTAAAGCCGAAGGCAAAACTGGCAGCGTAAAAGCCCTGCATATATCATTTATGCCATACAGTGCTTCATTAATGTTTAATGAAGCCCATAATATTCTCTCTATAATTACTTTATGTCACAATATTTTTCATCACACTGTATATATCAGATGATGTCCAAGTTTGCCTTTTCCACAGTATTAGTCAAACAAGCTCGCAACATCCTATAGGCCCGGTCTTTTCCACAGTGCAGTTTTGCTCTGCAGGGTACCAGCAGATTATTGCCAGGGACAAGTCACCATGGATTTGTAGCTGAGCATCAGTAGACATTTTTAAAGTTCTCTGACAGAGAGCACCTCTGTGACAAACCTGAACCTGTAACAGAGACAGAATGCATTCACAAACCATTCAGAGGCTAGAGAGCTTCATCGTTATATGAACTGCTGGGATATTTGTGCATTATCAGCATCATCAATAACTGAATAAACATAAGTAACGATTTGACATGCTATCATTTGCTAATGGAACAGAGGTGAACAGATGGTCTCCTTCCCAAATAACAGTATCCACCACCTGAGCCGGTGACATTGTCTAGCATTATGTAACCGCTTGTTTAGTACAAATGCTCGGTCTGTTGACTGCCCTGATTCGTCTTCCCTCCCCTAGGTGCTGGCCACGGGGCTGAGCGGCCTGTACTCCTCCCTGCCCACCAAGCTGGAGGTGCCCAACGAAGAGTGGCACTGCCTCCACAGGGAGGACTGGCTCCAGCTGCCGGCCCTCGTCCAGTTCCTCAACTCGCTGGAGTTCTGCAACGCTGTGATTCAGGTGAAAATATGTGACGGGGGAGGGCTGCACACACAGGCAGCCGCGTGGAAAATAGGTTCTCGCACGGTAAATGGCTTTGACCTTCTGCTTGACTGACATTTGTCTTTATTGTTCCTCAGGTGGCCCACCCCGATATCAGAGACCAGCTTGTTGGCTACATCTACAATGGATTCCTAGTGCCTGTTCTAGCACCAGCTCTCCACAAGGTTGGCAGTCATCCTCCTCCTCTTCACCTCCATCCTCCTCCTCTTCACCTCCTCCTTAAATTGTTCAGTCATCTTTTATCTATGTAGTGATGAACAATATGGACACAGAGAAGAGCTTATGTCTCTGATGCTACAGATTCATACAATTGGCTTGGTAACTGACGTGTTCGTCTCATGTGTTCTGTACATTGACCACACACACACACACACACTACATTGTGCTGACTAATGGTTCCTCCCTCCATGCAGCTGACCTTGGAAGAGGTGATGACCACCACAGCTTACCTTGACCTTTTCCTGAGGAGTGTGTCTGAGCCGGCCCTGCTGCAGACGTTCCTGTCCTTCATCCTCCTCCACCGACACGAGAGCGTCCACATCTTAGATACACTGGTCAGCCGCATCAACACCCCCTTCCAGGTACAGGAGGATCTCACACTCTCACACTCACACACACACACACACACACACTGCACTCTCATATGACTCTGATGTTTAAAAAGTTAACTCCGGAACAAAAAAAACTACCCTGGAGGCATTGGGTCCCATGGTAATATTTAAAATGTCAGCACCAAAGCCAGCAGATTGTTGCCATGGTAATGCACAAGAGTGTCAGAGTGACTTATCCTGTTAGCAGTGGCAACTAATATGTGATGGCCTTTCAGCATTTTAGAGTAAGCCTATATACTGTGAGATGTCTTGTTCAAACAGCTTGTAAGAACTGAAAGGCATCATTAACATCAATGAATAATGTGTTCTTTACTTTGCTGCTCAACAGCTAGATGCCTCAAGGTGTTCCTTCCAATATTTGCTTTGGTACACGTGAAACCCACTGAATAATAAAGGACATGTTTGCCATTCACATTTGTGACCTTAGGCCAACAAAAACACTGACAAACATGCAAATATTCCACATTTCAACTGTTGTTTTTTTATTGATTCTCCCTTTTGGTTTTGCCTTTGATGTCTGATAACTTCAAAAACTGGTACTTCGTATGCAACCTTGTTCTTTTTCCAGAATCGTACAGAGCGAGACATCAATTTTTAGTGATAGCTGTGAGCTTTCGGCTGAAGAAAACTGGCTTATCTTTAAATTCTGCATATAATGTTCAAGCTAGAATTTGTTCCCACTGACTCTCTGCAGGCTAGCTAAAGCAGAAATGACTGAAACACTGACAAAACATCCTGAATGGTTCTGCTTCACACTCTGATAATTTTTGTATCAAATAAGGCACTTGAAACAGGTTTTGTTTCTGTCATCCTCAATTGTTTTCGTGTGCTTCATTGCATCTTTTCATTTCATTCACTCTTCCAGCTGGGCACAGTGTCACTGGCACTGTTCCGCACTCTCATTGGCTTATACTGTGAAGATGTGATGCTGCAGCTCATATTGAGGTGAGTGGGACACACACACACACACACACACACACTGAATTGCCTCAGTTATGAAGCATGGTACATCTAATTGGTTTACCCTTTGATGAGCTTTTACTCTGTACCCCCCACAGTGTAGCCTTGTGTTGCCATCTGTCTTTCCCCTGTCTTCATCCCCCTACCACCCATTGAGTTCCCTAACAGGATCCACTCCCATCTGCCTCCCCAGGTACCTGATCCCCTGTAATCACATGATGTTGAGTCAGAGACGCGTGGTGAGGGAGAGGGACTGCTACTCGGTGTCGGCGGCTAAGATCCTGGCGCTGACGCCATCCTGCTGCTCGCCCGAACACAGCCCCCCGCCCCTCCGACAGCTGGACTCCATCCTCTGGTCCAAGGGTGCAGAGAGTTCCAACAACACTGGCACCATGGGTAAGAGGGACATTAAAGAGTGTGATGTATTATAAATGGAGTACACTACCAGTCAAAAGTTTGGACACACCACATTTTTCTTTATTTTTAATATTTTCCACATTTTAGAACAATAGTAAAGAAATCAAAACTATGAAATAACACAAATGGAATTACGCAGTGACAAACAAAATGTTAAACAAATCAAAACTCTCTTATATTTTAGATTCTTTAAAGTAGCCGCCCTTTGCCTTGATGGAAAGACAAAGGCTTTGGAAAGAAGAATTTGTCAAAGAAACTAATTTCAAGCATTTAAGCACAAGCCTTTAGATCAAAATGGCTTTAAGATAATGAAAAACATAGTACATTCAATCAGGTGTGTCCAAACCTTTGACGGGTTGGTCGTGTATAGCTAAGGCATTTCATGATGAGGATCATTTTAGTAATGTGTTCCTCTCATAATTGTTACACTAGTTGTAGGGCAGCAGGGTGGAGTATTGAATAGGGAGAATGTCCTTCACCCAGTTTCAAGCCCTTGTGTCAGCAGGCATCCACCTCCCTGAAGTGTCCTTGTGACTCTGAACCCCTGCCAGCTCCAGGGGAGAAGAGAGTTAAGAGATTTATAATATCACCCTTTGAGAATGCCGAATACCTTGTGCTTTGAATTATACAATGGTATGTGCTGCAGATTAGTCAGCGTGAATTAAGACGACATTTGATCCAGATTTCTAATCTGCTTGGCTTTTCACTCTTTGCAGTATTTAAGGCAGCTTTAATTAGCGTAATGCTGCTTGTGGATCAGCTGCGAGACACATTCACTCAGCAAATTCGACTATTCATAACATCATTTGAATGGCTTTTTGCTTTAACCTCATTAATATTGGTGTGCAGTCAAAACAAACAGAACAAAACAAAGGAAAAATGCAAAGCATGATTATGCCACTCACTGAGATGATTAAATGAGCGCTATGCAATGTAATGGACAGAAAACAAAAGTATTATGCAAAAGAATATAATTAATTATTGGCATGAAATTTGTTTATATTTACCAATTTTTTTCTAAATATTGTTTTGTGTACAGTGCACTCCAAGGTCTTCATTTGGATTTAATTGTGGCATTAACATAACAGAGCTGATTATGCGTATATTATCAAATAGTGAGATCTCCAGCTGTTTAGGTCTATTAAATCAGTTTACCCCCTGCAGTTACTTGTCAAACTCATTAGTTCTGCTCTGTATGAGTGCTGTGCTGAGGCGCTGCATGCCAACACTCATCAACATTTCCTATCTGTCTTGCCAGAGAAAAAGGAGAGCTTCTCAGAGGAGGACGGCTCAGGTAATTCCTGTATCATCGGATCAGAAATCTACTTGGATGTCAGTTATCTTCATTACCTCTACGATGCTCGTCTGGGCATCTCCAGCTGCATACGGGCCTGCCAGGTTTGGTCAGCTCCATATGACGGTGAGGACCCCGCTCCTGAGGAGTACCAGCCCGGTGTGCTGGAGGAGGCGGGGCTTAAAGCTAGGCCAGCCCAGTTGGTGCCCAAGAGACTTCCGCAGCAGCAGCCTCCGCGGCCTCGACCCTGCCCGCCCCAGAAGACCGAGCCGCCCTCCGTTCACCAGCTAGAGCTGGAGTGGGACGACAGTTACGACGCCTGCCCAGTACAGGCTGCCGAGGTTGCTGCTGAGAGTAAACCTCTGCAGCTGCCTCCCGCTGAGCCTCCCAAGCACATCCAGGAGATGAGGAGAACAGCCATCATGTTGGTCAAAGGTTCCTACATTGAGGAGTCTGACTTCCAGGATGATGTCATGGTGTATGATCTTGTTGCCAAGAAAGACACCAGAGACACTGAGCGTGGCAAGCACAAAACCCATGGGACAGAATCAAAAGAAGCTCAACCGGACTTGCCAGAGGCTCTCCTCAAAAATGGACTTAGCCTAACACTTCCGTCCTCCATGATGGATGATAACGGCAAGAATAGCTCAGACGTTAATGCCAAGGGTCAAACGGATTGTAATTCAAACCTCCAGAACACCAATGCTGCCGAGTTGGGTGACGACCTCTTGGCTCAGTATGAGGAGTTGATTCGTACCTTGAGCACCGAAGCAGGTGGAAGTCCAGTCAAGGCTGACAGAGAGTTCAGGAACCCCATCGCCCCCATGGAGGAGCAAGAGGAGGAGGAGGAGGAGGAGGAGGAGGAGGAGGAGGAGATGGATTTCAGCTCCTTCTCTGCAGATACACCAGAACCAGAGAAACTGCATTCGCCATTTGGGAACAAGCTTCGCAGTGCGAGTCGAAGCCATTCAGTGCCTTTCACAGGTAGAATGAGTGAAATTACAAGCCTCATTATTTAAATAAAAAAGAGTATTTGGACGGTGCTCTTTAGCAAACGTTCACTACAGCTATATCTGGAACTTAATTCCCCATTTCTACTGTTCTGTCTTTCTGTAGGTCCCTTTGTCAGTGTGCTGTTGTCCCGTCTGGAGAACATGCTGGATAACTCACTCCATGTCAACTTGTTGCTGACCGGCATCCTGGCCCAGTTGGCAGCCTATCCTCAGCCTCTGCTCCGCTCGTTCCTCCTCAACATCAACATGGTCTTCCAGCCCAGCGTTCGCTCCCTATACCAGGTAAAATATACGCTTGCATGTGTAGGTGGGCGGGTGTGGGACAGTGATATGCAGGAGAAATTATGAATAATTACCAAGTACACAAAAAAGAACAAAAACCAAATAAGCAAACAAATGCTTCTGCTGCTGCTGAAAGATGAAACTTCCAAACTTTCAAAACCAAGTAGCTTACCTCTGACAAGTGAGACTGAAAATAGGAACAAATAATGCACTTTGTGAAACTGGAGCACACTCTTCCAACCACCCTCCAGTAAGATACAGTATAGTCTGCTTTCTTTCTTCATGTATAATTGAACAAGAGATCTTTGAACAAGACAATCAGACAAATGTAAGCAGAACTAGTTCAATAAGGGTAATGTTACAAGGAGATCAGTAATATATGCATTGGTCATGCTGCAACACTTTCATTTCAGTCAGGACTGAGGAAAAAGAAATGGTTTTTCGTGGAAATAAAAGTCTGTTTGAAAGTCGTCATTAGTGTGTCCTGTGTATTTCTCCTTCAACTGCAGTAGTATAAATACTGTACACATGGTTGTAATCTTTATATGTGTGCCTCCAGGTCCTAGCCTCCGTGAAGAACCAGATAGAACAGCTGTCTGCAACCAGGAAGGACTTTCCAGAGCTGATCACAGCCGCCCAACACTGGCTCCTAGCCAGGGAAACCTCGTTCAGAGCACCAGGTGACAACACTAATAACAGTTAGACAGTGTATGCCAACGTAGACCTTTAACAGTAAGTCCCTGATTCACTAAAGCCTTTCTTTGGTGCAAAAACGTTTAGCATGTGCAATACCAATGACATAACCCCTGATTGGTCAAGCAGATTGCACCTATCACAAGTCTTAGTACTGACTGAACATTGTAATGGTTTTTGTACCCATTAAAGGTTTTAGTAAATCTGGGCCTAAGACTCATGGTTGCAAAATAAACCATTCACATTCTTATTCCAGACACTGTTTTCAGATATTAACATGATATATTTCTCATGAAACAGTTGGGTCAGGATGAGAATCGTTGGTCTGAAACTGCTTTCATGGTGTTTTTATAAGATTTAGGGGCATATTTTGATGGCTTGCTGATAATTAGAAAATAAACTCTGGGTTGGCTCTGAGTTCCTCAATCTCACTATCAAACAGTGCAAGTTTAAAGCGGAATCTGTATTCAGTATCAGATGTTTTTTGGTTTCTATTAGGACCAGAATAAATTCTACTTGATCTTATTTAGTCATGTGGCTTTGCAGTTGAGAAACAACCTCTGCTGAGGCCTGAAGTTTTAGGCATGTTTCTGAACTAGATTCCCAATGGCTTCAGAGTTGTACAAGTTACAGAAAAAGAAAAAAAGAAAAAGAAAAAGACTGTTTGTGCATAGATAAGAGACAGAATTGACTAAGATGAGGATTTTAAAGGGAATTTTCAAGTTGCTTAACTGGATCATCCTGCTTTCTTGTATGTGTGTTGACTTGCTTTGAACACCGCTACTCGAGATCCTCCTTAGTGGTTGAGATGATTTATGAATGGAGGTATCATTAACAGGAATATATTATAATTACAAAACTTCTTTCAAATTCAAACCCCATGCATAGCATAGAGTGTACCCACCTTTGAGCGTGCGTTTTAATTTTTTTTTTATCATTAACAAAATATAATCCTCATGTTCTCAGACAAAAACAGCGGAGGTCGCCGAGGTTCCACCGGCGGGGACGGGGGACGGATCTTGAGGAGTTCGCCTCCACCGCAGCCCAAAACCATCTCTCTGGCCCGGACGGAAGTCTTCGCCACCGTCCTCTTCACCGAGTTCCTGAAAGAACTGGCTGCCATTGCACAAGAGCACTCCATCTTATCATACATTCCTATGGAAGAGTAATCGTGTCCCAGTTGGGCTCTGTCCGTTTTTAACTCTTTGAATTTAAGATTTTAAACGACTCTTTTTAGGCAGTTTTCTATTTTCTGTGCATCGTGTTTCCAGCATTACTTGATGAAGAATAAACCCCATAGATCAAGTGATTTCTATAACTATGCTGAGATAGCTTTTAATAAATGATAAAGAGAGAGAATATATATTTTTTCCAAACAAAGATAATCAGTGGGCCTTAGTGGAGTGCATACATTAGGCTAATTTCTTAAGCTTTCTAATTTCTTTATAGGCTTGTTTTATGATGTGTGTTGTACAACCGAGGAAGAGGTCAAAATTTGCAATTATAAAATCGTGACCTACTTGCTGATCTTTGTTCCTGCACCAGCTAGTAATGCTGATAGTGGCCAGCTCCAGGTCCACCAACCAAAGACTGAATAGGAATGGTTATCACACACACACACACACACACACACATACACACAGGACCTTCTGTCAGTTCTCAGCCCTTATCTGCTTGTCTCTCCTTGCAGCTTTGATACAATATTGAACATCAGGGTGCTTCCCTTGTTCCGAATGTCTTCTGCAACCAGCTGTAACTACGATGTCCACCACTCCATGTGGTTATGTAACGCTACTCAGGTGGCCTTTTCTTGAGTGTTGTTGCCTCGCTGCCATAGGATTGCATGCGTAACTGAGCACCAGTTACGCATACAATGTATTTCCCCATGTTGCTTTGAGAAGGTGTGAGCCTATGAATTTGCAGCACAATCCCTAATTTGATTATAACTGTTGTTTTATTTAGTTTAGAGTACTGGTGTCAGTGCTGGCATCATCACATTTAACATCCACAAGAACACACGTGCAATTTTACACTTCATTCTCTGTTCTTATGCACACATCACTGTTAAATGAGTTTATCTCTAAAACAGGTCAATTATTGCGTCATCAAACTTGCTCATTCACAAAATAGGGTTTCCACAAAATCATTGTATGTTAAATGCAAATTTTTTTCTTTTTCTGTTGATTCAGGACGGTACCTCAGGAGTCATTTAGTGCACATCTGTTGTCACAATTCTTCAGTGAAATAATGCTCCCACAATGCACTAGTAACTCACATTCATGGGCTCCACATGTTCTACTTTTCTGTACAAACTGACATGTTAGACTGGTGCTGCAAAACCAGAATTGTACATGCTGTTTATTTTGCCTTACTTTAGTACTGCTTTATACTGTATATTCTTGTAAGAAAAAATGTTCCAAGGAAGTAGCACACTATGCAAATTATGGATATTTCGGGTATGATTAAGTAATGCATATTTTGTGAGTGGGAAGGGGTATTTAAGCTCTTTTTGAGACCGAGTTTCTATTGCCATATTTTTTTTTTCTCAACAAGGTTATACTAAAGAGTTTTTTGTCGTTATGGTTTGTCATCACTGTCCTTTATTT
Organism: Centroberyx affinis; assembly: GCF_046629955.1. Taxonomy (NCBI): domain Eukaryota; kingdom Metazoa; phylum Chordata; class Actinopteri; order Beryciformes; family Berycidae; genus Centroberyx; species Centroberyx affinis. Next base: position 421,738 of record NW_027279340.1, read on the forward strand.
AGGTAATGTTTAGGGTATATGTTGTTGTTGTTAGCTATGATAAGTTTGAAATCTCACTATTGGTAGAGTGGTCGTTGTGCATCTAACAAGTCTTATGTTGAAAACAACTCAGACTAAAGCATATACTAAGGGCAACCCATTGTAAGTTGCCTTTATTTTAGTTCAGATATTGGACATGGGTTTTATTCAGTATAGTTGTTGAATGAAATGATAAAATTTCAAGAGATATATTTTGTTACAAAGCATGCCTCTTCTAAATTAATTTACCAGGACAGACGTACTTGTAAATTGGTGCCTGAATTTGGATTCCAGTTCACATTCTTGCCTCATTTTAGAATGGATTTACACAGGAGTAAAATTACATTATAGTTGTATTGTTCATGTTTATAGTTTATAGTTTATGTTGAAATATTCTTGATCGACTTAAAGCCGTCTATTCTCACAAAGTGTAAAGGAAAGGCCATAGGGACCGATGATTTACAACATCTGTTGTTCTGACTTGATGTTTATGGTGTAAAATGGGCATTTCAAGAGTTGGCTCATTTCAGAATTGGTCGTTCTTGCCAACAGTCAGCCCCGTCAAATCCCTTCATATCACTTTTAAGTGCATAATGGACACTGCTACACTGCTCTCAAAAATAGAGTGGATTATATTGTTTGTCCATCAGTGACAAGAAAACCCAGTTTCAAGGGCTTCAAATACAATTAACCCACAGCTAGATATAAAGATGCAGGTGGTGTAATGGGGACATTTACCAGGAGACAGAATATGCCAAATTTTCAAGGAAAAACTGTTGTGCAATCCTTTTAGAGCCTAATTTTTAAATCTCAAGATATGATGTAAATTATTAGACCATGTTTTAAGTAGTCATTATTGAAACAAATGAGGTGAATACTTTCTCAAAATGATTTTTCTGTTTCAATTTTATGCAGATTTAATCTCTGCTTTGAGATAATGGACTGCTTTGAGTAGATCTCATAAAAATCAGTGCACTTTTAATTATTTTGTAATGGCACAAAATGGTAGCAGAAAAATGTGAAGAAAGAGGGTGAATACTTAACAAGGCAACTGTATATCTGGTGGCTTTGCAAGCCAGATTATAGTGTGATCATCTCACAACAGTCTGGCTAGCAAGGCTAAATATTGTGTTTAACTTAAAGTGTAGATGTGGATCATATATTTTTTGTTCCTATGTAAATCCAGCCAACTTCTACTCCATGCTATGCAGACAATGAATGAATAGTATGCAGTAGGTCTTTGTGTGCTAACACTTTTGTACAAAAATGGATAGAAAGATATCGTATCGATCAATGCCATTTTCAAAATTGTTGATCACGTCTTTCTCTCTTGTAAAAGATTGTTGCAGAGCACTTTATCAGCCTTTTCATACTACAGTGCCACTCTGCACTGAGTTGTGCCAGCCCAAACTGGCACAGCCGCCTCTCAGCACAGATTCGGTCGCCCATCCAGCACAGTGCAACAATTATTGTTTTAGCATAGTAGTATGAAACGGGTATTGCAAGTTGGCAACCAAATTTTTAGACCAGTTTGTGTCTCAGTGGGTTCTTATTCCAAAGATACTCGTGCATCCTTTCTGACACCATTTAGCCTCAATTTTCTGTCCCAGATGTGATCAGGTTGCTGTTATGCTCCTCCTGTTTGTTGCTGGTGTCTGAGACACAAAGGCATGTCTCTTTTAATAAATACAATTTCTGTCAAATGAAACTGTATGCATTTAATTTGTCCACAGTCTACTAAAATGGCAGAATACACTCACATCAGACTTCAGTTTACATTTTTCACACTGCTAGGTATGTTTTTTTTTAAATATATTCTCAAACCCACGTTACCATTTCTAGATCACATGGTCCTCTGGGTTGAGAAAGTTCTGCGACCCTTGGGCTTATAAAACCCTTTCAAACCCCACTGGATAAACCCAAAAATGTGTGATAGTCGAGCTCAAAACAAGGCGATTCCCCCAGCAGGTTTCCACCCGACAGCAGCAATATATTCTTTCCTTTTTTTGCCAGAGGTGGTTTGAGGCTGTTTGCTCTGTGGACACCAATGCCCTCATGTACTAAACAATTCCTTTCCTGACAGCCTTTCCCCAAGAGAGATTTTTTTGTTCAAAACTAGGTCTTCTTCTTGGGCACAAACACAAGGGCTGAGAAACATTCTCTATTCACAAACTGAGGAAAGAGATGCAAGGACTATGACAGACGAAGTAACCTTGTATTAAGATGGAGAACTTTCTGACAGTTTAGGTTGCATTTTATTGTTGAAAAACTCTATCTTTAGTACGTGACTACCCAAGATATCATCTTTTTGCTAAATAAACAGCCCATTGTGTTGGCTTTGAAGACCTTACTCTCTCTGTGTTTAGGTTATTACATGGTCAAAAAAACAAATAAAACATGAAGCATCTTCTGTCACGACCAATGCACAACCATGAACCTCAGCTCGTTCCCATCTGTAGTCACATGCACCCGGCTTCTTGGGGCAGAATTAGATTAGAATGTCATTTGACATAACTTAATTCTTCTGCAACTGAGGTAAAATAAACATCAGTGTTTGAATGTTTGAGACCCTCAGAGTCTTAGCCTACAACTGTTATCTTTGATTTGAAGCCGAGGTCCCTTGAAAAAGTCATTTTGAAACTAATACAACCATAACAAAAACTAATTCTTATGAAATGAAAAACCTCCAACAGCTTTAGGGATTGGACAGAAGCTGCTGTGAAAGCCACACAGCCTGTCGGTACACAGTTGCAGCTGACCAGCAAATAGCACTTTGATGTCTATCCTGCTGAGGATTTCTGTTCTCTATCATACACACATTACACATTTTCACATGGAATTTTCCAGCCTCAATATGGGATCAGGCGCATAAATAGATTAGTATTCCCTTTGTAATTTGCAATCAATATTTGTTTCAAAATAAGATACTTATCTAAAATGACTACATTTAGGTCACATACAGTACAGTTGGATACAAAATATAGACTTTCTTATGTTCACCAACCACTAGAGGGAGCTCATTGATCACTCTCATGCCTTGACATTAAAATGGTTTGGGTCTGTTTTGCTTCTCTGGATGAGGGGGCATCTGTCCTGACGATTTTAGCACCTGCCTGCATGATTTCCGGGGCTCACAAATAATCATCATGAACAATATGACAGGTGCCAATGGTACAGAGGGTTTCAGGATAATATACAATTATATGCAGCTGTTTAGAGGAAACATACTTTGAAATCTTACTCTTGTCCCCCCGTCATCAAAATGAGGAGCAAAATAATAATGTATCTTAAACTATCAGATTGCACTGTGTTGATCAAGTTGCATTGTATTTCAAACAGGGCAGATCTGTCTATGTGAAAGCCTGCCTTATCATGCACGATATCTTTTTTGGTCATAAACCAAACCGGGTGGAGATACAACTGATAATCTGAAAAGATTTATTACTTTTGAACACTTATAGTACATACATAAATACAGAACATAATACCAACACTGCCGCCTAACAACTGCAGATAAAACAAATTCACACATTCCACTTGCAGCAAACCGGCACCCACAAGAGGCTCTCCAGAACGAGAGTGACAAGGACATGATCACTCTGCATATCAGCATATTCACACTGTCATAAAACATCATTGTCGTGTCTTTACTTTTTCCCATAAAAGCGCGAGTAACACACGTCATTAAGTCTAATCTCTCTCACAGTGATATGGCTGCCATGCATGGGTCCGGTCTTCACGAAATCTTCTCCTCTAGAATCACCCGCACTAGAACAGGATCAGCTCGGCCTTTGGTCTCTTTTTGGACCAGTCCCATCAGCTTGTTCAGAACTTTCTTGTTTCCATTCCTGACAGCCTGGACCTACAGAGGGGGGTAAAGCAGCCTTTCATGAGCAGTTGTCTTGGTTAAATTGATCTCAGATATGTAGTAACGATGTGTCTGCATGTGTGTGTGTGTGTGTCTACCGAGCTCTCACCTGATCAGGATTGGAGTCCACCACCCGCTGACAGATGCTGTGCAGCTCTGCAGTGTCGCTGACCAGCCCCAAGTCCTGCTCCTGGACGATCTGCAGTGCCGTCTTCCCCGGCGACCCCCACATCTCCTGGAACACCTGAGAGCATCAGGAAAACTCAAGTTGAAACCGAGAATACAAACGAGTTCTCGCTGGGATGTGTGTCCTGACAGATAGGAGGAGGTAAGAAGGCACGGTGCAGTGCGGCTGACTGACCCGCTTGGCAACAGAGGAGGAGATGTGTCCTGTTTCCTGAAGGTCCAGCAGCTCTGCCAGGGCAGAAGGAGAGACTGGGCTGAAAGCAAATGAAGGGATAATTAAATAGTGTTTTCATAGACAGACTGAAGAATTAGAGATAAAGTGAAGGGGGAGAAACAGAGAGGGGGGCACACAGACACAGAGAGAGACGATGAAAGAGACAATCAACATTTGTGATTTGACTATTTTGTGTTTTTCTCTTCTGCCTGTTTGTTTATTCCCCTGGGCGACTAGACAGAGTGACAGACTCAAAAAGGCTGTTGGAACTCGCTGAGTGGAGACCAGGTTTCCCTCAGTGTATTACGGGCCAGACAGTCCATCTGAGCTTATTTTCCCCAGACCTGGCATACACACTGGAAAAAATAGATGAAAAGTATCTATCATTACAAACATGCCTTGGTTTGGCTGACTGTTTATATGTCAAATAGAGAACCCTCATTATTTTCATGTTTTCAAATCTCTCACATTTTTGACATTGCATTAATGTAGTCCTGGTGGAATATTTCAGGATTCTGTCATCATGCTGTCATCGCGCTGCCACAAATCTGCCACCGGGCTCGCACAGAGCCTCGCTCACAGTCAGCCGCCAGCGGACCAGACTGCAGTTCAGAGGGAGACCCTGTAAGAGTGACTCGCCTCAACCGCTGGAAGCGCCGGGATGAGCTCGACTGGCCCTTAATGACATGTCTGGGGTTTTACCTCTCTGGCTGTCCGACCGGTATCCGTTCCCAATCTCTCAATTCATTTATCTCAGTCCAGTTCGAGGGCTTGGAGCCACAGGGGCGTGAGTAGGTTTGGACGAACTTTATAGGAGAGCCATGACAGAAAAAGTGGACCTAACTTTGATCAATTGTTGAAATAACTTCATAATGATAACGTTATATCATAAACACACAAATAAAGAGGTACTCACACTACTAAATAGAACTTTTACTTGATATATAGATCTCATTTTTGCCCCCAAATGCTCGCCATTCTTTGTTTTTCTCCTCCTTCCCTCAAAGACAAATGCAACATTATGCGTAAATAAACACCATCTACTCTGCTGTTTACACACACGCACGCACGCGCGCACACACACACACACATATACGCTTCACAACAATCTGGGACAGGAGATAAAGTAAAGCTTACAGCATCTGCGCTGACGTCAGCCCATAACTTAATTCAATTTCATACACTCTCTTATGACTCAGAGTTTATTTTCATAAATTATCTTAGAGTAACACTGCTGATCTGAGTGGGACTCCGTAGATTAAAGTGAAGTTTCTATAGTGTGAACTGGCGAGTGACCCTCGATCAGAGCTCCACTTCTCAGCAGCTTTAAATGCAACTCAGACGCACCACGCTATTTCCATTTTTCTTTGAGTTGCACTCTCTATTAATCTGCCATAGCAAGAAAATTGCAGAGTGGAGATGACTATCTGATATTTAACATCACAGCATTTCATAAATATAAGCAGTGGGAGACAAGAAATAAATTGGTGTTGTTTTCTCAGAAAAACCTGCAGTCTAGACAAGATAACTGGTGGCTAGATGGGGATCTTCATGGCCTTTGAAGCTAAAGTGTCTGGTGTCTGCAACACAATAAAACCTAGATTCAAGACAGGTACTGAGGCAAGTCTTTGTGACAAAATATTAAAAAGCCTTTATTCACTGGATAGTCCATTTTGGAACAGTTTAAAAAAAAACAAACATCCAACATGTTTCAGCAAACACGCCTTCATCAGGGAGAGATCAAAACAAAACCTAAACCTTGCTTTCTCCCAGTCTTCCACAAAGTAATGATTTCACTAATGTAATTGGATTTGTCAAAATAGGCTTTCCTCCGATGAGCTCTGTCACACCGCCACAGGGATTTCTCATTGACAAACATAAGAAATTAGCACATAAATACCAGATGAATTATGAACTCACATATGTTATTGTAGTATGACACGGTATAGTCTAATCAGTATTTGTAAACATTAAGAATCTAATAATCTGCGGTGTCAATCAAACCAGGGAGTGCAGCCAGGAAACGATGAATGGGGAGACGGCAGAATTTTTTCATCTAACTAAGGTTGACGTGCTATCATTTCCAACCCAGAGATTTTAGCTCGACTCTGAAAACGTTATTCTGAACACTGTGCAGGGCAGAACAAGCTTGTTTCCGGCTATGGGAGACAGTAGTAAATGCTCATTAATTCGGTGCAAACTTTCGCAGGGCATAGGAAAGACATATTTTAAAAACTAGGATTGAGTGGCATTTCCCATTGAGCCAAGGACAAGGATGATGCTAATGAAACTGTGTGAGTGTGTGTTGAGGGTGGGAACCAGCAGGGACCCCACAGTAGTTAGGCTGAAATTTTATGATTGGAGCTACAGTTTGATTATTATCAGGATTCTTGATGCTTCGCAATTTGTGCTTCCACCAAATTCACTAGATAAAGATATAATTATTTTTTCCTCTCGTGGCAAACTGAACATCTTTAAAAACATAATTATGGTTCAATCCAATATGGTGCGATTCATCAGTGCAGTGCATTTAAAATGGTCCAAATATTTAAAACCTTCAAAGAGACATTTAGCTCATCACTAGGAGTCTAGTCAAGAAGAGATATTGGATTTGCGGCAGTCACAGAAATTGATTATCTTTTGCCCGATACCAAATATACTGAAACACTTTTAGTTAACAAAAGATTTAAAATATAGAAGTACTATTTTTTGCATGAATTAAATCCCTCCTATCTCTAAGGTGAGTGTGTGTGTGTGTCTCACCTCTGGCTCACACTCAGGTCTTGCTGCTTGAGGTGACCCAACAGCTCGTTTGTCACCCAGCCAATCACCTTCCTCGGCTCCTTCTTGGTCTCCTTCACCAGTGCCTCAAAGTAGTCCACCAGCCCATCCTCGCTCTGCAGCAGAATACCATGAGAATACCATCAACAAATCACATGCACGTTATCTAATTAGGATCAAATCAGCACAGCAGACAACAGACACCGTCACAGCACACTGCTCCCTGCTGGAGAAAAGAGGAACTGAAGCCAAGCTGACTCACTCCCCCCTCGGACGGTAAATATGAGAAACGTGAGAAACGTGCAGGTAACGGATTTAGCCGGGATGAGACGATGAGTCGGCTCGCTCACCCCGCCGCACACCCGCCTACACACACACACACACACTCACCACCAGAGTGAAGCTGTGCTCGGGCAGGATGCCGTATGCGTGCACCAGCCGGTCTCTCTTGACGCCAGGTAGCTCCGGCAGCCCCTCCCTTATCCGCTCCACCACCACCGCCTGGCGCGCGTCGACACCGGCGGGCAGTGAGGCGTTATCCCCGTACACCATCAGAGGGGGCAGGTTGGGCTCCGGCATAAACCTGGAGGGAGGAAGAATGGGAAAAAGAGAGGGTGAGGAGGGGGGTGAAGGATGTTTTATCAGCAGTAGAGATAAGCTTAGAAAGGTGGAGGCTAGCTTTTGTTGTACTACTATCAGTCGTCTTGACAGCACACTTGTCACATTTCACATACTCCTCTAATCATTTGACTCTATCAGCCTCTAACCTGTCTGTCTATCATTCCCCTTCCCACACACACACACACACACACACACACACACACACACACACACACACACACACACACACACACACACACACACACACACACACACACGTCAACTGAGGTCTACAGGCCTTGAGTGATGTGTGTTTATTCCTCTCTATCTAGCTGCCAGTCAGGGACTCTCATCCTGCTCCAGTCCCCACTGAGGGCAAGATAAACTTCTGATATCTTAACCGCACGTCAGTAAACACACGCTCCCGGGGCAGACATGAGCACACACTGTACATGCATAGCACAAAAACACACACTCACCTATAGTCCTGAAGACCCTCCTTGTCCCTCATAGGAATGGTCTGTCTAGAAGAAAATATGCAAATGTTAAATTATGACCGCACATATCAAACCTTCTAAAAAGACACCCGGCCAAGTCAAATTGGAGAGATGTTAACCCAAATCTGAGATATGCTGAAGTTCTGTGTATGTATATGTTCAGGTGTGAGGTGATGCCTTCCAGTCAGCCTGCCTGACTGCAAAAACATGGCCATCAGGGCTGTAGCCCCCTTTGTCCCAGGGACAAACCGAGAGGCCCAATCACAGGCCATCACACACACCATTTACCACATTTCACCAGGCACCTCGGGACATGCAAGGCCTCATGGGAAGGAGAGTGAACACCAGAGATGATCAAGAACTCAGCTGTGTGTGGGCTGGCTCATTTTGTGAGCTTATGAGCCTCTGAGTGGCACATAGCGCACAGACAAAGCAGGGCAATGACGGCATCCAAATGGCTCTATCCATCATCATTACCAATGATGGTTCCTCTTCAGCACAGCATGAAACAGGCAGATATCCCAGTTAGAAATAGTGTTTTGGTGGGTAAAGCTTGGCACTGAGGCTCTGGTGTCTCATCCTCTTACCCTGATTTGGAGTCATAGGCCCGGGTCTCATTCTGCACCGTCCCCCCTCTCTGTAGGACACCTATCTGTCTCTGGATCTCATAGTCTGTGGAATATAAGGGCACACACATACACACACACACATACACACACACACACACACACTTGTTCCATTAACACTTGTATACACAAATATAATTTTGTTGTAAATGCCAAACAGCTGCTCCAACACACTGGCACGCCTCAAGTCTCTGACTGCTGCCACATTAATACGGTGATAAATGATGTTTTTCTCTATGACTTTTAAATACCACTTCAGCTGCGGACTAAATTTGATACAACTTTATCGATAAATAATTCAAGCACAGCATCATGATATGTCAAACCAGATTTAAAACCTTTGTGCTGGTCCTGCATGTAAAATGCTGTAATTTTCTGGTGGTGGCTCATTATCGGCTTTTGAAGCGAAACTCTATAAACAGTCACTGAAATTAGTGTTGACATAAATTCTATGTTTTTTGAATGAGCATCTGTGAGACAGCAATTCACCAGCACTTACTGCCATCAGACAGCTAATTGGCTGTGAGTTTGTCAGTCTTAAACCAATGCTTCACCAGTTACTGTCAATACGATCCACCCTTCCTGTCTTAATGTCTCTTCATAAATCTCTCCATCTTGTTTTTAAGTCAACAAAAAGCCTATTCCTACTTTTTTTATGTAGACATGTAACAAGGCTTACTTCAAAGTTTGTAACAAAGAAAAAAAAGACACGTTTAAACAGCAGAAAGTTTTTGATAGACCTCCGCCATCACACTGACAGAGACAATTCAAACAGGCAAAGACAGACAGCCGCAAGAGTTTGTGTATGCGTGTGTGTTTGTTTGGTCTCGCTGTGTATGTGTGTCTCTTATCTTTGACTACCAGTTTGACTTGTAGCACACGCATAATTACCCATCAGCAAAGTCTACTGCCAAGTAATTGTTTCAGGGCGAGAATGTGTGCAAATGTCAACTAAAGCTCCTACCTTCAGTGTGTGTGTGCGTGTTTGCTGCACTATTTCAGAGCGTTCACGCAACCGGTTAAGACCTGCTGGGTTGGAACAGTGTTCAATACTACTTCCCTAAAATAGCTGTCACACTCTCAAACACACACAGACAATACCACTATCCATCTCGAGTCAGCCTGATAACCTCGCTAAAAGCGGTAAGAATATGCACCGCCACCAGCTGAGTCTCTATGGCGCTCACCTATTGCCCTGGCCAGGTATCGGGCGCTGTTGATGTTCTTCACCTCCGTCCTGACGCCCAGAGGGTCACCTGGCGTGTGGACGGACACGTTGGCATCGACCCTCAGCTGGCCCTCTGAGGTAAAAGAGAGCAAGGACCACAGGCATGGTGAGAGAGGAGAAAATCAGCGTGGAAGTTTTGGAAGTGTAAAAGGTCAGAAAGTGTGCAACAAGAGACAAGAAAAAGACAGAGAATGACAGAGACAGAGGGAGATCTCCCTACCAGACATGTTGCCTTGACAGGTGCCCAGGGCCTGCAGTATGAGCTGAAGCTCTCTGACAGCTGCGGCAGCCTCCTCTCCACAGCTCATGTCTGGCTCCATCACCAGCTCCATTAGACCTACACCTGACGGACGTGAAGATAGACATGTTTTACATCTCCACACCATCTATTCTGTTGAGCTCTGTGACAAACCTCGACGGTACCCACTTTGTTGAGTGGTTTAAATCTACGGTATACGTTTCTATTGAGTTCCATCTGCTCTGTTTGAACTTTTCTTCCAGTATTATTAGTCCCAGGTACTCAGTAATGTTACCTGCTCTGTTGAGGTCTATGAGTGTCTGGCTGCGGTGGTCATCGTGGAGACTCTTGCCGCTGTCCTGCTCCAGCTGAATCTGTTTGATCCGGACAGTCTTGTTGAGCACCTGGCTCCTCTTCTTCCCTCCCAGGTGGCTGTAAGTCAGCGCGCCGTCCACTGCGATGGGCCGCCGTTGCTGCGTGATCTGGTAGCCGGCCTGAGAGGAGAAAATGCAGTACTACATAAGTCTGGGCAGCAAGGAGACTAGGCTTCAACTGGATGACCCGGGTTCAAGCCCCTGTGGCGGCAAGCATCTGCCCTGCTGAACCTCTACCAGCTCCAAGAGTGCTGCTCTGTAGCTGACTCTGACCTCTGACCTCCCTGTGGAGGCGGGAGGGAAAAGCGAAGAGAGGATTTCCCAACAGGGGTCAATAAAGTGCCACATTATATTAATTTAGTAAATCATTTGACAATATTCTATTTGACATGTAGAGTTCATTAGAGTGTCAGCAACCTCACCTTGCTATTTTGTAAAAGACATAGGACTGCAAGCTGTTTGCTGATTGTGTCTGCATAGTGCGTAACTGACCAAGACATCGTGAGAGACTGTGAGGAAACAGTAGCCACAGTGTTTACTCACTTTGAATGAAATCACAATATTCCAGTGGAATAACAATAAAGAGCGGGGCTCAGTCGGTGACGTGGCGACTCACGTAAAGGTGAGGCAAGGCGCATCAATTAATCACAACAGTGGCTGCTAGGTCCTTCATTGTTATGCGACTGGGGCACTGTCATTTCGCTCAAGGTTTATACTCACAAATGCAGGAGGATAAATATTTCATCTGCTCCTCTATTCCTGAGGAGTGTGCTGCTCCAAGTATTACATTTCCATGTTACTATGGCAACCACATCACAGGAACTAAACATTAATCATACTTATTGCTATGCTAAAGAGAGAGAGGATGTGGGAGCAGAGATGGGAGGGGGGGGGGGGGCAATTAGTCACTAGCATTTTGTACAATGTACCTAATCAACAGATCAATCACTTGCATGACACCTCCATCCAGAACAAATGGGGAAAAAAACTGACCATTGAAGAATTTCTTTTTCAATTTATCTTGCTGGATTCTGTAAATATTTTAGTAGCTTATCACAAATCCCTTGTTTCTTCTTTTTAATCTTTCCGTGAGCTTTGTCACTGCCAATGAAAATGTCGCCTTTGCTTGCTCAAAAGTGCCTGCTAAGCATGTGCAGGCCATACATTAGGGGGCATCTGTAAAACTGAGGAATATTTGCATTTCCTGCATAATCACTTGGCTATATAATGAGGGGTGAGGCAGGTTTGTTCCAGACCGTCGGTAGCGAGATCCTCTGCCTGGGACGCACATCAAGCTTTCCCAATTACACTCTGATGGTGGTTTGAGCCATAATGAGCAGTGATGCCCCAAACGTGTCCCCAATTTTCTAACATTTCAAAAGACTCTACACCATTAGTATCCATATCCATTAGTACCCTGCCTACATACTTGTGCTGACACACATACACACACTCCAGTTTGGTTCTGTGAGCCAGAGAGTCATTTTCTGACTCATTTCAAAGTTACTAAACAAACCAGGTTCAACTGGTCGTCTGATTCTCCACACTTGGAAACCGAAGTTCCTCTAAGCTAGTCACACTTTACAAAGACATTCATTACTCTCATTAAACAGATGTCAAAGATTCAATTCACAGGCCAAGTCTGTTTATTTGGACACTTAATATTTCAAGGAAATTGTTATTATGTGTTTTTGCTAGTAGATTAGTGTGGAGCTACTGGGGCATGTTATTGAAGGGCTGTTAAAAACTTTATATATGTGCCTTGCCTGCCAATTCAAAGAAGGAATGCTGGTCAGACAACCACATTAATCATTTAATGAGTAACTGTGGTGTTTTACAAAATGCAATCAGGGATCTGTAGTGGAACATATCAATAATGTACAATGCAATTTATGAATATATTTTTCAAGGGCAGGATAATTTCTCCCAAGCCCCTGATATTGGTTTGGTTTTTTACGAGCATAGATTGTATTTCAAACTAGGCTGAATGTGAAAATCTCCCATCATGAGCCTGAATTAAACTCACTCTGACTTCACTTTGTCAAACTGTTTCATACAACACTGGGTCAGATAACTCTCTTTGAGCAGCTGGTGAGACTAACGCAAACTAAATAACCATGAACACGGCATCAGCAGGTATTATGCACAGTATACACAGTGAATTAAGAACTTGAATAGAGGTGCTGGCAAGCATTGGCATGAATTGTTTAGGAAATCTCATGGAAAAATCTAAACGGGTATTATCATCCCTGCTCTGTGTGTGTGTGGAAGCTATTGAGAATGAAGCCAAAAGAGGTGATGCAATCCTCAGTAAGCACGCAAGATAGCAAGAGGAACCCAGCAGTAATCCCTCTGCTTCTGGAAGGGATTCTGCTGAGATTTCACAATACATTTCCTTTCTAGGGAGATAATGCATCTCTGCCATGATGATTATGCTACATACCAATGCCAGGGTCTGATAACCAGTAAGCCTCTGTGATATTTAAAAGGGGCATGAAGTCATCTATGACTTCTATCAATCTCTATCTGCGACCAGTAGGAACTGCAACAACATCGACAGAGCAATGGCACAGCACCCTTATTTAGTGATATGGGGCAGGAAAAATCTTACTTATTGCCCTTTTACTATTTGTTTGATTATATAAATGATTCCAACAATCACAAGGTGACCAAATCCTTCTCCAAAAAAGGATGATATTTTCACTTTGAAACCATTATCGAATAGGAAAAGGCTTCTTTAGTGTTGATATTAAACAAAACAGACAAATAACAGTTACATAAACTGTGTCATTCAACTTTTTAAGCAGCAATGGAATTCCTCCCATATATTGCCTGCTACTCCATGAGGGTAATTTCCTTTTAGGCCACTTCTAAGAGCGGCTCCTGTGAAATACTACCAATGGGACATAAATATTCTAGCTCATCAGCCCGTAATTATCCTTCTCATTACCTTGCCTACAGCCCTGTTAGCATAATACCTAACCGGGGGAAGACTGACTTTGAAAATGCCCATCGTTAGGAAATTCTCTAATGAACTTTTTAGGGTGAAAATCTAGATTTATTAGAAGAGGTCTCTGTAGGGCAAGTTACTGTAGAGTTCCTGTGACATTTCGTCTTTTCTGCCGAGGCCTAAAATGCCACTCATACCCGCAGTAAAATTACCCTGGGGCTCTGAGGGACAGTGAAACCTTGTCATGCAAGCACTTCATTACAGAGAAGTGAACATCACATGGCCAAGACTGTTGAATGGAAATACCAGTGTTAAGAGTTTTTCATTTACTTATACCATCACCCTGCAACTCCAAATCCTCTGAGTCTGCTGTGCAGCGCATACAGCATGTAGTGAGGTATTTAAATAAGTCACAATCCCTTCTGAAGACCACAGGATCAGTGTGAAACTCAAACCTCAAAACCTCAAATATCATGCTGACAGACAGAGGCCATAATCCATCCTTGTCAAATAGGCGATGTCCATTTTATTTATAGAAATAGCTTTCTGAATCCTTTTATGGCATTAAATGCGATAACCAGCAGCAAGTTCCAAAATAAGAAGCTTTTAAAGCAATGTACTCAACAGGAAGCATATAGTTCATAATCAAATGAATAGTTACACACTTTTATGTGTAGTGTATCAACTGAAAACTGCTAACTGCTAGGCAACACAACCTGGGTTGTCATGACTTCATATGATCTGAGCATCCCATCATTCAAACTATGAATAAAAGGGAGCTAGCCCCAAATTATAACAACAATGCCATGCAGTGGAAAATGGCCTAAGGATAATGCAAAAATAGAGGTGCACTTAAGTAAATGAGCCAGTAAGTGAAAAACACTGGTCTTTTCCTTTTAACAGTGTTCCGCATCATTTGTCTATATGTGTGGCAAATGACATTTTTGCTGCTTCAGCAAGACTTGCTCACTATTTCAATTAGAGCTCAGAGACAGGAAAGATGACTGGGAAAGTTGTGATGGAGAAACTGGAAGCAGATGAGGACAGCTTATAACAAAGCAAAAGCAATGATGCAGCATAACGCGCAAGACAATGGTGACTCTACACTGCTCTTCCACAGATAAGGTTCAACCCCATCTTATACCATCTCTCTCTCTTACTGATCAAAACCCTTTACGTCTACAGCCTAATCAGAAAGGAACAAATAAAGACAGACAGGGATAACTTACAGGAAGGTCAGCGTAGAAGTAGTGCTTTCTGTCAAAAAGTGACTTTCTGTTTATGGTGCAGTTGAGAGCCAGTCCTGTCATCACTGCTGCCTCAACACATCGCCTGTTCAGAGCCTGGGGACAGAGAGGGATGGCATGATTATGACAGTGCATGTGACCAGACAAAAAAAACATGTTCTTTCTTATTACTGAGAACTCAGAGGTAAACACTGACCGGTAATGTGCCAGGTAAGGATGCATCAAAGAATGACACCATGGAGTTTGGGGGTGCTTGGAAGCGGACCTGTGAGCCAGAGAACAGCTTGGTGTTGGAGTTGATCTGAGCGTGGATCTCCAGCCCCACCACCCCTACCAGCTGTTGGGGAGCACTGAGGGACAAACACACACACACACACACACACACACACACACACACACACACACACACAGGCAGAAGAGAAGAAGTACTGTGAGCACAGGGATGAAGAAGTGAGCAGGTAGGACATAAATAACTACCTCAAAAGTATTGCTTTCTCCAACGCAGGTGAATTATAGAAATCAGAGTCTGTCATAAATGTATATAGTTACTCATGTCATTCTCCATCACAGCCAGACAGCACAGAGAGCACAGAAATACAAACTTTAGCGTTAGCAGTCATTCTCACCTACCTTTTTCTTTTCAGCTGTGGTTGACTTTGGCATCGTGGAGCCAATGTGCCTATTCGCCTGATTACACACTGATGAAATGCAGCATTTAGATGAAATAATAATATTTGTTTATTGATATTATGTAGCAACGCACCCGCTGCAGCAGAGGAGGCGGCCATGTTGTCCTTTAGGTTTTAGCGGTCATGGGAGTTGTAGTTTCTTTGGGTGACATTCGATATCTGCGTACACGTCAGTTCTCTACGCAGGACTACACAGCCCAGCTTTATGAAGCGTCTGGTTTCCTGGGTTCGCTGCGTCATTTCCGTCTCGGCTGCTGGCGGGACTTTATCCACATGCTGGTTGTGGAGTGCGGTGTTTACAGTTGATTTAACCTCGATTTCACGCGGCACCGCTGATAAAAAACAGAAAACATGATGGCGACAAATGGAAAAGAAGCGTGCGGACTGAACGGCAATGTGTCAGTCGACGAAACTCGTATTAACGGGTCACACCCGGTTGTTGCTGCAAACGGAGAAACACACTCCAAGCAGAACGAAGCAGGAGGAGCAGCATCAGGCGGGTTCACCTTCAGCACCGAGCCCACCATCGAGGATATACGGCGGTTGCAGGCGGAGTTCACAGACGAGCGGGACTGGAACCAGTTTCACCAGCCCCGCAACCTGCTGCTGGCCATGGTCGGGGAGGTGGGCGAGGTGTCGGAGCTCTTCCAGTGGCGGGGCGAGGTGGCCGAGGGCCTGCCGGGCTGGACCGACTCCGAGCGGGAGGAGCTCGCCCAGGAGCTCAGCGACGTGTTGATCTATCTGGTCGAGTTGGCCGAGAAATGTCATGTCGACCTGCCGCAAGCAGTGCTGCGCAAAATGGCCCTAAATCGACTGAAATACCCTGCCAGCAAGGTGCACGGGTCGGCCAAAAAGTACACTGAATACAAAGACTGAGACTTGGCTGGTCACAGTCGAGAGAAGCGCAGTCAGTCGGGGGAAGTTCAGTAAGGTGGTTGCCATGACAACCGAAGCTATATCTTACGAGTTTTTAAGTTTGGCCTTCTATTACTGTGCTTGCAAGGCACTTGAGGAATCTGTTGGTTTTACTGATAAACTTTTAAATCCCCTTTTTATTTTGATCATCTTTGTCTCTTGTCAACTTGAGACACTCTGCTACTGTTGGCAGAAAATGTCACTGTCGTGTAAGTGCAAAGGCATGCTTATTCAAAATACCAGGAGTAGGATGTTTTTCACTTTGAACCCTGAATTTACATAGAGCACTACCTCTGCTCCATTTGTTCCAGTAGGAGGGTGACAGAGTGGATTTTCAAGTTAAAGCAGATGAACATTGTCCTACCTGGACATGCCTGGAATGGAAAATTGAATCTTGAGGGAGTGGTATACAACTGTCTGCCTAAGAAGAAGTGTGGTTTTTGAATTTATTTGACCTAACACTTGGGTTGTTTCTTTCATTTCTCCTCATTGCCCATCATGTTTGGATTAACTCGTCTTCCATTGTTGTTCATAAACTGTCACACTCTTGTTTTTCCTGAAGTAAAAAAGTGGCTTCAATTCTGCCTCCTCTCCTGTTTTTTGTGTTTTATATGGTTTGATGTTTGATGTAGACCCCACTAGTCACGCATATGTGTCAATTAGCAGAAAAGGGGGTGGGAGTGGCAATTAGCCCACTGGTTGATCTCAATAGAAAGGCCTTGTCAGAGATGTATTTCTTCCAGTAATGCAAACAACTATGCTGATCAAGGTAAGACAGTCATGTAGCCCTATGTCTGCCCTAGCTCATTTATTCCCTTGACAATTGGCAGCCCTGATTGGTCAGTCTAATTTTAGCTTGTTAGTAAAAAAACCTTTAAATGTAACACACATGGTGTTGATTTATTGATTTTATTGCAACTGGCAACCATCTTATCTAAGTCAGCAGTAAATTACTATTGGAGGGGGTGGGGGTGGATGTGGTGTTGAGCCTGCTCGACCAAAATATTCCCACTTGGAGTGGAACTGTGATAAACCTTTCAGCTAAGATTTGAAATGCAAAACACACTGATAAAGTGTGTGTGTGTGTGTGTGTGGGGAGGGGGTACGTGTTTGGAACGGTGATAAAAATTCCGTCTGATTTTTAATTTGATGTGTTTCAAGATGCAAACATTGCCTTGAAGTCAAGAGAGAACTGTATATCCTGATATTCAGTGATTTACGAGTCATCCACATGCTGCAAAGGAGCGCTGTCACGCATCACAAAAATTTTGCTCTGAGTGCAAATACAGCCTCACTTTAAAGTAAATGTTTTTTTTACTTAAGCAGATATGACATTGCATTCCACAGTAAGAATGATCAATTGTCCCATTTTTTGGCACACATCCAATAACTAGGATGTGCAAATCCTTTCCTAGTACTGTTAATGTGTAAATATCATGTATATGTTATTTACATTTTTTAATTCTTTGGTGTAAGGGGCAATAAATAGATGTTTTTTATTCAGTTGATGTGTGCTTCAGGAAAAACAAGGGCAAAACTGTTTTTTCTTTCTAGCCTAAATGAACTATAACCCATGTAGCTTCCACTTTGTTCTTCATGATAAAAAAACAAACTTGCCTAAAACCCTTGCTATATAACTTAAATTGAAATCCTTTTGAGTGCTGATTTCTTCAAACTAAGCTCTAACATAAACCTTGAGATTTATAATGCTCAGCAGATGTCATTTGAAAACAGGGTGCACTATCTTAAATGGGAGAGGCTGACATTTTATAGGTGCTATCTCAATATTCACTGTCTAGATGTGTTCCTGCCAGGTAGCAAGCTGCAATTACAGCTGTCTCTGGAGAGTAAAATGTGCTGTTTCTCAGACTGCATCACGGTTCCTCTTGCAGTTTTCTGTAGAGCTGCATTTCTGAGGATACTCTGCCAAAAGTTGTCCTGAAGAGGTTTTGTAAGAACTCTTTGCTTTGAGAGACCCTCATGCATTTTTCAGACTGAAATATAATTGGGATGTAGCACATTTCCATATTATGGTTTAGCGTAAAAGGGTTGTGCATATGAGAAGTCACAGATAGAATATTAGAATTTCTTCCACTGTTCCTGAAGCCAGCTCTAACCTGAGTGACAAAATATTTCTAGATTGCCCATTGCTATTTTTCACTTTTACTTTGAAGTCTCATTTGGCAGCGGGCAATACCTCTCAAGTTCTGTGTTATTCCTAACCTCTAGGGAAGTCCAGTCATTATTTGGGAACATAAGTAACTCTCCCAAAGCCTAACCACACATCCCCAAGCATTTGCACGCTACACCATCCGTAAAAGATGTCTCACTTGGGACAGTTTCAACTTATACCCACTTGGGGCAGTTTCAGGTAAAACTTTTACCCAGTGAATTGTGGGCGTAGCGGGGTAGCCTGGTGTCCAGTAACCAGAAGGTCTCATGTTCAGGTCCTGCAAGAGCCATTTGTCCTGACTCCTGTCAAACCTGAGAAAGAAACTAAACCCCTATCTGCCCACTCATAAGTCCTTCTGGATAACATGGTTACCTAATTGTAAATGCAGAAATTGGCATTGTTGATCCATATATTGCTGTAGCTCCAAAGCCAGAGACCTGGGCCATTGTCTCACAAAGAAGATTCGATAGTCAGGGTATCTTTGTGATAGCTGGCTATATATAACTAGTGGTTATCAACCCGCTCTGTCAACCCAGAATTTTCCAATCCATCTATGAGCGCGTTCACATGAAAGGGGCAGATTTTGTAACAAATAGCCAATCACAGGCAACATGGACAGATTCAGAGCAGTGTATTTCTCTCAAGAAGAACAAGCTGTTATGAATAAATACGCACAATACAAAAACATTATTACAGTGATTTCACAGGATGGTGTTGGGAAAAAGGGGGAATAGGAGAACCCAGTGTGCTTACTATTAGTACTAGGTAGAAAGGTGAGTGGAGAGTCTCTGCTGTGTATGAAATCTTTTTTTAAAAACTCTCCATGTACTAAATCTTTACTTCAGCATCCAAACCAATGATCCAAACTATGTGTATGCTCTGCTACACCATGTGTCCCTGCATGTAATGTAGAGATGAGTTATACTACAGTAAATCAGTAGAAAAATATGAACACCCTATCAATACCTGCACATTAAGGCCGTGAAATTATTTTTTATTCACAAAATCCCATGTTCCCTCAGGGCTGCGATGACAGGAATATGGGTTCATTCTATTGCACCAATCACTTTTAGGAATCCTATGAAAGACTTACAGTGCACTTAATGTGCAACAGTAGATTTCATTCATTATTGATACTTCGCTAATGTAAGCTACCTGCACATCAAGTAGTTCCCTGACAGCAAGAACCACCTTGCAAATGGCACAGTAAAATTAATGTTCGTTGAGCTTCTCTGCATTGCCAACTGCATACAGATATGGGCTGGCAGCAAAGAAAAGCAGGGCAAGCGCCTTGATTTGGTTTGGCTTGAATGGGTTTTGCTTGACAGAAGGCGGGTCCTAACATAACCACAGAGAGCATTAGCTATTGGTTGAAAGATTTCATTGAGAGAATGCACACATTAATATGAAATGCTGAACAGAACTTCTTTCATAATGTAAAAGTTTATAGCCTGATAGTGTTCTGATGCAACTTTTCAAAATGTCATTGTCGGCTTCTCATTCACAGTGATGGATTACCATCACCGATCGAATTTCTATGCTATGCTATGCTGTTTGGAATTGAATGGGAGTGAATGAGAGGTATGGCAAAAATTAAAGGGATGGAAAATGTAAAAAATAAATAGCAAAAAACTCCAATCATGCTGGAATTGCCCTTTAATATCTGTGCACCCAAGTCTATGGGATCGTCTAGAAATAATGATGGTATTTTTCCAGACAGATGATCGGTGAGTAGGCGGGCATTTCATGTTCCAAACATGATCCGATACCCTGAACATATACCCTACTCCGAACCAAACAACAAATTGGACCCAGAAATTGCTACTGCTGCTTTTTTTTTACCATTACTTTACTTTCCAAGTAAAGTAAAATACTTCAAAGGCTTAAAGTTATACAAAGTCTGTGTTTCTTAAGCAGCTGAGTGTTAGCTAAGGACAGGCTTGGCGCTCATCTTTTCATGTTTCAGGGGAGGAGTTAGTGCGTTACCCATGATACCCTTGTCTATAAGACAGTGCTGCAGGCTTAAAGACCCTTTGAGCGGCTTGATGACTCAAAATCTTAGATTTTCTTCTCAACTATACTGTTTGTAATGTTCAGTGGAGATATCATCAGGACCCTTATTAGAAGATGTATGCCTTGTTGTGGGCTTTTCAGGATGGGGAGATGTATTCTTTTGTGCATATACAGATAAGCTTTCAAAGAGGCATTTATTTCTTGTGTGAATCTTTAACTTTTTGCCTTTTTCTTTCTGGCCACTTTCCCCTTCTTCTTTCTTTATCTCTCTCTCTCACACACACATACACTCCTTTATCCTGTCACGCAGACCGCAGTGGGAGCTGTCAGATCTCACACAGTGGGGTTAGCCAGCAGCAGGGGTTCACATCACATCACTTCCCACACACACACACACAAACACACAAACACACACACACTGGGATAGTAGTCACTATTCCATTGCTAATGGCTAAGCATGACTTCCTCCCATTTGTGTGGTGCTGCCAGAGACAATCATGCATCTTAAATGTCCCAATCTCATTCCTACAGAATGTTAAATACCTGACAATGTTTCTTTTCTTTCAATAAACCTTCACACCAAGCCAATACTGCAACAATTTTGCCAGTCAGATTCCCTATCGACAATTAATGGATTTCACAGGTGTCTACATGTTTTACAGGCTATTGCTTAGGCTCAATCAACATTGCTGAAAAAATATTCTCTTGCTGATCTCTACATTTCATACTTTATAATAAATATCATGTTATGCAAGTTGTGATATAGATAAAGGATGATGTTTTTTATTGTCACTAATAAGGGAATGATGATTCATTAGGCCTTGAGAAAAAGGCAGTTGAATGCCTAGTAAAGTAATCAGGAAAATGTCTTTTAATGGCAAAAGAAAGAAAGCAAAGACAAAATGAATGGATGGATGGATGGATGAATGGATGAATGAATGAATGAATGAATGAATGAATGAATGAATGAATGAATGAATGAAAGAAAAATTTGTATTAGTGCCAGGCAGTCTCTTGCTATGCCCTTCAGGGATTCTGGTCCATTACAATTTCAACTTTTGCTTCAATTATTCTATGTCTTTCATTGTTCCTATGCAGTGACTCTCTGTGGATGCTGTTTGGCATGTCATGGTACAGATTTTGCCTCAATGATCGACTTCATGCCTAGGCTCTGAGCAAGCAACAGAGCTCAATCTTACACGTATCCGTGTTTACAATGGGTAATTCATCTGCACTAATTTGCTTTGCAAATTTTCCCCTTATTATCAAGATTCGCTTGGAGATACTACAAGCAGGAAGCAGAGTGGAGGAGGGTCATTTTGAGCTCCTTTGCATGCCCTGGGTCTTAACATTGAGCTGATCATTGAACCAGAAATCCATGCCAAAGATATGATGCTGAGGCTGGTCAAACTGTAGAGTAAACTTTTTGGCAAAACCACTGCTGTTCAATGACTTTTACTAGTTACAGAAAATGTTCACCTACTGTTTCTACAAGGGCAACAACTATTCTGAAGAGATTATGTAAATAATTAACTTTTATATTAATTGTGATAACACAGCATTGTTTATTATATTAGGCTATAACTTGCATGAAAATCAAATATATAATCAGTCAATTAGTCAAAAACAGCAGAATAGTAAAAGCCTCAACTTTCTTCATCACTTTACAAGTGCTGTCTTATGCTAGAGTAAGAATTAGTAATTTCCCTCTGCATGGGCTCAACCCCATGCAGAGGCAGTAAGGTGTGTGAATCACGATTGTCAATTCAGTGGAATTTAGCTTCTCGCTTCATTAGCTAAATGTGTAATGGTTGCCTGACCTTAAATTGGGGAGTAGATGAAAGCACATAAAACAGACCAGCTAGATGGACTGAAACACTCTTGAATTCCTCAAAGCAAGGCTTCCAGATAGTCTACGACAACAAATTACATTTTTTTCTACAGCTGGGCCAAAAATTCGCTAAAGTAGTGAAGCTAGGATCTTTCAAGAGATACTGACTTAAGCCTTCACTTGCGCTATGTCCTCTTTGACATCCTATCTCTTTTAGCTGTGTCAGTGAGACCATATAGAGGCAAACAGGAAGAAAACCTCAGAGGGAGGATCTGAGAGTATTTGTAGATATACCTGAACATAGTGAGATAAAGAATATCAGAGCCGTAAACAAGGCTAGAGTCAAACACATTTTATTATTATTGTATAGTTCTTACAATTGAATTTGGCAGTGGTTCCCATTTACATTATACATTGACAAATGGGTTGGCAATCAACTGGAAATGAATTGGATGATAATACATATAGATAGTATATACATATTAAATTAATTCCAAATACTATATAGATACTTGACATTGTAGTTTGCAACAGGTAGCAAATTATATGAAATGTCTGACAAATGTAGGTCAGTAACAGGAATGATCAAAATGTAACAAAATAAGGCACAGGTTGCATGCAAAAAATGGCCAAAAGGGAGCTGAGAGCAACAAAGCTAATATGTGACAGTGAGAGGCAAGAGGATTATCTTCTGATTGAACTATGCAAAATCAAAAAGACTTGAATATGACTAGTTGACTCACAATGCTAGCTGTTCAAAGTATATACAGTATGCAATTTTTCAAGAGGAAAGGACATAAAAGAGAGTATCTGATGTTGTGATTGAATTGATTTGAAACTTTTTCTTGACCAGAAGAGATACACTGTAGTTACAGCTACACATACAGCTTTGATTTGGAATTCAACCACCGTCTAGTATCACCCTATCCCTGTTTTTCTGCCATGTCCCAATCCCAGAGTGCTCTGCTCAACTGCTCCTGCAGGGGAGTGTAGGAGTGATGGACAGTTAGTAGTGGCATCCTAAATCAGCCGTATAGACTGATCAAAGTACTGCATTGTGGGACTGAAATTGGACTCTGGCTGGCCACGGCCAGCTCAAAATGAGCTGAGCTTCTGTCCTGTCTGGTCTCATTTCGGGCTCCACATTTTGAATGATTCATCATACAGAGTGTGGAAATGATGGGGGAAAAGTTCAAATAGAGAGTGACAAATTCCTGGTGGAGATGTCTCTACCGGAGGGAGCAAATAGGTGTTGTTATTCAAATGGTGATCACAAGTCTTTGAACATTACATGCTAGTCCTTTCTGTTCTGAGCAGATTTCCCTATTTTTTCCTCTTCAGTTTTCTTTTCTCTGCCTTGTACAAATTGGAAAGAAGCAATTTCCTCTTTTCTTCCACAGTCTGTAGTTGCAGTGAATCTCATCCTTCAGAAATATAAAGCCTCACAGTCACTTGTATGAACTAGATACAAAGCATAGGAGACCACTGAAATTATGTACTGCAGCCGACTGCAGCTTGCAGTTGATGCAACAATACTCCATTACAATGTCCTGTGTTTCTAAGGACCAAAGATACAAGATACTGTCTGAATGGCATCCAAGGCTATCTTTATTCAAAGAGGCTGTTGCTATGTAGGACTGTTGCTATGGAAGAGTCTTTTGCCCTCTCATTGAGGAGATGGACAGCTGTAGCCTCACCACAGGGAGGAGCCCTTTCTCTCTGTTTCCTGTCTTGTTTGTGTCCTGAGGAATCCGACCTGAGGGGATCAGAGGGGGCGAAAAAACAGTGACTCACTGACACTGTTTTGATGTTGTACAAGTTCACAATATGCAATGTCCCAGATTTTACACATTGGTACTTAGCAGGTGAAGACTCTTTGATGAGTCATTTCCGGCTTTTTAGTTTTCACTTTCTCTCCTCCTCATTTCCTGTTTCTTAATTCTGAATGGCAGTCTTTGAGAATATTTGATCAAATCCTGTGGTTTACATTTTGAAGATCTCAAGGCATCCTGTTCATAAATTTTGAAAGATGCTCTAAAAGGTAAGAAGAGATAGAGTGTCACGTACTTTCTTTCTACTATTATATAAGCTGCAACAGTACGGGGGTGGACCTTCAGCCAGTTGCCATTGTAAAATGGCAAATGGCTGAATGGCAATAGAACAATTTATACTGTGACAAACTGTTTTGACACAGTTGACTTCAAGTTTCACTGCAGTGGAGAATGGTGAGAATGTAATGATCAACGAGACTGACTGAGTCATATATGTCTGATGGTCATAAGAGAGAGTCACTGTAATATTCTGTTCTACATTGACAACCAGCTTTTAAATTGCATTCTTACTTTAGCCTCACTTGATTATGAAAAAAGAGAAGGGACTTATCAGTGAGGGCTGGTGACTGTGTGTGTCTGTCTGAGGTGCTGTCACTGTCTGGAACATTTCTAACCTTGTTTCTTTAATATTTCCCTTTCTTACTCACTCTTCATTTCATACATTCTATCTACCGTTGTCTCTTAACATAGAGGAAATGGACATGGTTGTATCTCATACAAAGGATGTGATGTGGGCACAAGTTTTTGAACACATGAAAAACAAATATTTCTGCTATTTTTCCATTTTGCAACAACATATTTGACTTCTTGTACAGTCACCATTACCCTGGCATGTTAAAAGCAGGCCTTGACCCCCCCAACATCTGCACAAGTTGACACAAACATAAACAAGGATCAGGCTTCTATCCAGACCACAAGGAAATGCCTACACCACTCCCTCCACAGTTAGAAATAAATGAGCAGAATATCCCGAGCTCAGAAGAATCCAGAGGGACATGTGATCCCAACTAATGCAGGCCAACCACCGTGCTCACGCAGAAGGAGGTCTGAGGACATGCATGTGCAGGGAGATCCAGAATGGAGGCTATGAGAATGTACATGCTGTGATTCAGACACTTGGCCAGTGGCACTGAGGTTTGTGGATCAAAGGCTCATCAAGCTGTGGGACAAGATATCTGCCAATGTGATGGAATGCCATTGGAGACCGCTCTGCTGTGTCTAGTGTGTCGCTCACCTAGTTTTGGGGTGGCCCAGCTGCTCGACTATTATTGGCTCCCTACGCCAAATGGAGGGGTGTTTGTTATAGTCCTCAAGCGTCCAATCTGTCGGCCTCAACCTCTTTACACGTGCAAGAAGGAGAGGACTTCCTGGAGGAGGAGAACGCACGTCATATATGAGGAAGCAGGTGGTGCGAGCACTGGAGCACTGCCACCCCGGGGTGTCATCCACAGGGACCTGAAACCAGAGAACATCCTGGTTCATCAACTCACTGAGAACATCCTGCTGCTGGACTTTGGCTCTGTTGCTGCTGTGCTCAAAGATGAGGCCTACAGGGACAGATTCAGCACCTCAGAGTATTTACCTCCAGAAACCGTCCTGAGGAGAGAGGGTAATACGCTGTGCCAGCCGCTGTGTGGTCGCTGGGGAAACTGCTGTACCAGATGGTGTGGGGAGAGGTTCCCTTGTGGAGTGAAATGCAACACGCCACTTTCCACGTGGAATAACCAGAGAATGTTGACACCTGATTTGCTGTTGCCTTGCTGCCAACACAGATGAGCGGCCAACCCTAGAGGAGATTCAGGAACAAACAATTCCCTGTCAAGGATCACCTGCTTTTGAATTGTTTCGTTATCCATGACTCTTTAAATTTAAAATCCAAACTTCTCAAGCTTGTCTGTCATTTGTATGCGTGTGTGCATGTACATGAGTATGTGCATGTGTCTGTCTTTGCCTTCACACTGCAGGTCCTCCCATCATACCTTGTTTCCTACAGTAGAGTTTGCCATTAACCCCCTGTGTGTTTGAATTCTTGATCACTCACGGAGCAGCAGCTGTGGGCTGGCTCTCTTTGCATGAATACCACCTGCGTGTGCTTCATCGAAACAGGGCCGGAATACAGATGAGGCATGGATAAACCCACCAACACCTCCCCATTAGTTCCCTTGCGATAATGTGTGCCTCCCTGTTGTAAGAGCCTTGCTGAGAGGAGAGCGAGCCACACCTGCTATGGGTGTTTCGGTCCACGGCTCCATTTGTCTTTCAGAGTCAGACCTCCCGCTCTTCTTTTTTTCTCCCTTGTTCATTCCACAGTTCCCCCCTTTGCTCTTTACCCCCTCCCAGTCCAGCCCCTTCTCTCCATTGTTCCCCTTCTCGCTCTCTATCTCCCTCACCCTACTTTCTCCCTCCCCCTTACTCTCCCCCCTTCCCCATTCCAAAGACTTGACTAACCTTTGAGGAGCTTCCTCACTTTGGCCTGTAGCAGTGGTCATCTGCTCTCTCCCCGTGTTTCCTCTGGCAGGCTATCACTCAGCTCTACCGCAGGGAGAAAGAAACCCTCTAATGCTGCACACCAACACAATAGCCCCCACTGGACACACAAAAGGGCACTGGAAGTTCTACTAGAACAGTGAACCTTGTATAGAGCACACTTACTTGAGATGATTAGGACAGGGTTACGCCACCAAACAAAATCCCTTATTGTACTGCGAGAAAGGGACAATAAAAGTCCTGTATGACTGGTTCAGTTGTACCATACCTGAGTGTCAATTACCAGCTAGCTTATCACCCACAGTAAGCTGTTTCTTGTACATTACATCTGCTGGGATGAAAATTAGCAATGTTACTCCCTTTTTTTGTTCATTTCATTTTTAGTGTGCAGCTAATTAGAGATGGGGAATAATTCAATTTGATCATTTATCGTCTTTCAGTAGAATCATACTGTGAAGAAATGATGTTGTCGAGTTATCATGATACACAATTCTGTTGTCTGTCTGTAATGATAATAAGCAAATAATACTATAATAATAATACTAATTAAAGTCTCTCACAAAATGAGATCTGAAATAAAATAGCGAACATTACTTGAAAATTAGAGTTTCATCATGCTTTATATTACCATGCAGCTCGGTGCGATGAATATCAATTTGAATATTGATTTTGCTTTTGTCAGCAGATATTGTTATATGTCAATATCAAAATAATTTCTTAGGATTATCATGATATTCATTTTGTCCAGATCACCCAGCCCTACAGCTAATACTGTTACTCCATGTTCTTCTGTTAATTTTTAATGTGCAGCAAGTGATTTGTATCCTTAATTATTTAAAAAAAAAAAATCAAGCAGACAGCAAATCCGACAGACGGGAGCAACGGCCACCACCACCAACCACCGCCTCCCACTGGGCTGTGAAATCATACATTTGACTTGGCTGTCCCAAAGCATATGCCACAGAGTCTGGCACAACAGTCAGGTCTCTATGGCAAGGAAAGCCCAACCATCCCCATCTCCAATAAAACATGGCAGCTCATAGATTATGTATGGGTCATGCGGTACGGGGCCATGTCCTCCCACGCATATTGCAGGAGGAAACAGTTGTCCACACACTCAAACTGAGAACATGCGGTATACAAGGATTACAGTCATTATTAATGCCCCTGGATTTCTATAATAGGTACCTGTAGCACATGGCACCTCCTGCTGTGTAGAGTGGGACGGATTCCAGTGGAAAGAAGAGAGGGTGAGACTGACACACACTACTTTTGATATGATTACTAGCATGATGTATCATCATATGTTCATGGGAAATTCCATTAAGAATGCAAATTCATTAGTTCCTATGCATTAAAGGATTAAAAAAACAAATAAACAAACATGTAAATAAACAAGAGATTTATAGTATGTAAGACTGTGATAATACCGTAATTACCTTGTAAATTGGTACATTGCACAGCATGGTGTTTCTGTACAATATTATGCAAATTACTTTTTGGTCTAATGAGGAGGAGATGGAGTCCTATGAATCATAGTGTATTAAAACAAAAACATTTAAAATATGCCTCTGCACACTTGTCCTATTTTAAATGTGTTGTGAAAATGCTGTCCCTCTGCTTCCATTTCATGCTTGCTTTACATCACCACTTTCTCCGTATAATAGGAGATCAGAGACAATATTTGGAGCTTCAGGACTGTTTTTATTAATTCATTCATTTATTCATCCAGGACCCTCTGGCTCATTAGTGATTTCCTCTGTGAAAAAAGGATTTTGGATGAGTGAGATTCATATCGGCTATGTTTGGAACAAGAGCATTTCAGGCGATATTTCTCCAGTTTCAGTCTGTTTCTTCATTGTGCCTCCAAATTGCTCTCCAAGTCTTCATAATGAAACAGCAACAGTTGAAATCTGAAGTTTGGTGAAGCTATAAACAGTGATTTGTTTATACGGCCAATGGGTAACAGTGATGAATGAGAGACAGTTGTAACTCTGATTTCGCATAAAGGCATGCAGGCATGATTGCACACAAGCATGATCTCTCTCTCTCTCTCTCTCTCTCTCTAACCTTCCCACTCCCCCCCCCTCTCTCTCTCTTTCTCTCTCTCTAACCTTCCCACTCCCCCCCCCTCTCTCTCTCTTTCTCTCTCTCTAACCTTCCCATTGCCCCCCCCTCTCTCCTCTCTCTCTTTTTCTCTGTCACTCACACACATGCATAAAAAACAAATGTTACTTCCACCCTTTTGCCAATCCCTCTGAGTGGCAGGATCTATTGTCCGCTGATGGGTTCTGCCTAGATCCCGCCTCTCATCCTCCCTCCATCCGCCCTCTTCACTCCAATCAGGACTCCTTTGGGAGGGGGGCGGAATGTTGGCCAAACCGCAGGGCCCCACGTCTCTATAGGTGGGGATAAATCAGCCCTCATTAAGGACACAAATCACCATAGATAATAGACTTGGGCTGTGTCAGCCTGTTCTGAACCACCACAGCCAATAGCAGGCCTCCCAGCGGGAGAGGGAGAGAGGGGTCTGGGCCAGCCCTCCGGTCCAGCTCTGTGTGTCCAAGCCCAGCCTTCCACAATAGAGATCCCAGCCTCCAGGGCAGCCTCTCTGGAGAGCAGCTGAAGAGATGACTAATTATTACAGCAGGCTCCTACACATTGGGGCTCCCCTTGTCTTCTACCTCTTGTCCTGTCAAGTCCTATTCTATCGCTGTGCGTGAGGGAGAAAAAAGAAGATATTGAGGAGAGAAAATGTGGGAGAAGGAGGGAGAAGGGGTGAAATAAAGGTGAACGAAGAAAAATAGGCAGAGAAAGATGAAGGTAGGAATGGAAGGAGAGTGGGAAGTGTGTATGTGAGAGAATAAGATAACAAGATGAGAGAGAAGAGGAAAAAGAGATGGGCCAAAACTTGTTTGCGGGCAGGTCCACGTAGGGAGCGCCAAGGGGCAAAGGCCCCCTATTCAGGGCGTGCCACCAAGAGTCTGTTCCCACAGCTCCACACAGGCACAGCCAGGGGCACCACTGAGGCAGAAAAGAGGAGTCTTTTCTCTCGTTGAAAAGAAAATGTCCTCCAGAGCAGGAGTGCCACTTATTTTTTTTTTCATGTGCTTCTCCTCTCATTCCTCTCTGCCTCTTTTTATGTCTCTTACCAGCACTTGTTTGAATTTCCACTATGGCTGCTTGTCCAACACCTATGGAAACTGTTTTCAAGTAACCACTCCTACAAACCACAGCTCCTTTCATCTTGTGAAGAAGGCAAAACTATATGGCCAAGTGAATTACATGACACAAACATAAACAAGACACAGTTAGCTGATTTAAAGACTGCACAGTGTTGGCTGCCACAACGTAGTGTAATTCCTCATTTATTCTGATATTCTGTAAAATTGACGACTAGAATCTAGTCCAACTGGCCTATGAGCAATGAACGTGGCTTTGTGCAGCGACAGATGGTGGGGGCGTGGTTTTTGCTGTTAGCCCAGAACTCGGTTGGGAAATGAAATAACACGCCTGGGCACACTGTTGTCAACTTGACGACTTTGTTGCTAGATTTAGCAACTTTTCACACTCCTCTGGTGACCTTTTTTCCTCGCAAAAGTGTCTAGCAATAAATCTAGTTACTGTGTTTAATCCCAAAGCATTTGGCGATCAATCCGTATGGCTGATGCCAGTTCACATAAAATTGCGCTACTTGCTTGTCTAATCCAAAGAGGTTTGATGGTCACGGCGCCTCCCAGACACAGCGCAGCCCCTTCCCTCCGCTAAGAGCTACGGGCTGTAACAAATCTATTCATATATGCAAATGATGTCATCTGGCGACTTCTAGCGACTTTTTGAGCAACCAATAGCTACTTTCTTTGGAAGAGCATTAAACACTGCCTGGGCACCTTGATTGATCCTTGGTTCCTTGGTCCTCTTCTCGCTTTAATTTTCACAAAGACCTCTTTGTGTTCTTTTTCCTGTTCTGACCAATCGGTTCCCCCAAAAAACCACTGCAATGGCAAACACATTTTTTTTTAGCTATTTTACTACTGAGTGAAGACTTACGCCAGATTCAAGTTAGCAGTCAAAAAGCAACCAGAAGTGCCTGATGTGAAACTGCTTGAATATCACATATAATTGGAGCAGGACAGTCAGCAACAATGTTTGTTAAAGTCCAGAGCTACTACATGTCTTTCCCATATCTCTGTCTTTCCATTTCACTCAACTTAACTGTCCAATAAAGCAGAAACAAAAAAACAATCCCAAAACAAAACATGGAAATATAGTGGAGAATGTTGTTAGGAAAGCGATGGGTAAGGCAATATGGCATGACAGAGGGAAATAGAGAAGGGGATAAGCAGAGAAATGGTGTGAAGGAGAAACCCGGGGTGGAGAAAGTTGGTGTAAGGAGAGGGAGAAAGATGCTATAAGAAAAAGAGAGTGGGAAAGTGATGAAACATTCACACTCTTGTGGAGTTTATGTTGTCATCAAGTATCCTATATGTCAAGATAGTGGGCTGGAGCAGAGCTCAAATTTCACCAAAATCATTTTTGAACTCAGTGAGGCCAGCTATCCACTCTGAAACTGTATACTTGTTCAGAAAACTCCCCGGGACACCAGGCTGCTTTCTAAAAGCCCAACCCAGAAACCATTGAAATCCCTCAAACCTTTCTCTAGTTTCATAAAAGTTGTCTGTGCTGATGTAGCTACACTACAATATATATTGGAGTGGAGTACAAACAGCAGGCTACTGTTCCTCACTGGGACTCAATACATATTGTTGGGATAATGATAAAGTGAGGTCCTGCACAGTAGATTTAACTGAGGCTGTGCTTCTCTCTGAGGGGCTGAGTCGTATGTCAAAGATCAAAAGGGTCTTCCTCCCTCTTTGACTCTGACAGCGAGTTTCTGGTGTCAAAAGTTCTGTGGAGTACTGGTCTGTCCATGAACAGTTGGGGATTTGTTAGTGTCTTGTTAAGAAATTTTCACATTCAGCAGTGTGGATGGAATTGAATTGAAAGATGCAGGTGGTGCAGAAGTTAAGTTCTTCTTTTTAAATTGACTTGGGCAAAATGAAATAGAGGAAAACTCTCAGAAGTGTTTATTCTCACTGCGGTCTGTGGGCGACGATTAGCTTATTCTGTGTGTGTGTGTGTGTGTGTGTGTGTGTGTAAATGTGTGTATGTGTGTGGTGTGTGTGTGTGTGTGTGTGTGTGTGTGTGTGTGTGTGGGTGTATTATGTTTGCCAGTGTGGTGCGATGTGCCGCATTGTGTGTTCCCCAAAGAATGTGCATCGCTACACGTTAGGTATGTCATTTCCAAAGCATGTGTTGTCGAATTCTCCACTGTCTGCCTCTGAGAGACGATTAGCATTAGAGTTGCCATCCCTAACAAGGCCATGATGTTTCTCTTCAGGCAGAGATGGGAGGAGCTCGACCTTGGTATTTACAGTGTGGCACTCCCGAGTGGTTTCTGATGAGAAGCAGGCGATATTGTGCCCCGCAGGTCAATCACTCTGAGAGATTGGATTCATGTTCTGATACTGGCCGTCAGTGTTTGTTATGATGCCACGCCGGGCTTCGTGTTTCCCGAGCGGCTGACCGGTGGCCCAGTGGAATGGAAAAGAAATGATGGAAACAGCAGGGAGAGGTGAGGGATCTGAGTGGCCCACTGAGGGACCTACAGTATTTGTTACTGACCTGTTGGACCACTAGACTTCGGGGCCCACCCATGATGTGCTATGAAGGATTTCTCACAGAAACTCACAAGCACGTTAATACAAAGCAACACAGACACAATCCGACGGCAGCACCTTCAGCAGGACTGCCCGGTCCTTCTGTTTCTCATAATCCTTCATTCTTCCTTTCTGCTAATTATTTCTCGTCCTTAGAAGCTTTTTCTTTAGCTGACACATCTTTCTGTTTTTCTCTGTCTCTCTTTCTTCCTGCCTCTCTCTGTCTCAATCTCTCCCTCCCCTCTTGTTCCTCATGCTCCAAAATAGTAATTAGTACAGAATCACACTGGTGCCAGAACACAAAACCACAAAAACATGGAACTGAGGCTTTGGGGGCAGCTGCCTCTTCAACAGCAAGCATATGGCGGACCCTTTTGGAATGCACCACGCTGATTTGGGGATTGATCCTGCCTCCCTCTTTCCTCTCTCCCTCCCACTCTGCTCTTGATCAAATTGGCTCCTTTTTGTAATCTACACCATAACTATTGTCGTTTGTTGTGTATAGGTTCTCATTAGGACCAAAAAGATTGAAATCAGTGTGTGTGTGTGTGTGTGCGCATGCGTGTGTGTGTATTTTTGGCTGCGTGTTTGTGGAGAAGGGGTAGGTATCACTGGATTCAGTGACGTCTTCCATTGCCTATATGACCTGATCTTGGAAAAAATCAAGGCCATGACACACACACGCACACACACACACAGACACAGACACACACACACACAAATGCAGGCACACACACAAACATGCACGCTTTGGTTTGTGCATTCCCCTTGGCCTCTGAGATATGGGAGTGTTAATGAGTCGAGTCTGCCTTAGAGCTGAGCTGTGTGCCATATGGACCTGCCACAGGAGTGGCACTAATCCTCCTGACTGATTTGACTCAAAACAACACACACACACACACACACACACACACACACACACACACACACCTTACAAAAATGATAGGTTTTTGGCAAATAGTTTGTGATATATGTGCAGTAAACTAAATGATTTGTAATTTCATGTTGCCAAAAGTTTGCTAATATCTGCTGGTAGTGGAAAATGTACAACAAACTTTTGGCAAAAAAGAAAGTTCAACAGAAGTTGAAGAAGAAGCCACAAGCTTGACTTGCATAAATTTGCATGCAATTTTTTTTTGTGCCATAAACTTGAGGCAATATTGTGGAAAATTCCTGACAGCGTTTGGCAGGAAGCATTTTTTATTAGAAACACACACACACACACACACACACGCGCGGGCACACACATGTACACAGCTCCGAGGCTGGCTCCGCGGTAATAGTTAACAGTGTTCATTTTGCCCTTTTTGGTTTAGAAGAATTACAAATCAAAGCAAATTCCAGGATATCCCTGGAATGTAGAGGATATATACCGTGTATGAATAATAGAAATCCTTGCAGCACATCTAAGTTTTCATGTCTACAGCAGAGTTTTTAGTATTTTCCTCCTCCTCTTTCTTCCACTCTCCTGTTTCCCTGTCAAAAACACAGAGGCCTGGCGGGGGGGCAGGTTTCCCCCCTGGCGGAAGCCCAAGCCACACACCAAACACTTGTTCACACTGAGTCTTGGTGAGGCTCGCTCAGTGTGACGTCCTCAGAGCTCAGTGTGCTGGTACCACTGTGGGTTTGTTCAGGATAGAGATATGTGGTCAAAAAGTACTTGGCTACTTGGCTGATGTTTTCAAAGTGAATGTTGGCAGAAGAGGAATAATGTAGCAGTGTCATGAACTGGTGTAGCTGATGTGTGTTTTTAGTGTGTGTTGTTTCTTTGTGCTTGACTGCTTGACTTTTTGTTTGTTTGTGAGCATGTTTTCATTTTATAATTTGCACTGGCTTGAAAAGGTGTTATGCCAAACACAACCACTGTAGTTGTTGCACGTGTATCTCTCAGATTTCCTGAGAAAGCGCCTTCTTAACCTATCTTGAAGTGATACCTCCCCTCTTACACACCTCCCACTTGAAACCACTACAGAGCAATCGGTGAGGAGGATAATGTATTCAATTTCTGTTGAATATATTATCCTTACCGTTTCTGAGCCATGGTTTCAACTGATTGTCAACACAGACACAGCGTGTGCTGCAGAAAGCGTGTAGATTCTTACGGCTGCCGAATCCCATCTTCCTCATGGGTGCAGGTGCCCACATGGAAAATCCCAATTTTGTTGGAGGCATTGATTTGGGAATGTAAAGCATGTTTGGTTAGGCTTGCTTGTTGACATTAAATATAAAAAATGTGTTGAATAAACCCCCTCAACTGAGTGAATCTTCCAGAATCTCTATGTAGTCTTTACCCACTAGTTGCTGGCAAGAGTCAGCGGTGTGCAATTTCTACAGATCTACAGGGTAAAAGTTTCCCCTTTCACCCTGTTTCACCCTAACCCTAACCAAATGGTTTGTTACACAGAACCATCTGGGAAGTCGTCCTTGGAAACTGTTTGGAAAAGGGCAGGCACTTTCAAAAATTACTTGGCAGGTGATTGGATGAACCATCTGTCTATCACCGTCTATCACCAGCTAACTTCAACCAATCAGATCAGATTGCTGAAGCCAGTCGGAAGAAGAGCAAAAACATCTTTTCCATCCAGAAAAGCTTCAGTGCCGTTCTTTGCTCTTCTTTCAATGAAGAAATACTCTACGCTAGCCTCTTTAGGAGCCGCCATTGTTGTGAACGAACAGTCGCTTCTCGCTGTCGTCACACCTAAACCACGCCCCTAGCTGCCCTCATAGGATGCTGATTGGTCCGAACCACTGTGGTTCGGCCACAAGCGCATAACTTGAAGCCTGGCAAGATGGATTCTCGCGTGATCGTGATCTCCCGAATCCAGCTGCCTCGCAAGGTAAGTTTCACCCTTGGCCAACAGCAGATCAATGCTATTTTGCCATGAGTCACAATTCGTCTCTCTCCAGTCACTGTATTAACCACAAAATTATCACCGGCTGCCATAAAGTTAATGCTCACCT
The DNA here is from genome assembly GCF_046629955.1 of Centroberyx affinis. NCBI lineage: Eukaryota > Metazoa > Chordata > Actinopteri > Beryciformes > Berycidae > Centroberyx > Centroberyx affinis. The sequence continues at coordinate 457,186 of NW_027279340.1, forward strand.
GATGCCCTAATGCCTAGTTGTTAGACACTTCATCAGTTCATGACGTTCGCCTGGCAGGAGTGATGTTAGCTACCGGAGTAAAGTTAGCTTCATACTGGAAATTGGAGTTTGGTGGATATTGATTTTTCCATCCATCAATAACTTGTGAAAGAAACATGTAAAAGCACATTGATTATAATCAGATTTCAATAGCTCGTATCCCAGTGAACTCAAACTAAATTCTTTCTCATGTTTGATATCCTTCCCCTGTTTAATGGACAGCTGATGCTTACATTCTGAAATTATTTCAATATTTCAATTGTCTCAATTATTTTTTTTAAATAATATTATGCAATATATTATAACACATTCAAATTTCAATAGCACAACTTCCAAATGACCAAGAGGTCATAAATCAAATTCAGTCTCATCTTGACGTCTTTTGATTTACAGAAATCACAAAAATTTTACCTTCCATATTTAAAAAATATTTCTATTTTAATTATATTGTTTGGTGTATTATTACACCTAAAAAATGCAATACTACAATCTCATTGTTGCCATCTTCCCTCTAATCTGTAGACCTGAAACCCATGTAGACATTGAAAATACTTGGAGGACTGTTATAGCAGAAAAAACACCAAGCTGTCCTGTTTGAATGCAATCATGAGTTATTCCTCCGGAGCTTTTGGAGAAATATACTATATTCAGCGATTTATGCTGGGAAATATTGATGTCTGGAGAGCAGCCTGCTCCACACACCTTGAGTTTGTAGTTATGGTGTTGCTGAAAGCCAATACATTTTAGGTATTTGCAGAACATCACTGTAGAGCGTGTTCCTGCAAAACTCTCTAACTGATCGAACATGCGCGTTGTTCATTGAGCTCACAGTGGGAAAAACCGAGGACTCCATAATTTAGTCAAATAAAAACTGATTGAAATACATGCTAATGCTAATGTCTGCGCAATCGGCATGTGTGAAGTTTCAAACTGATCATTAGGGACTGCTGTTGCCATTTGAAAACTGCTATGCTGTAATCGCTCCTTCATCCTGATGTAACAGGTTACACTGAACTGGGGAATACACTGCAACATTTCTGCAAGTCAAATTTATGAAAACAGCAAAAATATGCAAAATTGGGAAAGAGGGTTTCCTCCTTTGAGATTCTGTAATTATATCTCATTTTCCCATTTCTGTTTCATATTGTCAAACTATTTTGTCACTTATTTGCATAATATGTTTGTGTTTAACCTACTCCCAAGCTTTCAGACTTATCAGGGTTCCTCTGTAGAGCGCAGCTTCTTAACTTCTTTTTGGCAGTTGACCCCATTTTCGAGGTCAGACGGTTCCTGGAACCCGAACATATAAATACTTGAAAAATACGTGCCTTTCAAATTGTGCTATTTATTGTATGAGAGAGTCCCAAAACCTTTTATTTTCCAGGCTGCTCTTGTGAACTTGACAGTGATGTGTGATCGCAAGGTCGCAAGGCTTTCACAGTGACAGATTGCCGGTGCTGTTTTCTTTTTGTAATTTCAAAGTAAGATCATGAGCTATCATATTGTGTGATTTCATGTGATCAAGAAGTTTTGTAGGGATCCCATTATTAGGAGGCTGATAGCACTTCTATGAGAGCTGGACTCTGTGTGTTTGTTGGTTCATTTGTGCATATCGCTTTTTGCAATGTGCAGGGGAATTAAGGTACGCAGAGCCCTAAGAGCGCTGCATAGGGGAAATACAGTGTGCGCTCTTACACCAGGCAGTACGGTAGCAGTCAAACAAGCATGAGCCAGCTCTATGTTGGTGTGTGGTACATCCACATACCAGGAACTAGAGTGGTGATTTTTTAACTGCAGTGGGTAAGTGAAGACATGAATTAAACACTTTGTTCGCCTATTTTCTCAGTTACAACACTGTGCTGCTACAGCACTTAGTTAACACTTAGTTTTACTCACTCCAGTCATGCATATCCCCGCCCCTCCAACTGAGCACCTAGAAAGCACTAGCGCACTTGTTATATCAAAGGACCACAATGTTCTGACCCCAAAGTCTGAACATTATAGGTTTCACAGGCGCCAAAACATCTAATATGATCTAAGCTACTCTAATACAAAGTGTGAAATGATATTCAGATTTAATTTGCATTGCAATCGCACAGAAAATACACTAGTGTCACTTAATAACTTCATTCACTTTTTGCTTGTTCTACTTCTGGCTTGTTCAGTTTCCATTTGAGTTTTGGGAGTTTCATGTGGTTTTCATGAAATTCAATTGCCTATGCATGGCTTGAGATTCCCCCCCAAACAGAACATTTCTACTGAAAGGTCTCAGCATCAGAAAAAAAAAAAACGGAACAAAGGTTTTTTGTTAAAATTCATCATACCCAACACCTGTGGCCAACACCTTGTGAAATATGAAGACAAAGAGAACGGAAACTCTGTCTAAGAATCTCGCTGCTCATGAATGCGATGCCTTCCCTTGATTTATGACTTTGAGCCGCACTTCTTAGACACTCGGGACGTGCCCTTTCAGACACAAGCACAGCGCTACCTGATAAGGATAAACACAGCGAATGTGAAAGACAGGGGAGACACAGTACATGGATGCAGTAATTTCAGTCAAAATTAGATAAGAAAAAATGAGCGGAGGGAGAAAAGTGGAAAATAGAAATTGGAGATAAAGAGAAACAAATGGGAGAGAGCAGAAAAGGGAGGTCAGATTTACTGGAAAGAAAACACTGACACACACAATGTGAGAAACAAGGAGGGAGGGAGGGAGAGAGAGAGAGAGAGAGAGAGAGGGAGAGAGAGAGAGAGAGGAAGGGGGAGAGAGAGAGAGAGGGATGAAGGGGGAGAGAGAGAGGGAGGGATGAAGGGGGAGAGAGAGAGAGAGAGGAAGGGGGAGAGAGAGAGAGAGAGGGATGAAGGGGGAGAGAGAGAGGGAGGGATGAAGGGGGAGAGAGAGAGAGAGAGCGAGAGAGAGAGATGAAGGGGGAGAGAGAGAGAGAGGAATGAAGGGAGAGAGAGAGAGACAGAGAGAGAGAGGGATGAAGGGAGAGAGAGAGAGAGACAGAGAGAGAGAGGGGGATGAAGGGAGAGAGAGATCTCCCTGGCTGTCACACAGCCTAGCAGTGCTGCTCCGTCACAGGCAGAGGCTGTGCACCCATAATTCAGTCTGATTTAGGGCTGCGATAGAGCGCTCAGGGATAATAAGCAGCATAATTTGCAGGAAGGTGTGACCAGACTGGATAAGTAGGACGCCGATGTTTGCATCACGTCTCGTCCTCTCCTCTTTCTCTTTTTCTTTCTCTTTCTCTTTCTCTTGCTCTTGCTCTTTCTCTTCCTCAACTCAGTTCAATTCAGTTCTGTTGCGTTCACTTCTGTCCAGTTCATTTCACTTCATTTCAGTTCACATCATTTCAGTTCAGTTCAGTTCAGTTCACTACAGTTTAGATTTAGTTTAATTTAATTCAGTTCAATTCTATTCAATTCAATTGAAATGTATTTCACACATTATTTCACATACAGGAGTCACAATACACTATAATGTATGATGATAAAGTGAAACAGCTCACACAAAAATAGACTGGACAAGACTGGACAATAAGGAGAAGATTAATCAATAGATCTCTCTCACTTTCTCTCTCAATTTCAATGTGTGTGTGTGTGTGTGTGTGTGTGTGTGTGTGTGTATGATTTGGTCACTCACTGTTCTTCAGGTTGTGGCAGGTTAATACACATTGCGCAGCCAGATCTGCTGTGCTTCTTTCTCCTGGTGCAATTCTTACCTTTGAATGATCATCAAGCTCTTTGAAGTGAGAGACTTGGTAGCTGAACTTGTTCAAGTAGCCTATATATCTCTGGCTGAGTTGAATTTTTCCCATTTTAGGAGAAAGTGCATCTCTCTCTCTCAGCCTCACCTGTTGAACATTTTCTCTTTTTGCTGCCAAGATTTCTTTTGTCTTGCTGTTTCGATCGCCAGTTCACTTGGTGAGGATCTGTCTCTGCTTTCTCTGACACTAAGAGAAATATTCTGACAATTTCCAATTTGAAGGGCTACAAAGTGGAGGCTCTCTTTGGAGCTAGATCTTAGGTGGCTCCAATAATGTAGTGCCTGTTTATGGATGTTAATTATTAATGGACATCTACCTAATTCTGCCCTATACAAGCATTTGTAGGTGTTTTCCTTTGGATGTGGAGGATATTCTGCATGTAAGACATCTGCTGGGTGTTTGTCCCATCGAGTGTAGCTATGATGACTGAGTGCATCCCATACGTCACCACCATAAAGCACATTAAATTTGGGCTTGATCACGCTGTCAAATATTTTAAACCAGATTTTAAATTGAAATGTGGATATTATAAAGTTTTGTTTTTATTGCATAGAGGGCTCTTGGAAGTTTTTCTTTCAGTGCAGTCTCTGCCAGGCTGAAACTCCCTGAGGCTGAAACTGTAAGACAAAGGCAGCTATAGCTCATAGTGTGGTCTATGGTGGTGCCTCCTATGGTAAACTGGTGTCTTGTTTTCCTGACATCTGTGCTTCTTTCTTTTTTTTGGAAGATCATGTTGTTTTTCTTCTTAGGTATACTGGCAGGGCCCAGTTCTGGCAGTATTCTCCTAGCAGGTGTGTTTGCTGCTGTAGTCCTTGTTTTGTGGAAGACAGCAGAACTAAATCATCTGCATAAAACAGGGATTTAACTTCTCTGTCTAGTAGAAAAAGGCCTGGGGCTTCACTTTGGTCCAACTGCACCACTAGTTCATTTATATAGACATTAAATGGACGTGTCGGACTCAAATTGCATCCTTGGCAGACGCCTCTCCTCTGGGTGAGGAATTTACTCTGTGTCCAATTTTGATGCTACACTTATTTTCCTTATACATTGATTTAATAATATCATAAACTTTCCTCCCTATACCACACTGTAGAAGTCTGTAATAGAGTCCATCATGCCAAAGTTGAATGCTTTTTAAAATCAACAAAGCAAGGAAATATTTGTCCATTTTTTGTTTGATGTACATGGTTTTGGAGGGTATAGATATGATCTGTGGTCCGATATTTGGGGATAAAGACACTGAACCCTAACCCTAAAGACAATTATTAGATTAGATTAGATTTTTTACTGATTACATTATGTTTGTCAAGGTATTTAAGGTATTTATTTTGTTAAGGTAAAATTCTTTCATTTAGAATACTACTGACACAGATCCCACGGCAGTTATTGGGGTCCATTTTGTCCCCAGAGTTATAGATGGTGGAAATAAGGAAAACAGCCTGAACACAGAATGATGTTGAATAGCTTGAGTACCTCATAATGCATTTCAGGAGTGCTATTTATGAGCATTTCATTTCTATAATGATGTCTGGTCCACAAGCTTCTATTCCTTTGTAATTGGGACGTCCAGTGGGTTTTGTTGATTGTAAGGCTTGGAGTGTTTTCTTGATGAGATGTCTTTATAGACGATTTTCAAAATAATTTCTCCTGATGTCAGCATCTTGAATAAGTGATGCTTGTGATTTTGTGGTGCTCAAGCTATTCCACATTTTCCCAAAAAGTATTTTCAATTTCCTCTAATCTTTTGTTGTTGTAATTACATTTTTGTTACTGATTGTGAATTTATCTTTTCAGGTTGCAATAGTATATGTAATTCGAAGGTCAGGACTGTTTGGTTTGGTGATGTTTTAAGTTTGATAAGTCTCTCAGACCTTTTCTGATTCTCTGGCACTCATTGTCACACCATTTTTCCTTTTTAAAAAAAAATCTTTTCTTAGGCAGCTTTTTCTTTCATCTTTAATAGCTGTCTCATGAAAGAGCGTATTGATGTCAGTACTGGCTATTTTAATTCCATCTCTTGTGGCATCATATTGGTTTTCCATAAATTATAAAATTTGAGATTTGGATTGTTAAATGTGGAGAATATTGGGCCATGAAGAAATTTTCTGCAGTTTCTTGAGCCCATGTGCCTCTCTCTCTCTCTCTCTCTCTCTCTCTCTCTCAGATTGTGTTTATCCCTACCAATCACTGGCATGTCATTTTTTAAAGGCTTTCACTAAAACACTATAACAATATTGTCTTTATTAATAGCTTTGCATTATTATTTAGCATTATGTAAAGATGTCTAGGATAATGATGGCTCAAGTCTCTCAAGGTCTGTATTGGTAATAATTACTTTACTTTACTTTACTTTACTACTGGACAACCCAAACATTTTCACGTCCTACTAGGTGAAATAGTGGTTTAGTGTGGATCACACTGCAAGATTTCTTGAAGTAAATAAAATATTCTCCACAGTATTCCAGACTTATATGGGATGTCCTATTTGGGGGCTAAATCTGGTGTAAATCCTCAGAAAATCCACAATTACATAACCTATTTAGATACTGATAGGATGAATGCTGTTCACTATGCACTTATTCGGTCATTCTGGTCTTTGATCAAAAGAAGAATGGCCTCTCCAATAGTGCTTTGCTCTCTGAGACAGACGTATGAAGTTCAACCATTACAGTAGATTGACTCTACATACACCTCCATATCACCTTTTTTCTCCCTGTGAATCATTCACACATCCTCAAATGATTCTTTGACTCACTCTTACAGTCTCTCTTCTCATGTGATAAACTCCCGTCGGCATGGCCTGACTCTGAGCACCAACACTTGCCACAGTAAGTACAGCTCATTCAAGGATGGGACACAGCAATAAACTTGTCAGCACATATTACAATGTCGGACAGATGAGCAGGAAAGAACATTTTACCTTTCTTCTCCATTTTGCCCTCTCATCTTAATGGCAGCCATCTCCCGTGTGGCATTTCCCCAGGCAGAGAAGTAATTTCATCTCACCATTACACCGAACAGAAAGGGTGACATTGTGTCCAACGTGGCAACTTTTGTGCTAAACAGAAATCTTTGTGGCATGCCTCATACTACAGACATCTATTAAAGATTTCCAGCTTGTTCCTGTTAGTGAAATCAGTTGGTTCTGCAGTCTGGTTTAAGGTGATGCTAGGGTACAGAATATTTGTTTGGTCATTTATTTAAAATCTACAATGATAAACACCAGTGAGAGCTGTGACAGTGCAACACAAGAGAGCCAGACTCTAATACCTGCCTCCACAACAAAACAGCATTGGTGGATGTCATATTTACATCTGTATTTCATCTAACCCAGTCTCCGCTTAACTGTCCACAGAGGCTGATGCCCTCCTGTTACGGATGGTTTTCTCTGCCGTCATTTAGGACAGTATCAGCACCTGGCCACTGAAAACTCATTAAGGAACACCTCAATCATACAGCCCAAGCCATTCCAAAGGGACAGAAAGAGAGGGACGAATCAATTTGGAGGCACGCAGGTGCAGGTGGAATTATCTGCCTGTGGGTGAACGGGAGGCTACCTGGCTATCAGTGTGTGCTGTCAGGGCCTGAATAAGGCGGTGGGTGGTGATTGGACTTTTTGAGGCTGGCAGATTGGAAGGCAAGCAGATCGTGTCCATTGTGGAGGCGGGGAACAACTGCACATCAGCATAGGGTAATGCAGTCACCCATCACTCTTCCTGCAATAAAAGGTTGAAGTCGAGCTTGGTGTATAGGTGATGTATGGTGAAGGTGCACAACACACACGCACACACACACACACACACACACACACACACACATACACACCCCATCACCATACATACACCTATACACCATGCTCAGTGTCAACCTTTTATTGCAGGATGAGCATACATAAAGCCATAAAGAGATTCTAGAAAAGCAGAAAGAAAATGGAAATATTTTACATTATAAAACATTTAATAAATATCAGAAGGTGGTTAAAGATGCAAGAGCAGCATTTTTCTCTGGTCTCATATCTAATAATTGTCACAACTCAAGAATACTGTTCAATGTAATTGACTCTGCTATCAGCCCTCCCCTCAGCTACTGTGGTGAAGCCTCCCCAGAGAAATGTGAGGAGTTTCTTTCATTTTTTGCCAAAATGGTTGAGAGCATTAGACTCTAAAATCTCCTCTCCTGCCTGGGACTTATCTGTCTCTTATCTACCTCGAAAGTATTGCTGTTCTAAACTGTTTGAAAACTATTTCCCTAACATTTTTAAAGGAGACTGTTAGTTAAATGAATCTGTCCCCACCAAGTCCCTCAAAGAGGATTCTGACACAATTGGACTCAGCATTTTATCAATCATAAATAGTTTTCTGGCCACTGGAACTTTCCTCTCCCTCAACCCCTCCTTAAGAAACGCTGAGCTGTCAACCCTCAATAACTATAGGCCTATCTCTAACCTGACATTTTTATCAAAAGTTCTTGAAAGTGGAAAGTAGTTGTTTGATAACTGATATTGCTTTTAAACATTTTTGACTTTCAATCTTTTTCTAGAGCTCAACATTGCACAGACAGTCCTTTTTAAGTAACTAATGACCTTCTTTTAACAGCGGATGCAGCAGACTGTTCAGTTTGAATCCCTTTAGACCTCAGTGTGGCCTTCCATACTGCTGATCACCCAATTTGAATTGAACGCCTTTAACACTGGGTGGGTATCACTGGCTCTTCTCTAGACTGGTTCATTTCTTACCTTTCCAATAGAACCTTCACCATCACCACTGGCATCTCATCCTCCTCTTCAGCAAACATCACATGTGGGGCGCCACAGGGCTCAATTCTTGGTCCAGTCCTTTTCTCGGCCATATAATACATAAGAATAATCTGGAGATACTTATGTATCTCCAGATTATGCTTATGTATTATATCATGTGTAATCATGTGACATGACATCAGTGAACTGCACATGGTATGCTCATGTTTACCATGTTTGACTGGTCTGTGATACTTTATACCAAAGGATACCAAAGGGCATAGAGAGGAAAAAGATCCAGGCAAAAAGTCCCCCAAAAGTCAGATCACTGTCAAAAACCACCCCCAAATTTCTGGCCACTGATTTGTCTTTCATCCTTTTCATCTTTCTATTTCTTTTGGTCCATTGTTTTATTTCTTTTTATTCAATATGTTGTTCTCTTTCTTCTGTTTTTAATTGATGCACTGTGTGAACTCTGCTTTTAGATAAGCACTATATGAATAAAGTTTTTTGTTATTATTATAATTTTTTATAATAATAATGTTATTAATATAATATTGTCTGCTAACATAAAGGTACTGTATGTGTGTAATATATTCCATAGCCTTTGCACATACACACGTGTGCACATGCATGTGTGCAAGCAAATACAGGCAAGATTTTCATTTCATGATGTTGCTAAATCTTAATTATAGAGACATATGGGATTGATAATTACATGCATGGGACTGATAATTACATACGTAAGTATGATCTGATGATCCAGACAGCCTTGATATTCTTAACAACTTCCTTCGTGATATCAAGTGCTGGATGTCTCAGAACTTAATGATAGCAAATCTGAAATAATTGTATTCATCCTCCCAGCTTCAGAAGTATGATTCAGAACAAACAAGGTAGTCTGTCTGCCAACATTAAATCAGTGGCCAGAAATTTGGGGGTGGTTTTTGACAGTGATCTGAGTTCTGGGGGACTTTTTGTTTAGATCTTTTTACTCTCTCTGCCCTTTGGTATCCTTTGGTATAAAGTATCACAGACCAGCCAAGTTAGTAAACATGAGCATACCATGTGCAGTTTACTGACGTCATGTCATATGATTTCTGGGCATTGAGGTTAAAACTGTTCAAAAAGTTACCACTCACTGGCATTTTGAGCCACCAATGTGCGAAGTTGCCTAGTTCAACTTTAATTTGTCTTTCATCCTTTTCATCTTTTTATTTGTTTTGGTCCATTGTTTTATTTCTTTTTATTCAATATGTTGTTCTCTTTCTTCTGTTTTTATTTGATGCACTGTGAAAACTGCTTTTAGATAAGCGCTATACGAATAGTTTTTTATTATTATTATAACTATTGTCCGCTAACATAAAAGTATGTGTGCAATATAGTCCATAGCCTTTGCACAGCCTTTGCACATGCATGTGTGCAAGCAAATACACACATGCACAGAAACACTAAATCTTAATTATAGAGACACATTATCAGTCCCAACCCTGTTTTCTAATCTCGTCTCGGAAATCAGCAATGTATAACTCTACCGAGTATGTATATGTGTTAATGCAGATGCAGTGGCTGCACAAAGACCTTGATTCTCTCTGTGTCATCTCTCATTACCGTCAGCCTCCCAACCGAGGTGAGGCGGCGGTGTTGACTTCCCCATCCTGCCGGCCCATCAAGAGAGCACGCATGAAAATGTCACTCTCAACGAGGTCTTAATTAACACACTCAATCATAATGTGGCTGCAGCAAATACTGTGGCTGTGGAGCACATACTAAGGCATTTAAAATGTATCTCTTCACTCCATTGATATGTCAGGTCTTCCTATACAAATGTGTCCAGAGCCATCAGCCGACAGCTAGAATGTGCACACTTGATGTGCCAGGCTGCCAAGAGAAGTTTCCTTTCCAGCCCTCTTCCTCTCTTTCTCTCTCTCTCTCTCTCTCTCTCTCTCTCCCTCTAACTTTGGCCAACCCCTTGAGGATGAAGGCAGGAGAGATGTATCATTTGAAGCCATTGGGTCTCAGTCACTTCCCTCTTCCCACTTAGCAGAAGTCACAGGGTGGGGTTGCTGGGGGTTGGGGTATAGATGCCATTTATATCTACATTATAAAAAATGTTCCCCCACTCAACCATCTCCGCTGCCTCTTTTTTTTTCATCTCCTCTCTTAGGAATTCAACAAGGCAGGAAAGATGGATGTAGTAGAGGGCTGCAGGAGTGATTCGTTTCCTCTTACAGAGCTAAAGGGTGGATGCACTGTCGGCCAAAGTCATTTAGCACCGGGCAGACTATTGTGGTGTTTATCCTATAATCAATCACGTACAGTATGGGTTCTGAATAATAAAATAAAGCAATACTCATTTACCATTGACCATTAGTTATAGAAGCAAATCCAACCAGTTTATTCCCTTCCATGGTAATCACACTGTAGGAGTGATTGTGCAAGAGTGAATCGCATAAACACCACCAACAGTACTTGCAAACAAGACCGCTGACAGTCTATAAATGTATTATTTGTCACTTCTGTTCTGCGGGGCACTCTCATTAAATGTTTTATTCAGCCACACCAATTATGGCAGACAACTCAGTATTGGGACCTACCGCTAATGATGCTGAGCATAAATCTACAGTGTCTGCATCAGACATCAGAAAAGTTTTCATTTTTCCCTGCTTGTTTCCCTTCAGACTTCCTGGGTCAGCTTAATGATTTGGAGAGAGTTTAACGAAAAGTCTGTATTTTTAATTTTTGAAAACAAGGGAATTGTTCTTGTGGTTTGTTTTGGGATGTATTAAGGCATGGACAAGATGACAAAATGGCTCCTGCAGTCTAATTTATGACAAGAGAGAGAGGAAGCGTAGCCGCTGTTTATGATTTGATTTTCAGTAATTCCAAAGTATATTCTATGGCCTATGGCTTTGGACCATGCTTCACAGTCAGAGAGAAAACTAATAAAGGCTAGCTTTATGTCCTGTGAAATTAAATTCAACTTATAGCCATATATTTTTTTTTTGGCCATTTGTTTCGCTGCCTTCCTCTCTATCCGGCACCCTGCCTCTTGAAATACATATATATCAAGATGCACCTTTGGATTTCTTCATTTGGTGTGCATATTTCCTTTTATGATATATTCACTGGCCTGAGAGAAACCGAGAGCAGTTAATGTTATGGTCTGGAAGTAGTTTGTTGATTTATATGTGCACAGTAGGGCCATGTAGGAAGGCGCGGGCTATGAGATGTTTGTTGTACCCCTGCTGTTGTGAGAGTCGTCGTTAGCTTTGGAAGAAAATAATCAGATGGCTGTCTCTGCGGGCTAACAAACTGCTTCCACCAGCTCCCTCCATCCCTTTCACTCTCTGCCTCTCAACCAGCCTGCTGCCTGTGGCTGTAGGATGAGCTGCTGCGAGTCTGGAAGCTCTCTGTCCCTGTCTTTTCTCTCCCATTGCTTTACATCGCTTTCTTTACAAAGCCGTGACTGGCAAACCGCTGTGCTAGTACATTAATAGTCCCCAATAACACCCTGACATCTTGATAGTGTGCAATTCAAAACCCGACAGGAATCTATGTCCTCTGTCTTGTCCTTGCTATGGGGCCAAATATTCACCGCTCACATCTTCGCTCCCAAATCAGCAGAGTGGCTATGAAGATAATTAAAGTTATACATTTATTGCCCAACAAAGAGACCTGTTAGTGTTTGGTAATGGCACAGGTTTTTAAAGATGAAAACATCACATAGCCGCACCATTACTGTTTCGGACATCGTTGGTTTGTTGGTAAATAGAAGCACAGATGTTTCTGTTCTTTTGCTTCCAAATCCTCCATGATTTGGAGAGATGATTTGACAGTACAGATTGAATTCTGGTATTAGGGAAAGCTGAGGCGAAGGTAACTTTTGCCTCTAAGTGTTATGACTAAATCCTCCAGCACATCACACTGCAGCAACTGCAGGCAGTATGACGAGTGCAAGTTTGCAAGTTTGTAAGAGTGATTATTTGCTGTCAAACATCAAAATGGAAAACAGATATAAATCATTGGGGAAGCTCTCTCTCCAGCTCTCTCTCTCTCTCTCCCTCTCTCTCTCTCAGCTCTGAGCTCTGATCTAACGTGTAATTCCTAAGACAACATCTTGTTAAGCTGTTCCCGGAGAACAAAAACCTATGGAGGGTCTCGGTGGTGATAACACTCTAGCGGTGATACCTCATTGTTGCTCTCGACAAGCCTTTGAAGTTGACCAGATGTGATGAATAATGCATAGTCTTCACTACCTCTTCCAAAAGACAATATTATCTTTGGCAAACTTTGCCTCTGACTTCCTCCCAGAGGACAGGTGGGAGAAGTTTTACTCTTTCTTTCGTAAGTGAAGCAATGTTAGGCAAACACAATTATTCTTAGAAACTCTTTCGTCTAACCTTCCTTACTGAAGATCAAAGTTTTTCTTTTTTTATTTGAACAATTTTAACCCCCGCTTTCTGAGCCTGAACTAATCCTCAGATGCAACTGTTGAAACTCCTCTGATTACTGCGCTCGCACAAAATACTTGACAAAAACAATCTTGGGAGCAAAAAGAATAAATGTTTGTTAAAAAGGACTTAGTGATCAAACAGATCATCATACTCTAGAGTTTTAACTGAACTGGGTCTACGAGTGCTGAAAGTTGAGTGTTTAACATTATGCCCTTTTGTTGTATTTTAGTGCAAACTTGAACTTTACTGTGCTGGTCTGAATTCTTATCGTCATTTTTCTCCAGATCCAGAAATAAAACCTGGATGAACATGGCTCCAGAAAAAAAAAAACATGATTCATTCTACCGCTACAGCACAACCAATTACGTCTTTGCTTGGCATGGTTATATGGAAATGGCATGCCATCCATCAGTATTAAAGACACAAACATAATTGAAAGTCTGTTCATTTCTCAGCCTATTCCTGTTGTTTAGCATGAAAATTGGACAGCTACTCTGTATCATTGCCATTGCATCATTGGTGCAATCCCCTTTATGACTCTCTGACATTATTAATAGCCGTGAGTTTGTTTACTCAGCTCATCTAAACATCCCAATTAACAAGTCTCTGCTTGTGCCTGTGATGTTGAAATTTGTTGTCCTTCATGGCTAATTCTCCTCCCTTTGATAGCAGATACCATTAGCACTGTCATTATGGCCCCTCTCAGTGTGAAGTGTGCAAGCATGTGTGTGTGTGCGTGCATGTGTGCGTGCATGCGTGTGTTTGTGTGTGTGGTGCGGTGCGTACTCCCTTCACTGCTGCCAGTCTGGCCGTGCCTGTCTGCAATTACTCCCCTCAGTGGAAACATTAAATTCCACTGCCATGGAAAGCTGCCATAGCTGAGACATTCATGCCCGTACCCACGTGCTACAAAGACCCTGGAGTGGGCTGGATTCAACACATATGCACGTTCCATCCATCGATTGAGAGGGATAACAGATGCCAAAACGGGAATTACTATTTCAATCTGAACAAGTGGCGCAAGAATTCTGGGTGCAGCAATGCCGTAACTGCAGCTTTGGCTTATTGTAGCCTTGTGGGTTTGTGTATTCAGGGATGTGCCAGTTTAAAAGCCCTCTAGATAAGAAGCACATGGGAAGCACACTGAGATTAGCTTTGAGATGAATAGGGCTGTACACATTCATATTTTGTCATCTCCGTGCTATACAGGGAGCGTTTAAGAGACACTTGTCTGCCACACTCTTTAGTGCCTCACAAAGGGCACATAACGCAGATGCTGCTGCTCAGAAAAGAAAACACGGATGCTGTGTCAACAAATTTGCGTTAAACTTGCCGTCTGACAGATGTGGCCAGGCAGCCTCATTTGTATGCTTATCTGCACATATCTGATCTGTTTGTTTTGCCATGCCTCGGATTTGATGCTGATTCACAGGAATTACACATTGAGAGTGTGAAAATTAATTTGAGAGTGGATACAAACCAGTCAGCGTATCTGTTTTGCCTTCTGCCAGATTGCCATTCAAGCAGGGAATACTTTCAGTTGCATGTCTTCTGATGGGTCAAAGGCGCTTTCTGGGATTTGAAGTCATGAGATTGTTTGTTTTGGTCCATTATTGCATTCACTTGAGACAGGTATTCACCATTACTCTGCTATAATTTTTTAAATTTATTGGATTAAACTGCTCCATAACATTAAGGCTTATTTTCAGTTCAGAGTAGCAGATACCATATTGAATTAAAAATCGTATTGCTTTCTATTGCTCGAGGCAACAACTACATGAAACATATACCTGAGTGATACATGGAATTTGTAAAAGGTTGTTGCAGGTCTGTTGATTTAGAAATCATACTTTAAACATAATGGATGATGGTCATTCATTTGGTGTGTGACAAATGTCCGGCATTGCTCTGAAACTATCCTGTCTTCCCTGATCATTCTTTAAAGCTGCTCATGTCATTCTGCACGCCTGTGCTAGTTTTCTGTCAACTTTTCTTTACCGTTTCTCCAGAAATCAATAATGGCTGGAAACTAATGAATTCCAAAGTAGATATAGACTTTTTGATTAAATTCAGAGTCAAATCTCAGGACTGCTTCTCCACCCAACATTATTTTTTGAGTCTGCTTAGGGCCTCTCTCCGAGTCTCTCCTGCATTATCCAGTGGAGCAGTGCTTAATTTGTAAATGATGAGGTCCCGGAACACCCAGTGGTCGGTGTTCCCATGAGTCGGTCTGGAGGGAAAAGGTTCCGGAACATATCAAGACAACAAGTGGTGCTCAGTGCAGCCATATAGCTTACTGTAGACCTAACAGCCTAAACATTACTAAATGACAGACTATATGACCTTAGAGCTCCGACTACTGGGGACCTATAACAATATTTGATTATTGCATAGGCTACATAATGCTCATTTTTACAAACCTGCCCTTCAAGTAGTAAACTAAAGATATAACTGCACTGTGCACAACATAAAAATGACCACATAGGCTACTATGAGACATCCTAATCATACATAAAGGAAACTGCAATGGCTTCTCATTTACCAGAGAAATTATGGTTCGAGTAGTTACGCATCAATATTCAATACAAATACTTTCATAGGCTATTGATTTTGAATGTAGGAAACAATGTCAGCAAATAATGCAATAAAACGTGTCGTGGTGCAGCTAGAAGTAGACCTAAATGCGACACTCAGCTGGACCGCACTGGTTTTGAAATGCCCACAGTGATGTGGCTTACAGCCCTTCACGTCAACCAATTCTCATGTTATTACCAATTATTTCTGGACACTCAACATAACATGCGCAATTGCCCGCATATTTAACTGTGGGACTTACAGGTCTGCACTCCAAAAAATTTCTGTTTCGCAGTCATCTATGCAAATATGAATTTTGATTGTCCCAGCAGAGACCTAATAGATTACAGAATATGCTAACACGTTTACAAACAAAAGAAAATCATGCTTACCTTGTCTAATTTTCCAAAATAGTCCACACAGCGGACATATGGACAGCAAATTCAACTTTTAGCCATGACGCTGTCTGAAGTTTACCATAACACACTCTGCAGAGCAGCTCACTCATGTGTGAAGTGATTACTATGTGCTTGTTGTTACTTTCTAATAGGGTAATCACCTGTCTTCATATGGAAATGATACAATTAAGTTTTTGGATGGGAGGGGAAAGGAAAGAAGAGTCAACTTTTGGGAGTATTACATGGCAGACAAAAAAAAAAAAAAAAAAGGTGCCGGGTCCACGCAAATAGGTACTGGAATGCAGGTAGTCCAAATCCAGCAGGATCCTGCACAAATTAAGCACTGCAGTGGAGTCATCGTCTTAACAGCTCTCCAGCATCTTTGTCAGAGAACACAGCCCAGTAATTCACCGCCTCACACTAACAATTTCCTCTCTTACAGTGTATTAAAGTCAGTATACCTGTAGTGGTTTCTTGGCAGTAGTCATTGCAGAACTGAGCCCTGCCTATTACACCCATTAGAAAAAGATGTTGCCTACACAGAGACAAGGGACAGATTTACAACAGTTTATATGAACCGATGGTTTACCTTCAATCTAAAAGCTAAAGCAAAGGCTTCTTGCTGTTTCGTTTATGGCTTAACAATATAATACAGGCCTTTAAGTGCAGAGGGAGCATTTAGGACCACACACACACACACACACACACACACACTTTTTCCATGGTGACAGGGGCTACCTGTGCTCTCAAACTCTCATACAAGCCATTATCAGTAAAGTCCACCTGATTTGATGAAGGAGTCTTGGTTTCAATTCATCTTTTTCCTATAAACCTACATTTCTCTCTCACGGATAAGGATGTATTCAACATAGACACTATTTATCTACCTCAAGGTGTAATTTCCATTGAGTTGAGATGAGTCACAAGTCAGGCCTCCCATATTACTTTCATTTAAAGTAAAGATGACACTGCGCGTCTGATATATTCCGAGAACGGTGCGTTTTCATAGAAGGGAAATTACTTACTGTTTCACAGTCTTTGTTCACCCAAATAAGATATCATTGGAGGTGGCAGCTGTGGAGATAGACAGGAGGTTTGCAGACCTGTTTCACTTTTACGTTTTATCTCCAAACATGGATAATGAAAACAAAATGCACACATATGCTAACATAAAAGTGCATGTACAGACACATAGCGACACACACACACACACACACACACAATCTGTCTTCCACAATCTACTGCTCTATTAGCTTCTCTTATCACTACAACAAGAGATGTACTGTACACTTAAAGTCATTACAATGAATTATTTGGCATGTTAGTGTTGAGCTTGATGGGACAAAGCAACCACAAATGACTTCCACAGAGGGAATAAATGTGTGACTCCTCTCTTAGGTCCTTAAAAGTGATGCTCAGCGTGTCAAAACTGCTAATGGAGTCATACATAATTTCTGACACTCAGGCAATAAACCAAGTCTGTGATATGTTAAGGGGTTTGTGCTGGCAGCATTACATGATTTAGGCAAACATTAATTATGTGATGTATATACACCTCAGACGTTCACTTTGTTTTCACTGACCTCTTTCAATATGAAGCCACATTATGGAGTATTTTATGAAATAATTACCATATACAGTATATGCTATTACAAATCCAAGTTTGTTTCAGTGAAGTTATTCCACACCTGGAAGTCATGGATAATCACCAGAAATGTTCTGAAAGAAAGAAGATCTTAAACGGTCGATCATATTTTTAGCGATGGCACACATGCACCAGTGCTGAAGAAATGCCAGATCAGATGTGATATCGGCTCATTGAGTTTTTCAGCAATGCACAAGAATCATAGCCGTTGTCTAAGTATTAATCACAGTAAATGCACACCTGCAGATGTGAGCATGATAATCTAGTTGTCAATGTTCTCACTGTCATGTGTGGACATATCAGACATGATCGCATGAAAGACTTCTATCGACATGTTTCTCAGGGATAATCTTTGTAAGCTTTCACTTGACACCACTAATCCTCCAATTATCACCTCAGGTAACTGGCATTTATGTTCCAGCAACGTACCCACAATATGTCTAACCTATCAACTGTCTATCCCTATTTCTGTTGTATTGATACTTATGGAGGCAGTAGTTTAATTTGTAAACAAGTGACTACCTGAAAAGCATTCTATCAGAGAGAAAGGATTTACATTTAGCCCAAAAGCGATGCAGTCAACATGGAAGCAGCTTGGAACACAGTCAACTTCCCAACTTACCCTTGTTTTTAACCTGGCACCAGCGAGGCCCAATTCAAACCCTGCTCTAATTTTTGTAAAAGATTTATTACAGTGTGCATTGTCTCTTTAATGAGGAGTAGATTTCTAGGGTACAAGTGTCAAGACAAACCAATAGCCTCAGTGACAGCAGTGCAAATAACTGTGGGCTGATTGCAGGCTGTGATTGAAAATGGCCCCTTACAGCAGAGACAGGGTGAAAATTGCAATTCCCATGTACACAGCCTACACATCTATATCAATCAAGGACCACAGCTGCACTTACAATTGAGATATTCTCATCCATTTTCCACAAACACCACCCACTGTAAGTAATTTTCTTTGGCCAAAGTGTACAGTAATCAGGGGCAAGAAATAAAGACTGTGATTTTGTATGAAAAATAAATTGGTCTGTATAAAGGGGTGGTGATTGCATCTGTGGATTAACAATGAAAGGCATCTTAGTCCAGATCTTTGTTGGTGCACAATTTAATAAAGCACATCTTTTTGCAATGGAAACTGCTGAGGCCTCATTACAGGACACATATTTCCTTGTAAGAGCTTGTCATGTCATTATTTGAGACAGGACAGGGCAGAAACACTTGGAACACAGCCGTTGTCTTGAGACATAATGCACATATCTAGATGGTAAATGTCCAACATATACGACCAATACATGATTACATTTAAATGAATGTGAGAAAGACTGAGATAAGCCAGTGTGGACCGCCAATTCCTCCAGACAGGTTTAGCTGTGTAGAGTCTTCCAGTAGCCCCTTCATAAAGCCAAGATTAGGATTACAGCGCTTGTTTACTATTTCAGAAATGTACAAGATAACAAGGGCAACATACGTGGAATTATAACATAAAGGATAAGCAGCAATGTGAAATCTGTGTGTGTGTGTGTGTGTGTGTGTGTGTGTGTGCACTGTATGCGTGTGCACAGTATGAGTGTGGGTGGTGGCGGGGGGGGGGTTCATAATCATCTTTCCTGTAGACAGGAAATGTTAATATTCAATATGATGATTCACTGTCTTAGGCCTATAAAATGAGTATGCAATACATTCAGCTTGGAACCGCCTGCTGCTCTGTCTCCTCTATCCTGCAATGAACAGAAGATGAAATGATTCATCACAACAGAGACAGCGTCTGGAGAATGAGATGGAATGAGAGTCGGAGCGCTGTCATTTTATATCTCCCAAAGAAATATACAGAGGAGATGCATCATGGCTGTTGGAGGCTGATGGAACACCAAACCTGCCACCAAACCTGGCAGGCTTAATAATGCTGCAGTGTTTGCCCACCATCTGTAATTAATATAGCTGTACTCCCCAATGTTGTCCTCTCTTGTGCACTGCTCATAGCCTTTGCCCGGAATGGGCATGCCGAAGGTCAGTGGGAGAGGCCCAGATGGGAGATGATCTAGATCTTAGCAGGTCATCCTGTCCCATGGGTGCTGGCCCATATCTCAGTATAGGCAAACTGTAGCTCAGCCCAGTCTGGCAATATCATTGCAAGTCAGGGAGGACCGAGTTTTTTTTTTAGTTTTTTTTTATAAGCTTTGGATCTTTGCAGTGATGACAGGCTGCAACAATAATGAGACTAGATCATACGGACAGACACACACGCATAAACAGCACAAACACACACACACATACCCCACAAACACACACACACACACATTAATTATTACACAAAATGTGCATATGGTATTTTATCTTCTGCTCTGTTTTGTTCTTCTGTCCTTGTGATAGCGTTTCACCAGGTCATGTAAAAGCTCCAGGCATCAACAACACATCAGAGCGAGCGTTCATGGCTTTACTGTTTGTTCTCTATCCATTTGTGGCTAATAAAACAATATCACAAACTGAACAAGCCTGCCATAATCAGTTGAGGGAGAGGAGTGTTGTGTTTTGTTCCCATACTGTACTGTAGGAATGAGAGATAAATTTCACATGAATCAGGCTGGATTGTAGAAGGTGCCCTCTGGTCTGTTTCATTTACCAAGGCATTCCCAAAATCTTTAATTTCCATGCATGTCTTTGAGAGGATTGTGGTTAGCTACATTTATAAAGCTAAAGCCATAATAATTACTTTATTAATTTGCAGCGTTTGTGCTAAACCGATAAGACGCCCTCTTTCATGGGATTCGGAAGCTGCCATCAATAATATGACTGTGCTTGGGGGAAAAGTGATTTAAAGCCCATTTCACACTTGGCTTCAAAAAGAGAGTGATGGCTGGGCATTCCAGAGCCACACTGCTACCATCATGCCCACATCTTGCCCACATGCCTCACATTTAATGCCAAGAAACAAACTTGAATTCGGAGGAAAAGTTCTCTCTGAAAAGTTCAGTCTCTGTCTCTCTCACTGTCTGTCTGTCACTCTCTCTTTGTGTGTGTGTGTATGTGTATGTGTATATGAGAGAGAGACAGATCATGGTCAAAGATCTGCACTGCATATCCGTATTTTGCCTATAGCATATATGGATCTATGGATCTATATTACTGACTGACTCAGAGACTGCAGATGAATGAATGAATGACAGACAACTCCTTCACTGACAAATGAGTCAGTGAAGGAGAGGGTGAATATGACTTGGTGAATGCACACACCCATGTTGCCTTCAGCCAACAAGCCAGTGGGTCAGTGACTTCATTAGGGGCCTGATGGCAGTCTGTGGACTGCTGAGCACTGATGATCAACACAGAGCTCTGCTGATTAAAGTCCCATTCCCTTTGTGTAAGCACTAATTATCCAGATTGACGTGCCACTATAGCTTCTCTCTGAGAGCTGAACGGTCCGGGTGCTCTCACTGTCGTCTTCTTCTCTGGTCATGCACATGAGGAGCACAAAATGGATTTTCACAAACCAGTCAATACATGAACCTAAACAGTAGTTTTATTTCCATACTGCCATTTCAG
The DNA here is from genome assembly GCF_046629955.1 of Centroberyx affinis. Classification (NCBI taxonomy): domain Eukaryota; kingdom Metazoa; phylum Chordata; class Actinopteri; order Beryciformes; family Berycidae; genus Centroberyx; species Centroberyx affinis. Next base: position 478,350 of record NW_027279340.1, read on the forward strand.
ATAACACAGCACCTGCTATGGCTGTTCGGACAGCTCTATGTTTTGTATGCCAGGTGAGTTCCTAAAGATGATGGGATTCGTCCACACCAGTTATTGAGTTCGATGTGTTGGACGTATGAATAGTGCATCATCATTACAGTTGATTACTAAAAGATTTGGCCACTGTCACTGCATGAGAGTGTCCTCCCCCAAAAAACGACCCCATAGGTCGTTTGTTCCTACCCTCTAATACGACCCACAGGAGCGTTTCCTAAATTAACGCCCCTACCGGCGGCAGGAGATGGCTACGTTGGTCTGCGTCCACGTCACGTGACTGTCAAGTTTCTCTCTGTGGTGAAAAAAAAAAGGGCTGACGTTCCTTTTATTCTCAGTGGAAAATGCAATATTTTAAGATAGTTTCGGCATTAAAATGCGTTTTGATAACATTTCTAGCGAGAAATGTGCATTTTATTTTCATAATCTTCGTTCAGTGAATGTATATGATGTTTAGTTTATTAGTTATTACGAAGATTCATTCAGGCTTTCTATCGTTGCTATGGTGGTTGCTATGGACACTGCTATCGCTGAAATCATGCAGTTGCATGTTGTTTGAATCATTGTCTTTGCGTTAGCGTGTAGTTATCTGAGCTGTTATGTTATTTGTGTTATCGGATGTTATCGGATAGTCCGCAGTCCAGTTTGATGAAATATATGAAAGTGACAAGTGCAGGGATTAAATGAGGGATGTGAAATGTAAAGTCCAGTTTAATAACCCCGTCTTCATCCCGTTTATATGGCCATGGTACAAGATTTGACACACACACACACACACACACACACACACACACACAATGTTGGAGTGCTTTATTGGATGACGTGGCTCAATATTAATTGAGGAAGACTCTGGGTGCATTCCATTTGGCCAAAATGCGTCCTCTCCTCCGTCCTCACGGCCTCGTCTCCTCGCTGACTCGGCATCCAAAAATGAGCCGCCATCATCTATGTTTTAAGAAAGATGATTTCATATTAAATATCCTCAGCCACATATTCTTGGAAATATAAAATTAAATGAGCAACTTCACATTTTACAATCACAGGCTATAAAACGCCTTTTCTTAACAGAGATCGTGGCGTTTGGATTTGGGTTGAGGCCGCCCGGCGGCAATTTGAAATGGAATGAAGCCCACTGATGGCAGACAGCCCAAAACATGAGTCAAACACATCCATAGCGGCGTTCATAGCAACCGCCATAGCAACGATAGAAAGCCTGAATGAATCTTCGCTAATTTAGGAAAACACTCCTGTGGGTCGTATTAGAGGATAGGAACAAACGACCTATGTGGTCGTATGGGTTGGAGGACTTGTTGCCCTGCATTAGTTTATTCTTTATTCGGATCCCCATTAGCTTCCGCTACAGCGGTTGCTAATCTTTCTGGGGTCCACATAAAATTATACAAACACTGACAGCATACAGACATACAAACAGACATACAAACATCGACTGACACCCCGTCAGTCTAGAAAAAAATACATAATTAAAGGTCAAGTAATCAAAATATCAGATAACTTAACCAATGCATGTACAGAGGTTATCAAACATACTAATGAGTTGAAATCCCAAACAAAACATCATAACAGGTGGCATCATTCCTGTTGTGTGGCCTCTCTCATTAGTTTCTGTTTGAGTGATTTTTTGAATAGGTATTTGCATCTGATTTGTTTAATGTGTGTAGGTAATGAGTTCCACTGGCTGGAGGCTCTGTAAATGACTGAGTTTTTAAGTAGATTTGTTGTTGGCTTTGGAAATTCAAGATGACCCATGCTGACCTGTCTAGTTTAATGATTGTGCTTTAGACCTGTCCGCAGGGGCGATTCTAGGATCAGACCTTTAGGGGGGCTCAGCCCCTAATGAGAATGTGACAGGCATACAGTGCCTTGCAAAAGTGTTCAACTCCCCTGCTCATTTCACTGGATAACAATTAATACATTAATATTTTTCTATATTTGATATTTTAATTTACAACAGTAATACTTTTAATGAATTACTAGTAAGTAACATGAGTTTTACACCACAAAATATTTTTTAAGAAAATGAAAAATTTAATATGCTGTTTGCAAAAGTATTCAAGCCCTTTCACTTTGGCAAACCTCAATTCAATTAGGTACACAATGTTACCTTCAGAATCAACCTAATTAGTTGGGTGGTCTCCCCAATCTCCCCAAAAGACCACCTGAAGACCTCATGACCTTGAAAAACACTTCAGAAAACTTAATGCTGTGATGCAGTAATCAATAACTTTTGAAAATTGAGATTTGTGCGATTTTAACAATTTTGACTATTGGATGACAAGCACCATTTCTCAGCTTTGTAGCCATACCCAATTTCTACAATTCCATGACTGTTTAGGTACCACAGTGTGCAGAAATAGGGAAAGAAAAAAAGGCGAGAATAACATATTTTCACTGCATGCAGAGCCATGTGTCTTTAGGACCCTGGAGCTCATGTATCTGACATATGTCAGACATGGCTGTAAAGCTAAGACTCTGGCAGTTCTAATGAGCCCAATTTCATTCAGATATCTTAATGTGAGAGGGACCTGTTTGAAAATAGTCATGCCCATTTACCTTTGTCAAAAACTTCGCCGACTTTGGAGCTATGTTACGCCCGCTTCCCAGCGAGCTAGCATAACATGGCTGGTACCTACGTATTCGTCTGGATGTCTAGTTTCCGCTGATACCGGAAGCTCCCTTTTTTAGGGGTGCTGAGATTAATTTTAGGTGTGCTTGTGCACCCCTAAAAAGAGTCTAAAATCGCCAATGCTTGTCTGTACAAGTTGTTCTGTGAAGAAGTCCGGTTTTCCGTCTACTATTGCATTTCGGGCAAAAAAGTTTATGATCTGCTTCCCATTGGAAATAAGGTCATTTCTGTCTTTCATGAAGACTTCTGTCAAGATTTTGCAGAAAATCTGACCCAAAAACAACCAAAAGAGATGCATGAAGTCACTTATTGGTGCAACTGTCCAGTCATATTTCATTCCTATAATTAATATTTGTGTCAGAATACTGAAATATTGAAAGCACAGTTGATTTGACAGCAAAGAAAAATGTGCATAGTCCCCGTTGGTTGGGAAGAAAGGGGAGATTAGCCAATATATTTTGTTTCTTCCCAGAAGGGAGGAGTGTCAATCAATAGCCAACATCAACCTGGGATGTTAATTGAATGACCTTCTGAATACATTATCCCAGCCCATTAGTGTCTGTGCTGCCTTAAGCTCCATCAGCTGAATGTGATATGGCATCCCCTGGCTATAATGTGTTGAATCTCACAGAACATATTTTTGTATTTGTTGAGTTTATCTTAATTGGAAAGCAATAATAACTCTAACAGTGTAGATATATAAATACAATGACTATCTATGCATGGATCATCTAAACAATCACATAGACCTGTAAGGGAGAGATAAATAGAAAGATACAGTACAAACACCGCCTTTGCTTAATTAGATCATGTTCACTTGGGCTGATTAATTTGGGTTCCTTGAGGCATCAGATTAGTTGAACCTCCAGGAGCTGAAATGTATTATTGTGCTTTTATCAAAAAAACATGCAGTACAGTATGCTGCACAATGTGGTCAGTGTTTGTGGAGGCACAGTTTGCTAATAAAGGAAAGTTTCTGTTCATTTCCTTGAACCTGAGTTTCCACTGATGGAAAATATGTGAGCCTTTGAAGGTATATATTGCATCAGACAATGAGATGAAAGGGCTTCAGGCCCAATAAGTGAATTGGATAGCTGATTTTCTCAGACATCCCTAAGTCTGCTGTAGGGTGAAAGGACACTGAGATAGTTCAAAATCAGATTAGACATCCATTACCCCCAGCAGGGAGGTGGCAAGAGGACAGAGCAGGAAATCATATTATTCGGACAACAAATACAGCATCTACTCCATAAACTGTCCTAAGAAAACACATGGAGTGCACGCTGGATTCTACAGGTCACAGGAATTATAATTGCTGTAAAATTTGCTGCAACCTTATGTTTAGAGTCAGCCAAGCATCTCTAACAACGTACTTTTGAATAGTAAAACACATTCTTGCATACATCACACAGTGAGAAATAACCTAGAAAGATACTATACTGTAAATAACTTGACAACATATCACTGTCTGAAATTAATTGAGAATTCACTGTTAAATATGAATTGCATACAATTTGTACTGCAGTTGGACTTGGACCTGGATCTTACAGAATTACAGAACAGTGATGACTTATCCTCAGTCATAGAGGACAAGAATAAACTGCATTTCCCTCCCCAACTGCTAGCATTTTAGGCTAGTATCACCAATTCTCATTCATCTACTCTAACAAATTCCTTTTGTTTTCACAAATAAATTCTCCCAAAATAGTGGGAAATAATGATCCCTTTCCCTTGCCTTATCATTTGCCTTGCCCGGCTCTTTCCCCGATAATAAGGGATAATGCAATGTAATGAGATTTTGCAGTAAAGTCTGGCAGTGAGTTCTGTGAATGCACAGACACAAAAATAAGGATCACTATATATCCAATAAAAAAAAGAGTCTAATGGTGGAAACACACAGCGATCTCTCATACCTCCCTTTCCAAATGAAAATCATAAGAGCCTTTTACTGCTACCAACAAGCCATGATATTAACTGCTACTGCATGCTACAACTCATTAAAAATAACGGTCATCGCCATGCCATTTTATCAGCAGGTGTTTGGAGGGGTGAGTCATCACCATTAATAAATTAACCCCAGAATACACCCAGAGACATACCGAGGGAAGAGATTAATGGGAAAGAATAATGAGCAGAAAACATGATAACATGTCATCTACATGACTGCAGGCATGGGCATCATCATAAAGTGGGCAAGTGAAATGTGGTTAGAATTTCCCCTTAAACGTTCCACTGATGGTGATGATGATGATGATGATGATGATGATGCCTAAAACTGTAAGAATTTGAACTTTCATAATTTTGTATTCTCAGGCTGAAGTTTGCAATTGCCTGTAGTCAAACAAACATGGAAGCTGTCAAATGCATGGCTGAAATTGCGCCATGCATTTTATATTCAACAAAAAAGATAAATAATGAACAGAATGCGTTACGTAACACATAATAGCTTTAGTAACCCAATTCAAAAGCATGCCTTATTCTCATTAATGGAAGGGAAAGTTGCACTCTGAATATTGCTTTCTCTCTGCTTTTGTCTGATGCTCGCCGATTCCGGAGATTTATTCTGTTCAGGTGAATTGTTCAGTGAAGTGCGTGTTTTTCATCATCACAAAACAGTGAAACAATTTTGTTGATTCTCAAGGAGACCGGAGACTACATGAAGATACCATAATCCAGTTTGCTTACATGTCTAAAGTGTTTTTCTGATGGAATATAATTTCACAGGTATACAAACAAATTATAAAAGACACTTATTAGGGAATACATTTTTATTTCTTTGTCTTCAATTTCAGCTTAGCACCTTTGTGGAAGATTCAAATGGAAAACAACCTGTTGATTGCCTTGCCCCTGCCTCAACTTTTCCCCCTATATTTCAGTGCCATTAAACATACCAAAACCATTACAGCAGAAAAATGGTACTCTTCACTTATCTTGCAGCACTGGATGCTGACACATCCATCTATAACAAGATGTTTCCATTCATAAAACATGAAGAAAATGGAAAATAGATTTTTTCCCCTTTTTCCTTGAATATGAATGCTGTGTACCTGGAGGCCTTGACCCATCCTCCTTTTCATTATGCCTTGCTTTTTATGAAGCCCTCTGTGATCCACCCCGGCCAACATCCTCAGTGAGGGGGCAATATATCAGTGCAGCAGGCCTGCTCTGCGGCTGCTCTCTCCGCACCAGCGATCATAAACACAGTGAAAATACGCTGGCTCCAAGCCCAAGGGCCGGGAGAATTTGTTACCCATGATCATATCATTTATTCACCTGACACTGGAGAGTGTGTTTCTTGGCTCTTTCTCTTCTCCTCCAATCTCTCTCTATATTCCTTGTTCATTTGTGAGGAAATGCTTCTTCATTTGTTTGTGTGATTGAGGAGAAAGACGCGAGCGAGCAAGGCCTTGGGGTAAGAGAGGGAATCCAGTCCACAGCTGGCGTGTCCGGTCCTCATATAATGAGCGAGCGTGACAAGATGAAAGTCTATAGCGTCTGCCATGTGCCACAGCCTGGTGATGCACTTTGCCTTTTCTGCAAGTGAAAGAAAATTTAAGGATATTTATGTGGCTCTGTATTTTTTGATGGACATGCATTGAAAACCCATCATCTGACAGTGATATTGCTTTCTCTTCTGTTAAGCTGGGACCGTGGACAATTACACAATTGCCGCTCTCTCCCAAGACTCTATTATCAGTTTCCCCTATGAGTCATATGCGATAATGATTCACAGGTTATTATCCAAAATCGCTGACAGCCTTGTCAGTGGACCAGAAGCGGTCAGAGGTGCTGCCAAACTGTGTCTGAGAATACAGGAACTGAACCAATTTCCACCCACTGTGGAGGAGTGGTGGGGCCTAAAGCCTCCGAGGGGGACAAAATATACATCATATGGCTATAATAAGGAGCAGGGGTCACCCAAATGATAAAGTTCTTCAGTCAGTTGGTGTGGCATCAACTGTTGGTTAGAAAGGTTTGGCAACACTGTGGGCCGTTGTTATAATTCAAACAAGTCAAATTTCGCTTGGGCAGAGAATTCAGTTCATTTCAAGTCAATTCAATTTAAACATTGGCATTAGAGCATAGGCTATATGTAACAGACAAACAGGCTCGACACAAATAGACAATGCTGATGACCAACGCCCCAATAAAGTGCATAAGGGGGGATGGGGTTGGGGGGGTGTCCAAGTCAGTTCCTGTCGGCACTTGTTTACTGTCATAGTAACAACTTGCTACAGTTAGCTAGCTAGCAAAACAAAACTGACGTGATATCTCCATGGGCTGTGGCTGTGCAATAGTCTATTCTGACTTCTAAATGAAAACTATTGCCTTGATTAAATCCCTATTGTGGACAGTTACTTCCCTAATAGTTGGATCATTTTTGCTACAACAACAATACAATGACTTGAAGTAGCTAGTGTTGTAGCTAAGCTAACAATAGAAACTTGTTTTACCCAGGAAGAAAAACATGATGCTTTGGCTCAGCGAGGTCTCGTCATCCCACATTTCATGATGACAATTTCTCCAGAACTCCGTCATATGAGCCGGACGTGTGGCTATGTAGAGTATCTTGATAAAGGTCATATTAAGCCATACTAAAATATTAACCATATTATATTAAGCCTCCCATCACTGCAGTATTATTCAGAATTAATCTCACCATTTTCGGGATCTGACTATTATGTGAATTTTGTTTGATACTTATGGTAGCGGTTTCCCTTTAAGTCATTTGCATTTTCCATCTTTGAGGAATCTACAGTATAAGATCAAAGTCCCTCTTTAACTCATAAGTGGAAAAGATGGAAAATATAATTCCCAACACTCCCACATGCAGCTTTCCATGATAGCCGTTATTAGCATGCGGTAAAATCACCACCGCGGAAATAATTGCTCAGTTAAATTTCCTGAATATGTAAGTTTTCCAATGATAACTTTATATAGTGACCCAACTTTTCTTTTTTTTTTAATAAACTTTTCAAAATCTCTATTCACCACCAACCCGATTCCTCCTCCACTAAAACCCCGAAGTGAGAAGCACATAGAAAGTGCATTTTTAGTCAATTAATGCTGCATGTCTGAGCTCCATTGTTACACAGTTGCTACAGAGCTGTCAAGCCACTGCTGCTCAAAATAGCACTCAGACTATTTCCCCACACTGTCGCCCAACAGCTCAACAGTTCTAACAATGGAATTCTGATGCTATTCAAAAACTTGACTATCTGCTTTAATCTTAAAGTTAACTCAAAGTAAGATTGACCAAGATGTGACATATTTCTCTCAAATGACCATTTATCAGTCCCATACCAGGCTGCCGTGATCTTGAGTTTATTCACTCAGTGCCGATGCACGCTCTGATTAATATCTATCTGAAGCAGCAGTGCTGTTACCGTCTTGCTCTGTTTCTCTCCTGTAAAGGCTGAGGGTTTTTCCTCCTTTCTCTGCAGGGAAACACCTTTCCTCCGCATCTCCGTAAATCTCTGACTCCGGAGAACTCCTGTTGGATACTGCTGTGGCTTGTGTAATTCCCACTCTACCCCGCTCACACACACACACACACACACACACAAAAACACATAAACAAACACCTCATTGTGAGTTTCACTATTACAGTCAAGATCTGTTTTCGTATATCTCCAAGGAAATTAAACTGAAAATACAATATTGATATTTCTGTCCATCCGTTCATGTATCAGAGTCTCTGTTCAGCTTGGGCTCCCTCACTATAAATCATCGGAAGGAAAGTCTCCTCGCTCTGCTGTCATGCCCTACATGGGGTTTGGGGTTCAATCATCACTTCTAGTACATTACAGAGCACAGAGACCTCTGTTCAGTTTTCCATTCCTCTGAATGAAGTGAGAGAAATGGAAAACAGAAACCCCTCAAGTGTTGAATTATTCAGAATTTCTTATTTAATATAGACCGTAATATGTTTCATACTACAAAGTAGCCTGGATCAGTCGACTCATTCATTACCCATTACTAATTAGCTGCTGAAAATTGTAATGAGTAACTTAAGTAATTGGAATAAGTGTACAATCTGTAGAAAATTATATTAAATGGGCAATTTATTTCATTTTACAGATTGTATGTGAACAGTTTTATCATAATCTACAGCCATAATTTCAATTTGCATGATAAAATATCTGTGATTATAATTCCACAATCAAAATCTCTTTTTTCTCCTTTGAGAAATCCAACAAATATTTTTCAAAACTATTTGTAACATTAGACCTATGTCTTTCACATCGGTTTTCTAATCAGATTACAGTAATCCTGTTACTTGTAATGTGTTACTCCCAAACTTTGCCCACATTGGAGTTATGAACAAAAGCTTGAAATGAGAGGATAGGCCATTCTGTGAAGATACAAGTCTGCATTTGCTTTCGTTACCTTGGAAACCACAACACAGTGTAGCATGCAGCAATTCTCTCATGGACTGGATGGTTCTCATGTGAAGGACAATCACGGTATATCGCCTCTGCTGACGTCAATGTGACTCACTTCCCCTCACGGTGTATTAGCACTGTGTACAAAAAAAGAAAAAACTATCTTGTTATAAGTTTAACATCCATTCAGAGCAGCCTATGCTGGTCAGTAATAAAAGATCCATACAGATCTGGATCAGACCTGTGTGTAGGTGTTATAGAAGGTGTTATAGAAGTGTGTCTACTTTTCAATACTTTTTAATTTTTGAAGCAGGACTGGCTGAATTTGAGCATTATGTATATTTCACTCACAGCTCCTCTTTGCTGAAGGTTTTTGCAAAGTTTAAGTATAATTTGTGCGTTGCTGTGAAGTGTTTTTGAGTACCTTGAGAAGCGCTATACAAATAAAATGTATTATCATTATTATTATTATTATCATTATAATCGCTGAACAAAATATTTATTGAATGCGTTGACACTACAGTAAGAAAATCATTGAACTACTTCCTGGTATGTGAATGCACCATCCTAAAGGTGGCTCATGCTTGTATGGCCTCTACCGTACTGCCTGGTGCATACTGCATTTACCTTTTGCACTGCTCTGCACAGCCTAAAGAGCGTATACCGTAATTCCCCTAAGTGGTGGGCAGTGCAAGAAGCGTTCACACAAACAAACCAAGGAACCAACAAACCCAACACATGGGATCACGAATGTGTAACATCATTCAGAGTAGGCTACTATTTGGAATGGCATGGTGCATTAGTAGCAATATTCTGCTAGTCTTTCCTCACCTTGAATAAACCAGATACAATTGACCAAAGTATAGCGCTTCTCCATTTCTGAAGACTTCACCTTGGTACACACAATTTTAGATTGGGTTCATTCCCTTTGCTGCTTGAAATATCTCCAGATTCTAGTACTTAATTAAAGGAAAAATACAATTCACCCTCTTTTGGAAGTGAAATAATTACTTCGTCAGCAGCAGTACAGTATCTGAGATTTACCTCAAACAGTAGCTACCCAAAAAGCACTGTAGGCGTTTCAAAACATGACTTTGAGTACACTATCAGGCAGCCAAAAATTCCATGTACTGATGCTTTATTAAGGCTACATCCACAGTCAACAATCTTACAACACAGAATATTTAATGAAAATGCCCTGCCACAAATAATTTTAAAAACTAGCAGTGCAATGAATGGAAAGGGCCAGAAAGTGATAAACACAGGTATTTTCCTTTAATTTGCTCTGGGGAAGATAACAGCACCTGGGGCGTATTTCTGCAAATAAGATGACTTGTTGAGAGTGCTGAGATATTAATGTCTGACTTGACAAATCTGTCACTGGGCTAAATAAACTCTAAATAAACTCTGTCCCTCTTGAGAGAGAGAAACCTGTCTCTGGAAGATAAAAAGCCATTTCAGTAATTAGATTTCAGTTCATACTGCGAAATATGCTGGAAATTAGCTTGAAAGAACCTTTCTCAACACATCTAAGATACACTGTATTGGCCTCTGCTGTATAATAATACTGTATCTATGAGTGATCCACAGTTCATAACCTGCTCTAACACTCCTTTGCTTCAGTGGAGGAACATGTGCACCAATATGAGTTCATAAACTGTTAACTTCAAATAATAGTCGCATTGGGAGTCGATAGTCACTACCAGCTTTCAACATTTGTTATGGTAATTGAAACTTAAGCAAAGTTATTTCTTGAAAAATGCAACAATGGAAAGAGAGTTATAATAGAAATACTCACAGGATCATATAACTGAAGAGTTCAAATGTGTTAGCAGAATGATTTTTCCAGCCTGACATCATTTTTGAATGATGTCACAACAGATACTCAGAGCGGCCAATACTGGTCACTGCTCAACTTACTCATATGCTACCAAATTTGGAGCAGCAGGGTGGCAAAGTGAGTAAGGAGACTATCCTCATACCGCAGGACACAGATTCAAGCCCCCATGTCGGAAGCATCTGCCACGCTGACGCTGGATCCCGACCAGGTTCTGCAGAGCTGTTGTGTCGCTGATCCCATGCTTTGAAAAGAGTCTTTGTTCAGAGGGATCAATAAAACATCACATTATCATCACAGTGTTTTACCAGAGTCAATTCAGAGTAACTGTTGATTTCATCTAGCTATCTTATGACAGAGCATATTCACAAGGTGTTTATTTTACTTGACTTTGTTAGATTTATTCATTGTTAGCCATGGTATTGTTCATCATCTGATAGACTTCCTCTGATAAAAAACTGTTCATACAATTTAAAAGTGCATAGTTCAGGGGTGAGCTTATTTGAACAAAAAATACTAAGGAACTATTTTTTCCACCTGTGAGTCATGAATGTTTGTCTTCCTGTGAAGCGGGTAGAATAAAGGGAATGTGACCATCCGTGTAACGTGTTGTCCTCTTCCCGGGGGCTGATGGGATCTTATCTAACCTCCTGACTGTCGCTCAGATAGCAGCACTCCCAGCAGTGCCCCCAGATAACAGCTGTCACAGAGCATGTGCTCTCCCAGACAGGAGGCTGTGTAAAAGCTGCTCGCAACATTAACGTCACCTGCAGCATCATTATGTGCCATTAGTTGTGGTTGAGGCCGGTAAATACGAAGGAGTTGAAGAGGGTATGAGGGGAAAAACAGTATCAGTGTCTGCTATCTGTATGATGTCATTCAGCCGATTCACCGATTCTGCAGTTTAATGTATGCAGTTTAATGTGTGTCAAAAATTCTGCATTCACGAAAAACACCTGGCTTAACCCTAAACCTAACTCTGACCCTGAAGAGTCTTGGTTGCTAAATTTTGTTCATATTTGTAGTGATATTGCATTCCAAATCAACTAGGACCATAGGTTATTCTCTGGCCAAACATTGGCATGAAAAAAGACCTTAACTGTTAACTATAATGAGCCCATTTTGTTACTCTCAGGAAACTGCTAAATCAGCAGAGAGAGGGAGTCAGGACCTGTTCCACTGGCCTGACACTGGCCAAGACTCCCAATCCCCCGGCTTGGTGATTCAACTGTGCAGAGGCCGGGCTGCAGAGCTGTGTCATCATTTCATTCTCAACAAACCTGACAGTGATTGGCAGGCAGGTCCAATTACCGCAGCAATTGGCTGACACAAACCCAGGTCCTCAAATTCCCATTTGGACTTCCAGTTGTCAAATACTCCCATTGATCCGTGGGCTGAGGTATCTATTGAAGGCTGACGAAGAACTGTTACTGTCTAGGTCAGGGAAGACGAGTCTGGATGGCTTCAATTAATGATGCATCAAGGGAGATTGACGTGATTAGTTGTGGTAGGGAGGAAAGCTCTGTGGTTTTGTTATGCCATGTAGATTTCTCTCTGTGTGTGTGAGAGAGAGATAGATAGAGAAAGAGAGAGCACATTCTGAGTCTTGTTTTAATGTCATCTACATTTTAGGTATTTTGGATCAGAAATATGCATTAAGAGGTTGGCACTCTGAAAAGCTGAAATAACAAGCATATTTCTAGTTGCAAATTAGGAAATGGGATGCTATGAGCCTATATGAATATTAATAAATTCATTGCTCCATATAATCAGCCTTCATTACACTAAATTATTTCAGATGACAGGACATTACTTATGGGCCTATAAAGGAATGGGCACATGAAGACCCTGAAAAGTCAGTCTGAGAGCCAAAATAATATGGATGGATTGTATACCAACACTAAACCAAATCATTTTGACAGATAGCAAATGCCCATGTGATTGCAGCTAAACCAGGCATGTTTTCATGGAAGTAACCTGTTTTAGGCAGGCACCTTTGTAAATAGCAATTGTACCAGAAGAGGGAGAGACTGTTATCAAGCAGAGCAAGTGTGCTGGCTGTGATAATGGAGGGCAGTGAAGGAAAGTGGATAGGAAATCTGGATTCATAGTTTCGAAGTTGTCAGGTCAACGGCTTTATGGGATGCCTCAGTCACAACATCTTAACAGCGTGTCCTAATACCTACATCTATTATCCCTGGAGAAAACAGTCAGGACTGGTATATGACTATAGGAAGGCTACGGCATTATGCATGTTAAAATTAAACTTTGCTGTTCGAGGAATTGAAATTCATTGAGTCTATAGCACTCTGAAATAATTAATTAGACTGCATAACAAAACTCAACGTCAACATTTCATATCAATCCTGGAAGGGACCCCCTAGCTACTCTGCCAAATGGAATATCCCTGTTGGCGCAGTTGTAATGTTGTTGCTTGGGGATTATGAGGAAGCATCCTAGGTTTGCAACTGTTCCACCCTGGACATTACACTACGTTTAGTACTGCATTTCTTACCCAGTTTAATAGTTATTTTTTAATACCCTTGTGACAGTTTATCTAGGAAGGACACTGAAGAGGAGTTCTCTGGTTCTGATCATACTTATTTGGCTCCTACAAAAAGGTTAAAGACAACATCACAAAATTTGTACCCATGGTGCTGGTATCATTGTTCCCCTTCCAGGGATAAGTCCAGCTGTCTTTATAGGCTAGAAAATGTCCCCTTCCAGGGATAGAAGTAAAAGTCTATATACTGATAGCCTTTCCAGGCAATCAGATTTGCAGACTGGGCTCCTACTTCAGGGTTGATTACAGCACAGATATAAAGGGAGAGGTTAATTAGCCGCAGGTGTGCCTCTTTGACCATTTGGATCACTCCAGACTCTCTCTGCCTCCTTACCAATGCTCAATTATCGCCCCACATGCCACATACCCCAGACAAGAGCGTGACCTGGTCCCCCAGGAGCTAGTAGGGGAGTGTGACAACCATCTAGTTAATGGCAAGACACTCCTTTTCCATGGTGCTGTACTTAGCCTCACAATGTGAGAGCTTGTGGGTAATGAACAGCATGGGGTGCAACACGACTACCTCTACCTCTCATGTAAACATCACAACCAACCATTTCCCATATTGACATCAGCTGAGTTTCAATATGAATTTACCTCTGTTTTGGCAATTATACTCATGTTTTGTATTGTTTGTACTGAGACCGTTTTTCAGTCAAAACAGTTTAAAATGCATGACAAACCTGAGAAAAAAACATTTCTTTCATGAGGCATGCTGATGTTAAAATAAAGAGCTTACCTCATGTAGCGCTGTATTTTGATACAGCAATCTCTGTCACCTAAATAAGATTGCACTGCAATTTGATGTTGTTTCAGGAATATTTGCTTATGCAACTGTCTGCCAACAAGAAAAGAAAAACTTTAAACACAGCTCCTCAATGCTGATAGATGACTGCAATAAATAAGCTCATTTGAAATAATCACCACTCTCTCTCTTGTCGCCTCCAACACCTCATTGGACAGATAAATTGCTTGTTTGTTTGTCCTTTTGCCATGGCTCTTTATTCTCTGCCCATAATGGCAACTATTGCTCTTATTTTAACTTCTCAGTGTCACTGTGCTGCTGAGGAAATGGGCAACAACTTCCCACGATAGACTTTGTTCCCGTTACAGTAGGAAAGTAAAATTCTATTCGTTGTATTTAAGAATTAAAAGAGCCTTGCCTGAGCAGGTACATGGATGTCCTTGGATCATACGGCTACATTTTGCAAGACCCCCAGGTGGTTAAGAGATCTAGGGATCAGAGATTAAGACATCTGCTTGAAAGTACCAGGGTTGCATGGGTTTGAATTCAAATTTATACTTTGGAAAATCTTTCCCATTTCATGTCCCTCCATAAACTTGACTATAAAAATGATTGAAAATATTGGAGGTCTAGCTGGGAAATTAAGCTCTCAGTTACTTTTCTGTTGGGTGGACAAGGAGCCACATTTACATACTGATTATCATTTTGCCCAAAGATATTTTTGTTGAATACCCAAGCCAGTGGGGTGGGGCTAGAGAGAGGGAGAGAGAGAGCTGAGAGAGAGAAGCATGCAACAATTCTGATCTAACGTGCATTTTCCATAGCTGCTATATCCCCATCTTCTGTCAGTTTACAACAAGAGCAATCAGATAGACAGAGGCCCCTATTTTTTGCACCGGCGCAGATCAAATGCAGTGACCTTGTGCCGGTGAAGTGGTAATTTTGTTGGCCGCAAGCGGATTCGTTCGCTAGTTTCATGGCTTGCTACGCCATCGCTTGTGCCGGAATGGGCGGGAGAGCACACTAGAGGGGCGTGTCAATACAAATCAGGTGGTGGAGTTAATTTTGTGCCTCTGCCTACTCTGACTACGTCTTAGCACAAGTGCTGCCGCTCTGTACTACTTTGTGGCTGAAGTTGGCGAGGGCACACCCACATAGAAATCACATAAACCACTTTTATGTATATGTTATGCTTGCATCTTTCACTTTGAAATTATTCCTTAAACTAGTAGACATTTACATACACATCAAAAATGTGATTATAATGCAATTAAGGCAATAATGCTAGCAAGGCAGCGTCTGCACTGGGCTAGGTTATGGGGTGATTCTTACCACTATCCATTATCCACAGCTGCTTGTAGGATGTATGAGGGCCGTCCCATTTGGTTGATAAAATCCCTATAGCCATCTGAAGTTGGCAGGACATGTTTGTGTGTTCCATCTGCAGCCTAATTTGAGGGATGTGACGCAAATATTTAAAGCGTTGAGTAATTACGCACTCTTCATCCAATGTGGGTACTTAGTCTTGCACAACCAGCACCAGGCTCTTGCAAAACAGATACACAAACTTCTTTACTGTGCTTCTGAGCACACAAAAGTGGCTGGCTATAATTTGGTATAGCCTGCTTCCAAGTTCATACAGTGCAATTGCCACTGCCCTCTTCAGGAGCACGGATGGCGACATCCTGGAGCCTGAAGCATGGCATTTTGTAATTCAATCAATGGAAATGGGCCTATGGCTGCCATGAACAACATTATGTGGTAGAGCAGAATCGTGGCTGTAATTGTTCTGGTAAATTTTTTTATAGTGGCAGGACAGGAAACAAGTTGGGCGTTTTTTAGCAAAAAACTATTTCCACAATTCTCTCTAGATAATCAAATTGGCAAATAGACCAATCAAGTACTCTGATGCTGCGTTCATGTCATATCAGATTTTCTGTAAATACGAACTGCCACCTGGGAAAAAACGTTCACTTTGATCTCCTAGTGGTAAAAGTTACAAGTAGGGTATGTGGGATTGTTTTTTGCAGGCTCCAATATCTCCCACTACCTAATTGCATAGGTGTGTCAACACAAACAGTAAATAGAGCCCAGATAGTCATTACCCAGTCTGTTTGCCTCTAAACACCCTCCTCTGTGGGGCAATAATGAATAGTTTAATGTATGCGTACAAAAACATTTAAGAGGCAACACTTCTCTACCTACAGAAAAACTTACTGGAGACTAGAATCCAAAAGTTAGAGTTGAACTTTTACTCTCTTCAACAGTACAGCCACACAGGATCACAAGGGTTGTGAGACTTTATTCCTTCTTTATTCTTAGTTTCACTACAAAGCTCTATTCACCATCTAAGCCATTCAGTTTTCTCTCTGTGCATTGACCTATAAAACCATTCCATTTGGTTGAAGGCTGCGTCGCCTCTTGATACACACATCTTAAAAGGCAAGAGATAAGAGTAATTGAAATTGAGCGGTGTTGCCCGGCGCTCCTGCCATAATTGACTCGCTACACCTTACAGCAAACACTGCTCATTCAATTCGCAGCAGGTTTCTTGGATCACAGCTTAGAATCCATCTCATTCTAAAGCCACTCAGAAATCAAACCAGTCGAGTGTATTATATTTATACTTACAGCATACAAAATTATTTCCCAAGCTCCCTTCACTCTTCAGTGGTGAAAGAAAAAGAACCTCATACATAAAAGGTACTATTCAGTTTGCATTAGGCGGAAAATTAAATACATCAATAACTACCTCATTGAATAGAATTATACAATTATGTACCTTCAGTTCTTGACATTAATTAACATTCAAAACGTTATGCAAAGGTTTCCTACATGTTCTTTGTAACCTTTCCCCCTTAGTATGATTGTCAAATAGCTGGTAAAAGAAGACTTTGATAGTTGAAATTTGAATGCGTAACCTTGGGTCTATACCTTATCAAAGTAAAAGTTAGCATTTAAAGAAGTGTTTGTAGAAAAAAAGGTAATTTAGCTCAGTCAGTTTACAGACAGCTCTTCTGAAGATGAGTCTTTTGAAACAGATTAACAGTTTCAAGTGGGAGTCTATCATGGTGACAAAAAAACGTTTATCAGATTCTTCAGTGAAATGGGAAAATGTTCCTTTTTGAACACTTAAGCTACACTTGGGAGTGTTATACTTCATCAAATATTAATAATTACTGCACCTTAAATTAATAAATAAAAAATGATGTTGAAATTCCATCACATATACTTAAAGCTATAGGTTATGCTAAAAGTCCTGGAGTAAATCCAGAATCCTTGTGCATTTTAGTCAAACTTCTTTAGATGTTCAGATTTACCATAGCTTATCATAGTTTTTACCATTATTATGTATAATTATGAGCTGCAATTACAACTGAAGTGAGTTGACAGAATTACTCATGAAGTAGCTTCTTTTATTTCAAGTTGAGATTTCAGTCAATAACAGTATATTTCCCAGCACACAGAGCATTTACACCATTTAAAGTCTTTTATTTTATGTTAAAAGGGATAGACACTAATGGTTGGCAACAATGCCGCATAAGAACAATTTAAAAATAAGTTAACTCAATAAATCAGCGCAAAGTAATCTTAAAAACTCAAGGCAGTCGAGTAGGGTATCTAAACTCAAGTGCCTTTTGTCATTATAATAGTATGTTGCTCCATAATTCCTCGTTTTTATTGTAGTTTCGGCCTGTAAACCAGCTAATTTGAACGACTTTTCATTCTTGAGAAGAGGCAGTTCAATGTGCACCTGCTGTTGCTGTGGTTTGAAAATGTACTCACTCTTTTCTTTTGTGTATGTTCATACTTCCCTGCCTCTGGTAAATGGCACATTTTATGACATACAGGCGTGATGGATGGATTGAAATCTGCTGATGTATGGCTTGCCTATCAATCTGCTATAATTAGTGGTGGGTTGAAGCAGTTTGTCTTGTTCTTGACAGCTTCTATTTTGCTTGCATAACATAATCACAGTGGTACAGAATACCAATAAATTGCTTTGATTCTTGATAAATTCTCACAACGTATGCTACAAACAGCTTTTCATTTGGATCTCTGTTATTTGAAGTTTTGGTCCTTTAATCTTCATTCACACCTTCTGTATTCGTGTTCACCTATTTAAGTGTGTGTGTGTGTGTGTGTGTGTGTGTGTGTGTGCATGCATGTGAGCCTGCTAGCTTGATAAAAATAACCTAGAGCTTATACTGTAGTTAATCTAATTGTCAATAGTATGCAAGGAAAATAGTGAATAGTCCATCAATATCAGATGAAACAAATTCACTCTGTCGGTTGGTATGTTCTACTGTCTAAAGCTAAACACTGAGGTCTCTCTCTGAATTAATCATTTTTACAATGCCTTATTTCTTCTGCCTTTTCCACCTCAGGCCTTTGGTGTTACTGATTTCCCCTAAAAGGCAGATTAGTTCACCAGTGACCTCTTAATGAAATGCTGCAAATGAACAATGGAATTGTCGAGAGGGCTGAGTGCAATCAATCCCATGGCAGGACGCCCCATGCTGTGCTTATGTACCACAAGCATTGGAAAAATGAAACGATTTGGCACAGTAGAACAGCATGATAAGAGGCCATAATATCTTACATGCTCATACAGTACAGTAAGTGCATGCACTCATATTTAGAGTGGCTTGAACAACCTTTAGTGTCCTTCTCCTCTCCTGTCACCAGCAGAAGGTGCAAGGCATGCTGTTCTGTGTCGGAGGCCTGAGAGACCACACACACACACACACACACACACATATATACACACAGAGAGAAACACTGATCTTCTGCATGAGCAGCGATGGTTATGCAATGGTCTCATCACAGCAGGTGCAACACACTGACAGTGGCGTGTTGTGAGAAGTGAGGAGGGAGAGGCGGACAGCCAGGTCTATTTTTAAAGCCACTATCGGAGCCATCACTAAGGTAGGCTTGGCTGCAGCATTATTCTGCCTGCCTGCTGACTTCCAGGAGGGCTCTCACCTTTTCTTTGTGCCACTGTAGTTTCAGTAGATCAGTCTGGATCATGAAAATCAAATGCGTAAGAGATAAATATTTGAAAACGCTTCTAAGAATGGGGACATGCAGGGCCGGCATGACTGTCAGTGCAGAAGGCTATCAGTAAAGTCATTGAGTACAGCTGGAAGAACAACACAGAAACACTTTTAAGTTTCAAGTGGGCTCTGAAGCGAAGGACGAGTTTAGAGTGAATATAATAGAGTGTGGATGGCATTATTTTCATTTTACATTAGGTCCTTGAGGACTATTTTTTCCAGGCATACTTTCTCCTCAGGCCTGCGTCATTTAGAAATGGTGTATCAAGGCCATCTGCATCTGCACCCACTGCCTTTATCCATCCTCCCTCTCAGTTTAACCAAAGGCAAATCAAACATCCCACTGCGTTATGAGAATCAAACTTTCCTCTTGTACAACAGCGCAGTTGATTTACCCTGGTATCTATGTGAACAGCCATTAGTGATTCTGAACATCCAGCATCTAATATCATCGTCAGTCACTCAGTGGGTGTATCCATGCACCATTGGCTCTTCTATCTGGGCCCAGCTCTAGTTAATCTAACCTTGGTTGCCTCATGTACCGCGGGCAGGCAACTGTGGCTAAGGACCCACTACTTTACACCCAGCACCGAATTCAATTAACTCCCCAACTGGAAAATGAGTGTTTGGGGAAATAAAGCATAGAAGATGGAGGCAAAGAAAGGGGAGGTGTCACTGTAAATGGTGTGGTGTTGCACATTAGTTATGATTTGCTCAAGCAAAGCAATGCGCAGAGTAAATGTTTTGCAGCCGGATGTGCTCAGCACATTCTGTTATGATGTGAAAAGCCTGAGAATAGAGATAATGGGTCAATATGAGAGTGAAAATACCTGTAATATTTGTTACATGAATACTAATGCATACCAAGAATAACAAAATAACAGAATAGCAGAAGATGAAAACAAAGGGACGATAAATTATGTTGGTGTCTCTAGGCAACAGTATGTTCTTCTGAGGGCAAACAGCTTAATAAGATTGTTGTATCTCATTAGGATATTGCATCATCATGGTAAAAACGAGAGAACATTTTGGTAAAGTAAATGAATCACCAATTGGGCTATTGCAGCTACTTCTCAGATGTGAGAAGCTCTCACTGGAATCTACAGTGAAACTATCTTGTAATTGTCCAACTTTAAAAACTTCCAATGTCCACTGCAGACAGCTATGGTCAGGGCTGTACGGACACAAAACAGCCCTAGAGTGATTAATTAAACAACTCAGAAACAGCATACTAGCTCTGTCCTGACACTGCAGCTGATGTACCTTACTGCTGTAGGACCTAGCTGCCTGATAACACAAGTGGCTGGAAGTGGAGATCTGCTGCCTCGCTCTTCTTATATCTTTCAGCAGGTTGTATCTATTAGAGGTGTTGTAATGAAACAAGGTTTTAGTCATTGATAGAAAAGCTGTTGATAGAAACACCTAAAACTGATTCCTCTGGGTGTCCCGGTAACACTCACTACAACCAGGGACAACTGGTAGTAAAGGATGCTCATGAACAGGAATGCACTCACAAATCAAACTCCTTTTTTCCTTTTTCTGCTATCCAATTTTCTATGTGTTTACCTCTTCTAAACCTCAGATTGTTGGAAGGGCAACCGACTGTGTGCTTTTCATTGTAACCTCATGGGACGGTAATGCCTCTATTTCTACTGAACACTTCAGAAAATCTCTCTCTCTCTCGCTCTCCCTGTCTCTATCTCTGTCTCTCTTTTTCTCTCTCTCCCTCCCTCCCTCCTTATCTGTCTTATTGCCCTCATGGTTGACCAAAAGAAAATCTCCCATTGCCAGAGGCACCATCCTAGCTTGTCCCAAAGCAATTACAAGCCCTGTTATTTCTTACCCTCAGCTAAACATATTGCTGACTGACATTGCATGACTTCCTTCTCCTACCTCTTCTGCTCAAAGATAACAGTGAAAAGTACACCCGTACTCGGCGGAGATTGTCTAGGGAACTTCCCAAACACTTTGTCTCTCGAGCTAAGCCTCTGGAACCCCTCCCTCTGATTGCAGTTTGAAATTAAGAGCCCTTACTGGCAGTCAGTGTGGACAACAAGACGAACATCAGATTGCAAGTAATGGGAAAGTTAATAGGCTTGCTGCTTGCAGAAATGGCTATGTTGGAATGTGGTGAAACGTCCTTTAAAGGCATACTGAATAGGATTTTATCAGTTGTGGCTTGTAAATACAACGTTCAAAGCTGACCCCTCCTCCCTAGCTCAAAGACATGAAGCGCACGCCCCCCTGAACATGCCTCACTGTACACAAGTACAGTGAGGTGAAACACCAAGCAGACAAGGCTCATTCCACAACGGGAGTGAATCTGGGGTGGGCTTTGGGGAACGAAGCTACGCTAACAATGGTAGCTATAGCTGCCAGCTCACGACACACACTCGCTCTGACCAGAACTCTCACTCACTTAACTCACTTAATCTGTATTAGAGTTCAGGACCGCTGCCACAGCCAGCGGGGCTTTTAGATATAAAATGATTCAGCAATGGTTTTGGTTGCAGGCGCACACACCCACTGCTGACACGTTGACGCCCAGAAACGTCCTGAACATTCATAAATAAGAAAATCCAGACAGAAGGCAGGGTCTCTGCAGACACACACACTGTCACAGACTACCAATGGGCCATAACTGAGGCGGATCAATTAATGGTATTTCAAGGGGGAAGATCCTGCTCAGTATGCCTTTAATACAAACAAACACTGACAAACACAGACGCACGCAGTGTTCATTACACTGCGTGCATAACAGCTGCATATCAAATTCAAATGAAGGCCAGCTGACAGCGCCTTCTTCACTTTCTTTGTGACTGAACAAATCCACTGACATTCTTCTGTTTCTCGCTACCAGGTGCTAACTTGTTGTTCAAGAGGAGAGTTTTCCCGGGGGTCTGGGTCAGACAGTGTGCCAAGCCTGCGACTATGAAAATGGAGGTGACAGGATGTTGATGAGCAGGCCAGAAGCGTTACTCCAGCCGCTGTGCCCCGGAGTGCTCTACTCTGCCAGCCAGTAATGAACCTGTGAGGCTGCGCTCCACTCACCTGTCACCCAGTCACCCAGTCATTCTTTACCAACCGCATAATCACCCCATTTCTCCCTCTGGACAGGAGCGAGAGAGAGAGAGAGAGAGAGAGAGAGAGAGAGAGAGAGAGAAAGACAGAGGGAGGGAGACACACATACACACAGAGACGGACAAAGAGAGAAGGAGTATTCAGTATATATTAACCATCAGATGTGTTGCTTAAATTAAGTAGCTTAGCGCGCTCTCTGATTCAGTCTCACTGATAATGAACCACATGAATTTAAAGCAACGATGGGGAAATAAAGAGTGAGCAAATAGTACAAAACAGAGGAGTTGAATTAGTGGGGAGTAAAGTGTAGAGAAGAGGCAATAAACACGGCAGTAGAGGGAGTCAGTGGAAAATACATTGGGAGAGACTGCAGGTGTGAGTGAAGTTGGTAGACGTTAGATGAGGTAGATGTGTGTGTGTTTGTGTGTGAGTGTGTGTGCGTGTGTGTGTGTGTGTGTGTGTGTGTGGTGTTCTCTTCCATGTCGGCCCTCTGAGCTCCTGTGCCCAGTAGACTGGATCTCCCTCTCTCCTTCCTCAATCCCTCAAACCCACTGATGGAGAACACACCCTCGATATGTAAGCTGACAGGGGATTTTCACTCTCCCTCTCTCTCTCTCTTTCCTACTCTCTCTCTCTCTTTCCTACTCTCTCTCTCTCTCTCACCCTCCCGTCTCTCCTTTTCTAATGCTATTCCAGTCTTTGGCCACATACCACCACGTGATAAAAATAAATCCCACATGCATAATTCCTATTCTCCCCCTTGCTTCCCTACCTTTGTCTTTACCCTGCAGATAACGTCTAATCAATATGAATTGGGTAGATACACTCGATCGGCTGGGCTAGATACTGTCGATTGCCTGTTCCCTTTCTTGTTCTCTGGTTTGGTCACATCAGACTGTCAGATTGGCTATATTAGTATCAAGGGCTGCTTGAGGCCACATTATTTTATCAACATGGTAGCTTTTATAGACAACGCTGCAAGGGCAGATGGCAGCAGTGAAGCGATTGATAAAGCGCTGTGCACAGGAAGCAACTTTTGGCTTCAGTGGAAATATTTGCCTTGCTATAAAACACTCTGTCCAGACAAAGTGAAATGGAATATAAATTAATGCCCATTCCAAGATGCAAATATGACTGGGAGGTGATTTAGTTCAGTCTCAAGTACCGTCCAGTTCAACTTCTTTGTGATTTACCACGGCACTATATCCACACTCCATCATATTGGGATAATTGAAACGTATTTTAATTAAAACATTAGCCATCAATCAAAGGCAATGCACCCAATAATAAAACTGATGAAATACCATTGTGGTACATTAGTGTCTTTCACTGAGATAAATTTCTTTTGAGTTGTTTATTGTAAAGAAGATTACATTATAATTTATAATCCCAGTGAATAAATTTAGTTAATGAAATAATTCTAAAAACTTTTTTGACAAAAATGAAGATTTAATTCACTTACCCAAAAGTTCACCTTCTCTGCCTAATCAACGCACATATGGTCCAATAAAGGAACAGGCTGGGCACAGCGATGCAAAGTGTTGTGTCATTTAATATGACCACTTTATTAATCATAAATGTTGCAGCTTCTGTAGCATGCACTGACAGAGACTGCAGTCCAGGGCCAGCATGTCTTCCCATGACAATATCTGGCACTGTAATGGAAAACAATACATGAATTGGGAACCATGCCAGGCACTGGACTCAGTGGAAGCAAAGGTCTTTGTCTTTCAATAAATCAGTGGAGGCAATAGCCGGGATGATTGTATAGGCTTGTGGCCATAGCGGAGCTATTACTTATCCCCCTGCCACTGTGGTGTGGCCAGTCATTGTGCTCAGGCCAGCAGCAGGTCACACACTAGAGCAGCAAGAGCTAAGCCAATCAGAAACACACACACAAACATACAGTATAAATACATACACATGTAAGCACATGTGCACATGCTTGCCCAAGTATAAGCACACATAGAGGGAAACTTCCACTGTTGAATGAATGAATGTGCAGTAGTCACTGTGTGGGTGCGTGTCAGTTGTCTGAAATTTGCTGCAGTTCCTCCTAACCTTATAAGGTAGGAGCTAATCTGCAGTCAGCTTGTAATGTCATTAGTCCTTTCATTTGTCACTCTCCTATTAGAAACACCATTCAATTAAACCTACTCCCAACAATTTCATCAATGACTGTCCGACAATAGCGTAGGTGATTTGCAATCATAATGCCATCATGAGGCTGCATCGACGTGATTCAATTTTAATAATCCATCGCTTGTCAAGGCTCCAATACAAAAGAGCTCTCAGAGTGATTGCTTTAAAAATGTGGACAGGTTTAAGACAATTTCTTATGCATGGAAATAAGGCTGGAGATCACTTTCCTTCACTACTGTGCAACTGCCTTTTTAGTCAAAAAACACAGGAAGAAAGGAAACACGAGAGGGAAGAAATTGCTGAATAGGGACACAGAAGAGAGAGGATATTAATCTACAAATAGAGCAGTTTTCTTTCAACATCCTGGCTGCCCACTTTCCTCCCCACTCAGTGTAAACTGTCCTTCAAGAGGATCTGCACCATGTGGCTATGAAGTCAAGGTCATACACGCTACATCAAAGTGATTCAGTACCAATAAAACCAACAACCCAAGTGCTTTAGTGCTGTATTGAGAGGCAAAACACGATCCCAGTTTGTTTCCCACCTGCTGACTTTCTAGCCCATTCAAACCCGATTGGACACTAGCAACACAATAGACAGATAGCACTCTACTGCTGGTATCCAGCATCCTCACCTACCAATATAATACTTCCATGACACCTACAGTCTTACAGTTACAGTCTTAAATATTCAACTCTGTTCTGGCTGTATTAATACTCTGGACCCAGTGCAATATTCTCTAGACCTGTATATACTTCTGGTTTTTATTACTTTGATTTTTCTCTATTATTAACTTCCGTAGCTTCCCACAAGTACAGTTCCCACAAGTCAGATTCCAACAGAGAAGCACTGTGCACATTGTATAGATAAGAGTCCTACTTCTTCAATTCCTATTTTTGTATTTATCCATATACTACTTAGATGGAAGTCTCTGGATATCAACCCAAAGAAGGCACTGGAGCACACGGATCACTGATTATATTTTTAATGCATAGGTACAAGGACTGACATTTTGACACGTAATACTGTTAGTACAGGAGGTTTAAATAACCTCCCTATCCCTACACACATATACTACTTATTAGGTTCTGAGGAGGATCACCTCTATAAGAGCTGGGCTCTGTGTGTGTTTGTTTGCTTGTGTGTTGATGCTTTTTGCAGCAGTGCTTAGGGGAATTAAGGTATGCACTGGAGGCCTGGGGCCCCAAGATCCCTGCATAAGGGAAATACAGTGTGCGCTCGTACACCAGGCAGTACGGCAGAAGTCATAAACACAGACAGGGTCTTTGCTGCAGCCTGCAGACATTCAAATACCAGGAAGTTGCTTGGTGATTTTCTAACTGTAGTGGCTACACATCAACACATGAATTAAATAGTGTTCATTTTCATGTTACAACAGGACTTTGCTGCTGCAGCACTTTGGTGTTAACAGGTGGAGTTTCTAAAGTCACCGTAGCTTCACTCACTCCAGTCATACACACCCATGCATACCTTTTTGCATGCTTTGTACTTGTTTAAACTATGCTTAAACTTGTACTATATTACTTCCTTATATACTACTTCAAAAAGAGACATTCCCTAATTTCTACTTTTACATTTTTTATAGTAATTAATAATTTTGTGTTGTTTTATATTTAATGCGACCTACAAGAGCACACCAGCAAGTCAAATTCCTTCCAAATGTGGAAACTTACTTGGCTCATAAAACTGATTCTGACATTCAAAATCCAAATAAACCATGCAAACAACCTTGTTAATCCTCAATGTTTTTAAATGTAGCCTATCTGCTGGAGCCTTTGAAGCAAAAAAGGCTTACAAGTACTCTTGTCATTCTCTTTCTTACCTGATTGTGACAAGCGGAACAGCTGATTTAATGATTGAGGTCAATGGCGTATGTTTGCTTCCCTGCTCAAAGGAAAAACAGGAGCTGGGCCAAAAGAATCATACAGACGACCAATTTGACTTGTTTTTGGATGAACATCTGAATTTTAAACATGGTATATACTGATCACTGGGATCTTAAGATACCTACACATGTACACAACTCATATGATGTCCTGCTGCAGTTGTTTGGGGATTGCAAAAAAATACAAACTGTAACATTATTTACTATAGGGTTATTCGTTCATTATTGAGCATTCATAAACTGGCACCGCATCTTGCTATTTGTGGTGATATGGGGTGAGAATGTTGTGATATCAGACACAAATGTGAGATGCTTCATCTTTGGAATAGACTTGTAAATATTCCCGACCACAGACTCTTTAAAAGAGTATTCATTTGGGGAACTTCTAATAACCATCAACCAGTGAAGTTATAATTAATTTACCATAATAGACTATGGTGTGATGCAGAGAATATCAAAAACAAATAATTCCTTATTTTTATAGAAAAATTGTGTTTTGTAAACTAAAACCATATTGTCTTATTTAGGATATCTATGTGACACAGTGCATCTGTAAAGCCTGGGAAAATAGTGATGTTCTGTTTGTAGGACACTTGAGTTTGTTTAAGAATATGACTATACACAAATTGCAATGTGATGTAAGCCTGTGTGGGCTGGGCACCTTGAGTGCTTGGCACTAAACTGACATCAGTCGATCATTTAATGACTTAGTCTTGAGAAGTATGATGACTTTGAGTTTTTAATTTGACAGTAAGGGCAAATATATACACAGAGGATGTCTGTGAATCATCACACAAACTCTGGGAATAATTTCAAAACACTGCCTTTCTACTGCCTTGATACTAACTCACTGTCGTCCATGGCTGCATCATAATCAGTTTTACAAAATCAAAAAGAAAATCGTTAATTAGAATCTTTAATTAGAATTGAGATGACACATTATGGTCTTGTGGGAAGTTTAGAGAAACACAATCCCTTTTACCTTACAAACTGTGGGTTGAAACAGAAGTCACTTTTGAAGTCGAGATGCAGCCGACGATGAATTAAAATTAAAAAATGTGGGACAGAATGACTTCTACTGTGCTCAATGACAAACTGGGATAGCCTCTTTCTTCTCCCACTGCTGACTGAATCTCTTCTATCTGCAGAAGCTCTCTCGGGGGATGTGGGATTGAACGGCGAGCCGGGCCGCACTTTACCTCTGCTGTCGGAGACAGTTCAGAGATACAGGCTTCCTGATCTGCGTTGTGTTCCCTTCCCACACAAGACACTGGGCGCTTCACCTTGACTTTTAAAAGGGACGCTTTAGTGGCAGCACTGATGGGAGACGGTCCTCAAGCCTTGGCTGCAGTGAGGAGGGAGATCAATGATGAGATTAATGATGCAACCTGCTATGCATTAGCTGACTCTTTAAATGCATGGCTGCGGATCAACATAGGTATAATACAACATCTGTTACTGGAAGTTTATATATCGCAAAAAACGTCCATCTTAACAAGTCATTTAGTCTGATATTCAATCTTATATTTCTTAAACCAAGAGAAGAATTCTGCCAATGAGGTGAGATAACTAAAGAAAATTACGATTTTAGGACTCAATAATAGACTAAATGACTTCGATTTGACTTATAATAATATAATAATATACTGTCATTTCAATACAGTGCACTTTAGACTGGTGATTCTAAAACTGTCAACAAACAAAACTGAGACCAAACCCCCTGCTGTCTTTTTTATTCGGGGCTATAGAGGCCAAGCTCTGGTTTGTATCGAGAAGACCTGGTGATGCCACATCATTCAAGCAGCTCTGCAATGAGGAGGTGAGGACTGACAAACAAGATAGACACCCTCACACACACACACACACACACACATATATGCACACACACAGACAGACAGATAGACAGGTGAGATCAAAGCCTGAGCAGCTGGTGGTCTCCCTCCATTGGAGACAGACAGATGGCATGCCATTAATTAAGCAGAAACCACAGTGGACTCAGCCCACCTGAGATCGCCCGTCTCCCTGCCACCCTTAAATAGAGACTTCTGTGAGGAAACTCTTGGGGTCTCTCTCTCCCTCTTTCACACACACATGCATACACACACACACACACACATACACACATACTCTCACAGGACACGTAAGAACTCAGAGCACCAAAGAGCACCGAAGACATTAAGTGTTATAAATGAATGTTTTATCCAATTGTACAGCACATTAGCCGCTTGCGATTCAGACACCATAACTGAAAATAATGCTAGAAAATTTCAACACCCTTGCCAAGAATGAATTAAATGATATCACTTTTGTTAATGCTGTGCCACAATTTAAGTGTGAAATATTAAATATGCTTGATTGCAATCCAAGCCCCAAAGTAATGATTATTTTGGAATCCAAGTGAATGTTCTAGTATCCATCTTAGAAATGATGTGCACTTTAAATTCAACGCCCACACTGTGTATGATCATCTGTTCCACCCAATGAGGTGTGAGTGGTAGAGTGTGTCATTTTGTGGGGTGAATTTATTCCCAGTCACCACTGGTGAGACCAAGTTTGGGGGAAACATATTACTGTTACTGGTGAACATCCAATACTTTTATGAGTAAAAAAAAAAGTGGTATAATGGATGATATTCATGCTGGAGTCTTGCAGACAAATATTTCAAAAGCCAAGCTATTGAGTCAATTGACTGTAATTCATTTCCTATTGTCAAAGCAGAAATTAAAACTGCAGGCAACTTCGCTGGTTTGCAGCAAGAGATAACTGTTTGAATTTTGAGGACTTCAATACCCGAATCTAATGTGAGCAAACTGAACACTCTATGGACTTGAATTTGTTTGTCTTAGTGGCTTGTGGGGGGCGAGGTGGTGAAGAAAATGTTTTCACAGCAGGCTAAGCCATTGACAGTTTGCATTTTACTCATTTGCAGCCTCAGTTTGTAATTTAGGCTCATAAAACGGGTGTATTTGAATCTACTGTAGCTCCAAATTTGGCAGCTGTGTCACTCTGCTTAATATTTATAGAAATACACATATTACTTTGAGTTAGTTGAGGGAAAGAATAAAAAAATGTATGTGTCCCCCAAGTTGATCAATGATCAATGTGTCTCTCTTGCAGCAGTCCATTGTGAGCCTGTTTGCTACCAATAGTACCAGAAAGGTAATAAACCCAATAATATATTGCCGCTCCCTCCACAGAAAGTTCTGTTGTGATGGAACGATACTTTGAAAGGTATCAGATTAGTTTCTGAAGTAACTTTTCCAAGCAGCGTGAGACTGGGTCATATTTGTCACGGCACTCCTATATTTAGTGTCCTGTGACTACCGGTAACCACTGACTTGCATCTTGTCAGCGCTTGTTGCAATCCTTCAGCTGCCCCGCTGGACGGGAGCGCTGCAGAAAGCCCCCTGCCTGCCTCAGAGCTCCCGCGGTGGATTCCCCACAGACCGAGCCGATCGATGCCCCGTCGTCTACCTGCCTTGATGAGCCCGTCTCCCTGCGTCGTCTCAGAGCTTGAAGGCTTCACCCCTCGATTCTCAGTACCAGGAAGGCTGTGTGTGCACATCTATCAGGTTGGTTTACAGTCTTCTGTCAGGCAGTAAACAACACGTCATGTGGCGTGGGTGGTGGTTAGTATTTGGACACCGTCGGTGGATACCTGTAGTGGATATGAGACCAAAGGCCGTGACATGACAGAGCTGTTGGGTTATCACTGCTTTTGTGAATATAAAATGTCAAACCTGTTGTCATATTTGAAAAGCTAAAACAAGGTAATTTATTCTTTATATTATAGCCCAAACAGACCGGGTAATTATTTCAACTGATAAATAATACTGTAATTTCAAAGTCTACATAATGAATTCACAGGCAACACAACAACACACTGTTCAATCTTGGAACCCATCGTCTATCGGTCTGACGACAATTAGACTCTGGGGGCGACGGCCAATATTTCGGGGTTTCTGATGTAGCCAGCGGACATCCGGGCCAAGACTTCCTCTTCCGTGCGCCGGTCATTGTTTACAGTCCGATTAGCAACTTGAGACGCGAGAATGGAGTTGGAGTTGAGAGACGACGTCTCATATGCAGATATCTGTTTATAGAGATTAGCCGAAATGTCGTCTGGACCTAAAACACCTACAAAAAGTATCGATGTTTGTGTATTGTGTGGAAAAACGTTCGACTTGTCGCGTCTCAAGTTGCTAATCGGACTGTAAACAATGACCGGCGCACAGAAGAGGAAGTCTTGGCCCGGATGTCCGCTGGCAACACCAGAAACCCCGAAATATTGGCCGTCGCCCCCAGAGTCTAATCGTCGTCAGACCGATAGACGATGGGTTCCGAGATTGCACATTGTCAAACACCCTGATGTAACCGCTAAGCCCAGCTGAATTTTCAAGAAAGTTCAGACCTGTTTTTCATATTATAAAGATCCTTTTCAACCTTTTCAACTTAACCTGCTATATAACTGCCAATTACTATCAGTCTGTCGTTTGCCCCAGCTAGTAAATCCCTCTCTGGATCACATCAAGTCAATGATTTGAGCCGTCTGGAGCTCTTTGATTGCCCACACTTAATGAAACATTACAAAATAACTGGGGCTCCTCAACGAGGCGACGCAGGAAAGAGAGAACCAGGAGAATCCCAGAAGCAAATGAACTTTTAAAACGAACAGTAATTAGTTCTGCTGAACTGGACTCCCTACGGCCCGAACGGGGCCAGCCGCAGACATCGATTCTGTCAGAAGATGTGGCGAGGGCTCCCACAGGCTGCAGAGCTCTGAACGCTGCAGTTCTTGTCATCACCATCCCATCACAAGTGTCCCCACAGTCCCTGTCCAATTAGAGGCCATTGTGGGCCAGGACCTTGATAAGTGTTGTTGTTGTTGTTGCAGAACTGGGGACTGAAGTAGGTTGAGGAGACTGAAGATGTCTTAGAAGGGAACATATTTGATTTGCAGTAGCAATTTCATTTGCCTCAAAATCGAGTATGGATACAATGAGGGATTAAATTGCCATGAATAATCATATAAACTCAGACTAGAATCTCACGCACAGAGTCCCAAAAGTTTTAAAAACTGCACAACTGCATACTGATTCAAAGGGCAAATCAAATCAATCAGACACAGCAAGAGAGATCCAAAATAATCCAAAATTGCATTCTGAACACAAATACAAAAGTGTAGACATAAGTCAAATCTACTGGGCAAACTTTCCCACATGGCTTGACCTTTGATATTAAGACTCAGTCATTCACATTCTAGTGCTAAATGTCACCAAATGTCACATCAAGGTCTCAGTATTCCAGCTAGCCAAGTCACAGCCAGATGTACAACATGATAAATAACAAAAGGTCCAGCATAATGCCAGTTTCAGGTTGTGCAATGTGGCTTTTTGCAGTAGACAAAATTTAGAACAAATGTCCTATTGCTTGTACTTAACTATAACTGTGGTTTAGCCAATTAGGGCCCTACTGCACGGAGAACTGTGGGGAGATATTTAAGGAATCAATAGCTAGCTAATTTTATGCTGGGCACAGAACATGGAGCCAAGCCTGGTGATTATGTTTGAGAACACTGAGGTAAATAAAAGTGTTTACCCATGTATTTTTGCATCTCAAACACCAAATTCCTGGTTAGGAATACGGTCACGTACACCCTAATTTAAACACTTGACAAATAGACTATCCGCATTCACAAGCTTAGCATTGATTCAGAGGGAATGGGAATGGGACTGAAGCCTTACTGCAAAAAGACCGTTTTATAGAGACCCTTCTCAAAAAAAGTGTTAAGTTGAGAGTGACAGACTTGTGGTCCATTCACAGTCAGGTCAGGTTTGCTGTTCAGTCTTACGATGACCTTGGCCTCAGAGCCTCAGTAGTTTTCACACTCAGACCAGCCAAGAATCTCAAGTGGTCATGAAACACATTTTGACTGACATTCTTTTGTCACTCCATCAGTTTGCTTTTAAACCCCAAGACAAGGAGGAGAAACATGTCAGGGTGTCTGAAAAGAACCTGGGTGTTGAAATGTAGGACAAGCACTTTAAAGAGTACAAATGGAAAGAGGGTGACAAGAATAAAATGCACTTCATCGTTCACAGCAATTTGGCTGAGCTTTTACATTTTCTAGTAATTACAAATAAAAACAAACAAATGTGCTCACCTGCTGCAAACCTCTGTGAAATGAATTCATTCTTCATACCAAAGTATGTGCCATGATAAGAAGGTTGCATGTATTTATGCATCAAGTAGAAGCTGCCCCCTGTTAGTTAAAGTAGTCTAATCACAGGTTTTGTTTTGTTTTTTACATATTCTAGGATAAAAATTAGATGGACAAAATAACAGAAATGCCACATAAAAAAGGACTTTGAAGTAACTAAATCACAACTGCAAAGGCAGCTACAAAAATTTGCATATAAACTCAATCAATCAATCAATCAGTCTACACTGGTGAGTCATATTAACTTGAATGCCTATCTGCAGCTTTAAAAGAGGTCTGACAATCACCACTTTTATATGGGAGTTTCAAAAGCACCATGTGGCAACTAACAGAGTTCCAGAGAGGCCAAATATTTAGCACCCAAATTGCTGTTGCATCAGTATACAAAAACTGCAAAGTTATTTAAAGTGGCAAGGGAAACAGTCTTGAAAAACATGACAACATATGCCAAACATGGATAAACTGTACTGGCAATGAGCAATGAGAATTTCAAGAATAGACAGACAGACAGGATAGTTGCTAAATACCACAAAACCACGGCCTCAAAAATTACCACAGAATTCAGTCACCACTTCTCTGACACAGTCTCAATAAAAACTCTCTCTTGTAGATCTCATAAACTGGTATTATGGCAGCGCTGCCATTCAGAAACTACTTCTTTTCAAGGCCAATACACAATGACAAGACCTGGTATAAAGAGTGCAAAACCTGGAGCTCTGAGCAATGGAAAGAAATGTTTTTTTCTCTACATCTGGACAGGTTTTCATTTGGAAAAAGCCAGAGGTGCCATCAACTCACAGCGTCTGTTGTCAGCAGTTAAACACGCTGGTGGATTTGTAATGCTATGGGCAGCCATCTTTGTATAACAGCCAGGATTAAGTGGCAGGACGAGGTGCATCCTATGGTGTGAACACTGTTTCCTCATGATGTTCCCATGTTCCAAGATGATAATGCCTCCATACACACTGCTAAACAAATCCAAAAGTAGTTTCATGAACACAAGGATGAAGTCAAACACTTTCCATGGCCTCCCAAGTCACCAGATCTAAACATCACTGACATTTTTTTTTGTGATCAAATGTTTTTATTGTTATTTTAGAAATCGTAGATTTAAAAATAAATGACACAAGTGGAAATACAAAGACAGAAACCTTGAAAGACTGAGAAACAATACAATACAATATAATACAACAACAACACCCTCCCACCCCACCCCCAGGACCTACATCACTGAACTTTTACGGGAAGTCCTGGAGCGCAGAGTGCAGCGTAGATTTCCACCTCCTTCATCCTTCAAAAGAACTGGAGGCTTTCCTTCTTGAATAATGATCCAATGTCTCACTACACACAGTTCAGGACTTGTATGGAAGACTGAAGCTGTTCTGAAGGAGAAGAATGGCCCTACACTTTATTAGATATTTGATATCCACATATTTTAGGTATTTCTGTTATTTTGTCCACCTCCTGCACCAGCAGCTGTGGCACTATACAACAATATCCACACACTGATCTTTTGAAAAACACAATGTCTAAAGAGGTCACATCGCATAATTGCACTCATTTGTGGAACAACAATAGTGTGAGGAAAACAGACTTGTTGGATGGCTGGTTTGTTAATTTGGTTGGTTAAATGAATAGACTATTCAATTAGTTGACAAAATCCCATGGCCATTAGGTGACTAAGAATTTCTTTATTTACAGTCTTAAGCTGCGGTGCCTAACATGAATGTCTTGCCTGTACAGCAATTAAGCAGAGGTAAAACAATTTCACGGACTGATTCTACCTCATACAGCGTCTGGATTATCCCTCAACCCACCATGAGAAATTGGGACTGAAAAATTCCTTCCGAGTTTTATGCATTCAATTATTTCATTTTATATAATCATTAATATGCATCTACTCATTCACAGTCTTAAATAGTCGCTCCAAGCATCTCTATAATGAAAGTGTTTTGGGGATGGAAGTGTTAACTTGGGAGGATGAATTCATTTATGGTGTTCGTTTTCTCGTGTTCCATCCTCATTCAGCCTCTAATGGCCATGTGTGTTCAGAAATGTCAAGCAGGAGGCTGCATGAAAATCGTATCCGGCTGTAATTATGAAAAATGACAGCGGGTTCATACTCATCTCTGAAGAGAGGTGTCATCACAGACTTCAGTCTGTGAGACAGAGCGAGAGATGAGAGTGAGGGAGAGAGAGAGAGAGGGGGAGGGGGAGAGAGAGAGAGAAGCGTGAGGAGAGATAGAGGTAAGTGTGCATGCATTAAATGGAGAGCGTGGAGTATTAGGCGCAGTGCCATTATGTTTCCAGCCACCTGGGAAATATAGAGCTACACATGACTAGAGTGGCACTGCAGTGCTTACAACACAAACTGGTGTAGAAGACAGAATCGAAGATGTTATATTCCCCCCTCAACTTCCCTCCTTCAGCAGGAACAGAAGTGGTGATGCAGGTCATCAGAAAGTGATGAACAGGTGGTAGATCTGGGATGAAAAGAACTGCCAGAGCAGCCAGTGTTTCACCAGGGTCATCTGTCTTCCTGGCGCTCTCTGAATCCTGATTGGTTTGATGGCCCCGGTATATCAACACAGCTTGTTCCAGCTTTACTTTGATCTCGTCTGCTGGATCTGCCCTAACCCAGGATCCAGAGATGAGCTGTAAACATAATAAATATTACACATGCAATATAGAGAAAGGAAGAAAGTGAGGAAGAGTGTCATATCACAACCTTTTGAAAACAGGGCAAAATAAACAGAGAGGCAAGGCAGTAAAAATGGGCACCATTTGAAATTTAGAGCTGCCTTAATAGTGATGTTATGGACCACAGTGCAAATCAACATGCAGTAATGCATCCATATCCACCTCAGATATCATTACCTCAATGCCAACTGTCAAATGAAATTGTTTTTATATTATTAGCACACCGTCACTTTTTCTATTAGGAACATTTTTCATATTGTATTTATGATCATTTTTCAATTTGCCCATTATTTTCTTAATACTTAATTAGATTAATAACTTCCCATTAACCAGGGAGAATGAATCACCTGAGGGAACTGCTGCATCAAAGAGATTTGTCAGCTGAGGAAAAGCTCCAGACCCCAGGTATTCCTCCCAAAGTTACCATCAAATATGCACAAAAGCTAGCATGTACACGATTCCCCAGTGAATCTATTTGAATCACAAATAACATCATAAATTTGCAGAGCACCAGGAAGCCAGGGATACACAATGAACCATTGACTGGGAAGTAAAGTCCCTGTGCCTACATTTGCATCTCAATAAAAAGGCTGTACGTTGCAGGTTAGTTCCTCTATCTCAGTGTGCAAGACAGCAAATGATAACAAATTGTAGATATATTTGTTGACTGTGGCTGTAATCATTTTGACAAAATTCTAGAGACATATGTTCAGATATGCTATATATTTTCCTGTTGTCAGACATGATTCCAGTTTTTATTTCTTTACCATGGACTTAGAAACACGTTACCATTCAGAATCAAATTTGACAGAAGGGGCATCCTTGGTTTAGTGACATTATAACAAATCCAAGAATGATAAGACAGAAAACATCAGATTGATAAGATTAGCACATGGATGCTATGATAATATTGGCATACAGATGGGAACCAATTTCTGATCAACTTCAAATTACAAGTGATGGAGAACAGAAAATCTATCCACACTGTCACCAATCAGATCTAGCGCCACCAGTCCGGCAAATCAAAGTCAGACATGATTGATCATAAAGAAACCTGATTGGATTTGATCACACTTTGGCCCGTAGCAACAATATTTTTTCATAAGCATGAGTGTGCCAATGATAAAATATTCATGTGTGGAGAGGCATAGCAGCGTCTTCCAACTCTCTTAAAGGAAACTGTGAGCACATGCTGCAGGGGCTTCATTTCAACGCCTGCCACAGCCATTGATTTAAGGCCTGGCATCAGCAGAGGCCTCATTTAGGAAAGTCATCTGTCTCGCCTGCCTAGGCCCTCTAAAAGGTTATTTAGCTGCCCAGTGCTTAGGTAGCAATAGACAGAGGCTACGCAAGAACACTGTTGTTATGTGTTTGTCTTGGCTATTGATTGCTCTGGCTTGTTTGTGCAGAGCCATTTTGCCGTGCATCCACCTCTGGTGTCGGGAGGGGACCATACAGGACACAAGCTGTGATGGCAGAGCCTGATTGGATGATCAGTATTAAATGGTAAACACAACGATGATAGCTCTCATTTGCAGGGTTCACCCTTTGATGAGGACTGCTGTGAAAACAGAATTGTTGTGGAAGCTTGTTACCATTGCAATCTACAGCCAAGCTCTACCATTACTTAAAATGTGAACAGAAGAGCATCGTTGGCTACTGAGAGAATCACATCAAATTCTGCAGGAAATAATACAGAAAATCCAGAGCCAAAACAAGACTGCATTAGTGTTATATAGTACAAGGAGTCCATTCTTTTCTCTACTAATGAATAAATGTGTGCTGGCTGTCATACTGCACTGAGTGCTAATGGATTTGAAGTCTATAGAAAATGTCATTTCTCAAAAGGCAAAATGCAGAGGAGGATATCCACCCATTTTCCCTCAGCAATTACTTCTACAGACTGCAATGTGTTGACTGCAGAGTTAAAAGACAAAAATGAGGGACAGTTTAAGCATTAAGCAGGAAATGGTAACACATAAAATGTTCCACTCTTCAAAGTCTTAGATGTTGTGTATGTTGTTGTGTATGGCATGTCTGTTTCAGGTCATAACCAGTCGTCTATTCCCATGAATAAGACCATAAGCATGTGCTATGAAAGTTGTGACTGAAGAATTTCATCCTTTGAAATAATGATAGCAAGATCCTACAATGTCTTGTCTTGAATTTGTGTCCACAGTGCAGTAAAGTAAGAATGAAGCCTGATGGTAATTATAAAGCACTTTAATTTTGGGTTTGGAGTCAAGATAAGTAATGCCACACTCATCTGTCACCAGTCTTTGGGTCTTTGTTATTGTTTATTGAATCCACTAATTGGATTCAATATTCATTATTGATTCATTTCATTAAAAGATTACATTTTGCATCACAAATAGCAGACACTTCAAATTGAATTATTTCCATTAACAAAAATACAAAAGAAATCTTGTGGATACTTCTCCAGAATATCAGTCTCTGCTACATTAAAGAATGCATGTCTAAATGAAGTCCAAGTGATTTTGGTTAGTGGTATGATATACAATGTGAGCTCTTAACCTCCTTCAATTCTTTGAAATTGTTGGCAGCATACATCACATTCAAAGTAATTGAAACAGCCCAAGTTTTGCAATATAATTGCTAGAACCACTTATATCTCTACAGCAAAGCTTTGCCAAAAGTATAGGCACTTAGACATTAAGTAGCTCTTTTAAGGTAATAACTATTTTGAATTGGTATGATTGGCTATTTTGAAGAGTTATGATTAGAGAAGCTTTCTGTGGCACAGTGTGGAGCAACTAGCATTAGTTTAATTAGTGGCCAAGTTTAACACCTGTTGTTCCATCTTTTCTCCCATTTTGAAAATAACAAAACTCATTTAGTAAATATGGAATGGGAATAAGGTTGTGTTTACACTTGTTGGAGACTTCTTTGACATGCTACAGATGAAAAAACATTATCCCTTTTTCTACATGCAAATGGCAGAAAGCATGCTGTGTCATACATACAGTATATAGGCTTTCTCATTTATGAATCAGCATGTTCAGCATTACCTATCGTCAGTGGGTTTGACTGTTAAGCCATTATTTAATTGAAGCATATTTATGTATTGGCAAGACGTTTCAAAAATCATAAAGGTTTGGTCCCTCTAATTACTAAAGTAAACAGTGAACATGGCAACTTTGGTTACAAAAAAATGTCATCCACAGATGTCATCCATGACAAATAAGAGTGAGCAAACACAATGAGAGTCAAAGTAAAGGACTCTAATTGGATCCCCGTGAGTTAATAATGATCAGTCAATCAATAGGCTGTTATACCTGTACTGTGTATCTCTACCATAAATCAATATTAGTGAACTCTTTGCTGTATGTCATTTTGGTTATTACCTCTGGGTTATTTTTAGTTTTCACTGGATTTTAACCTGTACCTGGATATGAGGTGTTATTTGTGGGAGACAAGCTGTACCTGTATATATGAATAAATCTGTTACTTTAGATACTATTAGGGTGTTAAGAATTATATGCTCACCTCGTGTAGAGCTGGTAAGGGGTATAGTTTAAGAAGCTTGTTGTAAAGATCGTATTTGCCATGCCCCATCAGCTATAACATCTAATCAAAGACTAATCCATTCCCTAACATCCTGAAGGAGCAGGTGTGCATTAATCTGTTGGTGAAATTAAGCCCCTTGTTAAACCCATGGCAACACATGCTGTGTTTATCTTTTAATTAAAACCTGGTTGATAGTTCACTACATTAATATCGCACATACATACAGTACATGCGTGATTCGATTACTGAACCTGCTTGTCCTTGTTTAGGACAGATAAGAGATGTTCCAATAGGCTTCTACTCAGCTTGAGAGTCTCTGTGCCTGGACACTAAACATGTTCGCTTGTGATGTTTTAACAAAGACGTTTTCTTAGTGTATCAATGTGGCAACGCAACTGCCTCACTGTTGCATATAAACACACTATATGTACAGTACACAATGCCGATATCCAGTTGGCATACTTCTCTGTAGATGGAAAACAATGCTTTACCATGGCTATGACGAAAACACACCACAATGTACAAATACAACTCAAGAAAGTATTGGAATAACACAGCAACAGAACAATTACTTGTTTTCAAAATGTCAGGGAAAATTTCCAATAAATGGCCTCATGGCCGCATCACATTGTGCTTTCTTTGCCCAACACAACAGCTAAATTCCACTTCAAACCCAATAAAAAAAACATGTCTCATATTTACATTTCATCCCACCCCATGCTGAACCTAACACTGCCTCAGTTTTATTGCAGCTCAGTTCTGGAAGCGGATGTGGCTTGTGGTGGACGAGCCATAGACCGAGACTGGGACTTCCACCGATGGATCATGGGATAATGGGTTTAATGTGGAGTAAACTGGCTGTTGTGGGGCTAGGATGAGAGAGATGAGAGAGAGGGGGGAAAGTGACAGTCCCGGGCTGGGGGCTGTGATTGGTCGGTGGAGGATGGTATTCCAGGGATGGATTTCTGGAAGCCATACATAAACCTGTAGACCCTGCATTACATCACCTTCAATGCCAAAAACCTCCCAATGTCAATCATAGTGGATTATCCTTGTAAACTGGATTATACAAGGATACACGTCTAGCCAAGGCTCATTAGTTTATATAGTAACAATGTTTTCCAAATCTATGAATGTTTTATATTTACAGTACTTGTTCAGTAAGACAAGGTGTAAATTGAACACCTCTAATTAAGGGTATGTAATAAAGTACTTAGAGAGCATGAAGTTCCAAACTGCAGACACTAAACTTTAAAAGGAATTGGAGCCACTACTCTAACGATATTAAATGATATGAAATTTACAGTTGTTTCCAGAAATAGTCCACAATTAAAGTACTGAGGCAATAAATGAATTGGGCATGAAATTGTTCCGCAGTATATCAAGAGAATCGCTTTCAACTTGGAAGGGAGCCTTGATTTTTTTTTATTTTTTTTTTTATTAGATATACTCCCTGAAATGAAATAGTGGCATTTTTAGCTGCTTCAGAGAGGAAGTGGGAAAAGAAGGGGGGAGGAGGGAAAGAAAAGGCAAAGAAAAAGAGAGAAGGGAATAAGGGACAATGAGTGAGAGAGTTTCAGGGTAAAAGGAGAAAGGGCATCTGCTGTACGCCACATTCAGGAGAGGAGACAGGAGGAGCGAGTTGGGGAAAAAAAAAAGAGGTGCTTTGCTCATTAGAAACTGATGCGTGTCCATATTAGACATGGCTTGGCTGTCTTGGTGAGTTGTTGGACAGATTTTTCTCTTGCTCACTCTCTCTGATGAGGAATGCTTAGCGTTGGCCATCTGCCGCCACAACACACAGCACTTCCTCCTGCAAACAAAGATGTGTGGATGTGTGCACGTGTGTATGCATGCGTGTGTGTGTCCTTGTGTGCCCTTATATGTGTGTGTGTGTGTGTGTGTGTGTGTGTGTGTGTGTAAGTGAGAGTTAGCTGGGGGTTGCATGGGTCTGTGCTTGCCTCTACACACTTAATGAAATCAGTGTATGCTGGACCTCATACCAGGACCTCATGTCTGTACAACGGCCTCCATTGCGTCACTGGAACTGGGCTTCTGCCACCAGATGGTTCAAGGAGGGGTTCGATTGTTGTCCCTAAACAAAGTTGTCATCATCAACTGCCGCACTGCTGACACTCGACCCCATTAGTGAAGTTTTAGTGGTCTGGGTGGGAGATTGAACTTGAACTCCGTGCAGGAAAATGAAAGAACTCCCATCTGTTCAGCCCTTCTTTTGCCTCAACGCGCCCATCCATCCATTCCTTCATCCATCCACCCTACCATCCATTATTTACAAGACATTAGTTCTGTATGTAATTAATTGGTGCTGTTAATAGCAAATGCATCAAGTTAATGATTTTTAATTAAGGAGATGTTTTGTGTTGTTGATTAGGCCTACAGGGCACATATCTGCTGTGGTTTATGTAAACTGTCAAGTCCTCTTTTGTCTCCATTTAATGAGCTAAGACATGGTTCGGGGTGCCATAGGTAATGCGGCGGGGCGGCGGGGGGGGGCTGAGGGTCTTACAATCTGGCAGCAACAGTTTGTGTGTGTGTGTGAGAGAGAGAGAGTGAGAGAGAGAGGCAGAGAGAGAGAAAGTGAGGGAGGGAGAGAGAGAAATGGCAGATAAATGAATATGAATATGAAGATGAGGAAAAGGAAGATGCCAATTTACAACTTGTCACATTTCTACCAAACAAGTATAAACAAACCATTATTACACCCATTAATTTGCCCACCATCTCCGAAGCCGTGTGATGACTCGCTGTAGCATACATCTCTATTTTTGTACTTCTCAGCAGGAACACGCTGACCTTTAGCAGTAGACAACCAAATAAAAGCCTGCAGACAAAGACCACAATGACTGTATTTCTCTTTTCTTGCATCTCCAGGGATAAATTCTCATTCTGTTGTCACAGATCAAAGACTCCTGTCAAATACTATCACATCTGGAGTCGATCCTTTTAACCTTTCAAAAACCCACAGCACGAGGAGATATAAAACAATACAAAGACAGACTTTAAATCCCCACCAGCGGTGAAGTATCAATTAGGCTGGTTTACATGAGATTAACTATTTCACATCCCAAGGTCTGTTTAGCTTAGAGTGCAGCTCTGTTATGTTTTCCTAGGGCTCAACAGAGAGGCTAGATCATAGAGCTTGCTGTGGGCTTTTCATCTCTGTGTCTCTGTGCAGCAGCTCTGTGCCTTCCCTTTTTTTTTTCTCCAATGCAGCAGCAGCAGCAGCAGCAGCCTATATGAGGACAGTTGGTGCATATCAATCAGGAGCTGGGTGCTTTCTGATGAAGCACACGTCCATCTATCTCTTGCTTGTCTTCTACGCTTGCAGTTGCATTAGAGGCATTTGGAGCCCATTGTCGCCCCCGATTTGCGCTCTAATTTTACAAACGGAATGAAGAGCCGGAAAGTGTGATGTTTAAAATGATAATAGCGCCGTCAGCATGTGTGGGTAAGCAGGCATTAGGGTCAGCTGTTGCAAAAAGGCACCGTCTGGTTGGTAAGTGATGGTTCTGGCGGTGTGGTTGCGGTCAGGAACAGACAGTCAGCAATTTCCAGACCGTTCTGTGGTGTTGGTCTGGGGAAGCGGATGCCTCGGCTCCCACCACACCCTGATGTGTCTCCGTGTCTGCAGGACCTGCTGGTGCAAGACGAGGAGAGGCAGAGGAAGAGCTCACAGTCACCTATTTTTCTCAGCGTCATTGGATTAAAACAGACAAGCGTTCATCACACCACAAGACTGTTTATCTTTTTAGCGTCTAGCATTTGCGGAGCATCAATGTTTAACTCATAGAGGGACTCAGTGTACCGACAGAGCAGATCTCTTTCAGCAATGTTTCATGCTTGAGTGTATGATTCTTGAATTATGCACCCAAGCCTATCTGGTTGCTCTAAAATAAGAGCCTACTTCCAAACACTTGCCGCTGGGAGTGACTCCCGCCGCAGAGTTTAGGGAGAGGTGCAGACGTCATACGTGTGGTCCAGCCTGTGACTCAGCCGTGTTGCCAGCATGATGGGGACTCTGTATGCCCGAGCGGCGGCCGTGGTGGAAAACCTTTC
Organism: Centroberyx affinis; assembly: GCF_046629955.1. Taxonomy (NCBI): domain Eukaryota; kingdom Metazoa; phylum Chordata; class Actinopteri; order Beryciformes; family Berycidae; genus Centroberyx; species Centroberyx affinis. The sequence goes on from NW_027279340.1 coordinate 521,269, forward strand.
CACTGCTTTTGTGTCTACGTGCGTCATTCAGGGCCCTGCAACATTTATGCCGTACCTCAAATGAGAGCCTTCTGAGGCTAAATAAAGGCTAGCGAGTGTTGCGTAACTGGCGTCCAAGTGTGCAATAACAGTGTGCTGAGGAGGAAGAAGAGACACAACTTGTTCATATGGTTCTGGAAATATCACAAGGGCGTCACTCTGACAGGCTTCCCTGGGTAAGGTGGTGATTTCAGTTTCGCCCTGACAATTTAAGAGGAACAGTTCTACTTTTTTCCTCAGTATAGGCTTTTGCTTGTAGATCTACACCCTGACCAAAACTATATATAAAAATAAAAACATAAACTGATCACAATCTACAGTACAAATTTAGCCATTTTGACCCACATCCTGAGTAACTGTAAGTAGAACACATTATGACATTTATTTCTACTCTACCTTGTTTCCTTTGTTAGTGAACATCTGTGTCAGTATTAGTGGAGGGAAGCTAATGCTAAGTGGGGCGCTAATGGGCCTTTGAACAACAAATATAGCTGCAGGATGCTGTTTAATGTGTCAATTCAGCGAATGAGACAAATGAGGGGTAGCGGTCAGTAGGGGAGAGCCAACAGAAACTGAACTGTGTCCTGGATCACAGAGACACTTAGGCCAGCTAGCTGAAGGAAAGGCCAGGTAGCAGAGGTTGAGAGGAAACAGACTTTGTTTGTTTGTCATGTCAGGACATCGTGGGTAGAAGGGCCTCTCTTCTCTGACTGCATTGACTATCACTCTGTGGCATAAGCCTCAGGACAGAAAACTAATTATTGATTTTATTTATAGCGCAATATAATATTGTGCAAATGGATGGTTAAATCACAATGAAATGAAAAATTAAAACGTTTTTCACTATGATTCTCCATATCGTGATGTACATCTATTCAACAATGAATGGCAAAAATGTACAATTATTTTATTTCCTTGTAATTTTAGATCAACATCCCATTACATTTACTTTTTGGAAAACAGTGTATTTTTAGTGGTTATTTCATGATGTACTAGTAGGTTTACATAAAAAGTCCAACCAATAATACCATCACAGATTTTTGAACAGAACTTTGAATTCCCTTGTGACTTTAAACTGTCACTATCCACTGTCTCACTGTGGCCACGCTTTGACTACCAGCTTTGTTGTCGTCTTTTTCTCTTCCACCGCCTGTCCCAGAGGCGCTCAGTCTACACATGTACTTGAATCTGAGCAATTACTTGGCTGTCCCTCTATAATGATAGTGGTTAAGACAGAAAACAAGCCCCGCCCCCCCCCACCCGCCTGCCTCTCAAGCACAGTATCAAAGATGACTGGAGAGGGTCTGGATGGGAGGGTGCCGCTGACAACACCAGATATGAAGGCTGAGCTAACAGCGCTGTCCTGTCAGAGCCGGGCGCCGCCTCACAAGAAGAGGCCAGAGGAAGAGAAGTTTGCAGCAGGTCCAGAAAGCCTCTGTGCACCATAAACACCGGTGGCAGTGATTTGACCCGATGACCTCTCAACTCTTGGAATAGGCTGCTGTCACCTAACTGGTAATTACCTGCCAATCAGAACGCTGGATGGACCTGCAAAGGAAAAAAGGGGGCAGTCAAAGAGCGGGCCCAGTCACAAGAAAGAGAGAGCGAGAGGGACAGAGAGAGAGAGAGAGAGAGAGAGAGAGATGAGACAGAGAGGCTCTTAATGAGGCCTCTGAAGCAGACACAGCTGTCAATGCAGCGGAGGGAGGCTGCGGCGGTCGGGCAGGAAACAGAGACCCTTGTTCCTCATCTATGGATACCAATTTGGGGGCTTTTAGCTGAGGACGCCATTGTGCTCCACTTAAGAGCTCTGATACTGTACGCTCGCTATTGTACAGGACAAATTGCGAGTTGCAGTCCTCGCTATTCTTGAGACGGATGATTAGAAAGGAAAAGAGAACATGATGACAAGGACTGTTCGGCTAATATGAGGGAAAAACTGGGTTAAGTCCTGAAACTGATGATGTTTTGTCATTGGAGGAAGACTTTGCTCACTAGCTCTGACTAGCTGCGAGAGAAAAGGTTTCCTATATAAAGAAATAAGGGAGAAAATATATATTAATGTAAGGGGAAAATAATTCAAAATTGAACAATTACACAGTTTTACCCAGCACCTGGTGTTGGATTAACCAAATTAGGGTCAGCAGGTCGTTGGCTGTTACAGTTTAAATTCTACCATGTTGTTGGGAAAGACAGACTCCGCTGTTGCTGTTCCTCAACAACCCATTGATGTGCAGCAGCGCTACATTCTGTTGTTTTGTTGGATTCATTATTTAGGTCCGATCATTAATATTGCATGGCTCGTAGTTCCCGGGGTGTTGCTCCTGACAGCTACACGTCAACTCGACTTTCAGACGCTGTAGCAGAGTTTGTGTTGACTTGCTCATTCATAGTGCAGAAAAAGGGGAGTTCTCTCCAGAATATTTTAAAATCAAGTTTTATTTAGTGTGGCTACAGGCAACGAATTCAGTATGTTGAATATGTCAATATGTTGTAGTAGAACGGAAAGAATGTGAACTTAGACCTTGCATTTTCCAAAATAAAAAGAATCAAAACAAAATACAAACAGAGCTTCCGGGCTTGAAATATCAATTGCTATATTGTAGATTTACTTTCGCTATACAACTCAAACAAAGAAAAGTGGCAGCCATCCGTCTCCCTCGTCCCACACGTCTTGTGAAATTAGCAGACGTCGGCCTTGCTGTGTCCCTGTCCCGTCCTCGGTGACAGACTGCTCTCCGTTCTTCAGCACATGGAGGGGGAGGGGGGGCACGTCGCCTTCTGACCTGCCAGCTTGGCAGAATGAGCCGCTTCCTGTTTGTAGCCTTGAAGGGGGACAGATTTGTAGCTGAACCCAGGGCCCAGGTGGACAGACTGAGGATCAGTGACCTGTAGCAGCCTGTGGATCCACCTGCAGACACCTGCTGAAGCTAGCAGGCAGAACAGACTGGAAAGTTTATAGCTACCAGCGACTAATCCCAACCACTATCAGTGTATTGTCCTCCCAAAACGAGAGGAAATGAGATGAGAGATATCCGGCTTCTCTGTAACAGCCATTATGCATGAGAATGGTTTCATTTTGTTCCAGTGCTACAATGAATCATTTCATTGCTGTGTTACAAAAGCCAAAGGCAATAATAGGGTTGGTTCAATGCTCTCGAGGAAATCAGTAACAGTGACAAGGTGCATTCCACTGCAGTTAATCACTCGTTTCAAATCATCCATGTTGTGCCAGCTATTTTAGTTATACAACAAGTAAAGCAAGCTTCAGTAATCTGTTAGGCTTTTGTAATATTTTCACCAATGTGGTAATAAAGTGCCCCATGTTTAATTCATACTTTTCTGTAAATGATGTACAGTACGGAGCTCAATATTGCTCTGGACAACAACCTCCTCAAGGCAGGCAATGATAAAAAACCCAAGTAATTTTTTCTGTGGGTGCAGCTCCTTCTGATGAGTTCGCAGTTCCCCGCCAAAGCCCGCGCTTGTGAAAAATGACGGCGCTTCATTTCGGGCCATTCGAGCTGTTTAGATCTTCTCCAACGAGGGCGGCCCCTCGCTCGCTCGCTCACCACCTTGCTCCGTCAGTGCCATGCCTCCATCCCCTCGTTCCCTATCGCCTATCTCATTATGACCGCTGTTCCTCCTCTCTTGTTCTGCTCGGCTTGGCGGCTGACAAGCTCGGCGTAATGGAGATGGGTGGGAAACGGCTACGCTCCAGCTCTGAGCGCAGCCCCCTAGCACCAAGCTATGAAAAAATTGAATAGCTATGAGAATTATGGTAATGGGTTCATTTGGACTTATGATAGTTTGGATGAGAATTTGCTGCTTCTGTGTGATTTTTTCCCCCCTCTGTGGCAGGATGCCAACAGGATATTGGTGATGGACTGTTCTGGAAATCAGCGGTAGACAACACTGACTCACCAGAAATTGGAAGCTGTACAAGAAAACATTATGAATACACTTTGCCTGCATTCTGGCTCCGGCCTCTTTGGTAAGAAAAGAAGGGCCAGTAAGCTAATGGGCACAGAAGCATGAGATAATATTAAACTATATTCATCTAACCTGAATACACATGAATGGGTTTTACCACTGAGATTACACACACACAGAACACGCTGTAGGTGTCAAAATAGCGAGTATTGATCACTGGCCTTAGGACTGGTCATTCGCAATCCTTTTCAAGATTGACTGGTACTCTCATTAGGCCTTTAACATTTTGGAAGTCTTCATATATTAAGTCTTCGCCTCCTTTGTCCAGGAAAAATGTTCTCAGTCTACACACACACACACACACACACAGTCAAACACACACACACACAGCTCTCCCCCTCTCTCTTCCTGTTTCTTCCTCACCAACCCCTTCTCTCACTCTCTCTCTCCCTCAGCGCCCAAGGGTGCTCATTTTTCAACAAGCTATAGTTTTCTGTGGCCAGCTTGTGTGTCTCTCCCACACACACACACACACACACACACACACACACACAGACAGACGCACAGACACACACAGACACACAGCCCGTGCAAAGTGTTTGCATTATAGATCTGCAGAGGAAAAACAGCAGTGCCGGATACCTGGAGGTAATCATTGGGAAATTAATTTGAGGCGATACAGGCGAGTGGCGATTGATTGTCTGCCTCCTGTCGGTGTGATGCCCACAGGAAGGCAGTCAGCCTTAATTTGAAGCACCTCTACAATAAAAAACATAGCTCCACATGCACATACACCTCCAAGCTAAAGCAGCAAGATGGGACGTATGATGAATACTAACATTGCCACACTGGGGCCCGAGGTGTAAAAACTGCATGCAACCTGACATACTACTCTCATTATATCAGGTTTAATAGAACTCATGCTTTATGTTTCTGTAAAAAGACAGAGACAATAAGGGTGTGGCCACTCTCCTAGTCCCCTTTTTCACTCACTAATGGGCGGTTTAACACTTACAGTCTGGGTTTGCATGTCTCTCTCTACTTTGTAGAGATAGATTGCTCATTACAAGCGTCCATAGCTTAAAAATAAGCATTAGATAAACATTATGAGCTGTGTTTATCCTGCTTATGGATCTTTGATTAATGATGTTCCTCCCCAGCCTTCTGTTGCCTAATGCAATATTTATGCATTGTTTTTCTCTATTTCCTCTGTGACTCTGAATGGATGGCAACTAATTACACACGCAGCAAAATGAAAAATATAAACTGCTTTCGCACATTCAATTTGCATCAAATCTGGCTTCATGTCAATTCATTCTTAGCGTGATAAAAAATCAGGAAAAAAAAGCTTCTTCGGAAGATCTTTCGATGGGGGGTTGTTTGTGTGAAAATTTAAATGGCTGAGTTCTCCTTTGTTCAAGAGACAAGTCAGACGTGGAGCTGGAGTCGAGCTGCGGTTCTTCCGCTGAGCTCTGCTGAAGCTCATTATAACCTTTCAATTAGCGGCTGATTGAAGTCTGGGGCAACCGCAGAATCAACCAATCAGAGCCTTTTTAATCATTCACTTTGGTTCAAGGGAAAACTATGAATGAGAGAGGGTAATGAATGACCCTAAGGACCGCAGTGCCCGCTGGAACTGGTGCATTGAATTGTAGTTTTGATGAAGGAATTAATGTTTTTTGACAAACAAAAATAATCCACATTTGAAACAACAAAGGAGGAAACACTGTCATTTACGCCTACGTACCAAACGCTCTCTCCTTCCATTAGTTTGGGAAACGCCTCCAGCAGCATCCATTCTCTTGATTCCATCTGCTCTGTGCCTGCTGCATCTCTGTCAAAATAATTTGACAGAGGGTTGGACAAAGTTCAGTCTCAGACAAAAGATGTAAGCGTTTGTGTGTGTGTTTGAGACGCAGCAAACAGCCAAAACCAGGACACCGTTCTGTTTCTTCTCTGATATAGACAAGATACAGTATGTTTGGTGATGTCAACCCATCTCATCTGCTGGCAGATCGTCTCATCCCACTCACTGTCTGACTGACTGACACCCTCTATACTGCTTCCCGTCTCTTTGGTAGCAGGCCACTTGGGGAAATATAGCGCTTTTTAGGGCCGAATGTGTGGCGTTTACATGTGGGTGTTGTCTTCCTTCCTTTCTTTCTTTCTCTCTCTACACACACACACTCTCTCGCTCTCTCTCACACACACACACACACACACACCCTCCTCCACTTTCTCTCACCCGCTCTTGTCTGAAAGAGTCCTCCTCCAATGCAGTTGGTGTAAGAGCCCAGCTCAGACAACACAAGCCTGCCAACAGTCTGCCGCAGATTCCTCCAATCCCTCTTCACAGTCTTATCCCAGGCCTCATTATCCCAAGGCACTGGCAGTCACCAGCTCCAGTCTGAGATCCACAGCTAGCTTCCACTGAATCCTCTCTGAACAGGCCCAGAGCGTCTTCATTATGTGCCGAGCAAACTGCTATATATATATATCATCAGTATATATGGCGGTCCGCTGGGGAGGCCCTTATGCATGCCTTATTTCACCGGGGTTTGAGGGAGTCTTCCCCGGGAGAAAAGGATCTATTTCTGTAATATGTTTGATACGCATTCATTTGCTCATTCGCTGTTTCTATGGTGAAATGAGGCATATTCTTGGAAAGAGTGAGGTGTTCGTCTCTCTCTCTCTCTCTCTCTCTCTCTCTCTCTCTCTCTCTCTCTCTCACTCGCTCACTGCCCTGCTGTTTCAAACATTAATCGCCACACTTCATATTGAGGGCCTTTGATCAGATTTGTGTAGCGCACATTATCATGCAAGTCATTTTACACAGCCGGAGGCTACCATCATTATTATCAATCATATACGGTCCAGGGCCTGGCTGGTAAGGCTCGACTGCAGATTGTCCAGCCACAGTTGTCTTAATTATACATCACAAACACATACAATGTCCTGCAGCTTCAAAGGTGAGTGCTAGTGTTTAGATGGCTCACATTATTTGTGAATGGACTTAGGCACTCAGGTGTCTCCTTGACAGTGTTTAAGGGCAAAAGTCGTTTCTCCCTCTGCTTCAATGTGAATCATCAAGTCTTTATACGGTGCTCCCTCAGATGCCCTCAGACTGCTCCCTGTTCTGACATGTTATCACTGCCTGTGTGTTGCCATCTTCCTCTCTTTCGCTCTCCTTTGAAGTCAGGCTTTTCAACAGTCTGAGTTCCTACACTTGTCATTAAGAGCAGCACCCCCCCTCCCCCCCGTTTCATCTCATCCAGGGGTTTAAAGCCTCACTCACCAACTCGCTGATCAAATCCCTCGGGGCGTAACTGAGATATTGATGTGACGCAAACCTCTAGTGTCACTGTGGTGGAATGAAAGCGCAACAGTCTTCTTCATTAGTGCCTAATTACATCTACTGTTAAAGAGTAAGACTGCTCCTTTGATTCAGCACTAATTAATTGGGATTTCAAAAAAAGGAAAATACAAAACTCTTGCTCTAGCTTTGGAGTGGGATTAGCAAAACCATCAGAGTTATAATGTTGTAATTATCTGCTCTCGAAAAAAAAAAGAATCTTTTTTGCAATTAAGGTGGTTAGATGGCTCACTGAAAATAAAAAGAAGAAAAAGAAGATGAAGAAGAATCAATAATGATTACATAACATTTCAGGGTAAATCACTTGTCTTGGGAGCTTCATAATACTGTTAGAGGAAAATATCCTGTTACAGAATGACAGTAAACCATTTTGTTACAGGAAAATGTGGCAGGGCCCTAGACTGTAATGACTTAAAGTGACAGCGGGGTCATGAGAGGGTCAAGCTAATTTATTGTCCTGCTGAAGCTCTCCTCTTATCTTTGACCATCTCTTTTAGTCCTCGGCTAACATCGGCCTCTGCTCTCAGATCAGCTGTTATCAGGTCATGGAAAAACCATAGCCATAAAACCTGATTAAATCTTTGATAACCTGTGTGCCATGGCAGTTTAATTTCGCCCTAACTACTCTCTGCAAATTGCCTTGGAGGGGTGTTCTGCTATATTACATTTGCACAATTAAAAGAACAAATGTATAATCACCCATTGCTTTACCAGTATTTCTCTTTGGACTCCATGTGTGTTTGTATTAAAGGGTTCAGACTTGTGACAGATGGACTGATAACTGAAAGTTAGCACAAGTTGCGACAAAACATTTGTACAAAACTGATTCAATGAGAGAGTGACCTCTAATCGGGTAATAATCAAACTGTTACAGTGGCACACTTGACACTATGAGTCATTTTCTTGGAGTCATTTGCAATTCTGTACTGAACACAAGTTGGATAGAAGTTATTTTTTTCCCTAGGGAATGGTACGATCATGATGAAAGCATAATAACACAGCAGTCTTGGGAATCACTATGCAATATTTTGCAGATGGTGGGTATAATTAGTGTCCTGGTATTAGAGACACTTCTACTAGTAATTACTCCATTGCCTGCTCTCTTCCTCTCTCTCTCGGAGTAATATTTAGCCTAGATAAAGTAAAGCATTTTTTCAATTATTTCATTTGCACACTTGAATGAGTTTTGATTCATTCTCCATCCAAGGTGGAATTGTGATCTATCCCCTTTGGAGATTAATCCACTTAAAGGGCTAAAATAAAAAAGAACAAAAAAAAATCTGTTTTCACCATGGGACAGTGAGTGCACCAGCAAGTTTGAGAGGAATGGAGGAGGTCAAGGCAGGAGGGATTCAAGTGTTCTCTCTGTCTTGGCTGTGTTGAGTCATAAGTGTGCTGCAGATGGGTTTGTAATGCCCCGGCTCTGCCTGCGGCACTCTCCTGCTCAGGAACTGTCAGCGCCGGTGTCTCCCTGCCAAGCCACAGCGGGCAAAGACAGGCACATGAACACACTAGCAACAACCCACACACGCACACACACTCACACACACAAACAGGAGCACACAACTGCTTAAACATGAAAAGGTGCGAATACACCTGCAATTTCTTGGCATAGAAACACTTAAAATTTCAGCTCCATATTCATCGAACCACTGCGGCACTCTCTTTAAAATGCACACACATACTCAGTTACAGAATATTGACCGCATAATTAAAACTTGAGGAAGATGACAACACACAGACAAATTTGCTTACTCATCATCTCCTCCACAAATAAACGAGGACACACACTCTTGCACACCTAATGCTCATCAGTTACCCCCAGTGAGACAGGTGGTGCTTGGATAGTCAGTGTGTGTGTGTGTGTGTGTGTGTCCTCTCCATAGCGGTATGTTCTGGCATCCTCCCCTGCCATACTTTGCCGCCTACGCACACTGGTGTTGCAGATGGGCTCTGTTGTAGCGTGAATCCGAATGCTCCTTTGCAGTCCTCTGTGCTGAGGGAACACACATCCACTTCACGCCCTTTTCCACCTTCAAATCCTGCACTCCCAAGGTCACTGAGACTAAGTGGGGGGACTTACGCAATACAGTTTGTTAAATTGAGGCATCAGTTTAGAATATTTGAACAGTTGACCTTGGTAAGAGTCTACATAATCTAGATTTGACCATACAGAAACTCACTATGAATCTATTAACTGCAAAAGGTGAACATAATGAACATAATGTCCTTCCATGTTTGAAGGTATGGGTTTATTAGAAAGCAGGTTACTATGGAAGAAACCCCCATGGCTTCATGCTATTCATCCACCCTCTCCTACTCAAAGTGCTACATCACTGGAGGCAGTTTGGATGATGCCACAAAAAATGACCCATGCCATTTTACCTTCTGCAGCCAAGGGTTGCCAGGTTCTCGATGCTAAAGAGGTGTCTGCATGTGTGGCATTCATGGTCAGAAACTAACAGGGACTTGGGGCAAAAATGAAAGTTCATAAAATGGCTGTATAAAAATGAGGGGTACAAAAAAATTCCCTGATAATGAATAGCATTTTTTTGCATTTCACTCAAATTTGTTAGTTGTGAGGTGTCAAATATTGATTGATTCGAAATAAAACAAATCTCACATTGGCACTGCATCCAAAAAATTGCTCTGAGATATAAAAAAATATAGTTATAGCTATCGTTTTGGATGTCTATATTGTTATAGTTGTAGTGGGAACACAGACATTTAATGCACTTCTAATGATTTAAATCTTTTTTATTGTTATAGTTATCGTTCAAGATGCGAATGGGCCTTTAGTGTTTATTTACCAACATGCAATGCAAATGTATTGTAAATTGCCCCTGAAAAGGTCCAAAACGCCACTAAAAATCAGAGCAAGGGGCAGATCAGCGCAATCAGAGCAAAAATCAGAGCAAATGCCTTCTGAAAAAGTAAATCTCTCATCCTGGTGGCAGTCAGGTATGAATCCCATCAGATCAATCAAAGAGAATCAGCCAAGCTGGAGATGGATGAGTCTGCTGTGATTAGACTGCCTGGTATTCATTTGGGTATGATTAGTCACAAAATCTGTTGTGCACAGTAGAGGGAGGGTGAATATTACAGTCTTTAACTTTCCTGTTCAGTGTATTGTCGTCAGGAATGGCCCTGACATGTCTCATTGTGAAATCTTCTATCAGATGTGATGTGGCGCTCTAATCCAGGAACTCATTCAAACGGCCAATTTGGGCAACGACGAACCTGGCATTTCAATCGGTTTTCAAGAACTGAGGCCTTGTGCTGCAAAATGTGTGTAAAGGAGAAAAAGGTCAGACTTGTCAAATTTGGACTCTCTCTCTCTCACACAAACACACACACTTCCAGCCACTGCGGAGGAGCAGTGTGATCCTGCTGACCTCACAGCCTTAAATGTATGTGCTTATCCAGAGGGCAACCTTCAAGATAAATGGCCAACATCAACTTCAGCTCCCAAAGGAAACAAAGCCATTTAGATGTAACCTATGTGTGTGTGCATGGATCAGCGGTGAACCACAACACTGTAACTCCATTTAGCATTTAGCATTTAGCATTATCCATCTACAGTAGGTTATGCCCATTAGCAGCTCCTTTACCAGTTCTTGGGCTACAACAAAGGTGCAAAATAGGATTATGCTGAGATGTGGAACGGCAGACCTACTAATGCTGCAGCCCTTTGAGAATCTGCTGGCAATGAGAAGAGCCATCCGGCTCCAGGGCAGGATTACTGAACAAAGAGATATAGGGATATGGAGAGAGGTGTGGGAGTCCCCCCCTCTTTATCTTGCCATCCAAACCCTTCAACATTAATCCCTTCATCCTTCCCCTCTACCTCTTAAACAAAGGTCCCATCAAATTCTATTTCCATCTCTGGTGAAGTAGCATCCCCCTCTTCTCTCTCACCTTCCATCTCCCACATCTGCGGTGTGTTTGCCACTGGTTGAGTTAGTGCTGAGGGCAACAGCAGACGTGGTTCGTTTGAGAGGTGAGCGGGAACAGGGACATTCATCAAGAGGAACCGCAGTGCAATCGAGGCAGTAAGTGTAAGGTAGATAAATGACTACTAACCCCAAGGAATGGGATGATTCATCACTTCCTAAAATTAAGTTCATTAAAGGACTGCCTGTGGAGATATATCAGTGTCTTCTTCTGAAGTTATCTTTGTTTGCTACAGTAGAATGCACCGCTCAAGCCTAGGATGCTTGAAGCTTCCGTTCCACCAAGAAAAATATTATAAGATTACTTTCCTATCATACCAAGTGACCAAACATTAAAATTAGGTCTGTTCTAGTATTATTTGCCAGTAGTGCCATTGTATTCCGTTTTATGAAATCAAGAACATTCATTTTGACTAATCTCTTTGTTGCAGCTACAACAAAATATGATGTGATTCACCACCTCTCGTTCTTCCATGACCAGTCTGAAAAGCAGAACTACTGCTTGCACACACACACACACACACCAGTGCAGCCTGGGAACAAACAGGCGCAGAGTAACCTTGCCAACCAAAGTGGAAACTCCCCAACGCGTCCATTCATGTAAGGATGTACAGCCTTCACGGCTTCCTCACAATACCATTATATTGCAAGCGCACATTCTGTTCTGTGTCTGGGTGAGAGGAGCTATCACTAGGCAACAGGCAGAGAGAATCCAGAGCGCAGCAGCCGCCGAGTGGAAACAACCGCTCCGACAGTATGTAGTAGGATCATGGGAGATAAAGGTCTGAGTACAACTGACACTTTAGAAACTGACGGTCATAATCAAATTAGTCCCTAGTGGCCTTAATAGCTCTTATGGCACAGGTGTGAGCAGAATGATGGAAACATGTTTACATTTTTCTACTGCAGTCGGGACTTCAGACAGGCTGCAGTTATATAAACACCAGGGCTTAAAAAATATCTAATTATTATATGAAGGTCTGGTCAAAATGGAAAAATAGCACATTGCCATATTTTTCAGGGTAACAATATTTGAATTTTCCAGTAAAATAACACTTAATTACACTTTGATTCAAACCAGAGATTCTCTGTCTGAGACAATTTGTCTGCCTTGTGAGGCTAGCTTGATTCAGATTTTGCTTAAAAAGCATTTAAATTGCAATGACATCAGTACTATAAAAATGCATACTTTTGCTAGCATCCATAAAATATAGCATTCCAGCCTGCTCAAACTGGATCCAATGATATTGTCATGAAATGGTGCGGAGATGTGCGTCTGTTCAGTACAGCGAGCGAAACCTGACAAACGGTGAGGGTTTTTGTTCAACATGTAGATATGCAGGTACATCATTAGGGTGCCTGGAAAACCTGGACTGGGAGATAAATGTTCAAAGTATTCCCTCATGGATGTAATAAACCAAATAATTAGCTTTATTGAACATATAAGATGCCTTCACACAGGTAACAAAAACAGACAACTGAAATGCTTGAAATGAAAAAAGAAAAACCCACATTTTATTGCACTTAAGTTATAAGAAAATAAAAATTCTAAGTGAATCAAACAAATACACAATCCCTTTAAGGTTTTTTCTGTCTGTTTTCTTTTTTGCCAGGCAGTTTACATGAACTGAAAAAATAAAACACCTGCAACATGTCTGATTTCTCAAACCAGACCATAAATTAAACAGAGGGAGAAAACAACGAGAGAGGAGATAGAGCAAGATTGTTTTCTTTTTTCTTTTTTAATATACAGTGTTATACCACTTTCACAGTTCAGCTTGAGTTGTGACTCTTGGAGATTGAGACGATTCATTTGGCTACAATGTTTCTGTTCACTTTGTTGCCTTGTGTAGATATTTTTCCCATTCACAATCCATGAGACTGCTACCACCGAGAGCAGCCGCCCCAGTGATTTTAACTGCAACACACGTAATACTCATAACACTAAGACTCCTGGCAGTCTACCTGTCAGTTTATGCTTGTGATGGTGTCCACTGTTGCTTCAGACATCTTTGAATGGAACAACAATCACACATGGATATGGACAGTTCTTTCATTCACTTGTTAAAATCAATACATTTGCTAGTTTTTCCTTTTTTCTTTGCCAGTCCACACAGCATTTGTACATTTCCCCAAAGAACAGGCTGAAAGAGCTTTGTCCCAAGGAATGTGTTTACAATTTGCCCATTAACACGCTAACACACGCACTCATGCACGCACACACGCACACCAACAGTGTACATCCCCTCGTTTTCCTCTCTGCAGGCAAACCCGTCAGTATCTGTCGGACACACTCCCTCCTCTCAGCCTCGTAGAGGCACGTTTGGCTCAAGTTTCAGTGGCAAAAACAAACCAAAAAAAACAAAACAAAAATGTAGGATGTTATCTTTTGTTTTGTCATGTCATGTTTTTCTGTGTGTCTTTTAAAAAGTCCAAACTTGTTGAGTTCAATTTGGAATTTCGTCTGGGACTAAAACGTCACAGCAAGTAAAAGTTCCATCTCTTTTTTTTTCCATTCATCTAGCAGCATAAATACAGTTTGGCCACTGGGGAAAACAGTACTGGGGAAGGGGCCGGGGGGGCAGGGGCAATATTCCACAGCGCTTAGAGCAAAGAACGTTTACTTCCTCTCATCACAGCACCGGCATCGAGGAGCCACCCCAACCAGACTCTGAAAAACTCTGGACAGCATTTATGTTTATGAGGAGGCAGTGCTCCAAACCCAGTTATGTAGAAAATAGAAAGGAAGAACAAACAACTCAAATAAGAAGACAAAAAAAACCCTTGTGGTGAGATAATGACAGCAAACCTAAACAGAGAAGGTTCTAATACTGGGATTTGTTGCTGTTGGCAACAGTGAGCAAAAAAAGAAAGAACAAAAAAAAAAAGGAACCCCTTCCTTATGATAAACTGAACGTTCAAAAGGAATTGAAATTCACAGTTGTGTTTGTGTGTGACATTGTGAAGAAATCAAACTACAGAAACCAATAAGAACAATAAGAACGGAACTGGAGTGACAAGAAAAGAGCCTGATTATAGGCTGAAGCCTCCCGGTTTGGAAGCCAATCGTCTTTCCCCACTTTCTCCTCTCTACATCAAGCAGCTCTTTGTCTAGGTAAAACTGTGTGTGGAAATTCAACTTTAAAATCTCTCCACTTTCCTCATATAATGTCCCCACCCCTCAATCTTTTCCTTGCGTACTATGTACTATGGTCAATGTTCTCCATTTAACAGTTGGCCATGAGTGTGTGTGTGTGTGTGTCCACGGGTGGGGAGGGGGGGTTTAAAAAATAATATATCTCTATACATCTCAACATCTGACTGTCAGGCTTGAGTGAACAAGTCTCTGTGCGAAGCTGCCCCCTAACTGCAAGGGTGGAGAGTCACTTCAAAAGAGTTCAGTCTTCTCTTTTGTGGATGAGTCAGTCCTTCCCCTCCTTCTCCTCTTCCTTCTCCCAGCGTATCGACGGGCAGACCAGTCACCCCCCCCTCCCCCTCCCTCCCCCAGTATCCAGCCCAACCCCATCTGCCTCCACCTCATATGGGTGGCAGGGGTCAAAAGCAGGGGCCGGACAGATGTGTGGGTCTGTGGCTTTGTCAGTAACATTTGCCCAAAGGGGACGGGGAAGATACTGATGGTAGAGGATAGGATAGCCCATTGGTAGTGGTGGTGGTTGTAGGTATTAGCGAAAGGAGCTCTTGTGAGTGTTTGGGTGAAGAGTTCCGGGCTGCGGCCCTCTGGTTTCTAGGTGCCTCGTCTCCCATTCCCTCTCCGTTCCTTCCTCTCTGCTGTTCGCTCTCTCTCGTTCCCCGCCCCCTCTCACTTCATGTCCACGTCAAAGTCCAGCACCAGCAGCTTGGTCTCCTCGGTGCCGTTGCGGCTGCCCACCGCACACACCAGCTTGGTGTTGGAGGCCCGGATGCGCCACACCACACCGCCGCTGCCGCCACTCTCCAGAGTCACCAGGTTACGGATAAACTCGCCCGTCTTCAGGTCCCACAGTTTGACCGTGCCATCGTCCGAGCTGGTAATGACAAAGTTCTTGTTGAATTGCAGGCACGTCACGGCACTCTGGTGCTTGTGGGGACCTGGAGACACACAGAAAAAGAGAGGAGTCAGTGAAATGTAACGAGGCAACGTGAGGCAAAGGCAGGACAGGGTGGGTTTGTGACGACGGGAATGAGAGATTGAGCGAGGTAGTGGGAAGGAGAATAGCGGCAGGAAGAACATGCTACAGAGTCAAAAACAGAAAGAAAAACAGCTGTGAGCTTGTGAGATGAGACAGAAACTCTCAGCTCTCGTAGTTCTGGAGCCGTTAAGCCAGTGGAATACGGCTTGCCTGCTATAGGTAAGCTCATGATGGGCAGCAATACGATGCCAGGTCTGAGGCCTGTCACTGTCACACTGGATAACTAGCTACAGTAGACCTACAGCTGGCACAGTACAAGTGTGTTGGTGTTTTTATGTGTGTGTGCTGACAACTGGCAGGAGCCCGCATTTAGAGTGAAGAGGACGGCTGCTACTGCCTTCCTTGAAATGCCTTTATTTGTAGCTATATGTGTGCAGTGACTAAAGATTTCCCTTAGGGCATGAAAATGATATCTTAATTAAATCAATTAGGGCTATGCAAATACAAACAAGCGCAGAATCAAGTGGTGGCAGACGAACTGCTTTCACCAGGGTTGCTATAGCAGCTATTTTATTCAGACATCTTTAATTGCATTCTACTTTCACAATCCATTTGCAGAGAAAAATTGGCTTTTTGTTGAAATCTTAACATCAGTGTTCAAACAAGCTTTCAACTCTTTGCCGTTTCTCTCTGGTTAGTTCAAAGGCTATGCATTTACACAAGCATATAACACTGTTCCTGCACCAACCCCCAACATCTCCGCAACTCCCCCCCCCTCCTCTCTCTACATTTCCACAACAAAGCAGCCTGCTCTGTCATTACCTATACTCCCAGTACCTCGGCTGACAGTGAGCACCCTGTTGTTGGCCTATTGTCTTATCAAAACACACTAATGAATGGCAGAAATTGCCCACTGACCTAATTATGTGACCTACAAAATTTCCCAACCCTCATCCCTTCTCTGTGTACCAGCCATACCCCCTAGTCACACCCCCCCCCCCCCCCCCCCCCCCCCCCCCCGAATCTGATCCCTCCCTTTCCATCCTCCGCCTCCCTCCCTCTCTCTCTTTCTTCGTGCTCTCACTGGGGCGTCCCTTTGTTCCACGGGGTGTGTGCTGTGATTGTAGAACCAGAATACAGGGTTGTAGTTTTCTAATGAGGGCTTTTTGGGGTGGGGCACTGGTGGTTGCTGCTGCTATTCAGCAAAGATTTCCAACCTTCCTGTGAGGCACCAGTCCTGCTAATGGGAGTTAAAACTATTTAAACACCAGACAAAGAAAATTAGACTGGACTAGTGTCAATGGAGCCAACACAAGGTGCTGGCTCCATTGACATGCACAGTCAAGTGGATCATTAAGACATTTTAGCCTGTGTTTTCAGTGGACTGTTTCAAGCCAGGTCCTGTCATTTCTGAGGCTACTTATGCTCTTTCTGTTTTTGTTTTTTTTATTTACTCTGTTCTATTTTTTTCAACAGGGCCTACGTCAGAGGGTTTCTGGTTTGGTGGACTCACCTTGCAGTGTCTGCAGGCACTGGCCCGTCTTGATGTCCCAGATCTTGACAGTGGAGTCAGCATTGCCTGAGACCAGGATGTTGTCTTTGAGCTCCATGCCACTGGTGAGCGACTGGTGCCCCGTCAGCGTGTGGATGCAATTGCCCGTCTCCACGTCCCAGACCCTTATAGACGTGTCCAACGAGCCGCTCACCACATGAATCCCATCAAACTGGAAGGCAGAGAGGATAACGAGTTCAGCCCACGACATTTTACTCTCCATTCAGATGGTGCCTAGTCAGTTTCTAGACAAACTGAATGATGGTGAAATTTATTTCTATTGACCAGCTGTAAAGCAAGTTGCCAACTGAGCATAATAGCAAATCTCGGCTTAACTCGGACTTGTACGGTGGATGCTATAAATGCTGTCATTTCTATCCACACAGCAAAATGGAAACATATTGTTTCTATTCATAGGCTTTCGATTGAACTCATTGAAAGTAATGAATTTTATTGATATTTTTCCATATCCACGTCCAATACCAGAACACCAATACTTGAAAAGCGTCCCAATGCAATACTGTAGAGAACCCATCTATCTGTAGCCTGGATGCAGTAAATAGTCTCCTCTCTGAGGGTGATGGCACCAGCTAAAGTGCACTGTCATCACACAGAGTGGGCGAGGGGACATTGTAGAGGGCAGAGGAATTCATTAATTTCTTCACACATTTGATTCTGTATGCACATAAAACACAGACACGCACGTCTGTTTACAGGATACAATCTAAAATACAGAACGATATAAAAACATGGGAAAGAAAAAAAAGACAAAACACCTTAGTGCAATCAATACAGAATGACTTGTTTATGGCTTTTTGCCCGCCAGGTTGGCAAGGCAACTGGCTTAGCACAACAAGTGGCATTTCAAGTCACAAAGAGTGAATGCTTTATGAATAGCTGTTCATATCCAATGAGGCTCACTTTCCAAGATTCATGGCCACATTATACTGTACAGAAATGAGACCCCTGTTGTACATATTAATGAAGACTGTAAATAGTTCAGTTCTTTATTTAATCCCAGGCCATTGATTTGGAGGCAGGTATAGAAACATACAACACATGATATAAAAAAAGCAATGACAAGTAACAATACTGTACCATTTACACAATATAGTATTTCTATCTAACAATTAATGTAAACAAATGGTTGCGCTGCAGTGTGGAGAACAGATTCAGACGTTAATTTAATCTTGAGGGGCCTTGTTGGTGTTTAATAGTAAATGACTGATAGACTCAGCTGGTGTACAAATCCAATCCAACCAACAAATAATGCATCTACTTCAACCCACTTGGGTGTCTTGGACACAGACGCTTGCTAAACGACTGGATGCGTGTATGAAATCACCTACCTGTAATGAGTAGACTCTGTTGGTGTGGCCCTGCAGTGTGTGGAGGCAGGTCTCCGTCTCGGGGTCCCAGACTTTGACCATGAAGTCATAGGCACCGCTGACCACCCGTCGCCCGTCGTACTGCACACAGCGCACTGCGGCCACGTGGCCCATGAGGACATGTAAACACTGGCCTGTCTCGATGTCCCACACACGCAGGGTGGCGTCACGAGAGCCACTGACCACCCTGAGACGGACGCGGACAGACACACAAACACAAAGACAGCGGGTCAGGTACTTCTAGTCCTGCAGTGGCACAGCACTAGATTTTAAGAGACAATGTTATGTCTGGTGGTTTCATGTTATGAGGCTGGGTGTGACATTTGACACAGATAATTGTATTCACTGTGGCAGACAGCTCTAACGGTTGCGACAGAATTCAATAGGACTCTTTATTTTGAGCTACACATTCCCATGGAAGGAATGTCTCCCTCCAGTCATCCATTTCACAAGATTAAATTCAATAGTCTGCTCTACCTCTCATTCACACGATGACAGTTGCAGTGGAAGAATAATGAGGCAGGTGGAAACATTTGTTGCCTCCTCACTTTGACAGTCTCATATTCATGTTCGTACTTGCATGTACAAAAACACTCCAGAAAACACACCTCTTTTACTTAACCTGTGGCCCTCGAGCAATGTCTTCAACCAGAATGGAAAAAAGAAAGTCATATACTATATACATAACAAAAAACAAAAAAAACAAACAACAAAAAAAAAACAAAAAACAAAAAAAACCCAGAGCATACTCTTTATTTATGAAGTGCCTCGCAGCGCTACATAGTTGCAAATCTCCAACATGTTATTCACCATCAGCCTGTAGCTCGCAGTGTTTCCGCTGAGTGAGTAATCAAATGCTACACAAAACCTTGGTGGGCCCTAAGGCGAAAAGAGCACTAGAGTCTCCAGAGTGTAGTACTGAGTGAATGAGTGAGCAGCGCTTCACTTAAGTCTGGCTCACAGGGTCTATTCAGTCACCATGAGGCCATACGCACACTTCATAAGAGATCCTGTCCTCTCTTATAATGTTGCAGCGCTGCTCTTTTGCTTGCTAGGGTTGCTGTAAAGTCAGCGTTATGAGTCTAATAATAATACAGCATATGGAAGACGAAGAAGAGGAAGACGCTGACACTGTTGTGGCCCAAAATTATTGGTAGCAGTAGTTAGCTAAACAAGGTATTTTTGTGCTCTAGGTAATCTTTTGGTGAAAACCTTTCATCATACTCAAACTCAGTAAATCCTGCACACTAACTATTTTTTTTTTTACAAAATTACTTTTCTTTAAACAATTTTAAAGTTCTAAAAAATGAATGACAAAAAAAACTTAAATCGCAATTGCAATATTCTGTCAAATAATTGCAATTAGATTTTTTGTCAATATCGTTAAGCCCTACTGACTAGCATGGTGCACATGTCCAGTGGATGGTATTAGCTAGTTTTGCATCATGTCAGAAACACTGTGGCAATTTAAAAAAAAATTGTACCCAGCTCCAATAACAAATGTGATAAGCTTGCCCCATACCTTTTCTCGTGTAGGTGCATGCAGCGCACTGTTGAGGTATGCCCATAGAGGGTGTGGATACATTCTCCTGTCTCTGCGTTCCAGACCTTGAGTGTGCGGTCAGTGGAGCCGCTGATGATAATGTTGTCCCGCATCTGGGATGACCACACGCCCCCCGTGTGGCCCACCAACGTCCGCAGACACTGCAAAGATGACAAGGAAGACAATGCCATTGGTTTTGAAGACATTTCATTCATACGTCTAAAAATTGAGTAAAAGAAAGCAGAAAATTATCCGTCCGAGGCTTTACTGTATGACCCCCCCATTCACATTCGGGGAAAAAAACAAGTAAAATGAAATTGCTGTGACCTTTGAGGGGAAAGAATACTGAGTCCATCCATACCTTCTGCTGCTGTATGAGGACAAAATATCTTTCTGACCTTTCTCCGGCTTTTATAATTGCTTTTACTTATCTGTTGAAGAAGAGAGGCCTATTCATTCTTTTTGCAGAGGGGGCGGACAACTGCCTTCAATAAAGAAACGGACCCATTCCTCCTCATTAGGCATGGTAGATTAGGTATTGATTACGGCAGTTATGGAAATCTTTCTGATCAATTGAATTTGCGCCTCCACAGTTTGTCTCATTTGTACCTCGATTTAATTATCTTAAACGCATTCAATTAAAGTTCTTCGGATAGGGGGACCAAGCTGGGGAAGTTGCTGCTGACGGCTGCTACGGTAATGTCAGGTTCGGAATGGAGCGTGTCGCTGAGGTGTACAACATGTGACCCCCTGACTGCAGCTGATAAGCTGTTGAGCAGTCAGCGGCAGAACAGGGCAAGAGATTTTTATTGCAGGGACTGAATAAGGAAGATGGAGCTGCAGCCTCTCTTCCCCCCTCTCTCTCTCTCTCTCCCCCCTGTGATAAAGAGAATCACTTCATTAACTGTGGGCCAATGTGACATGACCTCACTGTCAACCTCACTACAGCGTTAAAGTGTCTCTTGTTTTATCATGCTGGTCCCTTTTCACAGCTTTGTTACAATAGTATGGAGAGTAGGCGAGGTAATATGGCAGCTAGCATAACATCAGGGAATTAGCCCCAGTCTCAAAATATGGCACCATGCATGGTAAATTTGTGATACTAAATCGACTGATGGATTATCATAATATATCGGTGTTATTTATGACGTTCTGACACAAACATGCATCCTCATTCACAATGCATTTGCAGCAGACATTGCCCACTCTTGTGTGCCACTCCGTTGCAGACCTGCAGCATGTTGTAATCATACTCTTAGGATGCAAGACTTTTCCAGTGAAACGAAGCCAGTGGTTGGTGTTCCAAGAATGGGAATCACAGTATGTGATTAGAGCCTACTCACACACTGCGTGGGAGGAGAGAATATCTGAAATGAAGGGCTTAGCAGTCTTTATCTGTCTGTGGAACAAATATAAAATAACACAGTCCTTGGCGCTGAAAGAAGATTAGCATTCTTTTCATGAACCTGTGAAGGACTTTTTTTGAACACATGAGGGTTTGTTACAATGCGTTTTATTTTCATTGCACTCTCTGTTCGTTTAAGGATTTCATTTAAAATGGGAGAATATCCTGCTATACTAGTCATGGAGCTCTGGACCAAAACAAAAAATTCTCTGGCCTTATCAGAAAAAAATACAAGAGATAAGGTCAATGAGGCTAAAGATGCATGGAGCTGATACTTTGCGAAAGTAAAAAAAAAAAAAACTAACCCAGGAAATGTCAAGCCATTACATTATTATAGACACACTGCATGATTACAAAATGGACAATTACAAGCCGGCTACTTAGATATCATTAGTCGGGACACAAACCAGACTGCACGACTCTCAGAGCTTTGACGATCCAGGCTACAGTCCAATCTACATTAGGCACGCTTAAGGAACTATTCATGGAACAGCGTTTCTCTTGTTTGTCTTAAACATATGTGGGATAGAAAGGTAGCAGGAGCCTGGTGTCCCTCAAACCACCGGTGCTCATGGAAGGGAATAATTAAGAGAGAGAGGAAGACTGATGACCAAAAACAAAATGGCATAATAACTGCACCACACTCACTACACCCTGAAGACGGCGCAAGCCGACACGCGTTGGTGTATTTTTAATGATTCTAGCCCATTGAATTAAAAGTCTTTTACATTTTTCAAACCTCGAGTGCCTGGACCTGGATTTCTTATGCCATTTTGTTTTTGGTCATCAGTCTTCCTCTCTCTCATATGTGGGGTTTATTTGTCAGTTTTACAGCTTGCTATGCTTTTTTTCTGTAATCGAGTTAAAAACTAAGGTCTCTGCATGTAATTGAGTTGCATCTCATGGTGGAATCATACTATAAAGCAAAGAATCTCTGTCTGTATGTGTGTCCTTTGCATATCTCGAGAACCGTTCGTCCGATCTACTTCACACTTGGCGGGTGTATTGCTGGGGACCGAAGGACGTGCAGTGTCGGATCGGACACGCGTCACTTTTAATATTAATAAACTTTGAATAAACAAGCGAACAGCGCTCTGTGCAGCAGCGGGGCTCAAAGCAAGGGACTGATAGCCTACGCCTATTTTGAACGGGCACTGCGCTAGTAAGAGAGAAATTAAATTAGGTAAGACCAAAGGCATTCCTAGCTCTGTGTGAGTTACCAGCCCATGACAGAAAAGTTTGCCCTTTTCCCTGACTAATATCATGACCTGTGCATTCCTTGTACTAGTGATTTGATGTGAGTACACAGACATGCTGATGCCATGTCATATTATATTATATGCACAGATAGCTTCGCTCCGCTGACAACATCCACTCCGCAGAAAAAGGGATTAGTATGGAAATACAATAATGGGATCTCTAGTGGGCGAAGATCTAAACATAAGTGCTTGCACGTGCACCCACACATACAAATGATATTTAGCATTCACCAACTTAATTTAACAATTAACAATGCAATAAGCAAGCTTAATGGGTTTAATTTCCCAATGTCTGATCAGATGGTCAATATTCTCATTCTGTGCAGCGTACCATAAGCAATCTCTAATCTCTGGAGCTTCCTATATGATTAACCACAATGAGGAGAAGGTGAACTGCGTATCCATGCAGCTAGAGCATCTGGCAGAGGACGTCTTTCCCTGGATACGATAGCAGGAGTCCACCGTCCTGCCACCTTAGATCTGGCTGACAGCTGAGACTACTGTTGACTGGCACCACCAAGGACGTGTGCCGCTCTGTTAAGCAGCAGGCAGCCGCCTTTGAAGCAATGAGTTGTGTGCGTGTGTGTGTGTGTGTGGATGGAAGCGTGACATCTTTCACTGAAGCTGGAGGACATGCAAAGACAAAGGTCCACCAGGTAAAGACAGTGCCGCAAAGTATTCGCTAAGCAACAGCTGCTGCAGCAGGCAAACAAGCCCTATGGAATTCCTCCAATCCACCAACCTGAACTGTGCAAGCGAGCTTCGACAGATGCTCTCATGTCACTTTCATTTCAAACTTTTCAGTGTTTGTTCAATCTCTAATGTAATAATCTGAACACAACTGCCAAGCAACAGCTCAGTTCTTTAGTAGGTGAGCACAGCATTTACAAATCCTGTGCCCATACAATCATTTTCTGATTGCCTCACAGCAAGGGTGTAATTCACTATACTTTCCTATAACAAAGTAATAAGCAAGTAAGGGGAACTGGTAACACAAATAGAACAATAACAACTCTGTCTTAGTGTTTACTGAACCTTTTTGCAAGACTAAATTGTAGTCTAATGCTGAATAAGTTAAAACAATTTGACAAATGATGGAGATTAACTGATTGAGAAATGCTGGATGAAAATGAAGAAAATGCGAGCCACGTCCATGTAAACAGGCCTAAAAACCCAGACATGTGCCTTTGTTGACATAACAGAACATTTTGTTCTGGGAGCTATAAAAAAAAACAAAAAAAACACCCAATGATTCTAAAAAATGCACCACCCCTAACAAATCCTCTTGGACTGAAAAAGGGAAATTGGAAAGATTCATAAAACATTTCATACAAACAACATCTGTTATGTTCCTGTTAGCATCATCATTTTAGCACTATTTAGAGATGCTCGTGTTGGGTGGAGGATAATGTAAGAGAGAACATCGCTACATTAATTCAGTCTACTTTGTCCCAACATGGGACAATGTTTTGAAGGCTGTAAACTGTGGAGGCTGAACACACGGTTTCTGAGGGAGGAGAGCACATGTGGCCTAGAACAAGTGTGTTACTCCTCCCCTATCCTTTGGCACAATCTGCCTACTCTGTGACCATTCTCCCTTCGCATCATATCCATTTAATTCCTCTACCTACAGTGAGGCAGACGGAACAGCATTTCAAATCTTTCCTCTAAAGAAAAGGACAAAATGAACTGCTGATCTCCGAGTGTGTGAGCTGGAGAAAAAGATAGACTATGAGCCAATTTGCCCTAGTAATGTATAATCTTCTCGCAACTCATTACTGAATCGCAGTATGACTGAAAAATGACCCAAATCCAAACAGACAATGTTTTCAGACCTTGTGGGTGTTGAAGGACAGAGGAAGGAAAACTGAAATGAAAAGAGTTTTGGTGTAGCCCCAACAAATTAAAAGGTGGCATTTTGGAGACTGAAATGAGTGTTCCTCAACTCTGATTATCATTGTCTTGATATCTCTTATCGATCCATTTGTGAGTAAGCCCTTAGTTCAGGCGCTGGCTGCTGAGAGCTGGGAGGAAATGGCTGCCCTGAGCTCTCAGTCAGGCTGGGGGTTTACGCCGCTTAAGCTGGGCCTTGGAGTGGAATGCTGAGAGGTAACAGACAGACACACCAAGGTCAAACAAACCGCTTTTTAAAAAGTTATAGTGTACATATTTTGCAAACATCTTGGCAATTTACAATACAAGGAGAAGAGGAAAAGATATATGTGTGCGTGTGGAATGGGGGGGGGGGTGTCACTACCAGAAGCATCCAAGGGCCGTCAGAAAACCCTCCTGTGTTACGCCTAGAGATCACTGAGGGTCTCTGTAAAGGCCTGCCGAGGGATGCCGAGAGATCCACCGTGGGATGTGCTCTGACTGCAGTCCCCACACAGAAACTGATTTAGGCTTATCTCTTCTTCCACTCATGACTTCAACTATTCGTAAACATACAATTCTATGGTAGATTTCGTACTGCAAAAAGCATGCATACACTGTGTGACCGTGATGCCAGGCTGAACGCAGGGTGGTAGCAGAACAGCAGTTCAGCCTGCTGGTGATGTGACTCATCACAGATGTTCTGACCTACACAACCCAATATGGAGCCACTGCAGCTGTAACTCAACGACTTGTCATCCAGATATTAGCCGTACCGTGAAGGAGAGCCAATCCGTGTTCCATGCCTATCAGATGACCTTGGCAAGATCTGTTCAGATCAGCAAATGCTGTGACTGATATGCGTGTAATCACTGCTTGGCTGGATGCCAACGTTTACTATCTCTAAGAGTGAGCCTTTGCAGCAATGAAAAGGAAGCTCATGTCTTCCCTCTTTGGTCTATGGTGTCCAAGAGAAAGAGAAACTTACTGCGGTGTGATCATGCAGAATATCAATTTCTCTCAGGGCTTTTCTTTCAACCTAGTTTTATTTTTGCCAAATGAAGTAGCGTGATCACAGCTGTGCTGTGGTCCCAGTCTTATCCAATTTACTTCCACTTAAAAATGCAAGGAAGGTAGAGTGGAAAAGAGAAATGTGCAAGAACTGTGTACTGAAGAATTTCAATAACGCCAGTGAAAATGAAGTCCAACACAGGGACATGGAAGCATGGTGATTTATTAGGATCTGTGAACCTTTCTTGAACACCACACTACAACCAACGCCTTACTTTCTAACACACACCATAAAGCTGCAGCACATGGTTTGTGTCACTGCATCAGCCTCAGCTATGAATACTAACAGTGCTTGCGGACCTGCGCTGTGTAGCAAGTCATGGCTCTGCAAAATGGCTAAATGTAACAGGAAAGAATAGAGGACAAAATGGAGTCTCGCCAGGATGGTTTTATGTGGAAGAGCTAATGTCCGCAATCAATAACTATCAGGTCAGGGGGTGTCACACGAATGAACAGTGAGGTGCTGAGAGGCAGCAGTTCCTTGTGTTTGTATCTATCCTTGAATGTACAACATGGCACAAATAAGAATCACTGGTATTCATTATTACAAATCTGGACTACTGAGTAAAGTATGCAATAATCAAGACAACTCCTCCAATTCCTGATCAATAAGTCTGAAAAATTCATGAAGTTTAATGAACCTCTTAGAAACTGAATAGCATGCCTACAGTCCATTAACGTCTGACAGTACAATAACGCCAAAGATGCAGTGGAAAGCTAAGCCATTAGGACTAGGGGAGAAAGCAGGAGTTAGAAAGATAGTTAACTCTTACCTTTCCTGTGACGGCCGACCAGACCTTGAGCGTGTTGTCGTCAGAGCCGCTGACAATGCGGTTGCCACAGAATTGGAGGCAGGTGATCACATGGTCATCGTGACCTTTCAGCACCTTTGCGAGGGGACAGATAAAGAGAGGTGCAGTGAGAAGGACATGCAAAAGGGGGAAATAGACGGGTGGACGCAGAATAACAAAGCAAATGTCAAGAACTGAGGTGGACAATGACAAGTCTGCGGTGCTTTATACATCAAAGGAATGAGGAGATTAGAGGCAAATGTCATCAAGTGCTGCAGGTGTACACAGCTCTTTCAATTGAGCTGCATGCGAATGTGTGTGTGTAATCTCTGCTGGCTAGTACTGGGTCACAGGACTGCTACCTCAGCAAATGATAGACCACACTGCATATGCAAAGGAGTATGAAGAGCACAGTAACCAAATTTATATCAGCGGCAGTCCAGAAAAACCTGCGGCCGTTTCAAAATGAGCAAAGGCGTACAAGGCCCATTAAGGATTCACTCTACCATGCTAGTCATGCTTTATGGAAAACTTCTGAACAGGCACAAGACAGATGGAGTCTTTAGTTTAAAAGGGAGGAGGAATGAGGCCATCCTGTGCTGCAGCTCAATTATAATTCCAAACCATACTATCGGGCATGGAACTGACCCATCACTTGCTTTCCTCAACTCAACACTTCAGAGCCTTATCGAACAGTCTGGTTTTCTCTAATTCAAAGCCATTTCATACCAAATCTGTAATAGCTTAGTATCAAGTAGGCTGATGAGATGTACTGAGGCCAAGTTGCGGGGAATGGACTGAATTTAAGTTTGAAGAAAAGGCTACCTTGGGTGATTTGAGGTCCCCTCTCCTCCAGTTAGTGTCTATCCTGTGTTGCCTGATGTAGGCACTCTTCCAGGGGCTGTGAGTGAAGCCGGGCTTGACAATTTTCCTCTTCTTGAGAGACAGAGGTTCATCGATGCCTGTTGAGACAGAAGGAAGCTCATAAGACTGTAGGTTGCGGAGAGCACAAATCTAGGATTTATCGAGTACGTCCTTGGTAGTTTCAGAATGCTCCTATTGGCTGACTACATGTTGGCTGCCTGCATCTGTTGCAGAGACTTAAGACTCACCCTCTTCCCTGCATTTCTCCCTCCACAGCAGGTTGTCTTCTGCTAGGATGCGCCAGTAGTGACACGTCTGGGCTGCTTGGAGGAGGTCCTTCGGTTCCAGGAATGACAGCACATACAAAGCCAGCTGTTGAAAGACGAGGAGGAGGAATGTGAGAGGTGTAAATGGAGAGGGTAAGAGAAAGAGACCCCATTATTTACTACAGGGGGTGGGACAAATAACAAAAACACCACATGAAAAAGGACTTTTTAAGTGAATATATCACAATTGCAAAATGAACAGAAAATTATGACAACATATGCCAAACACGGACAAAACTGCACTAGAAAACAGCAACAGCGTTTGCAACTTGAACCTCACTCACAGGGATAGATGGACAAATAAGGTAGTTGCTAAATACCACAAAATTATGGCCTCAAAAATTACACCTCTGTGACACAGTCTTAACAAAAAGTGAAGACTGGGAGTTTCACAAAGCTGGTATTAATGTCATTTTCAAACCCAAGGTCAGCGCACAAAGATGCATAAGCTTTTGTAAGGAGCACAAAACCTGGATCCCTGAGCAAAAAGTAATATGGCCTGAAGAGTGCGAGCAACAGAGTGCAAAGTAGATTTCCACCTCCATTTCTCAAAGAACCAAAGGCTTTTCCATCTTGTCCAATATCACATGTTACACAGTTCAGGACATGTATGACGGCATTCCGAGGAGGACTGAAGCTGTTTTGACGGCTAAGAGTGGCCCTATTCCTTATTAGGTAATTGATTTTCATGTATTGTTAGGTTTTTACATTATTTTGTCTTCCCCCTGTAGGTTTTCATGTTTTACAGTTTAGTTTTAGCATGACTCACTTGCCCCATACAAGACCCATCCCAAACCCTGACACATTTCAATCACCTGAAAAGCCTGTGTAAGCCACCGGTCATTAGCAGGGCTCGAGGACATTTCAAGAGTCAATGATTGCTTTTTGAGCCAGTTACATAACCGAGTGCACAATCTCTCCAGTAGTCTCCATTTCAACCATATCTATACTATAGCCCTTAGGATTGTCCTGTTGAAATTACTTTACTCTGCCAACTCCAACCAATATACCTCCAGCAGCTCCGTTAGAAAGAGGGAGGAGTGGGATTATCAAACGAATGGAGGCAGAATGAACAAGATGGAAAAAGGAAAAACAGCAAAGGGGAAACAAAATGAAAGGAGAGAGCTTAGGCCTCTCCCATATCCTAGTCTGAACACACATTATCTCAAATGTTATAAGGATTTGGCCTTGGAGCAAGCGGTGCTATTGACACCATTAAACTTCACATCGCACTCCCTCACTCTCCACTCTTCTCCTCCATTCCCCTTGCTGTACATATGTCCCCCTCAACCCCACACCTACGAGACAGAGGCAAGGTGTTAAGCGTTCGATCAGAGCTACCAAGTATGGTGAATCGAGGATGCTTTGGAAGAATTCCTTATGTGGCACACCAATGCCACAGAATGTCTGTGTTGTCACTCAGTGTAGAAAAAACACCTACTAGAGATGTTGATTGTTTCCCTTGAATGCTGTGGCAGCTGACAGGGACAGGAGAAGGGCTGGACAGGACACTATGTCTCTATGAGCCATGCTCATTCAGAAACAATCATTCAGAAATCACCCACAAAGGATTCCCATGGGAGTTTAGGGCAGGAGGAAAGAGGTATGGAAGACGAAGGGGAGAGGGCAGACAAGAGAGAGAGGAAGGAGTGGGTTGAAAACAGAGAAGGGGATTCAGGAACTCACCTCTTTGGGCAGCAGGGAGATGAAGTCTCGCTGAAACTGTGGCTCGATCACCTGCATCATGTGCTTGACTTGTGTGGGCTCGCAGCTGTCAATCAACTCATCCAGCGCCAGCAGCTTCTCTGGGCCAGTCCAGCTCTGGAACACCCAGGACAGAGGAACGGGTAAGAAGGAATATAAAATATTAAGTGTGCTTGTGCAAGTTTGATCTCTACACATACTTTGTGTGGAGTGCCTTGGAAAGACACGGCCTTGAATCCTAACATGCAAAGGTGGGTGTCACTGCATCTGTAACACGTTAATGTGCCTGTGTGTGTATACTGTGTTCTTTCCACAGCAGTGAGCTGCCTGAGGCACCTGCCCTTCTATGGCTGCCAACACATTAAAGGGTCATTTACACATCAAGAACCAGCCTCTATCAAGTATGTCATTACAGCTCTGTGGGGGGATTTCTTCTGGATGAATATTCAGTTGCTGTTTAAATCTGGCTCTAGGATGGCACTTTGTTGGACCTTGCAGCATAACAGTTGTTTTCCTGTGAAGGAGCACAGAACTCTAACAATGATTACAGGCTATAAGGCTGGATGGAAAATGTGGCGCATGCAAGCCACCTGTAATTTGGCAGCTAAAAGCTCTCGCCAGAGGTGCTGGCTCTGAAGGTAATCAGGGGGTTCAAACAACTCCCTGCTCCCAGCCATAAGGAGGATCAGTCAATGCCACAGACTATTAGCACATTGGTTCAAAAAGCATCATGAAAAACACAGGCTGACAATTCCCAATCAGGGATGGGAATGATTATTTGTTTACGCTACTAGTTAACCTTCTAGCAGACCATGAAATTACCAGTCTGTTAAACTACATTCATCAATTTACTTGCCAACTCTTCTTTGTGCTTGGTGTTTCTTTATTATTTTAAATATATCTCTTGCCTCTCTCTAATTTGGCATTGGCTTAAAGGGTTGTGATTATTTTCCCATTGAACTTGCCACATCTCAAGTTTTAAGAAAATTAGTTTCTTAAAAGTTTCAGACTTTTTCCATTAATGGCTCCCTACGGGACTGCAAGTATTGCAGGCTACTTCTGGATGTTATTCTAGACTCTACAGCTAAACAAAAAATCCACCTTTGTATACTCTTACACTGTTAGATATCAGTTTCTAATGTTCAATTCATTTCAGAATTATTTTGTGATGAACTGTCTCAATCAACTTTTTTGGTGTACCGACTTCTCTTCAATCTGCCTCGTCTATTTCAGTTAGTGATTTCACTAATTTCCCAGAATTACTTTCAACAACTCCAAACAACTGGGTGTGATGCAGACAAAGTTAATATCTGTCATTATAGTGCTGATACATGGACATGTAGGGTAATCAGGCTGGCTACTCTACTGTGTGACTAACCATTATGATGGGCTGTTGATTACTGTTGATATAATACTCTCACTCAGACATTCAGGGAATATGTGAACTATTTGTAGCAATTGCCTGTTTAATTTGATACTTTTGAAATTGCTTTTCTCAGCCCTCAGAAAGACTGCCACTCTGAATACAGATCACAGAAGTATTTTGCCTGAAGTTAAAAAACATTCTGTTTTGCTCCCAAATCAAATTGCCTGCAGCAAGTATAGTCAAGTTGAGCTACAAAGACACTGAGGAGGCAATGGCAAAATCCTTCCATGCCAGTGGTACCTGATTGGCCTTGTATTGTTGTTTACATCAAGCTCAGTACTAAATAAGGAGTTTGGACTGCAAGTATAAGCTCAAGTCAACCAACGTATTATTTTACTCAATTATATAGATTGCTAAGGCTTCATGATAGGCTGGGATTTAACCATTTGGTGACCAGTGGCCTACACATTGGTGTCAACAGAGAAACTAATAGTCTACGAGGCTCAACTTCTATTCACTTAACATCAGTGGCAACTGTTAAAATTATCATTCCCAAATTCAATCAGACAAAACTTGTTTTGTCTGATTGAAAGTTTTTAGAAAAATGGGCAAAACATTCTTTGTAGCGATGCTGCTTTGGAGCAGCTTTGACTTCTCACATGCTTTATGGCCTACAGGCTAGGACTGGATTGGGGAATGTATAGAATGTATGTTTGAGGTTTGGCTGCCTGTAGCTGCCTGGGTTGTCAGATTAAAGACAGTGGGCTGTGGCAGGTCCGGGTTGAGGACTGGTTGAAAACACAGTTGTCACAGGCAGACCCAGCAGTTACATGATAGTGACTTTGGTCTCTTTAGTCATTATTATTATCTTTAGTCTAAAATGAAAAATTTGTCCTTTTCAGTTTGTGTTTCTATAGACACTGTCACTCTAATCACAAGAAACATAATTCCATAACATCAGAAAGCTGCTTCATTCACCAAATTAGAGATGGAGAGAAAGTTAGCCTGGCAAACACGAGAGATTTCGCTGACTAAGCCCGTTGCGCAAGCTGCCAATGAGGAAATACAAGAGTCTTGAAATTTCGTTGCATTTAAGGAGCCATTTTCTTGTACACAATGCTTTTAAGGCAAAGAGCAAAGCTATAATTTATTCCCATTTATTTTCCAAAAGATTATATTTATGACTGGTACAGTTGTTTCGGATACAAAGCCAACTACACACACACACACGCACGCACGCGCACACACACTAACTTGTATAAATAGGGCAGCTTTATTACAGAATGGGCTAATTCAATTAAAAAGCAACTGTTTCCTTTAAGTTTACTCATGAACTCAAAATTATCAATGTCAAAACAGATCCAACAGATCCTTTAAATTCCACAGACTCACCTGACCAAAACCTAACAGGTCTTTGTTGCCTCATCAAAAGCCAGAAAAGATAAACTTGTGTGGTTCATGGTTAACATTTTTTGGACAATAGGTACGATTCTGAATTTTTCATTGTCCCAAACATAAACATCTAAATACATTATCACATCATTATCGTTCATGGGTTCAGCTAAAGGAGTCAGTTTGTTTTGTCATATTTAAGACCTCCATGCTGTGACATATGAGCCTAAGTTTGACATCCAACCTTACACCTACGGTCACTGAAGTGGTGTGATTGTATACTGCGCTAATAGTCTGAGAGCTGCCTAAAATATTACACGAGGACAGGGTCAAATTAATGACCATACCCTACAAAGTTGCTGAACTGTCTGAAAGTCAGAAACTTTTCACAATTTTCTCTCTTCAGCTTCGCTCATCACAAACCCAAAGTGACTTCTCAACGGACCTCAAGTCTGCACTGCTATCCTTGGACAATACACTGAAAGAAACAGTAAGGTGGAGCTCCAAATCTAGTACAGACTCAAACCATACTGCAGCACCCTTTGATGAGGAAACTAAATGTTGTCATGAACTTCCTGCTATAAAACACTAGTGTGCTTTAGAGGATCACAGAGGACAACATCTGTTCAACTTTGAATATAGATCATAAGGCTGTGGTAGAAAAATGCAATCTGGGAACTCTGCTTTTTAGTCTGAACAGGTAGGGCTAATTCCAATTCCACGCTACAGTGCCTATGGTAATGTGGTGGGCCAGAACAACAAGGCAGCAATTATCTCTGAGACTAAGTGAACATTGATTGGGCACAACATCTGCTTTTTGATGAGCTTTTGCTCGAGGGCTCAGAGCTGCCCATGGGAGAGGAGAAATGGACAGAGGAGGAGGAAACACTGCTGCGCGGTGGAGAACTCACCTGAAATATTCGGAGCCATTCTTGAAGACCCGTGGGTGGCTGGATTGAGGTGATACGCCGTCTCTGTTGCCCCTGACCATTGGCTGTTCTGATGTGACCAAATGTGGTGGGTGTGGCTGGGCATGGGACGATTCCTGTTGGGCTGCAATTTATAGAAAAAACATAAAATCATTCACCTTGGAGGGACAAATCAAGAATGTCATGAGATTATTACAAAAAAATATGGCAGACACTAGCAGTAGGATGTGAAAGAACTGCTTTCTGAGAGACATTTTGAGGATATAATATTAATGAGGACAAAAACAATGAGTATTAACACAGTATTTAGGGACATTTATATAGACAAGGTGCAATTCTGCAAAAACTTTTGCAGATATTTCCACTACCAATTAAAATGACAATGGAAAGAGCTGTCTTGTGGGGTCACTGGAAGAGCAAATACTGGGCAGCTGGATTTTTAAAGCTGGACTCTTTTGATACCAGAATTTCTCTGACACTAGAAGCATTTCTTGCTCATTATTGATTTAATAATAAGAACTCCAGCTGAAGGCAATTTATTCTGCGAACCAAATTAAAACAAAAATAGTGGTGTTTTGGGTCATTTCCTTCTTTAGCCTTATTCCTTTTTCATTCTACACAGGCTATTTCCAATTACATGGCTATATTATTATAATTTAGGTCAAGATCCCTTTAATTTAGATAGTCAAGACGCCATTTCTTGCCATCAGCACTGACAGCAACTATATTATTACATAATTCAAAAATGTATGCTCTGGGGACATATTACCAGTTATGGTCTGATTGGAACAAAGCATCTAGTAATAAAATAGAAACTTCAGTTTACATCGATAGATTGTGGCTTCAGACCAACAAGGATATCTTTAAATATCATATTTAATTGAGTTTCAAACTGAACGGCATGCTGTGAGTACCAAAAGGAAAAACGGATTTGAGTTGCATGTCTCAAGTCACACGGTATACAATGAAATGACAAAGATAAGGAAAAACCTCAACAACAGATATTTTCTTTAAGATGCCCTTGAGATAATCTTTTGGCTCAGACTACAAAGTATGCACAATTCCAAAGATCTCTGTTCAGTGTTGGCCTCCCCTCTCGCAAGAAACAGGATCTGAAGGGCAGCACAGGACTTCAAACGGCACCTGTGTGCTCTTGCAATGTAGGGGCAGCAAGAGAAAGCAACCAGTGGGCAACTTCAGTACTTCTGATTCTGCTTGCTGGCAGGAGAATGGGAAGCTGGAATCTATTTCATAATGGATTCATCTTTAATGGGATAGGAAGCTGAGACAGGGCCAATTACACGCCAGCGTTGCCCGTGAAGTGGCTGTGTTCAGTCAGAATATTTTCATGTGTCTTCATGGGATTGTGTGTCTTCATGTGAATACATGCATTAAATATTCAGGGTTTGAAGAACATCTGGGACTGCCGAGTAGATGTTGCTGATATAATACCATGATGTGCACAATCATTTATCATCATTTTATTTAATTCCTCATCTATGAGGATAGTAGATATGCAATCTTTGTTCATATCCTTTGATTTCCTTCCATGATAGGCTGATCTATGTGTGTAATGCACTTTAAAGCAAGGAGATTAAGGCTCTTTAAGGGTCAATTTCAATTACTCTCTTCTGGCCCAATGTGGGGAAAAAACTGGGACATTACAGGACAGGAAAAACGAAGACTTTAGTAGTTGGCGTGTCTCCTTTGTGCAGTTGGAGGATCAAATGGGTGGAATGTCGGTTCTTTTACCTTGAATACTCAGGGCCTTTGCAGGGCTTTTTTCCAGAAGGGAAAGATCGGACCTCGGGGCCATGGTCCAACTTTCTCTTCATCTACAAGTCAAAGAGATAGGAGAGAAAAGGAAAAACATTAGAGACCATCACAGCAAAACAATCAACATAGAACCCCAGCTACTAAACAGCATCCCTCTGAAAAGTAAATACAAGTGTACAGATGTATGCCACACGGAATTTGGTTTGAGATGGCAGTTCTGACGTGTGTTGTATAATTCATCGTATTTACTCACTCTCTCCTGATTACTTTCTTTCAAAAACAGAGAACACAGTCACCTCACTCTTGATAAGCCAGCTCTTGAGAAGCAAATGAGAATTTGAGAATATGCATGGGAACGGCGCTTTGAAGAACTGGCACCGCAGAAGCAGAGATCTGCTTTGACAATAGATACAGCTTCTATTAATATTATGTCTCAAAATTCAACATTTTAAAATACACCAAATCCCACCAAACTCATGTCAACAGATTTAAGTAAATAGGACATTAAACCTAAATATATAGTGTTGCCACATTTTAACATTTGCCACCATGAATTAGAATATGACATGACTGTAGATATAGGAACTGAATGTTACAAGGTAGCAGGATACAAAGGAGGCGCACTAGCTTGTTTTACACTCTTGAGTGTTATTCAGATTGCAGTCCATATTGGAGGCACATGACAGGTGAGGGCCGACATCAGCGAACACCCAGACATCCCAAGATATACAGACGAGAACACTCATATAGACATGGCCAAATGTGTGCACCCAAAACTTCAAACACACTGCATACACGCACACAAAATAACCATGCTGTAGTAAGCAAGGCTTGTTCCGGTTGGGCACAGACTGCAGTCTTTGGCAGAGAGGACAGTTTGATTTATATTGATGCTTGGGGAAGAAAAATAGAGCAGCTCCATTCTTTACCGTTCTCTTTCTTCGAGCAGACATGCATGTGTGCACAGCACACAACCCCCCATCCCAAACACACTCGCCTGCACCGATGCCAAGCTAGAACCCTGTTACCGACTACCCAATTGTGTAAACAAAGGACTCTGTGTAGGGGTCTGTGCGAGCCGGATTTCTTCATCCCGTGCCCGCCACTCTAGCCAGGGTTCCTCCCGCACATGCAAGTGATCGCCATCTCAGTGCCAGTCCCTCATGAGTAAATAGACTAACCGAACCCTGAATTAAAGTGTCTGGACAAAATAAAAGATACGTGACAGACTGACTGTATTCTCTGATTAATAAAAGATGCTTTATATGAAACCAAAACCTAAGCTGGATTTGATCATGGTCCTATAGTTTCAGTCTGAAGTGAAGCCACTGATCCTACACACAGACAGCCTGTCCTCTCAACACTCCATCTGTGCCAAAACAGCTGCAGGCACATCACTACAGTGCAAATATTAACCAAATATTTAAAAATATAAAACATTAAACATAAACATTCAGAAATGGTGGGGTGTTATTTGAGACCCTGATGTAGGGTTTACTCTCCAGTCAAATGCTCTGTTTTACTGGTAAATATTGATGAGCTGGAAGCAAGTCACTAAAGGCTTGACCAAAGCAGTGCGCTCCTTCAGTACAGGCTAGGCTACATTTTGACAAACAAAATAGATGTCGCCATGCATTATGCACATTGGTGATCTATTCCTACACTACAACAATTTTGTCCACACAGTTGTTTTGCATTACTTGTAGAACAGACCACTGAAATCCATGCTCCTGCACTTTTATTTATTTATTATTATTATATTTATTTGTCAAAACTATCCAGCAGCAGTTTGTTTACCCTTCTACTCCTGCCTGTTGTGCGGCATGAGACAACCTGTTTTGGAAAATTTCTAGCGGGACTTGCTTCTGTCCTGCCATTATACAGCCTCCTAATGGCCTGCCACAAGGGGCTCAGAACCACATTTAAATGAAAACAGTTTTTGATGCCAACAATGCGCTTTTGATACATTTATGCACTGACTGCATTGTACTCTATGCAAGGGAGGAGCACTGGCGACATGGCTTTGAAGGTGAATTTACTTTGCATATATTGTGTGATTTCAGGGCGACATGATTACATGCCTCTCCTCGAGATGTGTGTTTTTGTTTATTGCTGTGTTTTGGCGAGTGTGGAGGCGTATGGCCTGACCATCATATTTGTCCTCTCAGTTTTTTCATCATCATGACCACATAGGGGTGTTCAGAATAACATTCATATGGCAAGGCAATGCTGAACCAAGAACAGCAGCTCATAATGTGAAATATTTATTTTGTTGCCAACATATTGAAACACTGAATGCTTAACCCAATATTAGGACAACTGCAACCACGTCTGTGATAACAATAAAGGATGTGTACCACCAAATTTAATGTGGACTAAAAAAATCAATGCAGTAAACAACTGACAAACTGGGAACCACAACCTGACTTGACAGATGCGTGTACACATGACTAGCCCATCAACCTGTACTGCAGGTTATCAAAACCTACAGATTTAAGTTTGATGTCCCGTGGACACTGGGGGCTGTGATGTGACCAGGGACTTGTGATCTATCACAGAGAAATGAATGAAACCATGTCTATGTGCTCTAGAGAGGAGCTGCACTGGTACTAAGGACCACATGCAGAGAGCTTCATGAGAAGAGCCAGTGTCATGAAAAACCTTGAGTAAATCATGAGGGAAATTTAAGCCGGGAAAAAAAAAAAACACTGGAATTGAGAAATCCAACACAAGAAGCAACAAACACATAAATGTAGTCCAAATGTTTTCAAGAGCTAGACAAATATGCAGCATATATTCCATCAAGTGTAAATCTAAAATATCTGGCAGATAGAGCTTTTTTATGTTAAGGAAGTGGGTGAGGGTTTATAGGATATTCCTGCTTGTTGAGATCCCATTCTCCAACTCCACCAACTCCCTTGTTCTCAAAGCAATGATCTCACTGCAATGGCAGTTCAGTAGCTAAGGAGAGACTGGGTGTGTGCATGAATGTATGGGTGTGTGTGCGTTTGTGTGTATAACAGTGTGTGTGTATGTGTGTGAGAGAGAGAGAGAGAGAGAGAGAGAGCGAGCAAGAAAGAGAGAATGGGAGTGCTGGCTATGAGTGTGTGCCTCTGTGTGTCTGTGTGTAAGACGCAGAGAGGAAACCTCCAACTAAGCACAGGCGTCAAAAAAAACAAAAAAAAAACAGAGTGTAACCAGCCTCTAGTGTTTCAGCCTGGGAAAAGGTAACCGGAGACAAGAGGAGAATGTTGTGTTTGTAAAGCACTATTAATCAGTCAAATGGTGCTCAACTTCTTCAAGCTTCCCTATCTGGCCAAGAGCAGAGGACAGATGGATGTAGAGTTAATGATATTTTAAAGACAGCAATCACTCTGATGTAATGTGTTGACTCGTTGAAATGGAGACTACATCCTTAAGCATCAGTCATTTGAATAATGATTCTCATCCTAGCCCCATTATTCAAATACTGTCGAGCAACCATGAAATAATTTAATCATGTGAAATAAGCATTTCTAGAGAAGCAGAAATATTTTACATTCAGGAACTGGTCATTGTGAAGGATAGGAGTTCTCCAGATCAATTTGTGGGACTGACAGAGACCCCTTAATTTCTGAAATCAACGCATAAACTGGGTTATGTCTTCGTGGTTTATTTTCTGCCTTTATAAGTGAAAAGTAGCATAAAGAATTCCAATGAATACAAGCTCTAGGGACTGACTTCAAAATACTGATATGCTACAGTATGAGCACAAACCCAAAATGGAATGAGAATGCAAATGAGGGACAATTCAACTCCCTGTACAAAATATACATTGATTAAGGATGGAATATTCATTCAATGAATAGTGACTACTTGAATATAGGGTTTAACACTACATAAGCTACTAGTGTATAGTGTATACTGTACATTTAAACACAATTATACAGCTGTGGACATGGGAGGGGCAGGTTCACCGTAACAGACTTTATTAGGAATTTATGGTATAATATTAGGTAATATGCTTCGTCCAATCCAACTCGCTTCATCTTAATGATTTACTTTGTCCAATTTGATTCCTTTGCATTACAACCAAAAAATATATATATATGTTTTCCCAATACGATAAACAATCTACTTATATTTCATCCTAGAATTAGAGCATTAATTTCTGGCTGGCATCCAGCATAATCCATCCAACATCCTTGAGGATATTCTACCTCACACAGTCTGACACAGTGACCCATTATCTGTGGCTGAAGCCTCAGGCAAGTGCACAATGTCAGGAATAGGCAACTCCAACAGGCAACGCACAAGATCACATACATGAGTCTTAGCAGTCGGTCAGTACAAGATAACCACTGCATAATGTAGAAGCATAATAGCGCTGCAAACTGCGAAGGATTGCAGGGGGCGTGCTGCTCTCCTCATCACAGATATTTTGAATAGTGAAGTCTGCATTATAAAATAACCTAAATCAATGTGATATCCGTCGTCTATGTGTGTTCGTATTACAATAAACCGGGTATAGCGTCAACTAGCAGGTTGTGTCAAAGGGAGGACCACACTGATCGGTGTGATATACAGGTGCAGAGAGCACATCGACTCAGCGTTGAGACTGAATGGGTTTTCAAGGCATTTTTAAAACGAAAAATCCGTAGCTTGGAACACGTTTTATCCCGTATTACAAAATTAAAAACACCGCCAAAGTGTCACAGCAGCCCTTCTGTTTTGTAGTAACGTGGCGTAACCCATTTACAAATCACAATTCAGTGATTAGCCTTGAATCCCGGCGGTGACATTTATTTACACAAAAGTTACTACAGATTAAAGAATGCCAAATCGCGTCGTTATATTGTAGCATCAAACACAGAACTATGATAAAGGCCCGGTCAATTAAATCCGCATCTCTAGGGGTCTGCTACTCGGTTGTTCATCCTCTGCAGTGGCCGTACAATCTGCTGCGAGAGGCGCGTCAAAATAACGAGGGCGACACAACGAGTGAAAACATTAAATAAAAAGGCACGGCGGTGTTTGCGGTGACACTGCAACATCGGTAAACGGGCGCATACAGCAGAAAAGCCTACTCACTTTATAGAAAATCATCTTTAAAGTGCCGTAGAACCCCATCCTTGTAATCCGGTGTGGGGTTTTTTTCCTCTTCAGTGAAAATCGGTGAAGTCCAAATCTCTCTGCGTGGTAGGGAGATTGCTCTGACAGCGCGAGGGCAGTGTACTCTCAGGTAAATCCGACGCTATCTCTGATGTGAACATGCTCGGGCACGTCACTGGAACTGGCGTGCACGTAGTAGATCTCCCCCCTCCAGGTAAAGGAGAGCTCCGCCGTGTCACGCCGACTTGAACGGGGCTCGGTGAACAATGCGATGCGAGCGATCCTGGAAGCTTGTGTGTGGCACCGAGCAGGGAGAAACAGATGAAGGGAGAAGGGGGGGGGAGAAAGCGGTGGCACTCGATACACAGAGAATGAGAGAGAGAGAGAGGGAGGAGTGGAGGGGAGCGTCAGAGCGCAGAGCCGTGCCCTCTTCCTCTTCTCTACACGGGATCGGATTACAGCCTCCCCGGTGGAGAGGAAGGGAATGGTGCAGTCCAACATTCAACACTATGCGCAGCGCATCTTATATGAGCAGGGTACCGGGGGGACATATGCATAGCAGACGAGTAGGCTAGAGGGAGCGGGTTGGAGGGTGCACTCGTTTATTTCTTTATGTTTGTTTTTTTTTTTTTGCACAAGTGGACCCCCCACTTGTTGCGGAACCCAAATACCACCACCACCACCCCCGCCCCGGGACTACACCACCCCATTATTTCCCACAGGTGGCATCTTCACTTATACAATGCTTATGCATTGAACAGTGACTACAGCGACGATTGAAGTAATTCAAAACATAGCGTATAGATTCTGTTCCTGATAGGTTTCTGGAGTAAAACAAATATGAACATAATGCACTAGAGCACTGCATTAGAGAATTTCAACATCCCAGCCAACAGACTAGACGAGACAAAGTAGTCTGCCATTATGCTCCATTTGGCAACAGTGTAAACGATCCACGTCTGGTGCACCTGCTTATTTACACACCAACTGAATAGCCTAATACTTCCATTTCAATATGGCAGCAATTACACTTGCCTAGTTAACAGAACTATGCACTGTTGATGGCTTAACAATTGGAAGTTATTTTACAGCTGGTAACAAATCACAACCACAAAATGCCAGATTCAGTCCAAAAAAAAAAAAAAAATCACATAAATGAATACAAAGTGCAGGTGAATGCAAACTGCAATCAGTAAAAGGCATTGTTGGAATTCCCTTGTTAGTATTTCTGTCACAGCTGAAGAAACTGCCTTTTCAAGGGGACATATAGCTATCAGGTAAACAAACCGGTGGTGACAGGTAGCTTGGCTTTTCCTATTCAAGTAAGGGCTTTGTTTAGCTATACAAGATAAACACACTAGAAGCTTTTTGTTTGATTAATATGGACAAACTGACGACAGAGTATATACAAGAGTGCAGAATGTAAATTAAACACTGAGCGTGGGGTTATTGGCATCTAGGCACGCCACAGCGTTAATCTCTGACAGAAACATCTGTGTGATAGATTAGATATGTAATATGAAGCTAGATGGCCTTACAATACCAATTTGCCATTTGTGTCAATAAGTCTTCAACATTTGCTGCCCTTGACTTCACAGGACATCAGCATTAGTCGGTGAAGATTATCCAAACAAAAACGGGACACAATGAAGGTTCATGTGGAGGGCTCTGTTCTCAGGTAATGGGGCATTGAGATCTGGCAGGCTTTCAGACACCCCAGGCCTACACCTGTAATTATCAAATCATCTTGAGTGGAGGGGGAAATTGAGAGCTTTTACACCTGAGAAGTAAAACACTTGGCAGAAGAGGGCTGGTAAAATCTGCCACAACTTAGAAACAGAATTGTTGAATGTTGGAGAAACTGATGTGACATCAAACTTATGCTCTGTGAACCACAAGGCTGTCTTCATTTTACTTTACCTAAGCAAATAACCACTCATCACAAAGACAGGGACACAGCTTTTAAAGCTTTATGAAAAGACCTGTGGACAGATGCAGTGAAAGATACCAATCATGATCACTGAGTGAGAGTCTACATGCTTTTCACATGTATTCATCAAGAAAGACAGGACAGGTGTAGAGGGACGAGGGTAATCTGGACATTGTACTCAACACAGGGATTCTCTCCTTTGTTACCATAGTAACACCACAAAAAAAAGAAAGCATTCAAAGCAAGGGAGGCGGGGGTGTGTCAGACAGGACGGTTTGAGTTTTGTCTGTGTGTGTTTGAGGTGGCCCTCATGAGAAAGCCCCTCTCGTTCCTCTCTGCCAGCCCAAACTTTACACAGCACATTGGAATGCTCGGCATGCAAGTGGGCTTGCACCGCGGCCTTTGAATAGGCCGCGGCCTCCTTTGTCGTTCCCCTCCTGCCACTTGGTAAAGCATTAACAGCCCCCCCCCCCCCGATACTGACCTCCTGCTTATCAAAACCAAAATCCAGCTAGGCAAACACAAAGCTTCACACAAAACAGGTGTCTTTCAGAGCGAACTCATTTTGGACCGTATTTTGTAATCTTGTTATCACAGAAACAAAAGAATTCCAAGTGATGGCTGCACTAGACGCCAGCTCCCTGTGCTGTAATATTTGGAACTGCAGTATAAAAATATGATCTCATTACATCGCAGTGCAGTGGATAGCTAGTGGGGAAAATGCAAATGCCGTCTCATTTGACTCTGTACACAAACAAGGCAACACAGATATTGGTGTCAACATTTCAACATAGTGACTCAATAGATAACTGTACTAGCTTACAGTTGTGAAGTTTAGTTGGGCATGTTGAGGAAGTTTTGGAGTGAATGAATGGAGGAGGAGGCAGTGAGTGAAAAATAGATTTATAGATGGATTTGACTGTGGCTTACCATTCAAAAGCAAGATATGTAGGTGGGAAAAAGCTACGCTACAAGAGAACAGGGCCATCTTGAGCAAATGTTTAATGTGAGTTGCTGAACTTGAAGGAGGCAAATACTTGTTGGGCAGCGATGCATCACTAATCAGAGCCATGTCATTGTGTGATTGTCCTCACTGTGACAAAATGAGGGACTAGGGGGTCTCCTCTCAATGGATTTTCAGCAATGGCGAAGTGTGAGCCACATTCCAGATTGGACAGATGCAAGGCATGTGGGGGAGGTTTGATGAATAAGGAAACCATGGATCATGGCATTCGGCGAAGCACAATAATAGCATCATCTGCATGGGGTTGAATTAACATATCCTATAACCACCCACGCGACTAAAAGGCTGAGGTTTGAAGGGGTCAGGTCAACAAAGAAATTAATGCAAGAGGCACTGGTATCTCCCTTGTGACATCAATGAGGTCCACGGGAAATAAATGAAGAACAAAGGTCAGCATTTGCAATTACTGGCAATCATTTGCAAATTTTAATTTAGTAGATGCAACATTTGAAAATATAACCAAAGTCTTAAGAAGCATTCAGAAATAATTAATGGATAATACACTACACACTGAAGAGAACGGAAGCAAAATGTACTAACACTTTAACACTAAGCGAGGGGAAATCCAAAGACAAAGACCAACAGTGCCCTGTGTTGATGCCCCACACAGGCATGCACCGAAAGGCAGAAGACATCAGCAGTGAGTGGGGTTGTGGGTTGTATTATAATAATAACGCCATAAATTACTGGGCAACGCTAATATTGAGTTTTATTTGTTGTATATCGGAGCAGAATCTAAATGGGACTTTTTCCCAGTTGAAAAGCAGTGAAGGTCACATTTTATGATAACAACAATGCACTGGAGCTGGACTATATATTCCTTTCTGGTCTGGTGAAAGGATAATAAGATC
This sequence comes from Centroberyx affinis, assembly GCF_046629955.1. Lineage (NCBI taxonomy): Eukaryota > Metazoa > Chordata > Actinopteri > Beryciformes > Berycidae > Centroberyx > Centroberyx affinis. Next base: position 564,831 of record NW_027279340.1, read on the forward strand.
TCATGTAAGTTGGTTAACAAAAAGCTAATACTAATTTTATCGTTTGTCAAGGGGACAGTGGAATTGCAAACATTGCTTTCGTTTTATTGGTATTTTTCTAACCAACACAGTCTTTTCACAAATACAAAAGAAAAAAATAATAATTCAATTTGTTTTCTCACAAGACAGAGTGTTTAACAATAAGCAGAAGGCAGTAAAGCAGAGAAAACACAATACTGAAGCAGTGCAGAAAAATTGTGGTGTTTCTTAGCTCCTGAGTGGGACAGCAGGCTAGGTGTTTCATTAAAGTCCCCTATTCGAATTGCAGTTGTAATCACAAGTGCAGTGCCCGTTTGCGCCGCTGCTGCACAGAGCGCTGTTCGCTTGTTTATTCAAAGTTTATTAATATTGAATGTGTTGCGTGTCTAAATTGCACCAAATCCGACACTGCACTTCCTTGGGTCCCCAGCAATACACCCGCCAAGTGTGAAGTCGATTGGACGAACGGTTCTCGAGATACGCGACGGACACACAGACAGAGATTCCTTGCTTTATAGTATGATAATAGAAGTCCTTAATAATGCATCTGTACAGCATCTTGCATTAGTTCTGAAGCCTACTACTTTGTAAGACTTGCAAAGTAGAACTAAATAGACAACACAAAACTTACATCTATCAAACAACTGAACCATTTCTTGAACTAAACAAAATTTGGACTTGCCATATTGCTCCACTCTAACATGGAAGCTACAGAACAGCTTGCACTACAAGTGGGCAACATCTGTAGCAGAACTGGGATGTCTAGAACTCCTTGTCTCTTGTCACCAAACAACAAGCCTGGGAACAACGACCATCTTGTCTCCTAATTTATTAATGACTGCTGCTGAAATTGATCACTGATCTAGGACCTCAGTGATAGGATAAAAGACCAAGAAGCGGAAGCTGTTGATCTCTCCGGGGGGAATGAATAAATCAGTGTGGCGCAAGTGCTGAGGGATGATGAAAATGATATTAACCCTTTGGCCTCAGTATGCGCATCGAACAGAGGAAAGAGACTCTAACTTTTACATAGAAAAAGCCAAGCACTTGCTCCACTCTCAACCAATCTGCTGCCCAATGAATTAATGCAAAGTTGACCTTTGCCCATGCCAAATTCATACAGTATTTGTACAGCTATGAAAAAGAATTGCAACATCAGGAAGAATGTGATTTCCACTGTGCAATATAAACATTTTTTTCAAATGACAATCATGATTGTCTACAGTTCTATAACCAAGTAACCTTTGCATCATCTTCGACAGTTTTCAATAAGTAAAAGAACTCCTGTAAAAATCTGTTGTCCAATTCTAGTATACAATCAATACCCCAAAAAGAGGTCACATACTTGTAATGGTGAACTCTGCAGGCAAAATTTCAACATAGAGGTGTTAACATTTTCCTCTGCTTCCAATCCTCTTTCTATTATAAGCCTATCTGGTTTTGCATTTGGATGCACACTGAGCTGTCATATCTCATTCAGAAATGAAAGAGGGTTATGGAAATGTGTGTGATGAGCCAGGTGAAACTTGGCTGGTGCTGGCATCAACATTTACACAGAAACGGATAAACCCCTTTAATCATCCAGAATTACCACTCTACATCCCAGATGAAGCAGAGCGAGCCAAATTGTACCTGCTGGGTGTTGGCTGTCATCTGTAGGTGCCAGAGTTTGCTTGAGAACTTGTGGGAAAGTGTGGAGGGATATTCTGACTGTGTCTTGGTCACATATGACGCCCTGGCCTGAACTATTAAAAGAACTTCACACGCCACACTGCCTTTGGTATTTTTCACTTAATTTTCATCTGGAATGCAACGTCATACTACCCTCCATCTCTGGAACAAGGCAGTAATTTGCATTTTTGCTGTTCCAACCAAATGGCATCAAGAGGAAATAAGCCTAACCTCTCAAGGGAGGTTTTACCCTCCTCTAATTGGATCAGAGTATGCTTTTCAATCTGTAAATGAAAGATATGAAGGAAAAGCTAACTGTCATTGCACACAGTCAGTCTATTGCAGGCAGAGAAATAAGCAAACACACTGGTCATTCAGTCGTTTAGGCATTTAACTTAATTCTTAAGAACTGTTTTAAAGTGGGCATTAAAAAAGATACAATGAACTATGAATGAACTATAATGCAGGGTGGTGTGTTTGTCAATCACTTTGCTGAGATAAGTCTTAGTCATGTTTACTCTGACTTATGGAGCCTTGGCTGCAGTGCTGTATATTGAAAAATGGTAAGCCTCACAGACATGTGCACACACACACATGCAAGAACGCATGCATGCACGCAAGAATGTACACACACACACGCCATTTTCCCTAACTAAGCTTGTGTTGTGATGGAAAAGAAGCTCTACATTTAAAAATAGCTCCATTTTACAGGCCAAGCTCTCTGCTAATAATGCTAATATGCATCCTCATTGAGTCTGAACTGGAAAGGTTGAGGAAGCAGAGAAGAAATACAATGTTCCTCAAAAAGTTTCCTTCAACAAAACATTAATAACTTTATCCATCATATTATATTACACTGCAGCACTGTAGTACAAACACTACTCTTAGAGGAAGAGACTAAAACTTTATCATAGGACAAACTGTAGCATCTTCAATATAATAAACAGGAGTTGGACAAAAAAGCAGGGGAATGTAGGGTTGAACCAACTTCAGTGGTAAGATAAATGGTGGGATATTTTTCAACAGCTTGCAGAAAAATGAACTCCAAGAAAGAGCAGAAGACGTGAGAACGAAAAGAAAATGAGTAGAGAAGGCTGGGAAAGCAATTTGGTGTTAAGGATGAGGTAGCCGTCTCTTTTTCTGAATATTAAACCAAGATGAATCATACAGACAGGTGAGCCTGAACAATGAGGTAATGTGGAAAGATTCAGGTGGAACATCTTCGGTGTTGCTGAGCTGAAAGCTCTCATTTTGTTCCCCTATTCTTGATAGCCAGGCCAAGTAGAAAAGTGGCACAAATAAACGGTGACAAAAAAAAACAAAAACACATTTGATAAGACTGAAAGACGTGACTCCCATCTTGAATCACGATCCAATTTCCAGAAAGTGAAGGGCACGTTTGATCTTGTTTAGATGTGTCCACTGGCCATGCCTTTGAAAGCCCAGGCTCTTGTCTAAAGTGTCTGCTAAGGATTATTGTTATCTCTGATGGGCCACCAGTGAAAGTGGGTGATAGCAACCTTTTTAGTGCTCGACTCGACTGCTATCAACTGCCATGTCTGCCTGCACAGTGAGAGTCAAATAATGGCCATATTTTGAAGAGAGATCAAAGAGGCAGAACATGAAAGCATATATGTCTTTGTTTTAGGTGGTTTGTTGGGGAATAGATAGACTGACGCAATGCAACAGCAATGCAACTCTGCCTGCATACTGTACCATACCAAACTCCCCTCAAGCATGTGTTAAATGAGTGGACATGAGGCTAAGCTTGTATTATTGTGAAATAAAGAGAATATAAGTGCTGCTTTAAGGGGTAGATAAAATGTGTGTATGTGTGTGTTAAAGACAGAGCGAAAGAAAGTGAGACTGAGGAACAAAAGAGTGTTCGTATAAAAGAGTGTGTGTAGGGGAACAAGAAGCTGTAATCTGTTAGAGGGTGTATATATTTGAATGTATTGTGGGTTGGAAACAAATGTTTTCTGATAGTGGCATCGTGTCTTTCGGCATGACTGGCTGCGTGTCAGTGGCGTAGAAAACATTTAGGATACAGTGGGCAGGGTTTGACAAAGATTTGCCATTTGCCCAGGGCCAGTAAGATTTTGACTTGGGCTGGAAAAAAAAAAAAAAAAGAAAAAAAAGAAAAGGGTTATGGGCTTACTACTTCCTACCCGGTGATAAACCTGTTATGTTTACCTCTCTGCTCTGCCAATGGCCCACTTTCCTTTCTGTTATGCTTTTTCTGACCAATTTGAGAACTCAGTTGTGTGGAGGCAGGTATTTTGAATTATATGGAGTGAAAAGTCTGTTTGCTTCACTGTGAAAGCAAGAATTTCCTTCAGTTGAAAATGTTAAATCAATCCCACACTGTTTGTTGGCTATTTCCAAGTGAAACCTAGGTTAGACAACAAGACTGGGCAGTACAGACTAAACGACTAGTCTGCTTGCCATTTCATCAAGAAGCCATTGGGGCATCACACACATGAACACGAGAGATCACACACTACCTGATTTTGTCATTCAAAAACATTTTCCCATTCATCCACAGCTCACTGTAAATACAATTACAAAATTGGTGTTCTATTGCTTCATGGTTCAGAAGCTACAGTTTACATTTACATTACAACTGTATTTTGTGAAATTATTAGAGGAAAAACGCAGAGGAACTCTGTATGAGACTTCTTTCACTTAATTTGGAATTGCATACTTACTTTGACTAATCCAGACACATTACCATTTTATATGAGATTTATTCCTCCAAAATAAATTATACAGAGACTTATGAAGAGTGGAGCAAGTGGAGTTGTCAATCTCACTGATGTTAAGGATCTACGTTAGTGGGGGCTTAAGCGACTTCTCTTCTGCTTTATTATCTTCCCCCTTAACCTAAACTACCATTAGTTGTTGCCAGGATCACTCAGATTTCAGTCTTGGACCCCTTCACACAACAAGTGCCCGGCCAGACGAAATCGAAATGTTTGAAAAAATCTTGTCCGGCCAATGGACCAGAGTCTCCAGTCTTGAGCCTATTCACACTACAGGATAATCTGCTGCCGAGATTACGATTGGCATTAAAATTGTCTAGTGTAACCTAGCTTTAAGGTGGATTGAGCAGCCTCATTTTTAAAAAGGAAACTACAACTACCACAAACACACACTTGATTTCCATGACAACAGCTGGCAGCACCTAGCCTGTATGTTGGCAAAGTAGGCAGCTGGAAACCCCTCATTGGGTCCGATTAAGGTATTGGCAAGACAAATGAAGGGAGGGACTTACCAGCCCAATAAATCCCCTCTCTCACTTTTGTTTTTTCCATTTGCTGTTACACATGCTGGTTACATTTATAGAAAAACTTTTGTCAGCTGGATAAGACAGCTCATCCATGAATACATTAAGTACCAATTTATCAGGGCCAATTGATACTTTGGAATTTTACAGTTACAAATGGATTGGCTAACAGTTAACAGTTGTGGAGTTATTACATAAGAAAAAAGGACTCTGTATCATTTTAGGACTAGTTATCATCTAATCCTATAAGTTGTGTAGACAGAATCAGTATTAGTAATGGGTTAATACCAAAAATGGTATTTTGCAGTGCTGTGCTCTGCAAAGTCAAAGGAAGTGGTGCCATTGCTTAGCAAAACAGCCTGAGGTAAATTGAATGTTTCTTGCGGAGGAAGCATGTACATGCAGATAATCATAAGTAATGCAATGCCATTGATACGGTTCATGAAGAGTGCCTTGGGACCCTCTGTAACATGTTTAATCTTCCACACTGAGGTTGGACTGAGGATCAAGTAGGCTTTACGGCCGAGGTAATACCAGTAAATGAGAAGAAAGCTTATTAGGATTTTTTGTACATTATGGGAAAACAGTAGAGCCTACTGTTGTGAAGAAGAACCACCTAAGCCACATTATGCAAAGAGTATGGCAGGATGGGTGAGACTGATGCTTAGAGAGATGTGTCTCTTGGGATTTTAAGAGCTAGATGCAATGGCAAGGGTTAAAGGTCATAAACGGTTAATCTCAGGAATGGCAGAGGAGCGGTGAACCCTAGGGCTTGAATGCATGTTCGTTTCTCCCTCTTTTTCACTCACAAACACACACACACACACCTGAGACTATTGCAAACTGTGAATGGTAGTGACAGAGAGAAGAGAAATATGAATTAATGGCGGGACATAACGGAAGGGGAAGGAGGAGTGTGGGGGTTAGATAGAGTAGTGCTGACATACTCTTCAGCAGCACATTCTGCTCTGACTAAAAAAAAACAGTCACCTCAGCAAAGATGGAAAGACAGAAAGTTCCACCTTTGGTAGGGTTAATATGAGGACCATCTACTAAATCTAAAAGATTGACACTTCAAATGATGTCAAAACAGACATCTGAAGTTGTAGATACAGAAGCAAAACACTGACAACTGTGTATTGAAAAAGCTTTGCCTTCTAACTTAATAAAACACATCACAGAAGCATCTGTTTCAGAACTGTAACAGTATTAATAGCTGTTGTACCCTCTAAAAGGTCAGCAGTAATACTTGGGCAAGGCTGATGTTTGAGGTGCCTGCCATATGTGCACAGTATCCTGAGGTGGAAATCTGTCTGGCTGAGAGGACAGGCAGCATGGGGTCTCTGATGAGCTGCATCCCATGCTGGGGACCTGGGGACACGGGGAGCACAGAGGAAGACCACAGCTGCTGCTAGAAGTAAATCTCCTGCGTGGTCTGGATTTAGGATATCTGGTTTATGTAAAGAGGGCAGTGATATGGCATACTTTGTCTGTCTTGTGTTCCTCAAGCTTCCCATTCCCAAGTCAGCAAGAGTCAGACTTCCACCTCGAGTTTCCTTGACATCTACTGCTAACAAGAACTTTAACACAGCTCATTAAGTTGCTAGCATGTCTGTCAGAAGACAAACTTTGACAACTTTAATTTGTGAAGAGAAATTTACTAGGACACAGGGGGTCATGGAGTTATCTTCACTTGGCCATAGAGATCTTGGTCCCATTGGTGGTGGAGAATGCTCTGAAGGACCCGCCCGACCTAGGGTGGAGTGGTGGCAGACTACAATGCAGACACCCTCTGCATTATTCAGAAGCAGCAATCTGCCTCTCTTTGCTAATACATGTGGATAGGCAGATATGGAAAGTTAAGTGCTCATTTGTTAAAGAGTACATGGGGAGTTAAGACACCCCAACCCTCTAAATGGGCATCCATTGGGAGCAGCGGTTATGTATCGCCCTTATCATGCATGGTTTGATGCAGGCATCGCTGCTGCCTTTTTCTGCTCCCTGCCTCCAACTCATACAGCTTCTGTCGCATACTACTCTTAGAGGATTGTAGAAGGGAAGAGCACTCCTACTCAATGTACAACTACACAGAAAACACTACACTCCTACTTTCTGTCTTGAAGAGAAGGGAGAGGCGTTTATTAGGTGCTTGGGAGAAGCACCTCTATGAATGCCGGGCTCTGTGTGTGCATTTATTCATTCGTGTGTAATGCTTTACTACTACTGGTCTGTGCATTGTGAAATGACAATTGCACAGCTAGGTCTGAATTTGACAAACTTGAGATAAAAAAAAATAAAAAAAGAAAGAAAAAAGAAAACATTTGAAAAATCTTCCTGGGCAGGAATAAATATGTATGGGAAACACTGGTAGACTATGGACAGCCTGAAATTACTAAGAATAATCATCCATTCAGTATTTTCAGTTCAAGGCCAAGGGTGTTGTATTAACTTGAAAATATTTGCCAATTTAACATATAGGCAAAGCTATAATATGCTACTTTTCGTCTTGTGGCAGGAAGTGTATTGTTAGTCCTGCCATACTCCCCCTCAATTGTTCATGTCCCAGTGCTTGTCAGTCATCTTGATGAGATGTCTACCTTGAAACAGCATCTAGCCTGAGGCTGAGGTAACTGGCATCTGCAAAGCCCACCAGAGGCACTGAAGAAGCAGACGGCAAGCACAAGCAATTGACGGTTTAAAAATAAAAAATAAGTAAACATATCGCCCCCCACAATAATGTAGGCAGCCCTTGGGCCATCTTCTCTCCAAGTTTCATCAAAATAGGACCAGTGGTGCAGTTACAGTATTGTCTTTCAAAGTTTAAATTCTGACCTTTAAATACAGCGTTCCCATCAGACCAATCAGTGTCATTTTTTAAACACCACAACACAGTGCCAAAATGCATCATCCCTCCATATTTTGCCAGAATCAAAACAGTCGTGTCTGAGATTAGACGTTTGAGTTTGGCCAAACACTGTAATTTTGGGAACAGTGTATAGATGCATAATTGCTGGAGATGCGTAATCTACAAATTTCATCAAAATAAGACCAGTGCCATCTGATATAACACCTTAGACATGTTTGACTGATGGCCGGACGGACACAGTTTGATTAAGCAGTTTTTCATCAGAGGGCTTCACTTTCGAAAAATACCATGTTTTTGGTGCATTTATCCTGTTAAGTTTGTGGACTGGTATAAATAATGTCAAAGTCTAATTTGGAATCTATTAAAAAAACTGTCAAAGGAATAATTTGACTATCAGTCAAATATTTCACACCACTAAGCTGTTGGAACTCATAAGTAGTCTACAACATATTTTCATCTGCTTTTGTTGCGGTATGGGTGGAGGGTTGTCACTTCTACCTTTTATGTGTGGCCACTTTACAAGGCTTGCTGACAGTAATACTTCTCTCCTTTTCCAAAGTTTCCCAACAAAGGAAGTATAAGATCACTCTGCACCTCAAGAGCTAGCCAGTCTGTGAAATAAGCATAAGAGCACTGGAAAATGGAAGTGAGGTTGGAACAACTTCCCAAAAATAGACTTTCCTCCGCAGACATAGTGTCTTGCTCTCACACCGCAACAGCATTCTCCATGGAACGATTTAGATGTTTTCCGCTAAGAAACCATACTGCCTTCTTTAGGGGATCTTGGGCTGCATTTCAAAAGTAGTGGAATACGACTTTGGGGGTCAGTTCTTCTCAGGTAGAGGAAAGTAGAGTGAACTGGAGTAGCACAAGTACCAAAGTATTGTATCCAACTTTCTAGCCCCTCCTTTCTTTTCTTTCCGTCCTTTCCATAGTGATTGAACTCTGCTCTGGAACAGACATTTGCTTGGGCGTTGACAAGACTTCAATGTGTGGGACAAGTTTTAGCGTAAGGAAGTGTGACCCTGTAATTCTGTAGGGGTGACTGTGTCTAATTTTATTCATTTTGTTTATTTATTGATTAAAACTAGCTGTCTGGTGGTCCATTATCTTAACTTCAGTGATTGAACATGATACCATGGGGCTGACAGATATTACCTGGGTAACTTTCCCACAAAATACAAAAATAGAATCATAAACCAAACCAAAGCAATTTCTTCTGCTCTTTCACTGAAAGCCTACTTGGCATCTGACCAAATGACTGAAGAAGAAAAAACCATTACAATAGAATGACAATTTTTGTGAAATTGACTATTTATAGATTAGTTGCAACTCGAGTTCAATTAATAATTAGTTCATTAAGAGTCGCTCAATTCTATTTTTGGGGTGCACTGACCTTTTGAGAACCCTCACCTAAACTCCAGCAGAGCATGTTGAAGTCAGAATCACTTAGATTTATTTTGGCATGTTTCTTGACCTTTAAGTCAAATACAATCCTGCAATTCAAGTTTCTAAAAATCAGACAAGTCAAATAGACACTGTGGCTTAAAATTGTCTTTTACTCACAAGCCTTGATGGTTTGCTCCTTATTTCATGATGAAGAGTGTTATACCATAGGCAGATGTTTTTAACTTGAGAGCACATAATGTTCAACTGTTGGATACAAAACTGAGTATGAATTTTGACACTGACATTTTATTTTCCACTGAGTGCCCCTTCCTTTTGCTTGAAATAAAGCTGCCATAAAATTGTTTTGCTGCATATATAACATCAACGCAGCTAATGAAAAACAATACTGCATTATTCACCCATAGGCTCCTACGTGGCAAGCTTGTAACTAGCACTCTCATAGTTTTCACTCGTTTCTCTTAGCCACACATTGTCTATGGATCAATATTCTTGACAAGTCCAAGAGCTATCATTAGTAACAGCTCAACCTACTGAGTTCAGGCATGGGAGGTGGGCCTCGCCGCCAATTCAGCCTTGACCCTCTACCTCCTGCAGATGACCTTTTAATGTCACAATAGGCAGCCCACAATGGCTGCCATGTGCCTAATGGTTTAAGCCCCACAGCCCATCTGCTGTGGCTGTAGCCTGTGAGTTGATTCTGGGAGAGAAGAGGGAGTACCCAGCCTCCTTCTGAAGTTCATGGGTCTCTATCTCACTACATCCTCTGGGACAGCTGTATGTTAATGAGCACTAGAGGCTGGGGACAGGCAGTAGTCACAAGGATTGCCAGGCAGCTACGGAACAAGGAACCCCTTCTCAGTGGCTAGCCAAAGGCATGAATTTGGCAGATTAGACATTCAGGAAACAAATAAGGCCCCAGCACAGACGGGCGCCCCAAATCAACAAAAACAACCAAACGTGCAGTGCTGGAGACAAGAAAGAGCCTGGAAAAAAAACGGCTTCTTCTTCTAAAACTGATAATGTGATGGGAGTGAAAAACTCTCTGTTTGCCACCTTGTGGTTCCCCCTCCTTTTAGAAATGGAATACATGCTCTAGTTATGATAGACAATACAAAGTATAGATATTTTTGTGAAGTTTTCTTCTCAACAATAAGAACTTCCTCCTTAAAGATTCCAGGAAGAGTGTAATTGATAAAAGATGCATAAATGAAGAAGAGAATAAATTGTTGGGTTTCTGAGGGCTAAAATCAAGAGAAATGACTGTTTTCACTCAAGTGTAAGTGTCGTTATTGCAGGCGTCAGTTATATTTTGTCCCTACTCATCAAGAGGGGGCAGAATGGAGGTCAATAATATTTGAAGTCAGATATCTCAGGTAGGACCGAAGCAGCATAAAATGTTGATGCCCGAGTAAAATCAAATCAACAATTCAAGGCCAGGCGAGTGGCAGGTCTAATCCTGATGTGACTATGACGAAGGACAGGCAGGGGCGTGGGCGGCAATGGAGGACCCTGCTGCCAGCCCTCCCTCCATCTGTAAACCGTTGCCTGGCAACAAGAATTGCTCTCGCTGGCCTCCAGGCTGCAGTGTGTTGCCTCTGGCCTCATCCAGGGATAAGGCTCTTGTTTGCCATTAGCTTCAACCAATCCTGGCAATGGATGCAGGGCCTGCCATTCAGTAATGAAATCTGCAGAGGTCGCTAATGAAGGCTTCCATTTCAGGAGCATAAGGCCTATTTTGTCTCAAAATGTACCACAAAAAGTAAAGCAGGCTGGCTATGCTCCAGCAATTTGAATGAATGATCTACATTATTGCCATGTGTATTATTACAATCCGTCATTCACTTCACCCTACTAACAATGTCATGAACATTCGGGCATAGCCCCAACAGCCTGGGAATGATCATCTTTAAAGGCAACAGCCAAACCTCTAGAGTTTCTCTTTTCCCCTCCTGTAATGGGCATGCCATCTGTCTCTGATTCAGCCAGTGACGATGTAGCTTAATTGTTATGCAGGGGAGACATGCTTACAACAATTGGATTGTTACCAAGCATTCAGCCAGTCTCTGAAGTAGCCACATCATGTGCTTTTTCTATGTATTGTGCTCATCGGCATAAAAGTGCACCAGCATGAGGAATGGGTAGAATGCATTTTCAAATGGTAAAAGGGCACTGGTCGGCTGAGGAGAAGATTTTTTTATTTTATCGATTGATAGGTCGCTGCTTGAAGGAAGGGGCTCATAATGGCAGTGAAGGGGGCGAAAGAGGGAGTGGTCAGGATGACAAGGAAAGACATACTCCTCATTAGGGTTGGGAGACAGGTGACCTGTTGTCAGGGATTCCCATTTGGGTCAAGGAGCTGTTTGTGGGGAAAGGAACTACATCCCTGGATATATGAACAGTGGCAGGTTACTACAATTCCACATCTCCAATGCCTTGACATGTGGGCCCTACTCTGTAGGGCATCAAAAATCATAAAGTACAGGCTGTTTCAACAAAATAGTGGCCTATGCATGCTTTCTAATGACAACGGCAAAAAAACAATGGAGGGATTACTTTGAATCATATGGGACATCACCTATTCTTGCTTGATCTGCAGGAACAAAAAACTGCTGAGCCACTCAAAAATTGTTGCAATGTGAATAAACTTGCTTTAACTAAAGCAATTTAACTAAGCAGAGAAGTGCTTTTGTGGTAGAAACAGCTTTGAGGCAACATTTGCCTTGACCGGTTACTAATGAGTCTTAGTGGAAGACGATGTGCAGTCTCTCTCCATAAGGGGAAGTCAGAGTTTTCCCAGAAGCCTGAACAATTCCAAAGCATCTTTATAGATGAGCTGGGTGGTCTCTGGAGGACATATATGGAAACCACACTTTAATTACAACGCACTCCATAATCTTCAGTATTCTCAGCTAACACTTTCACGTGCCAAACTCCTCTCTGAAGTCCTATGTATTAATTAGTCTCTTTAAATCACTTTAAGGGGGCACTTTATTCTAGTCCCCTAATGACTCATTTGAGTTGTACACCTACACTTCTCACCTCTCATCCTTCATTTAGCCCATATAGACAAAGGGCCACTGTCAGTTAGTAGAGCTAGGTTGGGGAGGGGGAGGTTTAGGTTACATGCTACAGCTACTTATGTTGAGATTTAAACTGGGAAAATCCTTTTAATGAGGGACAGATACAATATACAGTAAGCAAGTGTACCTAAAGTTAATGAAGCTTTATTTTCGGGTCTCATATCCCAGCATGTCTTCAATAACCCAATGCTTCTGCAGGTTTTATTCATAAACGTGTAACTGAAAAAGTCTACTGGGTAATCAGTACAGCCAAACAGAGGAGAAGGTATAAGTATTGGTTAGAATAAGGTCTACATGCTGCGGCATCATTGCATCAAGAAAACGGCTCCACCGGCTCCATAAAAATTAGAAAATTTGGAGACTGCTTAGCTCAGTGGTTCTCAATCCTCATCCCCAGGATCCACAGTACTGTTGGTTTTCAATCCTACCAGGTAGTTAGTTGCATTCCCCTTGCATCCCAGGTGTAAATCAGTCCCTGATTAGATGGCTAGAATGAAAGCAAGCAGGGTTCTGGGTCCAGAAGACCAGGATTGAGAAAGTGGGAAAGTAACTAGCATTTGTTTAAAGTTAATGGTAAGAATGATTTCACCTTAAGTACCCAAACATGGTTTTCCCATCCCTCTACTGGCATTTTTAAAAAGGGCTGCACTTTGTGTCCTATACACTGCATGACGTGTTAAAAAATTAAATAACTTGTTCTGCCAGAGGTAAATTCTAAGCTTACGAATTGTATTCTCCCCAGCAGCGTTGACCTGGAGAGCAGGCGCTGACTTGGCAGGTGCACTCTACAGCTGGCTTGGGGGACGGAGCAGCAGCACAACCTGGCCACAAGGCTCTCTGTCGGCCCCCTGGGGTCCCAATCTCCCACGCTCATCACAAATTAAAGAGGCCAGTCGGACCACATCAGCACTTTCTCTCATCCACAGTAGCATGCTGATGTTGTAGGGAGGTGTAAGGGAGGCCCTGAGAAAATCTGGGGAGATGAAGCATGAAGTGCACATGTGGGTAGTGTGAGCCTTAAGCAATTCTACTACATCCAGGATGACTGCATCTCCACCGACTTTGCTCTCAGTGGAGAATGAAAAGCAACCTACAGGGCTGAAGACATAATTAATCTAATAGTTCTCTAGTAACTGATTTGTAATCCTGTCACTTCTCAGCTTTGTTTGCACCCTTTTAGGTAATCCTCAGGAAACACAGGACACCAAATTAAGGATAGGAGGCAAAATTAAATCTGGCAAATCCCCCCCAAAGGCAAAAGTGTCATTCCTTATCAGACCTATTAACTGCTAGTTAGTCACAGTCCAAGAACTTTTGGATGGTGCATCATGTTCACAAATAGGTAAGGTTACTAGAAGGATCATTTTCAATTCCGAAGGAAATTTCAATCACCCTTTACAATTCAGGTTTCTAGCAATTCTCTATCAATTCTCACATTGCCCCTTTTGGACGAAAAGGTTTATATAAAGATGGATTATACAATGAAGCCATCATAGTTTACATTCCTTTCCTACCGTCCTTGGAAGTACATAAACACCCTATAATATATGATTATCAAGTAGGACCAAGGAGTAGGACGGCCCCTAGTCTTGAGAACAGCTTCAATCCTCCTTGGATTGTTGTGTCCTGGGATATTGGACTAATATTCAAGAAGGAAGTCATCAAGTTCTTTGAGGGATGAAGGACGTGGAAATCTAATTTACACTCTTTGCTCAAGAACATCACATAAAGGTTAGATGATGTAGATCTGGTAATTGAGGAGGCCATGGAAATGTCTTCCACAGCACTAGAATTTGTTTAGCAGTGTATATGGAGGCATTATCTTGAATACAGGAATATCATCAGAAACAGTGTTTGCACCATAGGGAACACATGACCCTGTAAAATGGCCTCACATTCCTTGGCCATTATAGGACCATACAGAGAAATCATCAGACCACTGACTACCCCGAGATGGCAGCCCATAGCATTACAAATACACCATCATGTTTAACAACTGGTACCAAATATTGTGGGTTGAAGGCATCCTTTGCTTTAGCTCTTTGAACCAGGTTATGCATCTTTGTGTATTGCCCTTGAGTACACATGGTTTCCAAATGGGGGCCCTGTCACAAATACCAGCTTTATAAAGCTTGCAATGTTCAGTTTTGGAGATTGTGTCACCTGTGACTCAATTCTGTGTACATTTTCTGTGTACAGTTTTGCTATGTAGCAACTATCCTGATAAGTGTCCATTTATTCCCGTCAGTGATCTTGATTTGCGACCAATGTTACTCTTTGCTGGTGCAGTTTGTTTATGTCTGGTACTGTATATATTGCCATGATTATCAAGACTATTGGCCTTGCCGTATTAAATAATTCAGCAGTTTTTCTGCAATACAGGCACCATCTATTTATCCTCTTTGGAACTGTTAGTTGTCTCATGTTCTGAAAGCTTGTCAAAGTGTTGATTGTCAGACCTCTTACAGGACTTCACACTGCAACTGACTTGGTTGATGGGCTGCTCTATACAGACTGATTGTGGACGGTGAGAGAGACTCCAATTGCATCTATATACAGTAGCGTTCTAGTGCAACTGCAGTTTTGAACAGGCAAATCATGTATTTTGGCTGCTCTGGTATCGCCTGTCATAACGTTGCGTCAAGTTACCATTGCTAGGTGACAAGCACTAATTAGTTGGCATTATAAACAGAAAAAACCTCAACAAAATTACTTTCAAATTTACCATTGACTCTAATTATGGATACAACCGTTCTCCAAGCATTGTTTTTCACATGTTTATTCCTGTAGTCTGTCAAATAAAAGTTGTAGAGAACTGGGAAGCTTTAAATGGCTGAAATCAATTTCTCGCCCATTTTGCACTTGCCAGGCAAAACTATTGTTCATAGCACAAAATCTCATTGGTAGGAAAACAAGAACGCACGCAAATCGGATTGGCTGTTGATGGTCGATGAATGTGAAATATTCAACTGTGGCCAACTTTTCTCAGCCAACAAGCTTGTTGACGTCCACACGTCAGCCGAGTTTCCCTGGTCGCTCAGCTCCACAGGAAAGTAATAGACTTCCACTTGTTGATCGTGTTGTTTGCTGTCTGAACGCACGGTTGAAGCTGACACACACTGCTAATTGGCATTCAATTTAATGATTCACCTTGCAGCTGCCTTTGTAATTATGATTTAGTTACTTCAAAGTCCTTAGTCATTTGGTGTTTGCATTACTTTGTTCACCCCCTCTGTTGATCTGTGAGCTCATCCTGATTCTGGCCAGTGAATGTTTACATCCATACTTGAGCACAAAATCTCCACAGTCATAAGGCAACCCTATGCATTCATAACCCGTTACCTAACTGGCTCCAGACCACCGTGCCTGTTGATTGGTCAGTCAGTGGTCCAAGTGGGCAGTACCCCAAAAAAGTTATAAGCCATTTCTCACCCAGTGATAAGTCTGTTATCTACGCCTCCCTGCTCAGTTACTGGCCCACACTCTTCTCTCTGTTGTGCTTTATTTGACCAATCACATTGGATGCCACCGCAAAGCCAGTGAAAATGTTATTTCTTTTAGGTTTGGATTTTTTTGTAACCATTTGCAAAGAGACTGCATTTGAGTTGCAGGATTGATTTCTTCAGAACTTTCCAGCATGATGCAAAACCCATGCCATTAGTCACTCTTTCTCTGATCTCTCCTCACACTCAAATCACTTTGAACGCACAGTACATCAAAATTGATGGAGGACATATCTAAAGGTATGCTGCACAGCCTAATAATAACCCCCTACACTTTTAGACAGCCTATTTAAGCAACAGCTTCGATTCATTGTGGCATAATCATTCAGATGCTCTTGCACTGATGAAAATGAACTAAATATTCTTTTCTTTGCTTGTCAGCGAATATTCTGGCTATTTGGAGACATTTCCAAAATAGAAGCGGGTATTAGGACCCTTTCCATTCCAAAAGGTACACTGACTATTTCTCAGTAATGCAAGCCAGTTCAGAACCTCCTACTATGCCTACTGCAAAGCATAATCTGCAGAACCTGCAAACAACTGCACTGCCATTCAGGAACGAGTCAGCAAAGACAACACACACACAGCAATTCAGTAAAAATCCCAATAGGGACACTCCTGCTTCTATTCTGCATCATAGCATGAAAGGTTAAAAGAAAACTTCAGGGGGCAAATGAGGAGTAACTTCACCTTTGCTAAATTTGAAGTCTGTCCTTAACATGGTTGCCTTTTATCCACTGGACTAATGGTAAATAAGTGGGAGGGTTAACGAGGGGAGTAATGAGGCCTAGCTAATCACATCAGAGTTCTGTTTAACTGGAAAGCCTTCGGATGTTGCTGCCTGGCTAGGAGGCAAGGCTGAGAAATCTAATGTAGCCATGGAATCCCTGTCATTGTCATCCATCACAGTAACGTAATACAACATGCTACTGACACCACCGTGTGGTGTAATTCCCTCATACTGAGAGTAACACTGCCCGTCTCCAGGCTATCTGCAGCTGAGAAGAAAAACAAAAGCTGAGATCACACCTGGTCTGTTTGTGTATGCGTGCATGTATGTGAAGAGGCTATCATTGACTTTCCATTTTGTATTAGTAAATTAATCCCTACAACGTGCTCCCTTTATCCTCATCAGAGGAGAAGATATTGATTGCTTTGTTATACTGCCGTAAGGAGGCCATGATTTGCTAATCAAAATCCGAGTTCTGCAGGGAATTGCATCAGGGTAAATATTCAATTCTAGGCCATGCAAAACAAACAGGGCTAAACTGTTGGGGGACCGGGGGATAATGTGGTAGAGTCAGAAGCTGTGACCTTGCATTTCGCTTGGGTTAATTCAAAAGGCATAATGTAGGAACAAACACACGGCAAACCTTACTCAAGGTTTATGGGTCTGTCTTGATATTTTAGCTGCTGTAACAAAACATGTACACTTGTCATTCTGGTTATGCACAAACTGAGTTTTGACTCATCATGCTCAAATCCCCTGATGCTCAAACAGCACCTGACATCATTTCATATTTCAGTGTCTCTCAGCTGGTACTTGTCCCTGCTCTACGTTTTAATGATCAGTGATCAACACTAGGCAGGTGCTAAATGTGAATATGGATAGTTTTTTTTGCCCCAGTTCAGTTGAGGTACTCCAACTTCACGACATTAGGGGGGTCCAGTCTTTTTTAATGGAAATTGTACGACAAAAGGCATGGAACCCAAAAAAAACAAAGCAGACCCTGACAAGTGCAATCTAACTGCAAATTTTAGAAGGCTTGTGAGAAGAATAAAGAAGTGTTGCCTAGGAGCTAATGAAAAACTGCTGCTACTGTACGGGTTACGATTCCAGGTGCCGTAGATCTAGAGTCAGAGAGAATGGAAAGGACTTAGCTAGATGAGCTAGAGCTGGTCACCATAACAAAATATCATGTTTTTCTGATGTTTGACAGCATAATGATATTATTAGGTCCTTTTTTTTTTATTTTGTCCAAATACAGAATACCTCACAGCCCTAGCCATTGTTGACATAACCACACCATCTCCCATTAACTAAGCAAAACTAACTGAAAAAAGGAACAGATACATTAAAAAACAAATGAACAAACACACAGCCAACTCATCATAAAGCTTGGCCAATTGAAGACTTCACACTATCATATGCAAATATAGAACCTAACTCAGTCTTGATTGTATGGCAAGTACAAGGCCTTGTGGGTGGTATGGATTTTGCAGAAAGGTGCAAGACAAGTTCTACAAGTGGTGTTGGTATACATGCACACAATAAAGGAAGGCTGAAAACTCTAACAGGATCACATTGTTTGAATGTTGTCACAGCATATTCAAAAATTACAAGTGACACACTTTTTCTGGTCTGCCACTTTCTATCTAGAATGCTATCTTCAAATGTCTAAGCACTGAGATGGTGATAGCACTCCAGGGAACACTGGAATGTTTGAAGCGCTGCCTTTGCAAACACCTGTTTCCCAACGGTATTCCTCCATTTTTCTCCCTCCGCTCCAAAATAATTTCCCTTCATATTGAGAACAAGAATGTATACTTTGATGTCTTTACTCTCCCAGCTGGCTGAATATAAGACTCAATATGAGACAATGACCTGAAATTCTTACTCTTTTCTGCTTTGTGTACAATAGCTCTATTGAAACTGAGGTCAAAGTTGTTGTGAGCAATAAGAATAAATGTGGAGATAAATACTATCAAGGTGGCCAAGGAGCTATGGTAAGCCTCCAGAAGACACCCATGCACAACAGCAGGGAGCTTGATGGGAGAACAGGGTGTCAGCCTTATCCCTGCCTCATGCTTTCTGTGCGTCTTGACGTGAGCTCCACATGAACGCAGATGTGCCGTCTGTGTAACTTGGCTTTCATTCTTCTCATGCACTCATGACGCCTGTGCAACTGAAAACTTAATGCTTTGGTGGCAAATTTCACGCGGCACATGACATCAGGTGTGACTCTCAAATGCGGCCAACAGAGAGTAATTTTGACTACAATTAGGTCATTTTGGCTGTGTGCACTGTGCCGCATTGGATTACGCATGAAGCATGGCCCAGGCTTGAGTTTGCTTGGAGGCTAAATGTACAGTAAGTTTGGAGAGACACCATGGGGTGGTACCCAGAGAAAACTAGGTGGTACTGGTGGTTGCAGTAGCCTTTAAAGTATCCCTTGTCAGCAGGGCTTGTTTACCTAACTTTTGGAGGCATTTAAGTTCAGCAAGAGGGTATGATATATGTCATATTGGGTGATTCAAGGTTTATGGTGCTCATTAATATATACTGGTTTGAGACACTATCTTCATTATGACTGTAATTTAGCCTATGCTCACAGAGGAGACTATAGATATTACCTGTCAGCATACAGAAAAATGGCAGTGGCAACATTATCACTCTCAGTGAAAGGGGCAGGCTCTCCTAGCCTGAATATAGCTGCTGCTGATAGCTACCTCAAATACTTCTCTATAGTGACGATGCCCTCCATCAAAGCAGCACTTTTTGGCAATGCACACCAGAATGCCCACTATGCCACGTCTGCAAAGTGCTGCTTAATTTCAAAGTTAAATATAGCCTAAATGTAAATAGTTTAATTGCCCCTGCCACAGGACTAATTAACCACTGTTTACTTGTCTTATCAGTGCAGTGCTGAGCACAATTTAATTCACATACCCATGGCTAATATATCTTCAAAAACAAGCCAATTTGTTTGACATATTAAAGCTTAGCACTGGTAAAACGTTTGGCTTGCTACAGAATCATTTCCCTCCTAGAAAATAAGTAGCAACATAAAAAGTCCTGCAGCTCTTAAAAGTTTATATTGCCTTTTAATTTGGCTCTGGTTGATTTTAATCTATTTAGGTGACTTTTTAGGGGCTCTCCTCTTGTCCCAGTCTCCATAGAACACGAGACAAGTACACTGGAGTGCTATTTGCATGACTTCTGTATAATAGAGGGGGGCCTGTGACCTACCGACGGCCTATTCCGTGACAAGACATGGATGGCGTGCAGCGAGTCCGAAGCACAGACAAAACAGAGATGTGGCTTTCGACCCCATGTTGCCATGGAAAGCTCATGGTGCATTGATGCTGCGCCAGGATCTCAACTATCCCCTTGCCATCTCATGCTGTGCCCAGTTGTGATGCTGGCAGTCACTTTGCATCCGGTGACTTGTGCCCCATCAAATTCCTCCTAGCACACCCAAGGCTGAAAATAGTGCACCCTCTGTCTGTCTATAATCTACTATAATGGTGGTTGAGCAATTAAATTACCTGACCACTTCCTGACCCCAGCTCTGTGACTGAAAGCCACACGTTAAGGCAACATTTCATCGATCACAGAATACCATGAAAATACAATATGGTCAGTTTGCATTTGATTTTAATCTCAATATAAGGTATGGTATTGCCAACCAGTCTACATTAACTAAAAGTCGCTGAATGGGACAATTATGGCACAAAAGTAAAAAAAAAAGTCAACAGAGTTCAGTCAGTGGTCTTTTCCCTCATGATTACTGTATGATGGATGGCTTAAATTTTTGTAGTCATGTCAATGTAAGCTAGTTTACCAGAAGAAGAAGAGTCAGAAGAATTCTATTAAACTCACAAATTATTTTTATATTAAAAAAATCCAAACTATCAAATAAAAATAGGCCTATATATTGGAATAGTATGCTGACATTTATTTTTTTTAGGCTGCGGTGTTCAAAACATTTCAATTTTTGTTTTTTTCTTCAACAGAAACTTTGACAAAAGCTATTGATCTTTTAGCATTGACCTTCACAGGAACAGCTTCCCAAGGATTTTCTGTACAATTACCATCCCATTAAACCTCTGGGGGATGTGCAACAGAATGAGAGCAAACTCTTAATGTAGTATTGAGTGCTGCACTCATAGTCGTCATAACAACCTGAACATTCACTGAAGCTCTTAGCTAGGAGTGCCTGCGTGTAGAAATGAGTGAAGAGAGGAAAGAGCTGGTTGTTGAAAGACAGCAAATGTGCGTCTCTGAGATGCACAAGGACTGCTTGTACATACAAATTCCCAGTAAAATGGAGAGTTGGACAGATGCAAAACAGCAAGAGTGGTACAGTCTTAAGGCACAAAAGTGGTTGTTGGATAGGGTCCATGATTTGACAAAACTAAGCCATGACCACAGAGAATCCCTTAAGGACATTGCTGACCTAATCCAACCAACTGCAGCCAACTAATCAACTTGCAGGATTCTTATCAGACCCTGTTTAAAAAGGTGTGGACAAAGCACCTCTAGTTGTGCATGTCAGTGAATTGAGCAAGTGAAGCTAATTATGCAGAGAGCTACTATAGGCCGAGCTGTAACACACAAAGCTGAGTCGCAGCATGTTGACATGGGGAAGGTCTGGAGTGATACTGGGACTTTTCAACTGCCAGATTCTCAGTGACCATTTAACTTTGAGTTTATGTTGCCCCCTAGAGGCTACAAAATGCCAATTCATTTGAGTTCTGCAGATGGAACACTGCAATGAAAAGCATATATATATATATATGTATATATTAGGGAATGGAACAGAGAAACCTGTCAAACATGAACATGTGAAATTTGAACTGCCACACAATAAAAAGATGGGGTTTTGCTTACCTGTGTGTTCACAAGATCCAACGCAGAGAAGCAGGACATTGGAGAAAAAGAAGAAAACAAATTGCTGTTAGTGATAGGCTCTTATGATAGGTAAAAACATAAGCAAATGAGTCTCTACTAAGCAGATTCTATGGGCTACATAGTGCTACATTCACTGTCCTTTCCCCAAGTAGTACCAAAACCACATGATATCCATGAAAATCATGAAATACAACAAAGAAATACAATATATATGCTGGAAACTAAGAAAGTCTTCTGTCTTTATTGATACTTTATCACCCATAGAAACTAGTCTCTAACAAGTGTGCTAGCACTTTGTAGCTGCTTGAGTGGAGGGGTGGGGTGGGTTTATGCATCAGTGGAGTGAGTGAAACTACAATGACTTTAAACACTCCACCTGTTAACACCAAAGTGCTGTGTCACACCATGTTATTGTACTGGCTCATGCTTGTGTGACTTCTACCATACTGTCTGGTGTACAAGCACACGCTGTATTTCCCTTATGCAGGTCTCTGCACACTAAAGAGCACATCCCGTAATTACTGTAAGCACTGTGCATTGCAAAAAGTGCTACGCACAAAGAAACTGGCTCTTTTTGAAGTGCTCCTCCCGAGCACCTAAAACACATGACTATCACACTATAATACATCAGATCTGCTAGTGCTGGAATAGAGTGTTATTGTGGGGGGGGGGGAAAGGGGAAAAATTTATATTTAGATTAGTAAGACGTAGAACTAACAAGGATAACCCAGAAAATGTTTACATATTTGTACATGCTGCTATTGTACCAAAACGTTTTTTGATGTTTCCACCCTTTGTGGAGACATTGCATGTAAATGATGAAGTATGAGAAGGGGCAGGAAATCAACAGGGTAGATTCAGATAAACAAGAGGAAGTTCTTCTTTCCATACTAATTACTGAATTTGAATGCAAGGAGGGACACACAAATGGGCCTGTGTCTAGCAAACATTAAGAGAAAGCAATACCTCTCGAGCATGAGCACTTGAGGATATGCTGAAAGCAGCGTGATTGACAAACTGAGATCTTAACAGAAGGCTTTGCATATACTATTAGGTGTGGAATGTGAGAACATTTGGCTGTGAAGATGTGCTCTCAAGCTTATCCATTATTAAAAAAAAGGATAAAAAGAAAGTATTTTTGTTTCATAGAACATAAAATATATACAGTTCAGGCAGGAACCATCCGCAGGTCATTTTCAATATCAAGTTCCAAATAACTGTTTTCAATAGAGACCATGATGCTTAGTTTTATTCACTGCTGTGCTCAAGCCATCAGTGGGTCATGCTGGTGCAGACTGCTACCTCCCTGTTGAGTTTACATTAGGATTGTCATAATCCTAAAATGCTGCCCTATAATACTGCACCGCACTAAATACCAGGCACTATCAAAATACCACACTGAAAATCCCAGAAACCCAGGCATTTATCAAAATTAGCTAACTAGCTCTTGTACAAGTTTGTCTTGTGTCTTGTCTTTAAAAGTTGGACATTTCATATACTAATAAAAATAAAACAATCTTGTGTCACATATGGACCATGTATTGTGATTCTAGAATACTTACTGTTTGGTATCACAGTGTAATAAGTGTAAATGTAAGCTAAATTTACATTCAGCTTTCTTGGTACACAGGTTTTTGGCTCTTTATGCCCCCTTGGACTTCGTCTGGACCAAATCAGGCACAGTATACGCAACTAGGCAGTTCAGATATGAATAGTGTTGATGACAATGTCAATTAAGAGTATTGCCATCATTACCAAATATTATTGGACTATAGCAATACATGAGCTCAAGAAACTTCAGACAGCAAGCTATAAGCACCAGCTGGCCACCTGTAAGCATTGGCTGTGCTGTTGATGAGTGATTATTGATCTGCTCAGCCAGTTCAGGCAAGAACAGCGGAACCCAATCACCTTGTAAACTTATCTCTCAACTGTGGGTGTAATAACTTCAATCAATGGAAGAAAAATAAAGACAAAGGAACTATGAGGTATGTGGTATAGGAATAGAGGAGGATGTTGCTAAAATTATTAAAAAAGTATGAAAATGCATATTACTAGGGAAACACTGAACAATTATTACATTAAGTTACTCATAGGTTTGCATGGTAAGATGATTTGACTATCTTGCCCACTGTGAGGTTGATCTGCAAGGAGTACAAGAAGGTAGTAATCAAAACTCCGGCATGAAGGCAGACAAAATGTTGGTGGTGGGTGTCTGATGCAATGGCTGGGTGGTGATGAGGCAAGTCTTTTGGATCACAGGACTCAATTTCAGTTCTTTACTTTCTTTACCAGTTGTACAGACCACCGTCAGCTGAAATGGCATCAAGACCGGGCCTTAATGCTCTGTCCAAACACTCAGTTGAAAAGCAAAAGCAATCTCTCTTCGAATGTTGGACTTAAAGGAACAAACCACAGCTGAACCAGTAAAGACACTGAAACAGTGTGCAGTAGTTAGTGTGAAAGCACTGTTAATCTATGCTCTTAGAGAGGAATGTGAAAGCTACAAATCTTACGCATAAGTTGGAGAAGTTTACTTGCTGTGTGGAGACAGATGCATCTAGCTATGGGAAATGAAACTGTACTGTAAATTAAGTAATTATATTTCCATTTGGAGTTCTATCCACTGGCAACAGGCCTAAGATAAATTGAGAATAATTGCCCCGATCATTCCAAACATTTTCTCGAAGGCAGCTCTCAAAACTGCTTTTTCAAGTTGCTCTTCAGAGGCACTAAGATGGACAGCTCAAAAGGGCTGCAATGGCTAAATTTGGGGGTTCATTCATCCCGATCAGATGGGCTGACTCACTGCTCTGTTAGCTTTTCTGGATTTATTTTCCTCTGCCGCACACTAATGAACTACATTGATCAACTGAGCAACCAAGAGCCTTCATATAAAGTTTGCAATTTATCTGTTAGGAAGGACATGTCATTAAATTCAATGGCAAGACACCGACTTGTACCCCTCACTGCAGTGAAATCAAGAGCAATCACAAAGTGTTTGTATAATGAACGTCCCCCAGCTAGTCTGTTCGAAGTACACAGCAACCTCAGTAAAAAAAAATATTTTCAGTAAAAAAAATTTATGACAGTTTTAAAGTTTGGGAATTTTTTTAGCGGTGGTTCAAGTTTTTTGGTGAGACTCATTTTAGACTCTACCCCAGGGAATACAGGACATTTTGACAAATCAAATCACTCGTATGTGTAATTATACATAAATAAATGCTTGAAATAATTATCTACTGGTCATCCAAAAAAAGCCCAAAAGAGTTATGCTTTTTTTCAAGTTTTCTTTAACATTGCTTCTAACAAAAGAGGGAGTTCACCAGGTGAGCAATTGGGGATGGGCCAAAATAGTTGACTAGTCTGTAAACAGACGACTATTCAATTAGGCTTATTGAATTATTGTTTTGTTTTTTTACCGCTGAGATTAAATAAGACATTATAATAACCAATAATATTCTGGATGGCGTCTGACATTTCTTTCACCCTCTTAAATGAAGGTAACCTATTCATCTTTTTTTTTTTAGATGATGCCAAAGTTGCCTAATCCCACCATTTTTATAAAGGTTGTGGGCAGCTGTCTTAAACACAGCCTAATGAAGTTTCATCATTCATCTAAAATATGACATCATGCAGCAATTGTAAACTAGGCCAAGGCTGCGGGTCTGTGTTCAACACGAGCACAAAGGAAGAAATAGACCAGAAGATCTTTTACATTTCTCTTTGCCCATTATCTTAATAAATTTAAGAAGAAATTGATTAGCATTCTTCTTCAAAAAACACATTTAAATTTAAATATAGGGCTCTCTTGAGACCGACTAGTTGACTAATTGTTCAGACAACCCACCAACCGACCTTGAAAAAATATACTTTTGCACATCCCTATGAGCAATTACTATTGCTTTTCTATGAAGTAGTGGATCTTATTAATATTGAGTTGTAAGCTTTCAAATTGATATTACAAAAAAGGCCTACATGTAATGTATAATGTATAGTGTCATTAACGGCAATTTATTTAAAATCATCTTTCTTGGAACACTAACCTGACAATCTCATACATTACACGTGCACGGAGTTACTCACTCAGACTGATTAAATTTTTTTAATTAAGAGGCAGCCTACAGACAGATCAAAGACAAAAGATTGAGTCACCTCTAAACGAGACAGACAGATTCTGAAGTACTCTAGGAAGCATGGCAGGTCACTGAAGTTAAAAACACACACAAAACAAAATGCCTGACTGGCTAACAAACATTTACCTCCAACTGTTACACAAACAGTTCTGGCAAAAAGAAGGCCAGGCAATCAGGGCCTCATCTATACTGCACAAGCCAGCATCTCTATGCTCCAATCCTTACAGATTTAGGTCTGACATTCCTCAGTAATAATAAAGCAACCACGTCAGTCTTAATCTTCATCAGTATAGAGCAGCAAAATGAAAATTACTTTGGGGGGTCAAAATCAATCACTTTAATGTCTTGTCTTTTTGCTATGAATATCAAAACTCCACTGAAGTCCATGTCTGAACTAACATTATGTCTGTCGTGGAGTGGTGCTCATTCAGAGGGAGTCAATGTCATCTGTATTGAGACTGAATGGGTCCATTTAGCTGGGATAATAAGAAGCCCATCCAGTCCATAGAAATGAGAAGGGAGGGGGGGGGGGGGTGTTGATTCTGCTGGTCAAAGATAAGACCAGAATCACCCATCCAGACAGAAAGAAAAATTGAATGAATGAATAAAAAGAATGAGGTATCAGGGGGGAGAGAAGATAAAGAAGTTGATATAAGGTAGACAGAGCAGGAGTTAAAGTTTTATGAACACTGAATCAATACTCTGCCAGGCATGCAGCCTTCCTCCTTCCTCTGTTCTATGCCCACAGAGGACAACTGAAAGGGAGGGAGCTATATTTTCCACTTCATTGTAGTGCGCTCATAGTGATAATGACACAAAGGAGAAAGCATGTCCTTGAGGATGTGATGTGAAAGACCAGAACGACTTATATTACTGTACACCAGAGAGGGAGTGCATACCATTCCTTCTGTCCATTGATGGAGATGAAATTCTTGAAATAAAATAAATAAATAAATAAATACAAACAAATTCTAAACTCTGGGAGGCAAACAGCTTAAACCATGCCAGCTACTGCAGCGAGTCTCAAGCATGCAAATTCCCGCAAGACAGTGTGAAGTGAGAGTATTAGGAATGATGCTGGTGTCATTCATACACTGTTCTTAGATACTTGCATCCCATTCTGTAAAATCCATGTACTATAAGCCGATATATCCTTTGGCCATGTGCATATTTTGGTCTGGCGTTTGCCTCCTAACTCTGTAGAGGATGATATTGTACTGTATCCCAGCACAGAGAGACCTGAGGGGGCTGAGAAACTGTCAAGACACTATTAATAGCCATCTGAGTCACCACAGCTACATTAGAGTTAGCGCTTTCACACAGAAAAGGCATCCATCGCCTCCCTGCCTTGATGTTTTGGATAATAAAATGCACCGAGTCAGGAGGGTACACAGGGAGACTGCCGTAATTGGACAGTGAGCTTAAGTAACAATCTTGAAGTTATGCTAGTTCCGGGTTTTAAGAGAGATGTGTGAATTTGGGGATGGTATGTTTTACTGAGGACGTTTTTTCTACTGATGGAGGGCCTTTGGTTTCCCTCTCTGACCTGGAGGTGGACAACAGTCCTGGGTCATTTATAAACTGCCCAGAGTTTATAAATAGGGGAAAGTTGAGGCCTAAAGCTGGCATTTGTTAGTCATCTCCCACATGATACATGCTCCTTATCAATGTGAGATGACTAATCACGTCAAACATGCTCCCTAGCAGCTATAAGAGCAGTTATATCTCATGGATATTCTGTTCATCGTAGATACTAATAGTCACTTATTTTGTTTGTGATATGACTGTCCTGTTTTTAACTTTTCTTTGGTCTTGCTCTTGGCTATTATGATACAACCAAGAAAATAAAGGCTGTATAACTTTATACCTCAACGTAACTTGAGAAATGGCGCTACATTGTTTCACGTCATATTCACTATTTTCAGAGTGTATACATTTTATACTCACAAATGTAAATACTGTCTTTACTTACACAGAGTACATTTGCCATATACTGTATTTTATCAAATAGTATGCTCCAGATGTCCTGAGGGAGAAATCCACCCTAAAACGCAAACACTGTTAGGAAGTAGGGTTGGGCGATAGGACGAATATCGGCTATCGGTGACTGTCTGAGTCCATCGCCAGTTGATTTTTTGGGCGATTTTTGTCATTTTATTTTGCTAATTTAATGGTCTAATTTAATGGTAAATAATTAACCTGTAAAGCGCAATTCAAAGCCTGCGCGAATTGGAACTGGCAGTTGGAGTTGGGCCATATTATGCTTGTTGCACTGATTTCCAATGAGTCTTTCACAAAACAGGGCAGTGAGTGACTAAATGACAATTAAGCTGTCTTTAGTGGTTGCTGTCCGATCGATTGGTGCGGAAAAGCAACATCAATTCATGAATCATATTTGAGAACTAGACCAAAAGCTGTATGTGCAGTTATTCACCCTGATCATTTAATAGCATAATATGTTATGCCCACCTGTTTGTTCATTTGGAGGCTGCAAGCGGAGGCGTCCTTCATCTGACGCCATCAGACACTTTTTCAAATAGTGTCGGACAGCTGTTCAATCTTTTGCCGGCACTACTCGTTTGCAAAGACGACAAATTACTTCATTTAGGTCCTTCGGCTTGCCAGTTTCGTGCGGTTTAAAACCAAAATAATCCCAAATAGGGGATTTTGTATTTTTTTTGGCAACAAACTCTTCCATGATTGTTCACTGAAGATGGCGTGTGGGGAGTGGGAGACTCCCATGCCCCCTGTGTGTGCCGCACACACGCCTGCGCGAATATATCGGCAATTGCCGGTTGATGGGCTGATGGTGGCCGGTTGGAAAATTTTAACATATCGCCCAACCCTATTAGGAAGGTGCTACCGGTGATGTACCTTGCCTTTTTCTTATTCCTGTGGATAATCAGCCAAACAACGTCATGTCAAGATATTTCCGGCGCAACCACAATGGAGTTTGATAGCAGGAATATTTTCAGCTGTCTAAAACTTCAGGTTTGGTGTCAGTCCAGAATAAGGGCTTCTTTCTAGACTCACTGTGTTGCAGTGGTGTTCAACATTTATACAGAGAGAAACTCATTGTAGAAGAGGAAGATGTACCAATTTCTCCACTGACAGTAGCCTCAATAGACCATAATGCAATGCAGCAACAGCAGCTAGTGCCAGTGAGATAAGCGTGAACAAGTAGAAGTACATTGATGAATATATTTGTAATTACTGGAAGAGGAAGAATAATTTGTAACCACTAAATATTTGAGAATATATTTTTCTAATGTATTAACACATTCAAATTTCAACAGATCATTTCCCATATGAACTGGAGGTTGCATAAGAAAAAATAGCTCCTCAAATATTGAAAAATGCAGTTCTAAATTGTTCTTCCTCTTCCCATAATCACAAATCTATTTATTAATGTGCTTTGAGTTGTTTGTTTACAGGTTACTGAAGGTGGAAAAACAAATATCTAATATCAAGCTAACTTTACTCCGGTCACGTACAGCCCACAGCTGAAGGCAACAAGTTCACCCCCCTTCTCTGGGGGTTGGTGAAAGTTGTGGGAAACATAGGGAATTGCTAACTGAAGTAGAAGAAGATGTGGCAGGTTGAGGGAAAGTGGTTACAACAAAAAGGTAAATTACGACACTTCATCACAAAATAACTCCTGGAACGCACTGAACATCACAGATTGATATATAACTATAATCTTCCTTTCATATGTTCTGCTCCAATGGTGCTCTTTTACTGCTGACATGCAAGAGCACAGAATCTGTGATGGCAAAATATGTCCTGTATCATAGTTTGTATTCAAAAGTTATAAGATAAAGTTAACTCTAATTATTGCATTTTAAGCAATTTTCAGTTTTTAAATGTATTCAGAGGTTGATGTATTGTCACAGATCTGACTGTTTTATTTGTGGCAGTGGTATCATTTTAGATTTGGCCTGCTATTTTAGATGTGGCTGGTATCAATATCAAAATGATATAGTAACTTTGTTATCAGGATAGCATTAATATTGGATTAGGAGTTGGATATTGGAGTTAAAGTAGAATCATGTTACAAAACACCAACAGCAAAATTAAGACATAAAGGAAATAAGACCACGGTTAAAAGGACAAAACATATCAGACACAGTGAAGAGCCAACGAATAAAAACAGGTTTTAAAAACAAGTTTTCAAAATTTCAGCTCATTGGCTAATCTGATGCTTTGGGGAAGGCTATTCCACAGTCTCAGTACAGCAAAGGCAAAAGCCACATCACCCTAAATTTTAACCGGGACCTTGGGATCGCCAGAAGAAGCCCATTATTAGAGGATCTGAGGGACTGAGTACAGTTCAGACATGTGTCCAAGAGCAACACCGTGGAAAGCTTTAAAAACAAGTGTCAATTCCACAACGCAGTCAGTGTAAAGACACCAGAACAGGAGTAATATGGAGTCTGGAAAGCTGGAGAAGGGAGATAAATGCTCGACTAATACCAGAGTGAGTTACAGTAATCAAAATGGGAGGAAATTAAGGTGTGAATGACTATCTCCAGGTTGGAAAAGCACAGAAAGGCCCTGATTTTGGAAATAATTCTCTGATGACAAAAGCTCCATATCACAACTGAACAAACCTGTTTATCAAAATGAAAGACATTAGTGTTGCACTCAGACATTTTGCACAACATAAATGTGAGTTTGTTCAAGAGCCTTGGAGTGTGGGCCAGTGGAGGACATGTGATGAATGATGATGAATAAGTCTAAGAGATTCATGTTTAATGTTAAAAGGAGTACAACTCTCCCACATCAAATAAGGATGTGGGCACACGCACACAAACTATAGCCTGAAACAAAGCTCAGAAACCTTCCTCTCCTCTCTCCGGCTGTAGAAGTAATGAAGTGGTACTTGATACTGAATCAAGACAAGCTCAAGGTTTCTCGTCTTCATACAGCCTCAGTATAAGAGCTTTAGGGTGTACAACAGTGTGTATCAATATAGTAAAGCTGCTAGTAAGTAAAACCTAACTTTGTGTGAGTGTTTTCTTTGCCAAAGACTAGATAGACGAGGTTTCCACTATACCAAACTCATACGTAGATATCGCTGTATCGTTGCAAGGTATGTAGGTAGTTGATGCCAAGTTAAGTATAGGCTATTTTTCAAATGGCCTGGTGTAGTTTAAAGACAAGTTAGGTGTAAAGGACAGAGGCATGATCTGATCCTGCATAATGACATGCAGACTTGTTAATGGTTAGCCTAACAAAGGCTGGCATTGTTGTTAGATTTGGGTAATCCTTGGCACTGTGTTGCTTTGTGATTAAAACTGTTAAAAACAGTTAGTTATCCCAAATAATTAAACATCTGATTCAACTAGATGTGTCTCACTACAAAGAGATGTCTAGTAACCAAGAATAAACTGTTCACATTTTACTGTGCAAGCCATCCATCTCTTTTAAAAGTCTATATTCTCACTTTAAATATTCAGTCAAAAGCATTTTGCAGAGTCCTTTATTCACGCTTTATGACGATTCTTCTTCTTCATTCTACTGTGCACCTTTGCTCTGCATAAGTCCATACAGGAAAGGGCTGGCATTAGACACCAGTTTAAAATGTCCTATGAGCATTGCAGTATTTTGAATCCTAATCCGTTGACTGAGAAGTGATTGTCTCTGTCACCTTCACATGAGAAGGTGAACATCAGAGGTGGAGGGGCCCCCTGCACATCAGAGGCGGGGAGACCACACACTGGGACCGAGACAGCAGAGTTCATGCACAGATTAGACAAACTATGCAGACAGCCGCATCAATTACAGCCAGTCAGCTATCCATTCACTGGCTGCCATCGCTGATGACCCTATTATGGCAAGGCAAGCAGGACATTGTGAAAGGCGGAGGGGTAGTTTATTGAAGGTGATTTGAAGCAAATACTAAGATAGGAGAAAAGGACCAGACAGTGTTTAAGCAGCTCACATTTCTAGAGAGAAATCACAGCTAAGTCTGGTGGAGCGGCTATTTGTGCAGACATAATTACACCAATAAGCACCAATGTGGAAAATCAATGATGCCAAAACAAAATTGTTGTGGCCAGGCTTGCAGCCATCAAATCAAGTGACCACTGATCAATAGGCAATGCACAAGATAGATCCATTACCCACACACACACACACACACAGCATGAAGAGTTATGTAGGCAGTAAGATGTGGACCCTAAACAGGGAACAGTGAACTGGTTCCCTGGAAACCATTGATGTATAAATAAATTGTACTTTTTGGGGGAATGAAACGACAGGCAGCTTAGAGGCTCGTGGTTATCAAACTGGCAGCTTAGAGACTACCTTCAAAACACAACACCCAAGTATCCCAAACCTGTCACAGCTCAGACAAGGTGGGTTTGCAATTTTCAATCAAAGAATGCAGCTCGACTTTTTAAGATGAACCTCAGCAGAGTTGAAGCAGGAGGCTAGAAATAAACAACAGGTCTTTACCAGAGCAAACCAACAACACAAGAAAAACTGAAGTTAAACAGTTAAACATGAAGAGCTGGTTATGTAGCTGGCTTATTCAGATTCAAGTCAATTGAAGGTGTCCAATGGTGATGATTTATATAGTCAAAATGTGTGTGCCTTTAACTGAGAGGAATAATTTAACTGGATGATTGGACAGTAATGTAGGTGTTTGTGTGTGAGACAGTAAGAACATTCAAGGGGTTTAATACTGCTGCCCATCTTCATTTACATGGCGATGTTTAGGAGCTGTGACACATTCCTGAGGGAGGAGAGTGACTTTTCTCTGCCCCCATCCAGCAGTGTGGGAAATGTCAGAGCCTTCAGGCAGCCCTGAGGCAGATGGGACGGCCCTGAGCCCATTGCTACTGAGCATGCTCTGTCCGCAATGCACCACAAGACTACACAGACTTAAGTAATATTTAGATTGTTCACCACTAATGTGCCACGTGAAGACGCAAAGACTGCTGGGTCATCAATGACATGTTGACATGATCTACTACTCGGTAAAGAAGTTGAAAAGCGAAACAGGAGTACATGCCGTACACAATGTAAATATTTAAAAAGCTGATCTGATCAAGCAGTATAAAGCATCAAAGCATAAAGTATCAGCAGAATAAAAAAGGCCCATTTAGAGGGATTTCAGTCACAGTGGAGTAGCTTTTTATTCCCAGCCTTGGCTGCTGTAGTTCTGTGTCTGCATTCAAATGGGGGGTTAAGAGAACAGCTTGGCTGATCTGGGTGCTGGCTAGCTAGCTGACTGGATCTGTATGCCGCTCCCTGGAATGGGTCTGCTTCTCAGAATAGCCAGTGGCAGATGCCTTCCTCCCCTCTGTGTTATTTGGAGCCCAAGGGCAATGGAATCCCACCTCACTCAGCGTAGTGTGGTGTGGTCCTTGCTTCAGGACAGGGGGAGGGGGATGGAAGCAGGAAGGGCGAAATCAGCTGTCCCCCAATCACCAACTCAAGCTTATGACATGCCAGCAGTCTGTATGTGCATGACAAATGTGGTCAAATGCATCAAGGTGACAGCGTGGGATGATCCTTTGTTGCAAGTGAGGGAAGTGAAAAAACACTCAAATTCTCATAAATATGAGCCGGCAATTTACTAAACTGGCTATGAGAGAGAGTTAGGGTTGGGTGAAAGATCACTACCTTTAGCTTGTCAGATAAGACCGTGCTCAGCCTGTAAACTCCAGCCTCTGTCACTGCACAGCAGGAGATTAAGTAAAACCAAGTGCTCATGACTGTTAAAGGCTTTCCAACATGTGCCACTTGGCAGGAGAGAAATGGGCGATTAACTGCTTATGGACCAGTAGTCTGACATTCTAGTTTGTCTGGGAGAATGCTGTCAGAGAGAAAAACAAGACTCACAAATTTTTAACAAATGTCGCCAAATGAAACAGAGCAGTCAAACAGTTTCATAGGAAGACCAATGCATGTCAGGAACTTCTCTTCTACTTCACTCCAGCTTCACTCCAGTGTGTTACAATGTATTGCATCAGTAAGGGGACAACAAATAAAAAGGACTTCAAGGAGTCATTAGACAGCTTCTTGTCCTTTCTTAGACACCTCACTGTCAAGCACAATATTGTGCATTTGGCAGCGAGAGCAGGAGGAAACTGGTTTAAGCCCCCGATGATGGTGCTGGTGAAGCAGCATGATGTAGTCAAGGCAGCCTTCATTTCTATACCATACTTATCTGCAGAGCTCCAAATTAGTAGAGGGTGCTGCTCCTCCAGCCCAAGCCATCTTATCTCAGGTGATATGCTGCATGCTACTTAACGCTGGAGAAGGCAGGAAGGAGCAGCAAAATTTTGTGTCGCACATAAAAAGGTTTAAGAAATAATCCACTGTACAGACTGGAGACTCTGAGGAGATTACAGTTATTTGAATTCACTCCTGTGTAATGATTTTTATGCTTGCCAGAAGGGCAAGGGCATTGTTGATGTCGCTAAGAGACAAGATTTTCATTAGGTCCTTGTTGAACAGCGCATATGTGAAATGCCTGTGGTGATAAATTTTATAGGCTGATGGCTAGTCAGTTACTGCTCCTGCTGCTGCTATTTTTCTGCTATTGGTTTTTCCATTTCACATTATTCTACAATTCAAATTGCTTGTGGAAGCATTTTGCTAGCTGGTAGAATATTCCTTTCAGGTTTCCTGATAACGCAAGTTGTATCATTTTACAACATTGTTTGATTTAGGTTTTGCATATTGCTTGTTGGACTTTTTCAGTGTTAAGTGGGTTTAATCCTTTGTCCAGGATGGAATGTTACATACAAAGTGTATGTTTAATTAAGCTGTAGTAGTATCCATAACTGGAGAAGTGATTCTATTTTTTCCTTGTTATATTTCAGGTCACTTGAAAATGTGGTGACGTGTTTCAGCATTGTTACTGTCGGCCATAGCTGACAAATAATGATTACATAATTAAAGTACATGTACGTGTGTGTCAAGTCTTCTGAACATGCAAACTTTATTGTGCATGTGTGTATGCAAGAATACATTGCTCTGCCAAATAAAATAAAATAAATTACAATAATAGTACAAAATATATTTACATATTTCTTATGCAATCTAATTTCTCTCCCTCTGATTTTCAGTGTTCTGTGTAGCATCTCCAACCACCTAAGTACATTAGCTAAATTATGTCTGCTGTGAGAATAAGAAAAAACCTAGTCCACAACACGGCCGCTATCAGTCCATCCACCCCGCTAATAACAGCATTACGCCTGCTATGATCATGTCAGCCTACTATCATCATGTCACCCTGGTTGTCACTCACACTCACAGGGACACACAAACCTGAATTAAAAGTAAATACATTTGATATTTTCTCAATATAAATAGGCATGTGTACTGAGAAATGGACAGTGAATAACAACAGTACAAGCTGGTAACACAACTAAAATTCTGAGTCTGATTCTATCACACTAACTCAAAGCATAAAACATAAAAATCCATCTGAAAATGCCCTCGAAACTGTCTTCACCTGATTGGTACTGGTTGAAAATCAAAGGTAGAGCCATGTGAATTCAACTGGAGATGGTAGGCCTTTTAAAGCTTTTCTCTACATGAGTAATTATTTTGGCAAATAGCAAATTTTTCAACACAATTTCTGGCTAAAATAGTCTTTAATGTACTAATTAACTGATAAACTCAGCTCACAGCTCATATTTTAACCAATACTATGAGGAAGGATGTGCAAAAAAAACAAAAAAAACCCCACACAGATCAAACAAGAAATTTCCTGTGGTTGTGCGACTCCACTTAATGTGTCCACGGACACGCAACATGGGACGGCCTAAGTCTGTACATTAGGAATGGGTGTCAGTCACAGCAAGTAAAGTTGCAACATACCCAAGCCAACTGCTCAAGCAGCAAATGCATCTTGCTGATAGTTGTTGATACAGACATAGCTGCTATGGGCAAGTCCAGATCACCTTACTCAAGGGGCATGGCAGTGCGGGGTGCGGTGGGTGAGAAAAGTAATACCGCAACTAAAATGCCCTGCTGTTAATGTTCTATATCTTGATAGCCATCTACTGCAACAGCTGGATGCCTATTCTGGCTCGGGGAAATAGGGTGGTTCCTCCTGGGCACCTTTTAATTGGAAATTTAACCTAGGTCTCATGGCTATTTTTATCAGTACAGCACAAGTTAAGTGCTGGTGTAGATCTCACTGAACGTGTCTCAAGACATATTAAGATACAAGACAGGAGACTCCCTCAAACAAGGACCTCATGTGTACATGGCAAAGTGAACGTTTTCAGAGCAATGGGAAACAACAGAAGATGTTAGGGGAATGATGAAGCACTCATTAAATTCAGTACAGTTCACTCAAAAGTCTTGGTGAAAAAGTAACATCATAGCAACAATAATCCTACTATAAAATGAGGAAAACTCTGTCTGTCTGCCTGCATCCATTTTGCTCCTCAATGGGTTGGCCAATCAATCTGAAACTGCACATGGGCATTGAGCATTGGCATAGGCAGGGACTGACAAAGCTGATTTTTCCATTTTCCCAAATTTACGCTGTTTATGCATTTTTTTTGAGTTGTGACGCGCGCATCCCCGGGTATGGACTAGTTTTAAATTATTGGGCAACTTCAAGCATAGAAAAATTTTATTTTAATGCATCATTTGTTACTTCTGAAGCAACAGTTCTAGTTGACTCAAATTGTACGATACCACAGAGACCCTGAGAAATCCCAGCTATGCCATTCACTGGAGACAGCTGCCCCAGCCACCGCAGAGCCCACGTGGCAGACCAGAAGTTGCAACAACCTCATGAACTGGCCATGTGGGACCTTCCCTTTAGTTCAGCCAGCATATAGGGCTTTGGAAACTTTCAAGTTTGGAGCCTCCTGGCTCGCTTGCCTTTTTGGTACATAAAAGCAAAGAGACGAAAAAACAACAAATAAAAAACTTGTTCTTGAACACAACCACAGGATGCCTTGAAAAGGCATTAGTGTTTCCATACAAAGGTAATCATACCCAGGGAATGTGTGTAACATGCTGATAGATGGACCTTCAACATTTCAATTAGGATGTGAGAGGTGGAGGATGAGATCCCTCCATGTGGTGCGGCTGCTGGCATACAGATGGGCTAGTTCAACACTCCAAGCAGTCAGGGATTAAAGTCTGCCTGGCCACCACAGCATAATCCTAAATGTGTTTTTTTCCTAAACAGTCAAATCAATTAGCATCCAGAGGTTGCCGGAGACACAGGCTAATCCAACCATCTCCTTATTGCTGTTCCTGATGCCAGAAGCATGCAGCTCCATGCTACCCTTGAGGCCCAGGTCTGGAACCAATCAGGGTATTTCAAATTTCATTAAAAATATGAAAAACTTTGGGGTCTCAGCTTCTGCATATTCATCTTAGAAATTACAACTGTAAAATATTATTAAATCCTGGAACTTTACAAAAACAAGCTTTTTATGCTGTATAAAGGCAAAAAATAAGCAGTACATGCTGTCCAAAGGGACAATATTTAGAGTCATAATGCATCACACATTTTAAGGATAACAGCAGTGTAATATAACACTATACCGGCTTGTAGCTAGTAGTAAAGCTATGCATAAGCTACTATGGGAAATGAACATCAGAATAAAAGAGGTTATAGCATTCTCATTCTCAGCATTGTCGCGATTGACCTGTCTCTATTATATGTTGCAAGCCAAAACAAAGTCATCAAAAGTTGACAAATACTTGAGTGCCTCTGGGCAGATTTCAAGCCTGTGGCTGTGTAGTCAAAAGGAATGGCAATTAGTACCACCTCCTGCTGCAATCCGTCTCAGCTTAGCCTTTGAACCTGTAACTAGTGCATAAACAACACTAATTAAGACTAAATTACCATTCTGATCTCAGAGTTGGTCAACGCAGCGGCTAGCTTTGATCTGAGAGAGAAAAAAAACAAAAAAAATAGCAGGCACTCCCAAGTTATTGTTACTGCTATCCTTATTTCTGTCAATCTTTGCCTAATACTCAACAACCATGTCCCTCACTCTCCCATCCATCTCCATCTTTTTCTGAAACTTTGGCAGATCATATTTGAAACTGTCTATCTTTCAGATCTCTACTGAGATTAAGCAAACACTGTGTCGCCACCCCTGTGATTCACAGAGGTCAAACGCAGAGGTACTGCTTCTTTGACGGGATGTTCCAGAGCAAAAGGTTCAATCAATTTGTCCAACTCAATTTGGAAAGATTTCAACTCAATGTGACTGTCAAACCTTGGTCAGGAAGGAAGTATAAGGTCCTTACATACAGCTACAGTGCACCCATGAAATACCTACAAGAAAAATAGAGCTTACGATGGAAAGGTTGGATGGGCCACCGCAAACAAAAGTAAACAAACTGGGGTCTTTAAATGGAAACAGCGGTCAAAGTATAATGTTGAATCGCTCCCAGTCTCATTGAGTTCTCCTGGACTTCAGACCTTAATTATTTCTCACCAGATATTTACCATACTGTCAAATGGAAAAAAGATTACATCTACACACTATGAGAAGGCTAAAAAGGATCTTTCCAACTTTTAACTTCCAAATTTTAACTTACTACAACTGAAAATCAACTTCACTGAATGAATGAGTATATGGGTTTGTAAATTTTTACACAGGAAGTTCAATTCAGTGAGGAATCATTTGGACTACCATAAATAAATTAAATTAAATTAATAAATAGTGAAATGTCATCATAATCAAATATATATACGTCACAATAATTAATTTGTGAAATGCCAGCATTAATAAATAAATGCATCGTCAAATAATTTAACTCATAAACACCCAACCAATGAAATCTGTATTATTTAAATATTTATCGATTCATTTATTTATTTCAGTGGTGCAAGGTGCAGTGCACACAATGAAATGAATATATTTAGTTAGACAGCTGAATGACTGGGTGAATTATACAGAAAAACCTGGCTGCAGTCTCAGGGAATTGACTTTTGTGGAGTAGATTGCCATTGACAATGCATGGAGAAATTAAGCAGTCGTGGCATAGAGGGATAAACTAGTATTTACCTGTAAATGAATGGCTTCCAAAAGTTGCAGTACATTACTTTGGACAGCAGCTAGCTTGATACAAGAAGCTGGTTCATGAGTTTTCAAGCCACATAGCACAATGCTTTATTGACTCAGCAGGAATGTCAAAAGAGGGGTGGTCCAAGACGAGCGGTGTTACTGTTAGAGCTCCTATCATGTCTCATTTAATTCATCATATAAGTTCCATTAAGTTTACAAGTACGGCATCATCAATGTCACAGTCAAAGGAGGCCAATAGTATTGGAATTGTTTCAGAGAAGCCTTCAACTTGCTCTAAGAAGTCAGAAGAATGACCAACTGCTTGCATTTTGACTGCCAAAGTGAACATGTCTTCCACTATATCATAGAAAATCTCAAAGTCAACATTTGCCCTGGCCACTGCCATTTTGAAGTATGAACAACTGACTAACCCGCCCATTGGCTTTTGATGGATGAAGTTGATATTTATTTAATTGCACACCACATTGTGTCACAAATAAATGTATTAATCAATAGATGAATAGATAAGTGCTAGATATTTGTCTATTAATACACTGAATTATTTATTCAACAGTATATATTTATTTATGATAACATTTCACAATTTAATTATTTAGAATTGTTCTGAATATTCCTCCATAAACAGTAGATGCAAAATTTTCCCCTCCAATCAATGCATTTATGCCTCTACCCAAAAACGTAACCTAAAAATAGGCTCATTGCCGACAGCCTTTAAAAGGCCACGGGTTGGGATCCACGGTCCGCCATGGGCGGAGCAATGGAAAGCGAAGTTTGCATCTATGAGTGTATGGACAAAAATATCTCTTTTCAACAAATTGTAGCACGTCTACCAAACTACCAAATGATTAATCATACATCAATGCCAATATCTGAATGTATTCTTAAAAAGGTTACTCAATTAACGATAAGCAGAAAAAAAAAATGTTGATATATTTAAGCACTCAAGATCAAACAAGTCTTCATAATATCTTGAGCTAATTTGCAGCATGTTCTATGAAAAACATTCAAGAAGGGCTGACTGTAACCATCAAATTGGGGCTATAACTTTTCAATCATTATTAAATTAATTCTTAATTCAACACAAAGTGATTTTTCCAGTGTGCTGATGCAAAAGAAGTAGGATTAAGGAATAAACAGAGGTGATGAAATCTGGTAAGAAAAAAAACATTAGCAACATAGAGGTCATTGTTATTTTCATGTCAGCCTCAAACTTCCTTCACTTTGACTTCATGCAAAAGGAAGGGCAACAAATTGTGGGCAGTTTGGTAAACATTCTGAGGAAGGAAATTACTGGAGCAGAACTTTTTGCAGAGATTTTTGATTTGGCATTTTGATCATTTAAGCCCAGAGAAAATGCAGAGACAATTAGTTTTCAAACTGTTATCACTATTGAAGTGCAAAAACCAGCAACAACCAAGGTGAGCAGGGGTGAGAGAGTGTGGAATGACCTTTGACATTTTAAGGTTCTCTGGTTCAACCAAACCCAAGCCCCAATACGCACAATACTCACCCGCCTGCGACAGAAAGGCAAACCCTGAGCGATGATGTTGATGCTAAATATCTTCAGTACTTTCTGAGCGGGCAAGGGTTCCTTGGCAACATCCTTTGGGTCTGCCAGACCAACACCCTGGCCCTCCAGCAGGACATGGGGAGTCTTCTCCTTCCCAGAGGCAACCTTCGGCATCTTTTTCCGAGCACCAGCAGACGAGAAACGGGGGATAGGGCAATGCCGCAGCATTGCAAGAGAGGCCCGTCTACTGGATCATATCCCAGAAGGAGCTTGGAAAGCTGGTCAACTACTGTCGGAGGCAGATGATCTTTCTTACTAAATTGAATCTAGTATCTTCCTTGGACCTCAGAACCACTACACGTACGTATCAATACAGCACTTGCTGGGACTCTCCACTTATCGACTCAGAACTCACTCCCCTGCTGACTGGCACCCTTTAAAATATCTCTGGGGTGTGAGGTCACTGTTGCGTCCCTGCCAGGCTGAGCAGCTGCTGTCAGGGCCTGAAAAGAGGATGGACCTGCCCAGTCTCTCCCCCCTCAGCCAGGCACAGAGGAATCTGCTCTCGTGACCCCGCAGTGGAGGAATGTATACCACCAGTCGTCCGATACGGCACATGTATCCATGGAGCTTCCTCATTGCAGTCATTCTCTGACCCTCTTCTGGTCCATCTTGCCATAGAAATCAGCTATTATACCCAGCTGCATATAACATCATCACAAGGCCCAGAGTAAAGCTTACCCCTGAAAACTATCAGCATAAAACACACATTGAAATATTAGGCTACCTCCTGATTTGAAACACTAACCATTTTGAACATAAGCGTTGAAGCTATGATTTGTTTAATGCTAACCTTCTCTGGCTCTTCCGTGCACCAAGGTGTGAAGGAATCTCAATAACCCTGTCTATGTCAGCAAAGCGGCTGAGGATATTTCAGGAGACCGATCACACAGATGCCAAATGTTAGTATGTGTGACACATGCACTTCAACAAGGCTTTACTTGACCAGGTGTCAGGAAGGATGGACTTTTATATCCATTACAAAAATTAACTGTGGAGTTGAACCTCTTTCAGTCTTGCTGGCCATCAGTGTTTGAGGAGGTTTAGACTACTACAGTGCGTCATCTGTCA
This sequence comes from Centroberyx affinis, assembly GCF_046629955.1. Classification (NCBI taxonomy): domain Eukaryota; kingdom Metazoa; phylum Chordata; class Actinopteri; order Beryciformes; family Berycidae; genus Centroberyx; species Centroberyx affinis. The sequence continues at coordinate 606,111 of NW_027279340.1, forward strand.
TAATAGTGCACTTCTCTCCTCCAGGGCAATGGCTAGAATGCAGGTCAATGCAGATCTTTCAAATTCACACTGACAGAGATTCAAAGTCAAAGGGAGACAGGGTAAAGCTAGGAGAGTATTTCCTTACAGCTCTACAGGAAAAATTGCCTTGTCAACACTGCCTGTCTGACAACAGGCAGTGTTGACGACCCTGGCATGCTGGCCTTTCCAATCCATTCAATATATAATGAAAAACAAGGCCCTAGTCTTGAACAAGGGACAAGTAGTTTTCTTAAATAAGCAAAACATTTGAATAATGCAACAGAAAGCCTGAATTATCTGAATGATGGACTTACAGTTTGCAAACTCAACAAAACATGATTGAAGATCATCCACATGTAGTGAGAAGTAACCAAAGAGACACATGTGAAGGGCTGCTTGTTTTTAACATGCCCAACCTTCAAAAAGCTCACATTTCTATGTAGAGGTTACATGAGCTTTCTGGCTAATCTCAGGCTACCAGGCTATGTGACACAGACGCACTGCTGAGCTCCAGTCTGCTACAACATGATCAGCCCAAGGTAATTGGTAGAATTCCAGCCATGCAGGCAGATTTAACCTTGGGTCTTCTGGAATGCTTGCCCCCTATGCAGGGGAACCTTTTCCTCAGCCTTTGCTGCATATTCTTATGTACTTTGATTGCAAGGCTTCTATTGTCTTATGAGTAAATTGGGAGATTTATAGTGTGAAATTAAAAAGGTGGAAACTGAGGCATTATGTAGAGCTTGGCTGTAAACAAAGACCGCCCAAAAGAGGGAAGAGTAGCCTATCCGGTTGCCTGGAATGACACCATTGGCTACAAGCCACTCAATTAAGCCCAAATCATAGTGTTTGCCAGTATCACTGCCGGGTTACAGACGTTGCAGTCATTGACGAGAAACGCCAAGACTGCTGGAGTGCCAGAGGTCAAGCATGTTTGGCTTCTAGTTACTCAGCACACTTACAAATCACTCCCAGTTTCTCAGAGCAACTGAGACCGACAGGGTACGGCTGCAGATGTAGGCCCTATTTAAACGAAGACTGTAGGCCTAACACACAGCCGTCTACTGAGTCTGACAGGCAAACACATGCTGCACTCCTCTAATTATCAGAGTAACATAAGTTTCCCTTCATCTGTGCTCAAGAGACGAATGGGCAGGCTGTTTTAAAAGAAGGTGGTGGGTGCGTGTGTATGTGTGTGTGTGTGATGTCACACCTCCCTCAAAACACTGAGTGATTAGCTGCAGTCCCTTACACAGGCAAGTGCTCACGGCAAATGTAAAACTTGATGAATGAGCAGCCGAAGCCCACCACTGTATTGACAGTATGCCACAGCAGAGACCTACGATGTGTGGTACATGACGCCTTGTAAATTCCTTCAGCATGAAGGAGTAAAGAGTCCTTCTGTCAGGCAAGAGTCAACAATTATGTAACTATGCTACCAGAAGGAAAGTTTCTGAAGAACACTGTAAATCATCTGTATATAGAGACATTTCATTTAGCATTTTACCAAAATCTTCCTTGTTGTCCCTCTCAACACAATCCATTAGTCAATCCCTTCATCTATCTGTCACATGATATCTCAAAAAACACTTGTCAAATTTTAATGAAACTTGGGGAATGATGCGTCTCATCACTGCATTCCAGCATTTTAAAAATTACACTGATTGGCCTAAGGGGGGCGCTACATTGTCTATTCAGCCACCTGTCCTTGTGCCATGAGCAGTATCTCTGACACTGGTGATCAGATTTTGACAAAACCTGAAGAAATGATGATTCTCACCATTGCTCTCCAGCAAAGTTTTCAAAGTGATTGGCCCAAGGAAGGTGCTTACAATTACAGATCAAAACTATTTGTTACCGATTGGGCCAGAGGGGAAACAATCGTTTCTGCAGGACAACATGTTAAGTGTTGCCTTGTTTTAATTTATTCTTCACTGGGGTGTGACGGAGCATCTCTTTCAAATTGGCACAAAATATAAACCTGGTGTTCATTTGTGCCCTAGTGTGAGATATTGGGCTACTCTAAAGTTCGGTCCTTCAGATGTAACAAAAAAATGACAGACTGGACAAACAAATGTGCACATTCACACACTTAAATTCTGATAGGTCAAAATACAGCTTGAAAATGTCTAAACATGGAGTGAGTTCAATAAGACTACCTTACAATAATAGTGTTCAGTGGCTTTGAGACCTTCTATTTGTCCTCATGCAAATATTGGAGGCAAAAGCGTACATGCAGCAGACAGTGACAGAGAGCCATTCCAGCTTAATGCCTGTGGAGCTGTGCCAGGTTGAGAGGGGTGAAATGCAGGCTCCACCACAAGGTAAGGCAAACACTGTGCATTCAAAAACAGACTTGGGGAAATCCCATGTGCATGCATGTGTATGTTGTGTGAGAATGTAAAGCTGGAGAAAAATGTTTACCACTTCTTGTCAATCAATCCAGGAACTTGGTCACTTAACTTATTTTCCTCTTTGCCACACAACGTTTGTTTGAAGAGTTTGCACAAGTGAAGAGGGTGAGGCATAGCGCTGACCATTGAAGCGGCAATGTATATTTTTTAACCCTTGACTGACTGATTAAAATGCTCTTAGACTATTGCCCAGCTATGGCTTAAGCCATGAAAACTTGATTGTTTGACAGTTTTGAGTTCAAAAAAGTGAGCAAAGCAACGTTTGGGGGAAAAACTCTTAGGACAGCTGTATTTACAAAACTGCAGGATTGTAAATGTGTTTTCATTAGTTATCGCTTGTACATTAATGAAAAGCCCAAATAGTTGCTTAAATAAGTAAAAAAAGAACTTCCAAGGTCACTTTGTAAAGGACTTGCTAAAATAGAAGTGGAAGGATTTCTGTGAAAAGGGGCAGCCTTTAAACACTTAAATACATGTGTTCAGCTTTATTACCTTAGAATATCAGTATCAATGATGCTGTGATTTATATTGGGATGGTCATGGTCCTCAGTAGAAACAGCACTGTCTCATCCTATTCATCCACACCCTGTCTCTACATTATCCAGAAGAGAAGCTACGCAGCCTCTGCCCAACACCAGAGGCATTACAGGAGAAAACACAAGCAAACACATGCATGCTCACCCGCTTGCACACGTGGATGGACAGTGCCCATGTGAGATAGGAAATGGCTCATTACTAAGTAAAGCCTGGGATGCAGTCTGGGCACAGTTGCAACAAGCGGCCACAACCTGTGGGCTATGGCTTATGTACATCACTTTAAGACCACTGCCTCCCTCTGCTGTCTATCACTGGAACACCAATTCTGGAACCTGTTGGATGCTGCTTTCAAAGAGACATTTCAAGAATCTTGTTCCTGTGTAACATTGCTGCATATCATATAATACTAAAATTCCTTACGTGCCTGTGATGGGTAGCCTATAAATAACATATGAGCCAAGGCTTTTTCCTTCAGAACATCAAATCTCTGTGAGGAAACGATAGAGAAAAAGGAGACGGGGAAAGAGAGGAATGACATGGAACAACTGTCACCCACACACAGCATAACTATCCTGAGGCAATTATCAACTCAATTGGCCAGTGGAGGTGTAACCTTTTTTGTTAAGGTGTTCATTCACAAGCCTGCAGCTTCTATCCAGTTGAGCTCGGGTTTCCATGAAAACGAGTTGCTGTCAATGTGGTGGTAGTGAGTCAAACTATTTGCCTTCATGTGGGTGGACGAGAACAGCGGTCCACCGGCTCATCTCTGCCAGATCTACTGTGTGACAAGGCCAGTGTGTGGGAGATGCCACCTACGACAGGCAGGCTGCCTTTTCTTTGGAAGCAGCTTTAATTAGTGGCAATGAGTGGTTATGTGTATGTGCAGAAATAAGGAGGACTGGAGCACTGGATGTACCTCAAACTAGCCAAGTACGCTACAGTAAAAACAATCTGGCTGACTTAAGCCATTATTTGTTCCGATATCAAAACAGCAATAAACAGCAATTCTAACAATGAACAGCCTCCAATACAGTGCACACTGATACAGAATGGTTAAACAAAACAGATGCTGGAGTGATATTGATAGTCATGATTGCCCCAAGGCCAGTAGCCCTCAAGCACTAGAATGAGGGGTTGTCCACTGTCTTTATTTATCCTTTCTTCACAATTCACAAAATGATAGCCATTTTCATCTGGGTGTTTTGGAAAAGGATGGCCAAGCCTGACAGCTTGATACAACATGACCAAAAGAGAAAAAATGAGGATGTCAATGTTGCTCATTGACCAACAGATCTACACAAGCATTGTGTGTCAACCTAGCCACCCAGATGGCTGAGGTGTAACAAAGTTTAATAATCATGGTTTAATTCAGGTCTGAATCTGATTAATACATTTTTAGGTCCTCTGGGGTTACCCCTGTTACCTGGCAATATGCTGGGGAGGGGAAATACAGAATAAATAAGAGGGGGGAAGACAAAAGACAAAGAGGAAGGGAGAAGAGATGGCATGATGATGAATAGAGGCTTGCAGGCCCATACTGCCTTAAATGAAACAGAGCACAGAACCTCCTCATGTGCAAGCTGGCACAAATACACAGCACTATACTCTGGAGTACAGAGCTGGCAATCTATTGATAGTTGAAGCACCTGGGAAAATGAACACTTGTGTCTTCATTGATCAAGAACAAATCAGGATTCACTGAGGCCCCCTTTACACCTTGCATTAAAATGCGTTTTGGGTGATCGGATTGCAATCGGATAGTGCTTGACCACATGAAAGTACAGGTGTAAATGCACCCAAGACGCATTGAGGACGGATTGTGATCCGATGGGCCAAACCACCTCCGAAGGTGGTCAGGGACGCATTGTGACTACATTGAACACAAGTGTAAATGCAATTGCGTTTTCAATCCACATACAACAACTACGTGGGCGGAAATACGTAATCGCGCGCGACTTTCGTCTTCGGCATTCCAGTTGTTGAAGACGGCTTCTTCCCCCGCTTCCAAAAGCAAGCATAAGTCCATACAATAGCGCAGCTTCACGGATGGGTATCATCTTTTTTATTTTTTTTTTTGGACCCGCGCAAACGAGAGGAGGATGTGACGTTCGGTTGTTTGAGCTGGACAGAGCAATCGGATCTCAATTGGATCTCAATGTGGACACTGGAGACACATTAATACCAGGTGTAAATGTAATCAGGTTAAATCATATCTAGATACAATCTGGATACGAGACGCATTTTAATGCAAGGTGTAAAGGGGGCCTGAGAGAACAATATATCACGTCCAAACAAGCTGGCACAAATACATAGCACTATAGTCTATCGAAAAGAGGTGGGAAGCTACTGATGATTGAAGCAGCTGGGAAAATATGTGTGTATCTTAACTGATTGCACAACCTCAAGCATACAGCCCATTTTAAACTATAAAGATGCATACTCTGGACTCATGTTATTGAGAAGTTCATTTTCTCCAAGACAACTTGGGACAAACATTCTCCACAAGGACTTGGGATGCCAACTTGGAATTGTCGGTATTGATTATCAAGGGACTGAACTACTTGGGAAGTGGAGCCATTTGATATTGCTTAAACTTTCATAGAGCCTACTTTGTTGTGTGATTTTTACACCTTGACATGTGCATTTGAGCTTTGAGTAATGCATGTGAATGGTGAGTCATGCTTCAGACAATTCTAAATCTGTGACATTGTGACATACAAGATGTTTCAAGTCTCTTTAAATTTAAGATTAAAACAGAAGACAAGTTCTGGCGCTTTACCCTTACAAAGTCAGTGGAGCACCTTTGAATCAAAAGCTTTGTAGCATAGCTACTAAAAAGATATCTGGGCTACACAGGGAATCAACAGGCATAACAGAGCTTAATTAGTCAATCAATGTATGCCCTTAAATTATACTACTCTCCTGGGCCATGGTCCCTGCTTTAAGGCTAAGTAGGGTTTACTTAACCTTAAAGCAGGGACCCTGTCCCAGGAGAATAGTACAACTTAAGGGCATACATAAATAAACTTGTATGAAATATTCATGCCCCTGTCTATAATAGCTCTAGGGACAGAGCTACCAGATGGGACAGGGAGCTGAGGCCGAGTTCCCAGGCTGGTCACAGAGAAGCAACAAGACAACTGACACCAGGATGGTCTCAGTTCACCTGGAAAGAAGATTAGGGCCTTGTCCCTTAACAAGTACCATACTCACAGAAAAAGCAGATCACGCTGTACTAGGCTTTAGGCCAACTGCAACATTCAAACTGCAACATTCAAACTGGAACAACAAAAAGTTTCCTTAAGTATTGCTTCTCCCAGCTAGCCAAATTACACTGCCATGTCATTTTGACAATGTAATCAAACAACCAAAGATTCATCATAACGCTGTAACAATGTTGCGACAACCAGAAATTCAGGATCCGTCGCTATGACATAACTGAGTAGCTTGTAGTCTGCAATGTTCTGGCAACTTAATAGGGGAACAGCTGGTGAAGATATATTGAAATTTTGTATTTAGTATTGAATTATTCATATGTCATGTATTACATTATAATAAATTACAATGTTTGTTTTACTGAATAAATGTTTAAACCGACATTATAATTGCCAGTTCGATAATTATGACAGAATTCTAATCATGACCAGCATAAATTATAATACTGTTAGCCTAGTTCTAATGTCAACTGACTAAAAACTCCACCTGTTAACACCAAAGTGCTGTGGTGGCAGAGTGTTGTAACTAAGAGAATCGCTGAACAAAATATTTAATTCATGCGTTGACTTAGTAATTTTAATGGCTGAACTACTTCCTGATATGTGAATGTCTACAGGCTGTAGCGAGGACTTCTACCATACTGCCTGGTGTATGAGCGCACACTGCATTTCGCTTAGGGCTCTGCGCCGCCTAAACAGTGCGTATCATTCGTATACACATACGTCACTTACAGAGGTGCTCCTCCTGAGCACCTAATGTATCTACAAACACTCTCAATAAATACGTTCATCACAGTGTCTCGTTTGTATTGCAGCACATCTGTCCTTGCACAGGTAAAACTGGAATGGCTCTCTTCACCTAATGCCAGTTCAAATGATGGTGCAAGGAAGGAAACTGTCCATGCTTATGCCTCAGCCAACAAGGAGGACATTTAAGGGCAGATTTTATTGTGATTACACATATGCTGATATGTTAATAGATCAGGTGATTGTGCAGGGGGGGGGGCAAATACAGCGTTTTTGTATTGTTTATTGGCTTTATTATAGTGTTTCAAATTTCTCTCTTAGTCCATTTCTCTGTGTCTTTCCCCCACACACACACCTCGCAGCAGCTCCAAGCACTATTTCAAACAAAGGTTGCTGGCTGGAATCCAGCTTCTTTTCATCCCACTGAGTCAATGCTTCATTCAGCCAGTGGTGGTGTCAGTGTAACACCCATGCTCTATGCCCTCACACTGCTTTGCCTTATCGTAGCTCTGCAGCTCTGTCTGCCACCAAAGGTCTGTGCACCTGACAAGTCACAATGAAATATTTAATTCTGCTTTCAATAACACAAAAGATACAAAACACAGATGCTAGAGAGTAAAACCAAAGGCAATATAACACAATAAAAATGACAATTATAGCAAGCATGTATCTCGTGATAAACTCTGACCAATTTGGCTCCATGAAACCAAATACCTCATCATTCGCTCATGGCCAGACTAAACATTAGCCGCATTAGCAGCAGTGGCCTCTCACTCTGTCTCTCTCTCTGTTCTTAAAACAAGCCATCCTTCTCTCATCACATAATTGTTAGCTCTTACATATTTTTCATTCCATGCAGGGATACATTTATCAGTAAAGCCCCGCATACTGGGTTCATCATAGTTATCATTAATGCAACTTTGGGATCAATAGATATTGGCAATGAAAAACAGTCAACCAGGTAAGAGGGAGGGTCATTAATGACGTTACCAATGAATAGGAAACTCTCCTGAGTCTGACGAGCCATCACTGATCTCAACGCGACTTTTGGGATAAAGACGATTAAAAAACTAATCATGAAAGGAGGAAGGTGCATCACCAATTGAAAGGACACTCCACACTCCAGTGAACAACCACATATTTCAATGTGGTTTCAGAATCAATGGATATAAATGATCAAAAAACAGCCAACCACTAAAGGGGGAGGGGCTTAAATGAAATCACCAATGGACAGGCAATTCTCCCCCGAGTTCAATGAGCCTATACTAGCTGCTGGCCCCTGCCAAATGAAAAAGGCCTGTTCAGAAATGTACTTTTTAAGAAGATATCTAAAAGATAAAGCTGATTTTGCTTGGCTGAGCTCATCAGGGACGGCGTTCCAAAACCTGGGGCTCTGACGGAAAATGACCGGTCACCTGTTGTCTTTAGCCTGGACTTTGGAACAGCCAGGGGCATCCTACCTGAGGATCTGTGGCTGCACTTAGGCTCATAAGTAATTAAAAGGTTTGGTATGTAGCTGGGGGCCAGACCACACACTGCCTTACAAGTTATCAGTAGAACCGTAAAATTAATTCTAAAATTAACAGGCAACCAGTGTACTATAGGGAGGCTAAAATGGTCGTAATATGATACCGACTGTATCACATTTAAAAAGCAAAATCAACAATATAATTTAATATGATTTGAGGCATGGTTAAGGTTTTGAAACAAATGCTGCTGTATTTAGAGTGTCTGATGCTCCTGCACTGTATTACAACTGAACGCCCTCTCTAAGATTTAATGAGTCTATTGCAGTAGGGCAGTGAAAAGTGTTAATCTTTTAGGTGACTCAGACAACAACAACAACAACAAACTCCAACTGGGCAACAACATCTGCCATTGCTCATTGCACCATACCTTGGATAAGCTTGCCTTACATCATGCATGTTTAGTTATAGAGCCAGAGAATAAACACTGGACTCAAAACTCCCAGTGCAGGCTGCTATACAGTAAGGGAAAACTAGCTTAGTGTTAATTACAAGCTTGCCACCTGTTTTGTATGTGAACCTGACCAATTTAACTGCTCAAAGTATCAAACCCAGGCATATAAATTGTACATTCACAATTTCCAACAATTCCCAGCACCTACACTAAGCTGATTACAACATCACACAAATGACAAAAATCATGAAGACCAAAGCCAGCCTGCTTAGGCGTATCCATGATTTTAGTCACAGTGGAGACAGAGCCATCTACTGACCAGTACAGGTAACAGCCACAGATAAGTGAATAAAACTAGATGGGCATCCAAAATGAATGGAACAATGTCCATGAACATGTCCCCCACTTGTCCCCCAAAAAAGTCCTCTTTACAGATACAGTATATAGACATATAGAAGTTCTCCACCTAGTGGTCACTTTAAAAAATATGTACTTTTAAACAGGTGACTGGAAAGCCAAAACAAAAAGATGGTCACCAATCTGCTCATCCAAATCCCAAACCTCTCCCATCACAGCTGCACCTAGTAAGTTCATGTAGTAAAGTATCCACATGTTGTTCCAAGCTGACAGATATAAAAAGGAGCTGCCTCATCTAAATCTGGAGGCATCCTGCAGCCAGAAAGGCCTTGGCATTGATGACCAGAAACATTGTCTGGAGCAAAGCCATGTTCAAAATGGACCTAAACAATGCCAGTGGCATACCAAGCCAATCACACACACACACAAACACCCCTACTCACTGTAACCATGCTTCACCTCTTATATACACCAGAGGTGCGTTTCGGCTAGGATCATCAACAGTGGCTCTTAGCAAATGAGCTTTAAAGGCCTGTAATCACTCCTATTGTCCCACGGATTAGATTTAGAAACGACACACACACACACACACACACACACACACACACACACGGCCTCCTGTCCAAATACTATACATCAGACAGATCTGCCAGGGTAGAAGGTTTGTATAAGATTCTACATGTCAGGGTAGGCCAACAAAGACAAAATGAATAAGCATATGTCCTATTACCCATCAATGCTGTAATGCTGTTCAGACCAAATACATTCCAGACAATGTAGTACATACACATTCCAAACATGAAGTTAAACGATCAGAAGCTATTCATTTAATTCCTAAAACTTAATATAATTTTTCTTTCCACTCATTTATTTTTAAACAAACTTAAGTATTGAAGACAAGCAGGCAGTCATGCCTGAGTCCTGTGCAGTGGTCTGCACCACAGATAACTGAGCACATCTCCCACTGAACACTCAGGTTCAGCTCCTGCATCAGCACCGCACATTCCTGAGCGTTCCAATACAACGATTCCATTTTAAAGTTCCATTGTTTCTCTCATTTCAACCTTATACTGCAGATGTGTCACTCATTGTTGTATACCTTTGACTAAGTTTCTCCCAAGGGACAGTAAGTGACAACATGGTGATGTTCGAATATTTCCAGTCTATCCAACTTTTGGTTTGTTTGTTTTTCAAATATTTAAAAGAAATTAAAACTGTCAAAATAGTTTCCCATCCTTTTTCTATACCTGCATATGAAACCTGACTTGAACTTTCTTTCCTACTGCCAATATCAAATAGCCTGGCTTCCCAGGGACTAATGTATATGACACAGTATACAGATATTAACACCTGCTATAGCTCAATGGCTAGGAGCCACATGTTAACCTAACACTCAAGATTCTGACATTCAACATGTAATAATATCATGTGATGGCCTTTTAGTACCTTTGAATAGAAAGGCAGCTGCTTAAAAAAAATAAATCTGAATCAAGTCCTGACTCAACTCCAGAATATATTTGTAGATTAGGTCTTCAGCGTTGTGAGGAACATTAATGTGCGGCCTGCATGTTGATTCATGAAGCTGCATGAGACACCATTTAATAGGTTAAAAATGATGAGTTCATTCTCCCTTGGGGTAGCTTGGCCCTATGCTTGAGTCCCTTTTCTCTGATGTTGAAACAGCAGGAGAGCTTGGCATTGGGTCAAAGGAGAGAGTGTCGAGTAAGAGGAGGCGGCGGAGGGTCTAATTCTGGTGACCTGAGTCTGCAGCACCTGGGACAGTGAGTCACCATCTGTCCTCCTTAAGACATACATGGAGAGCTGATTACCGGCACATGTTAGGTCTTTACAGGACTGTTTTTACATTCTGCTTTTAACTTTAACTCTCATACATCTAGTTCTCTCAGTTCACACAATTCTGCCACGTGTCATTCCGTGTCATCTATAACATATTGAGTAAGAGACTACAAACGCAGCCAACACATATCACCTAACCCCATATGCACTGATACATTCTTAGTCCAAACATAGGCACTGATCCTCTACTCCAACCCTGTTGCTCCTTGTTGTGACATACACACTCCAGCTGTCAAAATGTGGTGCGGACCTCTCACAGTTTGGAAGGCTGTATATGCTCTACAGGAGGCAGGTGTATAGATCTCTTAATATGCAACTTATGAATAGGATATCTGCCGCTATCTGATAAATTATAAAGCTTTTAGTGGAGAGAAAAAAACACAATATATCAAGTATATATACTGTATGTCTTTGTTTGGATTTGAATCCTACGTCTGCCAGAAAATGATTTCAGAGCATTCGTCCTGACCTCCACAGCACTGCACAAGGACATGCACAACAGATAATGGGTAATTAAAAAGCTAATATTCATGGTTAAGAATTCTGGTAACCCCAATAGCACATTTCGACCTCCACTGAATAAAGCAGCATGATGAAATATCTGCCTATTGAAATTTAAAATGCTATCAACTCATCAATAACTAATTGGACTCATGTTTATGAACATTCAGGCCTATGCCTGCAAAGACAGCTCATTTAACTAACAAGGACACAAGATCAGGGCTACTTCTCACATATTCCCAAAACAAGGCCTGAAATTTCTTTATATTTATATAAAAACGCAGGGTCACATATTATGTCACTAACGTGGCTTATCATTTGGTGCTGGTGCGGTTTAACATTAACTGACCATTTTCAACTACAGCTACTGTTGTAAGTGAAATTCAAAATGAATTTCTATGACTTAACTATTAGTGGTACAGCCCCATCACAAATAAGCCTGACTAAGGCTCCCCAAAACAAAACAAAACAAAAAAAAAAGTGCGCTAGACATAACCTCAAAATTATGCCACTGCATTTTCAAACAAGGAAGAACTTGCTTGCTACTTATCTGAAGTGTTAACTAGCTCAGTGGAAACAACCCATCGGCACATTTTTGCTAGGGAGCCAGGTTACTTGTCAATGTTCCCACAATTTTAATTAAGGGAATCAATTCTAAGACATTTCCAGAACACCAGAGAATAAATATAATCTCAGAAGTCTCATGAAATTTGCAAACAGTGGAATCAGCAGACAAATCTAATAGAATCGCAACGTAATAGCATATAGTGATGTTTCCCAAGATATACTTTTTTGTTGTTTTTAGACTTGCACATTTTCTGGAAAAATAGACCTCAAATTTCTAGGACATATGACAACCTTCTGAGTGATATTATTCCACCATTTATGCCAACCTCAGTTATTAGCCAGTATCCACTTGGACCTAAATGTCAGCAATCTAGGCTAATTGCTGAAAAAGCAGCATGACTGTAGCAATCGTGTCAAATGAGTTTGCTTCATGCACGAATGGAATGGAAATTCTGATACATAATTTACAGTGACTTAACATTGTTTTCATCAAAACAGGTTACTTATCATTGTCATAAATTGAACATTTCTCACTTAAATTCAGCTGTATTTACAATGGGTCATTTTTTATCTTCTAGCCTAAAAAACCTTTTTTTTTTTCAGGATTTGTTGTTCAATGCGTGAAGCCATTTACAACTTGAACAAATCCAGTGTCATTTAATTGGCAATGACCATCAGTGTGTGTCCATTACATCAAACACATGAAAATATCTATACATTACAATGTTTGTAATCTTTCTGCACCACTTCTAATTCCAAGCATACAACGGCCACAGCTGAACAACAGGTGTACACTCAACATCAAAGGAAAGACCACAGACATGACATACTATAATACATGAACATAAACAGAATAGCACATGCTCACCAATAGCAATGCAACCTTCTTCATGGCGCGGTTTCCCATTCCCAGAGCGGTGTGAGGAGACAGAGCAATGGCTAGAGAGCAATCATTAAGGCTGAAGAGTATGCTTGTCATACAACTCTGCTGATGACAAGTCTGTCACAGCTCCAGCACTCACTGATTGTTGAGATGGGAATAATTTCTCACATGCGCTCTATGCTGCCACTTTCTGTGTAGTTTTAAGAAGCGTCACTCCGCACACTGCTTCTACCCAGTAACAGAAAACAGACTGAAGGCCGCAAAGAAAACAAGTGGCACATTTCACACCAAAGGCCGTCTTAGGAAAAGCCACATGGCTCAGCATAAAAGACACATTCCAGGACCGTCTGTGTGGGGTTAGGGGACAGGCCAGCTACGCCTAAGTCCAGTCTAATGGGCGAGAGAGCCTGTTCAGGAGTACAATGTCACAGATCAAAAGATAAGGCTGACACTAGTCACATGTGTAGTGCTGAACGGAAAGGCACAGTTGTTCCTGTTTCAAAAAAATCCAAGGGATTGGCAAGTGAACTGATTTGGAACTGTAAACAGCTGATTTTATGTAAGCTAAGAGGCAAAAATGACAAAATAAGGAAATAACTGTATGATGCTGGTATCCTTTCATAAAATATTTCGTTTTTAGAAAATGTTTCTGTCAAACTTACAAATGCGGTTTTCGTTTGACCTTAAATTCACACTGAATTGTTTTTTGTTTGCCTTTTTAGCTCATTCTAACCATCATAACATACACCTATTTGACAATTTAGGCCAAAAAGAATGACAAAAATGTTAATTTATTATCAAAAGCTCATCACTTCCTGGAAAAATCAAAATCTTAAGTGGCTGCATCGTATACCAGGAGTTGTACATTAAAATGCTAACTAATAAATCCATCACAGATTTTTGAACAATCCCACCCCTCCACCCTTCCCATCAAATAAAACTGCATTTCTCTCCCTAACAGGATATCATATTGGTTTACACGTTTGAGTGATCCCTCCCTGTGTTATGTCCTGCCCCAATATCCTGTTTCAAAAGGAAATCATACATCACATTAAGGAAGCAAAACGCTCTCAAAATGCAGCTTCATTGCAACTTTTAAGGACTTTGGTGACCCCTTGCCCCCCTATTACAGCCATTAGACTACGTTATCAAAATTTTGAGAATTTGAGAATGATATACTGTAAATATTCTACACGTAGTATCTTTAAATTTCACAAAATGTAAAATATCAGCCTGTGGCATCGTTTCAGAAACACTTAAATTATAACTTGGCTATAGGTCAAAATCCTTGTCAGTGCATCACAAATTGACTGTAAAATGCGGAATGTCATGTTTAGCATCTGGCAACCCTCTTGGCGAGCATCGGCATTTCTGTTTCCACTATTCACATTCAGGTGGTATGAAGGCCACTGAAATATACTCACTACATATTATCTCATCAGTCATCATTGACACAAGACACCAGCATTGACATTCGAACACTGTTACTAGAAACCAGTGTCTTTAGAACCCAGCACATTAGTGCCGTTACCGAGGAAAGATCCATCTGGCAACCTGTTACATGTATCTTTTGAATGTCAAGCACGATTCAGACGGCCTATAACAGTTTCCAGCCACAGTGGTCACTCATCATGTCAGCAATCTATCTGTGAGGCATGGGCATGCTTCAAGTTTTCACAGCTCCTATAACAACCTTCTGTACATTGTACGCGTAAATTAAGTATCTACTGCAGGGCTGCTAAGCTATAATTATTTTGTACTTTCACTCCTCTATCACAGTGTGGTCTCACACTGCATGACAAATGGCCCTGGAACATGGCAGAAGATATTGGCTGTTGAAACAAAGTGCAGTGTCTCTTATTACTTTGAATTCTCCAATTTGTGACCAAACTCTGCTGCTGCTTTATTGACTGTGGTGAAAAATGCTAAATCAAGTACTAGTCCAGAACCGCCCATGTGTGTTTGCTTGCGCTGAGACACTCAGACAGCCATGTAATATGCTTTCTATAATTTTCATGTTCATCAAAACATTTAGGTAGTAGCAGTGCCCTGTAGATGGGGACATTGTCCTCTAAGAAGAGACTAGTCCCAACAAAAACATAAATGCTTCAGTGTACGCTAAAGGTGTTAATTTAAAAATGTCTCTGTATGTGGTAGTTTTCTATCTTGTCCAGTTAGTGAAGTGTTAGTGAAGCTAACCTGTGACAGGAACAAGCACCCTACATCAGAGCTATTCAGTCGTGTGCCATAGAGGGCCGAGCGTACACAGGTTTTTGTTCCAACAAAGCACACCTTTAACCAGAGAGGAGGAACTAATCAGTGAAATCACCTGGTGTAGTGTTTAGTTGGAACGAAAACCTGCATACAATCGGCCCTCCATGGCTCATGGTTGAATAGCCTTGCCCTACATCATCAACAGAGCCATCAGAGCCCTGCTTTAAATATAACTTGCATACCCCCTTTTTTACTCAGTGTTTCCTTGTTTTGACACATAACCAAGTGCTGTTATAGGTTGTTGTTTCAATATGCTAATCCTGCCAATAGGAGCAGTTGTGTGCCCTATCTAAGGGTACACAGCATGAAATTACAGTGCAGTAACATATTTTGGTCAAAAGAGGGAGCTATTGACTTAAATATACAGTAGAGATGGCTAGAATCAACAATAGCCCCTTTAGCTACAAGCCTACTGTATTCTGTGGGAAGTTTACACAGCAAAGATGTGATAACAGCCAGAACGACAGCTGCTGAAACCACTGTACCTGCTGTGGGAGGATGTGATGATCCTTTCCACTAAAGAGTATCTTAGAATCATGGAAAAGCATCAAAGATCACATGCAACTGACCACAGCTGTGCTTACCTTCTTGTTGGATGAGCTTTGGTGTGTGCAACCCGAGTCCAGGTTGTTATTGGGGGCAGACACATTGTTCCTGAGAGAGGGAGACCGCAGCCCTTCCTCCCCTTCTGCTTCCTCCTCCTCTTCCTCCTCCCTCCCGCTCTCTGCTGAGTGTTCAAAGTCATCACTGTCTTGGTCCATCTCTTCCTCGTCCTCATCCTCCTCCTCTTCATCCTCACCCTCTTCCCTCTCCTCTTCCTCCCTCCCTTGCTCCTCCCCTCCCTCTGTCCTCTCCTCCCCCTCCTCCTCCTCTTGCTGGCTGCTGCTGTTGTTGTTCTCCTCCTCCTCTTCCTCTTCTTCCTCCTCTCCCAGCTGCTGTCCTTGCAGCCGCCTCTGCTCCTCCTCCCACATCCATTGGGCTCCTTTCTCTCCTCCGTTTACTTCGTTTGGTGGGCCCCCTTCGTCTTCTTCCACTTCCGCTTCTCCCTGAGGGCCGTTGCTGGCTCCTGACTCGCTGGGTGCCCATGGTTGTTCTCTCTCACCGTCAACCTGCGCCGCCTCAGGCTGAGAAGAGCCAGACAAAACATACAATGCCTCTAAGGAATGCCATGATGAAAACATCAATCTGTAGTACTTGCACTGTCAGGCCTAAAATTTCCTAATAGGTTAGGATAGAGTAAGACCAAGACAAACACTTGAGAAAATAATTAGAATTTTAGGAAACACTAGTAGTATCCACGTAATAAAAAGTGCATTTTAATAAAAATCTAATAATTAACTTTTAACTTCACCTATGACTCTTAACACCTTAGCTGCAAATTTCCACAGAACTCCCACAGTCCTCTTTATATATTCTGAAACAACTATATGTCATTGCCACAAATGTGCTGTGGGACTGTACAAAGTTTGTACTTGTTCTTTCTTTATATTCTTCCATGCGACTACAATGCATGTTGATCAATGACGACGGGTGACATTACCCTGTGCTGCAGCTGCTCTTCCTCCTCTACAACCCGGTTCATGTGTTCATCTTCATCACCCTCCTCAGCCGCCTGCTGAGGTGTCCGGGCTGTGGAGGAGGCGTTACCTCGCGCTGCCGGACCCCCCGGCCCCCGTCTCCGCCTGCTGCTGCTGCCCCCCGACAGCAGATCCTGGTTCATTTCCAAAAGCCAGCTTGCTACCTCCTGGACCTTCGCTAGGCTGTCTGAGGAGGAGAAGGGCTTGACATGCTGAAAAGATACACAGAGAGAGGGAGAGAGGGGAAGGAAGAGAAAAATAAAATATTTGTTAATGTTTTGTTTTTTTCTGATATCTACAATGTATTCTACGGTAAAAACCACACTTCTGGTAAAGAGAAAGAATAAAGCTGTTATTGGATGTTATTGGAGTTTTTCAATACACACGCTCAGTTGCTGACTTGCTCCAAAAGAAAGAAGGAATAACCCTCTTCATCTTTTATTCATGGTTCAGAAATAAAACAATGGACATTAGCATTCGCTCTAGGAGCCAAACAATTGCTTTTCGACAGTAGACAAGAAAAAAGAGAAGGTAGGAGTGAGTGTGTTTGGCTTCAGATCACACAGCCTTGGATGCTCTGCCTCACACGCAGACGGACAGGCAGGCTAGCCTTGAGAGCTACTGGTATTCCAACTATCCAGCACAGCCAATAAACAAAGCCCAATCTGTCAAATATAAAAGCAAAAATATGGCGAATGTGTACCAGATCGAGTCCAATAATTGTTCTTAAGTTAAAAGTCTAAAAGCTTTGGATATTGAAAGGTCTAGAGTTATCGGGTTTTTTTGTTTTGTTTTTGAAGTCAAGTTGTCTATCTTCTAAATCCACTGTGTCGCCAATTTATGATGGCAAACCTACTGAATACACTAGCTAGTCAAATAACTTGCTTCTGAAATATCTCACATAATTATTTACAGAATTCGAGCACCAGCCCAAGAACATTATCTACAATGAGACAGCTTTTCTCTCTGACGCAGAGTCACAGACAGTAATGCAGACAAATATCCATCTCAAAAAACTGTCCTCGTCTGTCCTGCACCATCAAATCACCAATTACTTGTATGATGGGTTCAACCTCGTTCCACTCCACATTTCCTTTGGTTTACACACACTGAACGGCACAAATGTATATGGCTGCAGAGCTTTAATATGTAGTTAAACCATTAGACATGATGGGTGATAGCTAAGGGTTGACCGAGGGGGGCGACTGTGGGGAGGTGAAGGGAGTGCAGACTGAAGATCAGACAGGCTGGACTACACCATGAGGCCTCACTGTCGTATTCACTGCAACAAACTGCACAAGCAACATGACTTCACTACACTCAGACAAGACACCATTAGCTTGCTTACAAACAGGATTCTTACACCCAGTCATTGCAAAATGGCATACATTTACCAGACTTTAATTTCCTGTCTGGATTTAAATTCAGTTCAGTGTTCAGTAAGTTGTATGCCGATAGCAGCAACAGGACTGTCGACTAGGCCATATCGCTATGGCTGAAAGTTATTCTTCACAACAACAAATATCACAATATGTAAAGTGACAGTGGGTTTACAACTACATGTCCAATGGTGCAATTTTAATACTTTGCATCAGGGATGCAAATACCTCAGAGGTCAAAAATTTCTGTCAAGGTTAAGGGGTTGATTTTGCTCCTGAATAAAAGATGAATGGGTCAGACAGTAGATAGATCAGACAGTCAACTTGTATTTAAAACACTATTTTTGCCAGACAAAAAGCAGGAGTGAAATTGTTTTTCAGTCTTATTTTTCAACACTATAACCATATTTAAAAAAGAACACCACCACAAAGCAATAAAAACCCATTCTTCCATTTCTTCCGCTATAAGGATCAAATGGACTATTATAACTGAAATGTCATGATAATTGTTCAGTCGCAGTTATTTACAGAGATGTTTACCTGCAGTGTGAGTGTTATTGTGTTGATAGGATGTGTTTTAGGCCTAATCGCTTTTTGGGTTCAACTGTTTGAGTGTTTTAGTGTTTTTGCTGTGTGTTGGACAGCAGCGTTTCCAGCTATCTAGAACTACATTAAGCTCTACAGTGTAGTAAGTGATGACATATCGAACACAATCAATTGTCATGATGGCAAAAACTAGGAAAATATGGCCCAGGATGAGAGGAACTGTGCTATGTTCATTATCGAAAGTTATCGAGCTGGTTTTATGTCGTAACCAAGGAAAATTTAATCAAGATCATTATCTATATCATTTTATCTCGCAGCACTAGTCCAGTTCACCAAGAGAGAAAATTCTGAAAACCTGTGTTCAAAAGCCTTTTTCTAGTACATTTTTAAATAATGTATCAAAAAGTGACTTCTTAGGTGAAGTTAAAGTCATCACACAAATCTTTCTAAGGGTAACTTTGGTTCAAAGAGTTAAAAGTACAAAAACAAAGGCAATGAGCAGAGGAGTGTAGTAAATATACACCACATGAAGACTTCCAGTCGTTGGTTTGAGCCATCAAGTCACTCCAACAAATATTTATACATGAACACAGCATAAACTACAGCCACATTTACAAAGGGAGGGGGGCAGTCATAGAAACTGGATGACATGGAGAAAGAACGATGCAAAAGAAAGACAGACAAGAAGAGAAGTCACTAATCATGATTTTGACTGTCGAAGCACGTTTCCCTCCATCATTAGATGACCAATACCATTTGTAAACACCCCTAGCCTTTTTGTGTCATTTCCAAGACCTGGAAATGATCCATAGTTTGCCAGACTTTGCAAAATCTCTCATACAATACCTGGACAGGTCACTGTTGTTCGAGCTCCATCTAGATGTGACCCAGATCAACAGACAGACCGCTGCATGTGGACACACAAACAAACATCTTTTCTCCACCGACAGGAACCTCAATAGACCACAATGCAACACAGCCACAAAATGTTGCTAAGGGGCATGACTTGTTTTTTCGTGACTGGAAAAACTCGCTCTCTTGCTTTTACTACGCTATTGCTCTCTCCAACTACACAGCTGTCGAAAAAGCATTCTGGGAAATGTAGGAAATCCCTGACTGAAGTAGAAGATGTGACGAGGCAGACTGAGAGGAAAGCGGGTGCAACAAAAAGTAAATGAAAACTTGATCACAAAACAACTCCTGGAATGCACTGATCAACAGCATATGAGTATCCAAGGGTGGATATTTCCTTTAAGATGGGGAACGAACTTGCATTAAAGTCAAATTCCTTTGATAAATCATGGTTGGGGGGTGCATTGGCAGGACTTAATTCTTAGTGAAGCAAAGACAAATTTAGCAGTGGATTAAAACTTAGAATTGAATGAGAATGGGGAACACACAGAGTAAATGGAAAGGCAGGCACTTCTTCCTGACAGCGGTGAGATATCACAAAGTGTGTGAGTGTAAATTCCAACATGCAAGTAATACAACACAGTAATACTTTGATAGAAAGCCTCATCATGTGACATCACATTAGCAAACTGGACACCAAACACTCACGTTTATCAACCCAGAAGAGGTAAAAGACTTAACTTTAGTGAGTCCAACTTTCTCGCAACAGAGTACTCGTTTGTTAATATTTAGAAGATAGTTTTGTATTTCCCTTGTCACTTTCTGTGGGTGGAGAATTGTTGCTACCCAACACCAGAATTCAATTTGGGCAAATCCACAGGGTCTCAACTCCTGTTGATGGACACTCTTCTCTATTGCAGCCCCACTTTGTGATTTAGGCTGATATGTCAGGTGTATTTTTTACATAAACAGCTTAAGCAAAGTAGTCCTCACACCAAGAGAAGGCAAGGCTGTAAACGTTAAACAATTCTTCATAAAAGTTATTTTTGTTATGAACACCACAGACGTTTCGGCCTAAGTCTTCATCAGTGTGCAACAATGATGAAATCTTTAAGGTTTTCAGCCTTTTCCAGACTACTTATATTTTGCAGTTCACTGTTGGTCATGCAGTCGGAGAAGAGGAGCCTGGTTGAGTGCAATGTTTATTTTTGCCTATTGAATTGTACATAATCTTGTCTAGCTTTAACACTGACAATGACCTCTTCCTTGCACACATGAGGTCTCTGGCTAATCTTAACTGTGACAAATGAATCATCAGCTGTGCAATTTTTAGGCCGCAGTTCCTAACCTCCCTAAAGTACATTAGATACACAAATGGGTAAATATGTTTTAGAGCTGGCACGCCCATTTTGTGTCTGTTTCAGTGAAAACCCAAGCTTTGACCTTGAGGAGAAGTTTCTGGCCCCTGTGTAGGGCTTCTCCTAGTCTTTGCTGTATACTCCTGGTACTGTGGTGGGAAGCATTAGCCCTATCTCAGATTGCACAGCCCCCCTCGGGACTGGTAGTTCATTGCTGTGAGCTCAACAGAGGAAGGCTATGAATAGCTGGAGTTGTCCTGCCTTTTACTGGAACAACCAAGGTTCCGTAATTAGTTTCCTAAACACAGCGTGAAATGTGTTTGTTGTTATTGTTGTTCAAACAATTGTGCACAGTGCACACACAGGGTGGGAGAGATGAATGCACATGAAAAAATGTGATGTTGATCACATGGGAGAAAAGTAACTGAATTGTGGTTCATCAAGTGTCCAAAAGCTTTAGTATTCTTGTTCAAAGACGCCAAATATGGCTGATATGCTTCCTTATCAACCTTACTTTGCTATCACAACCGCACACTTATGCTTAAATTTCAACTCATTCCTTTGATGTACTCATATTAATCTCAAACCCTTAAGATATAATCAACAGCAAGACTACAGAATACAATTTCTTGTAACCCATATCTGAGGATAGTCTGCTTTAGATAAACACTAGTGCAGTGCCCGTTTGCCCCGCTGCTGCACAGACCGCTGTTCGCCCCGCCGCTGCACAGAGCGCTGTTCGCTTGTTTATTCAAAGTTTATTAATATTGAACGTGTCCAAATTGTACCAAATCCGACACTGCACTTCCTTTGGTCCCCAGCAATACACCCGCCAAGTGTGAAGTCGATCGGACGAACGGTTCTTGAGATATGCAACAGACACACAGACAGACAGACAGAGATTCCTTGCTTTATAGTATGATGATGTCGACCTCAAATAGCATGGTTCCTTTAATAAATTACTCTTTGCTATGGCAAGCAGCAAATCGTTTCAGAAGGGCAGGCTGTACATTTACACAAGCTATTCTTGTGTTAACAGCTGTGAAGTGGTTGAAATGGTATTTTGGCACTTCTTCAACTTCACCCACTAACAAAGTGCATGGAGTAGGTAGGTAACACAGGAAAAGAGGAAATTCCACAACACTTGCAGTACTGCGAACAAAGATTTATTAATAAAGATGACACCAGCATATGGCCTTCATTAGGGATGCCGAAACGCGTTTTATTAATAGTTTTTCAGTGTTGCAAGAGCTGCTAAGTGGTCAGAGAGAGGGACAAAAGAATAGCTTTGGGAAGCTGCTGAGGGCAGGTGTGAATTTGCAAACAGGTGACAGATACCCAGGGGATTCAGAGACTCTCGAAACCAAAAACACAGAAAATGAGATCATAACTTCTTATTAAGATGGCATTATGACCACAATAGGTGTGGCTGGTTCACAGAAGATACTACCACTATCTATTTCAGCGACATGAGCCAACCTTTTCTGGAGTGGAGTTATTCCCCCACCCCTTCCTTTCCTTATCAGACTAATTGGAAGGCAAGAAGCAGAAAACTGTGAAACAAGTTGCCTTAGTCAGCAGTAAAGTTACTGTAGTCTGGTGCATCTCAAGTTCCACTGGCATGTGATATGAAGCAATCACACAAATGGTGATGGCTAATTACCCACACCAAAGTTTCACTTAATTCATAAGTTTTGCGTGACTGAACTGACTGGAAGCTTCACCTGCAGGCCAATGCTCTGTGACACTAACCAGTTTGAGGCCAGTCATATTAGATAGTCTATCTCCTTAATTGGACCTTGAAGCCTGTTGCCTTAGATCCTTATTGGCCACAAGCTTTTCTCTTTTCTTAGAATGTTGAGTAATGTGTATAGACTAGTTTTGTTAGTTTGTGCACAGCGCTCTGGCAGCAGGCACCCAGGCAGCACCCAGCACAGCTGCTGATAGGGAGGGAAGGGAGGGAAGTCTAGGACTTCTTCAGTGTACTGTGCCAAGTTGGCACTCCACAGACAAAGCCACAGCTGTGGCACACACAGGCATTACTTTAGCCCTGTGCATAGCTTTAATATGGGGTACTTCAGCTCCAACATGCTTCTCTTGGGTAGATTTGGGCCAGGTTCTCTATAGGCAGTGATGGGTAGCCGACAAGACAGCGTTAATTTTCTATGGACAGGGTCTGACCAGCAGCTAACTAGCCGGCTCCACTATGCACCCTTTCATGCCCGCTGACTAATTTGTTGATTAAAAGGACAAGTAAAAAGACATTATCCCAGCTCCTAGCGGAGTCTATATATTCAACAATTCATGACTTAAAAGTAACACGTATTGCCGCTGTTTACTATTGGATTCCACTGGATTGAATAATTATTTTCCAAAATAGATATGGCACTTTGCAACCAGACCACAAAAATACAGCATGTATACATACATAGCACAGCAAGAGCAGAGCTTGATAAAGTGCTCAACTAGAGGTGAAACATGATTAGTAATGCCATATTGCATATGCGTAAAACAAGTGTCAATTGCCTGCAACTGAAGCAATCAGCTAACAATTTAGCTGCTGATCCACTGATAAATTACTGCTTAAAGGAAAACATCCACACATACTGAAATAAACTGTTTAGTGTGAATCAAATGGTCTAAGTGAGTTTGTACGTGAATATTTAGAAATGTATGGTATCTGTAAAACTGCTATATTTGGAATTATTCAAGATAATTTGCTCATGTGACCCGTGTTTGACTGGACTGAGAAAACTTTCTGAGATCCAGGAGGGCTTGAGTTTTCCTTAAAACAACATCTGTTGTCTGATGACAATCCCGTCCAGGCTTGAAAAAGATTAAACCTGACTTAAGGGGCACCATATTTTCAAGGCTATAGGTTACAGCAGGCAGACAGGCCTTGTTGAGGATAAGGAAGAAAGAAAATCAGAGGACTGAGCAGAACACCCTCAAATGGCAGCAATAAATCACACCGATGTGACCTTAATAGAACAGTGGGAGAGTGTGTGGAAAATATTAGCTGTTCACATAGTACATTGTGCACAAAGTATCAGTAGATATAAGTTGTGCAGTGGCTCTGTGATAGCTATACTTAAATTTCACAATGTTAACAGTGTGTTATTACTGAAGACTGAAAAACTAAACTAAAAGGCCACATTCTACTGTACCATCCAGACCTCCTGAGTCAGTAACTGTATTATGTGACAAAAAAGGCGAAATAAGAAGTAATAAAGAGGATTTTTATCTTTGTAATTTTGAATTCTTTCAGAAGCCATGAGCTGCAATGTCAGGGACCTTCTTCTCGACCAGTAATCCTATAAATACAGTGCTTTCGCTAGTACCTTTGTGTCTACATTTCTTTGCAGAGGCTATTAATCGATGGCTCTATTTAGAGCTGGTGCCCTGTGATGTCTCAGAGGAAGAAAGTGAAACCTTAATTCCTGAGCTGCTTGACAGAGGGGAAACAGTTTTCCCCATTTATTTAGCACTGAAATACTTTGCTCTATTGCAATGCTATTTGTACTGAATTGGAGTGAAAAACCAAGAAACAATGACTTCTCAAGTACTGACATTTAAGTTTTGCCTCAATGCAGTACGCCTCCTCTAATCTGTCACTCATTATCTCCCTTTCATTTGAATAGTTGCCATGCAACAGCTCAACATTACCACAACATGTTCCTCTGTGGTATTGTATCACTATTCATCAGAGCATAAATCTTCCTTGAGACAAACAGAATCAATCTCCAATAGAAACACTCCAGAAAGGAGTATGGATCCCCATCAATACCAGCCAACTATTAAGACAGTCATGAGCATAACAAGCAATGAAACAGGGTGAATCCTAGAGGCTATAGCCATGAGACAGAAGCTTGTGTTAGACCCAAGTCACTCACTCATTTCCACACAGTGGCACACGTGCACACAAGCACTCAGACATACACAATCTTGTTTGGCTTTGATATGGTTCCATTAGAAAAAGCTTTTTCTCCAATTGAGGAGGGGCAGCAATCATTGTAAACCGCAGGCAGTCTGAAGGCATCCATTTAAATGACTCTGCTAGCTGAAAGCAAGCCCACGGTTGTCAAGGCAGCAAGACAGCCATTAAATCACCTGGTTCCATTAAAGAATCAATTACTGCAGTGCTCTCCTATGGCACAGCAGTTCTTATAAACAGAGAAATAATTTCAGAAAACCAAAGCAGGGTTTGTCCCATAAAAATCACAAAGACATTCTACCTCACCCTGTCCTTTCAGCAATATGCTGTCAGGCCCCATATGGTGCATTGTACACAAATGACAAGGTCTAAATAACGTAATGCTGCCTGGTCAAGAGGGATGAAGACACAGATCTGGCTGGGTGGGTGGGCGCTGAGGCATTGTTACCTTTGGTGGAGGTGGGCAGCCAGTGGCCAGTCGCTGCAGCTGTTCTGAAGTATGGCTGCAGGAGAGGAGGTCTGAGCAGCAGGCTGTGCGGCCCAGCCTCTTCATCAGAGAGGAGATGATGCTGCACCCACAGCCACACATTGACTTGCTCATTAGTAGCCTGGCTGTTCTGGGGGAAAGAGACGTGGGAAATAGGGAAGCTGCTAGCCACAGCCACTTCCTGGTCCTTGCCGACTTCTCTCAGTTGTCTTCAGAGCTGATGCGGTTTCTACAATGTATTCCACATGGTGCCGATCCACAGGTACTCTGCTTTTATCTACAGTCAACATAATACAGATGCCGACGTTCACCTTACTCCACACTAAGGGCACTTGAGTTGGGCAGTACAGTCGCTCGGTCCATTTCCCTGGTGACTGCTTCCCACTTACTCCACTCGCTGCGCTATACTTTTATCTCCATACAACATCTAGACGCACACCTCCTGCTGCAGCTCCCGCTTTTGTAAAACTCACTCTGATCCACAAGACACCTATTCCTAATGTTGCAAATGATACTCAGGATGCAATGTCCGGCACTGCTCCCT
Source organism: Centroberyx affinis (assembly GCF_046629955.1). Lineage (NCBI taxonomy): Eukaryota > Metazoa > Chordata > Actinopteri > Beryciformes > Berycidae > Centroberyx > Centroberyx affinis. The sequence continues at coordinate 632,081 of NW_027279340.1, forward strand.
CCTGTCTCCCACAATTTCCATCCGTTTCTTTCCACTCCCTCCACTGGCTTCGGCTGCTATGCAATGAGGATGCTGTCCCCGTCAATGCTGCTGCCACTGTACAAACCCCCCCACCACCACCACCGGCTCCAGCGGTAAGCCACTCAGACAATGCTCCTCCAACTTGCCGATAAAAGTGTGCTTTCCTCATATGACATTCGAGCTCCTAGTTGTTCCATCAATGGAGGAAGCAGTGGACAGAATATTATAAGAAATCCAAGCCACACTGTATGCACCAGAGGGACTGACAGCAGGAAACAGAAAGGGTGCGGTGGGGGAGGAGTATGGGGTAAGCATTTAAGTAACAGTAACTGTGTAGACAGCATTATTATGGTAATTAACTGTTACCGCAGTCAAGATGCAATTAACGCCTGCCGTAAAAAGTACATATCAGTGAAATACAATGGCTACTCCAACCGCTGAAAAATATGACAGTCTGTCTGACTCATAAAGAATAGGTGAAACAGCAAGAAGAAAAAACTTATTGTACCACTTGTGATAAAAGCGCAATAATTCCAGCTTCCAAGTAAATTGAGAGAAACCAAGATTATATGGCACACAGCCTACATGTCTGAGTCTGGTGCCAATTTATGCATCTGCAAAACAAGTGCATCCTTTTCTATTCCCTCGCCTCCCTTTACTTGCATCTCAACATCTGTCCCTGCTTCAGTGAGATGGCACACTCGCACCTTATCACATATGTTTAACCTGATGAGTCTAGCGATAGAACCTCCCCCCATGTGACTTGCAGCGAGAAAAACAAGATGACAAGCAAATCATTCAGCTCAGAGGCGAATGGTAATCAGGGTTGATGAAGCCAGGAGGCCTTGAGAGGGAGAGATAGCATGTGGGAGGGGCAGTGCTGACGGCAGGGCAAAGCTAGGTTGAGAAAGAACTGGGAGAATGGGCCTTGTGTTAAAGGAACCGTAGCAGCTTGCTATTAATAGCACAAGAATAATTAAGTTAAATGATCATCTAAGATCGTCATCTCCTTACTGTCACCCTCAATATGAAGCAAACAAAAAAAGAAGAAATGGGTAATGGGGTATATACGAATGCTGCAAAATACCAAAGCTAGCTGACTATAATGATAATATGCCAAGCAATGCTCTAAGAAGCAACTGTCATTTCAAGACAAGTATCACATGGAAAACAACAGTGTAGTGTAGCACTTGGCATAATATAAAACAATGGTGAAAAGTTCAACAATAAGCTCATACTACCTTAAATTGTATCCTTCTAAAAAGATTAACTAAGATGAGTATCCACAGAGACCACAACAGCTTCTCTCCACCTGGGGCTTGTCCAGCCTGTTCAGTATTCAACGTACTGGCTAGGTTCAGTGAAGCAGAGAGGCGCTCTGAAATCGACTGCCATTAGTATCTCTTCAGGTGGGTACTGCAAAAATGATAGAAGAATCGTTACTGCTTCCCCTGCGAATTTGCGTCAAGTGCATCATCCTTTGGCCTGCAGTTGTGACCAACTGCCAATTCCATTCTACAAAAATGATGGTGGAGGGAGTAATAATGAAGCACCTAAATCTGTCCTCCATGCTCACTCAATGGCATGTCACTGTGCAGTTGACAGGACTGCTACTAAGCAAAGGTGACACCCCCCCATTGTGATTCATTGCAACAGAAATTTCCAACAACACCTTGTTGCCACCTCCCTGGAACAAACAGAGCACATCAGCAAAGCACGGGCACACTGCAAACAAAGAGATTTCTACCCACAACCATCACAAACAATTCAATGAGGAAAATGTAATATGTGAGAGGATTGCATTAAAAATGACGAGATCCATACTGAACGCCCTGGCTGTCAGATCCTCATGTGATTAAAATAGCGTTTATATTCCAGAAATGTGTACAGCCTATGGTTGAGGCAAAGAAGGCATTGAGGCATTATGGTGACAGTCTGACCGCTCACTTTATCCGAAATTGGAAAATAAGCCTCAGTTTCATTGTTTTGTTCTTTTCTTAGCCAGAGCTGGAAGATAGGGCAGGGTGAAAGGGTGCCCTGTTCATTATTTATGAATATTGCTTTTCACTGTGTCAGCTTGCTGCTTCAGTATTGATCCATAAAGTGGAGACTCACTGCACCATAGCAGAGGGTTTCAGAGGAACCGGTATGGACACAAAGCATACACAGAGTGGCTAATCGGGAGAACAGAATCCCAGTGGGTTGCTGAGTGCAAGGGCCAGTTGGGCTGGCATATGATATGGCATGCATTGCACAACGTTATTAGTGCTGTGCTGTAAAGGATTTGTTGGTCTATGTACATATAAACTATTGCATTCTCAGTGCAAATGACTACATTGTGACCACCTACCATTAATGGTCTATGTTGTGCTCTGAGGAGGATCCCTGAGTACAACTGTGCACAATGTTATCAGAACTCCAAAATAATACATTAATGCTACTACTACTGCCACCACTATGTGCCATGATTTTACAGTGTTATGATTTTAATTATTATAGATTTAAAGGGGAAAAATAAGACAATATAAAGGGAATAGAGCTAATAATGTGTAATTACCCTCTATGCTGCAATGTACAATTGTATAACGCAATGTAGTGGTCTACTTCTGAAAATCAAAATACGGGTCACAAAAATAAGTTGGATGGTCTAAATTTGTCAGAATATTCCTAAACTACCAATTAAGAATCTTCTTAAATTCTACGTACTATTACTACTATGTGATGTAACTGCAATGAAAGAATAGTTCAGCTTTACATAATGAGTACACAATCTTTTACATTTTTGTGCAAAAAATGGACAATGAATTTTTCACGTTTTCCTTTAAGATTATCCTGAATTTGAGATAAGGGAAAATTGTCGTAGTCTATATGGACGCTTACACAGTGCAGGTCAGTTTTAGCTGGGAAAAATGATGGTACTTGTACACCAAATGGATAAAAGCCTAGGTAGGTAAGTCTTCATCAGGGCTACAAATGCATATGAAACAAAATGTCTAGGGCTGCAACTAACGATTATTTTCATTGTCGATTAATCTGTCGATTATTTTCTCGATTAATCGATTAGTTGTTTGGTCTATAAAATGTCAGAAAATGGTGAAAAATGTCGATCAGTGTTTCCCAAAGCCCAAGATGACGTCCTCAAATGTCTTGTTTTGTCCACAACCCAAAGATATTCAGTTTAATGTCATAGAGGAGTAAAGAAACCAGAAAATATTCACATTTAAGAAGCTGGAATCAGAGAATTTTGACTTGTATTTTTTTTTTTTAAATTACTCAAACCGATTAATCGATTATCAAAATAGTTGGCGATTAATTTAATAGTTGACAACTAATCGATTAATCGATTAATCGTTGCAGCTCCAAAAATGTCTATCAAACCTCAATTGCAAGGTTCATAGTTTCAATGCATTAGCCTCATATAAAAAGGGAAAAAAAACTTCACTATAGAAAAAATCCATGGCTGGCCAGGACATCCCACACTATCCTTGTCATTCAATGAAAATGCAACTTACGTTAAATGTGTATTTCAGGATATCCACATGACAAGAGATAGGGTCAGCAGCTTCAGAGAGTCAAACCTGTTTTGACCAGATTTTTATCCACCACATTTATTGTGTGTGCTCAGATGCAGGCCAAGTTATCAGTCTCTTCCAATCAGGAATGTGCTAGCCTCCAACATCATACAATTGCAGTTCCATTGTGTGTCCAGACAAGCAGACAAAAGACAGCCTTTTCCTTCAGAGCAATGAGGAGCGCCAAGAGCTGGAAGCTGTTTGTGGAGGTAATAATGTTTTATTCCAAGATTTTTTTCCCCCTCTGATAGAAAAGCTTGTACCCAGGGTAGGCTAGCGGGCATAAAAACGGATCTGTGACACGTTCACAATATCAATGAAAGGGTTGTAGCAGGAGATGGAGAGAGTGATTAACAGAAAAAAAAAACATTCATTCAGAAATAAATCTAAATTCTCAATGTCTAGTTAAATCAGTCCATGACCCTTCCAGTACTAAAATAGCATTTAACAACTCTGAGACCTCTCCCTGCACAGAGCTGCCTGTTAAACAGGCAGCTAGCTTGCGATAGGATATAAATCATACTATAAAGCAAGGAATCTCTGTCTGTATGTCCGTCCTTCACATATCTCGAGAACCGTTCGTCCGATCTACTTCACACTTGGCAGGTGTATTGCTGGGGACCCAAGGACGTGCAGTGTCTGATTGGACACGCGACATGTTCAATATTAAAAAACTTTGAATAAACAAGCGAACAGCACTCTGTGCAGCAGCGGGGCGAACAGCGCTCTGTGCAGCAGCGGGACTGATAGCCTACACCAATTTTGTACAGGCACTGTACTAGTTCTGACAAATTTGCAATCATTTGATTTGAACGTTAGTATGGATAACTATCATGATCACTCGATTATGCAATTATTGTAGCAGCCATACTTGAGAGTACTACCAACACCACTTTGATTAGACATATGCGTCTCAATTAGCTATGTACAACAAAAAAGTCCAAAGGCCAAAGCTGCTTTAATGCACTCCTAATCTAATTACAACCACAAACCAAGTTAGCCTATCCTCTGGATGATAATTATTGTGCTCATCTCACATCAGACAAGCAAAGTAGTCCGCAATATAAGTTGTCACTGTCCTCTCATCTTTCCTTCCATTGTCTCCTGAAAGGTGGAGTCATTACACCACACTGGATCTCCTCAAACTTGAAGATTAAGTCTTGATTGAAGTCTTGAAGATTAAGTAACCATCAATACTGACTCAGAGTCAACATTAATTGTGGACATCATTACATCACTTTGCAGACTTTCAATTGGTTTTCTTCACTGCACAATGTCAACAGTTTACAATGCATGTTTACTCATTTCAGATTCTTGCAACTGCACACTTTTGGCATATATGCTAAAACAAAAGGGATTTTTTTGAGCATGAAACAAAGCCTCTCAGTGCGTCAGGGGTCTGTGTTAACACTGGCAACAGTCCATGATTGGACAGACATCTGGTCACAGTGAAGGGCAGAGCTGGTGCTAAGTGCAAAAAGGGAGGAAGCCATGGAGCCTCAAGCAGCATGGGGTCATTAAACATGGTTTAATGTGGAGCACGAGCCAGCCTAACAAAATTGACTTTTCGATCAGAAACTGAGCCACTCATTCTTAGAGATGCAAAGACAAACATAAACAAGAGAACAGAAAAGCTGGGTTAAACCAATTCGGTTCTGACCCACCCCACGGAGAAAAGCCAGAGAAAAGCCTGATCTGACCCTGTATGTTTTCGATATAAATGAAATCCGGAGAACAGCAGGAGCAAATACCATGGTAACCATCTCCGCCACAACAAGCGTTCCATCATCTGTGCGGATGGTGCATGTAGAAGCTGGGCTATCAGTGGGAAACTGTGGCCAACAGTCAACTGCCATCTATTTGAGGTGAGGGAGAACCGCAAAAAAATCATTGGAGACTTTGTTTAATTTCAAACAGGCAAAACAAATATTAAACAGAAATATCTTGAATCGACTGGACGTATAAATGGCCACGTTTTGAGACAATATCACACAATAATCAGCCAGTTTATTGCTGCATGAGATACAGTGGTTCCTGCAGATCGCCCTCCAACAGTGTAAACATAATCATACCGGGTAAAAGGTGGATAGTGGATATGTGGAAATTGATCATGATTAATTCTACCGTAGCTTTGCTATGGCATTTTTTATGGCATAGCAGGGTCAGCTGGGTAAAGCATAGGTTACTATTCAAATGATTTTGATGGCAAAGAAGACATGTTCATTTGACTACTGTCTGCCATCACAGTTTAACAACTGAAGTAAACCTACCTACCTTACTAAAACTCTGCAAGCTAAACGTTTGTCCTTATCCTCCTCACGGCTTACGATTTGCAGATCAAGGTTGGTAGGCTAGCTGATACGCAAGACCAAACTAACAGGGACTTGGATAACTGATACAAGATTTCCAATTAAGCCTCACAAATCTGCAAGTAGCGCCTAGCTGTTAGTGGGACTACTGTGCAAAATAGAAAACTACTGCGATGCATAAATAATAATATCTGAATATATTGTGCTGTGATATTTTGTCCATATCGCCCACCCCTAGGATGAACCAATTAAACACCAACTAGCCAGGACGATTACTGCTCTTCCTCTGCAAACTGAATGACATTTTCTGCCTTTGTTTGTATATCTGACAGATAAAACATTTGCAAGTCATGATCCCCTCCCGCGTGAAGCAAATTGTGTTGTGACTGCAGTTATGTCCAGTAAATCTACAGCCTGTTTTGCAGTGAGGCAGACTGGTGTAGTAGTCATCGATGACACATTAAGGTAGGCTGTTGTGCGCCAATGTCTCAGCCAAACCCAGACACAGATTTGACCTTAGGAATGACCTGATTGGTGTTAGCCTACTTCACTGGACAAAGCTGGGATTTTAAACTCTCCAAACAAAGCAGCAAAATCATAATCAACTGACTCACATTTCTAAGAGGAGGGCAACACACTTTGAAATAGCATTAACTAATTGCTTTAGGCCTTGTGACTTGTTGGTAAATTAATTCACAAGTTTTTCTATCAAGTGGAAACGGTCTGATGATTAAGATGAAGCTCACAACTTCTGACACGCTGGGAGGAAGAGCACTGGTGAAGTCAAGTACAGTAGTTCATAGATACATCCTCAGTGTTTGACTGCTTTGAGTTTGCATATTGTGATATGGAAGCTATATATCCAACAGTGTCAATGTAAAATATCTTAAATTACAATTATAAACAAGTATGCTAATGTGAGTGTCATTTAAAAAGTCCTTAATATGCCAGCTCCTGAGCTTGTATACAGGCCATTTTCCCTGAGTAGGCTGCTCTCTAGTGGGCAAAGACTGAAACCTCAAGCATTACTACAACTAACATCAATCACAAGAGGACAGGCCTCCAGTTTTGGATTATTTCTCACTACTTTAGCATTTGAAAAGCATCAGCATTGATATGATATGTTTTTGTCACGAAGGTTGACAAATCAGAGACACAGTGAGGTAGTAGCCATCACTGTTAATACAAATAATTAAATAATAATGCATAAATAACACAAAATTTAAAGAATCACGTGATTTTGAGCATCATCTAAAAAATGCTCCCTGGGCAGGATGGGAACGCAAAAAGAAACCCAGTGAAGTCACAGCTTCCTGCCTCCCAGCACAGGGACAAAGTGGGTACACAGCCATTGCATTTGGGATTTCCTGTTTTCAACAGGGCTTCCGAAGCATGAATGACTTATAAAAACATAAGTGTTTAACTGCCTTCCTCAAAGGATGACACAGCTCCTCCCTTCAACACCCGTCTTCCCCTGTCACAATTCTAGTCTAACATGCAACACACCACAATAAGAGGGACCTCAAAGTTCAAGGGTAAAAGAAACGCAGTCAATTAAAGTATAGACCCAATACCTGTAGGTATTAATAGCTCTAGTCCTCAGAAACCCCTAATGTCGCAGTGACCTCTAGGCTTCAACTCCATAAATCACGAAGGAGAAGGATTAAAGCTAGTACTTAGAGCTCTGCTAATTCTACTCATCTACTGTACCCACGTAACACATTGCAAAGTTTAGCCTACATCCTTAAAAAGTTGAAAGGTTAATAACTGCAGTAAGAGTCAACACACTACAACACTACAAGTGTGGTTAACTACGTGTCCAGGACTGAGAGTCGGTAGGGCATTGCTAACTTTACAGGAGAGCTCCAGTTTGAATCTTTGATGTTTTGATCCCTTATTTAGCTTTGATCATGATTCCAGCAGTGTCTTTTTGGTGAAACACAGGTACCATCAAGAGCTTTATTTGATACATAAAACTAATTCTCAATAAATTTCTAAATAATTCTAAAATAACTTGTTCATGACTTCAATAGTGCTTTTTACCGTAGGTGCTCAAGGAGTATGCATTATTCTGAGTGGCATAGAGCAAAAGTACATGCGTTCATACGTCCAATCTCAGTGCCATTTAGCGTCTCAATGAGGCTAATCCTCTACATACGTCACAGATACAGAGGCACCCATAGTCAACACACAGAGCCCAGCTCTTATTGAGGTGCTCTGTCCTGAGCACCAAATGATCCAGTGGAAAGCAAGTGGGAGGAATTCTAGTAATGTACAGGTTGCCCCAGAGTTTGCAGGACCTTTAGTTTTGCAAAGAAAAAGTCATGGACAGCAGAATGGGCTGAAGAATGGGCTGAGAATGGGTTTGAGTCACTTTAGTCATGTTTGTTATAGCTTATAGCTAACATGGCTATCAACTTGACAGTCCCTTTGCTAGCAAAACTGAAGTTTTGCCGCACCAGTTTGTACTTGCGGTCATTTGCATAGTTAAATAAATTAAAAAAATCAATACGCAAATATGTCCAAATTCAAGCCGACAGCATGCCTCCAGCAGTCAAAGTTGCTTAAAGTTTCAGGGCTTTAAAAATGTGCATCAGCTGCTATATTTACTGTCCCCTACTGTCCTCTATTATCAATTGTGTTCCCCCTTCTCTGGAGCAGGCGAAAGGGTGCTCTGAATTATTTACAGAGTACGAGTGGGTGAGAGCTGTGGGACTGATTAGGGAGTGACAGAGGATGGCTAAATCTCAGTCCTTCTCAACCGTCTGCTTTGAAGGCAGTGTCCAATTCATATTTAAAAAACCTTCTCGGGATATGACAGCCGTCCATTGCAACATATTAGAATTCTGCAATACACCCCCATCTTTTCACTAGAGTTTATCTGTCTAGGCCTATTTCATATGTTCCATCTAAAGTGTTAAATCTCTTCTATGGAAGGTAACATGCACAAGCATGCAAACTTCACTGACTAATATTGAAGAAAGCAAGTGATTTACAGGTGCAAGATACGCCTCATTTATCTTTCACTATCTTCCAACTGACTCACCTACTAACACACTATCATTCTGACAATGACCAAGTGTTTAATGACATCCTTCTACCTACCCCAACCCCTGATACTTTTGCTGCAGTATGTAACATTTTTGAGGAGCTGAACACTTGAAAAAGAAAAGCACAAGCACATCTGTGTAGCAGCAAGCACAACTTAGCAAACAGAATGAGCATGTAAGGCAACAGCATCTGCTGTTCTAGGTCCTGCATCTCACCTATACTCGTATGACAAAGGTAAAAAACAAATCCAAAAGCCCTAATCCTCACTCACTTTATTCATCATACATGGTCAGTTTTTTCAATGGTAGCCAAGGAACATCAAGCACTCCAGTCTGAAGCACAGGGAAATTGCACTGGGATGGAAATTGGGAAGTTGCACTGGGATGAAAACTCAATCCCACACCATTAGCCTGAATTATTCAAACTGCAGATTAAATTTCCCAGAGAGGACCTTTATCCGGTCCCTGAGACCAGGGTAACAGTTTTAGGGGAAGACAATGTTAACATTTTGACATTTGAGTGCCAGCCCACACTTTAAAAATGCAGCAGTGAGCCAAGTAAGGCACTGCTATGTGCTATCACTTTACCTTTAATTCACCAGCGCGTGCCTAGGATGAATAATTTAAGACTTGCACCACACTCTTGGCTTTGAGGAGGAAGATTCCCCTTACAGCACACACTGAATTCACAGTAAACACATTCTTAGGAATTAACTGTATGCCTTATGTCCCAGAGGCCATTTTTGACAACCACAAATGCATCAACAGCAAGGTACACAATGTCTGACCATATGAAAATGTGGGTTACTGTACCTGAAAGATAGGATAGTGATTAGTCTACATATTTTATGAAAAGCATGCATTTCCCCTCAATAGTTGGACATATCTGATAGTGTTGGGTGAAAAAGATCAGACCAATTATTTTACCAGTGTTTCCCACACATAGACTTTACTCGCACCCAGGTATATTAACGGCCGCCAAAGTATATTTGGCAACCCATTTTAGCATTTTTTATTTTTATTTTTTTGTCCGTCCGAGAGAAAGACGGCATCCACAATCGATTAACTAGTGGACAATCTCCCCTCGCTCTACCCCTCCAGGGTTTCCCACACATAGAAAACTTTGTGGCGGGCCGCCACAATATCAGCACTGACTGCCACAAATGTTCTTTTTTTTCACTATTTAAAATCGTAGAACTGCGTGTAGCGCATTGATTCGCTCAGCCCCTAATTGCTCCACGCGATCTGTCTCTCGCTTGCTGTCTCTGTTGCTCCCCCTCTCTCTCTGTCGCTCGGTCTCTCTCTCTTTCTCGCTCACTCGCTCTCTCACCGGACCCGTCTGTTCGCCTCCCACTGCACACGCGTGAGGGATATTTTTTTTCCATGCCAAGAAGACAGCCGACTGAATTCCCGAAAAAAGAACTAACAGTTAACGTTACTCAGAATACAGCTGAGTTTCTGAGATTAGCACGCTGTATAGCCTAGCTGCTAGTCAGTATCCACTGAGTGGACTGATAACGTTAATATTAACTTTTTAACTCTGAATGTTCTTTGACTCTGAATGTTTGCTGAAAAATATTTTCAAAGAAGGAAAAGGACTGGTCCTGAGGAGGAGCAGGGACAGTCTGGCCCAGAGGAGCTGCTGAGCAGTAACAGAGTAGATAATAATGTCAACGGCTGTAATTTAACGATGTAAAGACACAGGTGAGACTGACAGCACAGAGAGATGTAGCAGGGCAGAGGGGCAGAAAAGCAGATTTCTCTGTAGAAGGGGTCTCATTTCTATTCTTCACCTTGTAGACAAAAGCAAGCAACAAACAGAACAGTGTAACACTGTTTATATTTTTATATAATTTTTAAGTCATGTTATGTTTGACACAAAGTACTTTAGATATATATACAGGTTGCAAACCCACCTACCACCACAAATACATTCAAATTCTGTGGGAAACACTGTTTACTAACTAACAAATCATTCTCAATCTCAAAACATACAGTCTGCAATAGTATCCCATCAAAGCCATTGTGGGCCACAGAACCACTGTCGATGATCGCCATGTAAGCACTGCAAGCTTAATTCTGTGTAGGCTAATCTTTCAAACCCGCTCTTTGAGGAAGCAGTGCACTGTTGAACGAGTTGTTCATTCAGGTTTTCAGTATACATAACCTGTACACTGAATAATCAAACTCGACAAACAGGAGATGCTGCTCATCTCAGACAGCCTACAAATCACACTGTGCCTGCAGTAATTTACAGCAAAAGGAGGAATGCTTCTTTGTAGGGACGATAACATTAATGGAAATGTTTTCCACTGAATAAATAAACAATACTGTTTCCGTTAGTGTGACAAACTTTTCTATGTTCTTGTATTGAGCGGTTGTGTAGTTCCGAGTGGTGTGGCGAATTATGTTCTCTCCTCGGGGCTTGCTGCACTTCTAATAACACTTAGCTAGACCTATACTCGCCTATACTCGCAACCTGTATACTGAATATTCAAACTCAACATGGCAGTGGCATCGAACGCTGAGATGCTGCTGCTTGTCGTCGTGAAGACCAATCGCTCAATCTAAGGAAAAATTCAAAAACACGAAAAAACGTGAAAGTTCGATTCATTTTGAGGTACTGGTTTGAATTTAATGAATCACCAAAAACACTTGAATTGCCCAGCACTAATATCTGACAGACTTAAGTGTGATCACTTTGCCTCCACACTCTAATGCTCACCCTCCAAAAGGAAAACCTATAAAATTATCCTTACAAATGTCCATACTACAAGGCCAAAGCTGGAATACAAACAAACCTCATTACAATCCTCACAGTCCTCATTAGAGATGCACTCTTCATCTCCCAGCTACTCACTCCCTTTTTCACACCCTGCTTCGACACACACCACAACAAATGAGCACCAGTCAAGATGCCTCAGAGTTAATAAACCTCCTGTTTCTTCATAACAACTTAAACACCTCCCATTGTGCCTCATGTGGAAGTGTGAAAGTCCACATCCTGTCTGAGATGCTGACAAAGAAGCAGAGGGTGGGTCCTTACATACATCCTCCAGGACATTTTTTTTTCCTCGCCCTTCTTGCTCTCCTTGGCACTCATTTTCATTCCAACAGGTGACACATGGCTTGCACATCATGAAAGAGGGAGTTAATGTACAATAAACGCTGCTTCAAACGTGACACACTGCACCCGGCCAAGGTTTTTGTTGCAATATTACTTTTTGGCCAGGTCAGTTTTCACTTCTTCTCATTTAAAAACAAGAACAAAATGTTCAGCAGCACATCATGCACGAAGGATAGAGAGTAAAGAACAATAAAGTTCAGATGAGCTGAGACCAACACATTCTTTATGGTTATATGATGCTGCTAAGTCACAGAGGGCCTGCATAAATTTACTGCTAAAATATATGAATACTGTCAGTGCCTGGACTTATTAGATACCTTTGATGCATAATGTAGCTGTTAGTAGCCCCAAATGTAAAGCATGGTTTCAGCTGTGCCCCATAAAGTAAGTGGCTCAAAAAAAGTGCACTTAATCTACAGTGGCATATGGATGTGCATTGTGCATTACTTAAAAACTTGGAACAGAAGAATCATCATCAGAAAATGTAGGCAACCAAAGAAACTGGTCCACATTCTTGGGGTTCTGCACACACCACCACTGTTGACTTAGGAAATGGAAAAACAAGACTGTGGTACGCCCTCCTTGAGGAACTAAGGCTAGCTAATTCAGTATCATGTTTTAATTCACTTCCTAAAACACACTTTATAGACTTGCTTTTATGTAGTAGTATTGGTTTATTATAATTTACAAAGCTAGATGTCAGCTCACCTTGTACACGTAGCAGCAGAAAGCTGAATTGTGAGTACAATAAATACAGTAACATTCAAATTTACTTTAGATAAAATAAAGCAGTTCTACAATAGACCAGGTCTATTAGTAGGCAGCTTATTGCTACTTGTTCGACTGGGAGCAAGTGTCGATACAAGTTAGATTTGCGGACAGAGCTGGTGAAATATTTGGTAAGAGATTGGCATTTGTGAGGAAATGGGAGGTCAAGGTGCTCACAGGTTTCACTGTAGGAGCTATAGTCGGGACCCATTATGATCCGACAAGCTCTTCTCTGAAGCTTTTCAGTAGCAGTGGACTGGGAGATGGTGAGGCCTGCATGCCACACGGGAGCAGCATACTCCTAGATCTTCTTTTATAACCTATTTTCTCTTGAATGTGCTTCCTATTTTTAACTCATTTTATATTTTACTATAGTTTTTATGCCTTCCTGTGAAGCACTTTGTAAACTCTGCTCTTAGATAAGGGATTAAGATAAATAGTTGTATTAACATGTTGCCCTGTCAGTAACAAAAGAGGTAAGTTAAGCAAGTATAAAGTATCTAAGTCAGCAGGGCCAACACTTTTTCATGGGTGAAGACATCGTTTCGAGCAGGGTGAAGTGGTTAGCACAGAATGGACACAGGGCAGGAAGGGATATGTAGCACACCATTTGAAGACTGTATAATTGTGTCAAAGAAGGACTAAGAACACAGCCCAGTAAGCTGACTGTTAAACATCTGTCTGGCTTTCTGAAGCCACCAACTGCATATTTTGGTCCCCACGTGCAAACAAAGATCCAGACTACCCTGTGATACACAAAGGAGGGGAACTTAAGCAATTAAAATTGCTCCTTTTGTCATCCACAAACAATACATGTTCACTCTCTCCCATCCACCCAACCACAAATCTCACTACTCCTGTGTGTAAAGATATGCAGCAAGCATTGCACTGAACACAAGCCATACAGACACAAACCCTCCCTGACCCCTGAGGAGTGCAAGTAAGTGGAGTGTTTACTTACGATTCTCTCTGTGTCTCTCTGTTCAGGCCACACTGGGTATTCTCCACTCCAGGCCCTACTGTAAGGGCTGATTCTTCCTGTGGAAAAAACAGGGGGAGAAGGAGAAGGAGCTGTCAGTACATGCATTGAGCAATCTCAGGAGGTCATCAAACAGTTAACATGCCATGGGGCAGTCTGGAATAGGAGAGGAAAAAGCAGGGAGACGAGAGTGTTGAGATTGCAATGCTAGTATCTCACAGTTTATCCTCTAAAACCAGACAGACCACACCAACTCTCCCACAGACCTGCCAAAGGAATTACACAAGCTAGACTAAACTCATGTTAGTATATCATAAAGTACACACATACTGTAGGTGTAGGACCAAGACTCAGTCAAGCAGACACAGTGAAACTCAAACACATGATGAACACAGAGGAAACAGTGACATGCATGGAGGTGGCAGTCAGGGTGCAGTCCAGTGCTCAAGGTGACACAGATTTACTTTGAAGGGGCACAGCTTCCGCACCCTCTCATCAGGTTATACCATACAAATCAACTGTGGGTGTGGTCTTTCCAGAAGCCAGCTCATATTATTGTAGATAAAAAGCAAGACAATTCAATAACCTGGCAACAGACACAATACCTGCATCAGCATGTAACAGTGAGTCACTACCCCAGCTGTGTGATTTCTTCCTCTGTCTCATCTGACGGAGTGAGCAAGGGGGCAGCTGCTGGCACTCTAGTGCACAATCCACAGCATTTACATGATGCTGCATCCTTGTAACATAAAATAAGAAACTCCTGTCATTCCTGGGTGAAAGATTTGTTTCTAAACAGGCGTGAACAACTATACTAGTAGAGCTACCAGCACCCCTGTTGCGTGCCAAGACAAGGACATGGCACGTAAGTACTAGAAACGAGGAGCCAAAAACCCCTCTGGGGTCCTCTCAGAGCCCCTATGATCCTTCTAACCCAATCCATATGTTCAAGTGTTTAAACGCTCAAGCTTAAAAGGAACACTGCACAAATCATTCAATTCTGATTGGCTTGTTCCTCCACCTTAGAGTATCACTTGCCTGACAACAGGTCGAAACACATATAAAAAAGGTGCTTTAATATGGGAAACAGAGCTCAACCCCTGTTGGTTTTGAGCAGCTGCCTACAAAAATAATTAGGCCCACTAGATATCCCAGCAGCACCAAGAAGCTGGCTTGTGTCGAGAGAATGGGTTTTTCAAAGTTGATGTAAACAACAGAACTGGATCTGGACACCGAGTCCTGGGAAATGAATAGATGCCGAGACAAGCTATCCAGCTGTTGGACATTTGATAACCGTGAGACAGAAGGATGGTCGAGAGATGGAAACCCTCATAATTTATGATTCTGAAGCATATGGACTTTATTTGCAATGAAGTAGAGGACAGAAGTCGCAAAGAGGCTCTACGTTCATTATGTAATAGGGTAGCACAAAGCAGCTGGGGGATGTTTCCAGATATGGTGAGAGGTTCCAGACGGCCAGAGAAAGAACATCTTTGCTACACAGCAGCAAAATTATCAGACTCTTGTTTGTGTGTATTTAGAGAGTGCTTGGTCAAATAATCTTCACCTGAAGGACAACACAATGAACAAATCTTGTCTTATTCACAGATTTCCATGCCTTTGGCCTTTACCAGTATTTGGAACATAATTATGTTTTATATACCATTATTTTCTAAATAAGAAGCACAAGAGTAACATACATCATTAGTCAACATAGAAGTTGAAACACAACATATTTAATAATTTGATAAGACACTCACAACATGTAAAAAATGACAGCACAATACTTCAGTTTTGTTCTGAATATGTATACCCAACTGCAACATTATGTATGGCTGTGTCTTGTACACTCATGTGGTCTAGGCACCTAGAGTGTATGACACACAAATAAAATGACATGTAAGTTTGACTAAGTTTGATGATATAGCCTAAGTTGTGTGTAAAAGACAGGCCTGCTGCAAAAAATCTCAGAATAGCAATAACGTGGTGCATCTGTTAAGAGTCAGCTTCTCAGCAGACATTAATATTTATATCAGAGAAGACAGAGTGCACCAGGGTGACTCCTTTCCGTTGTTGGTTCAGTGAGTAGGCAGCATTACAATGAACACTAAGGAGGTGTGATGTCAGAAAACCCTGATGAATAGTAAACTGCTGGAGTATAGACCCACAGAGAACAGTTAGCCTAGTTCAACACTTGAGTCTTCAAAAAGAAGACACAGTGTCATACATACATACACATACAGTAGGCTACATGTGATGAGTTTTCCTTTCTTCTGGGTATTGCTCAATGTCTATCAATATATTTGCACCTGGTGATGTCTTCTTTTTTTTTGTTGTAAAAACAACATACACCAAAATTGTCCCTCGGCATTGTTCAGTGAAGAGCAGAGCTGGAGGCAAAAACACATAAGAAGGTCCAAATCAAAGGCTACAGCAATTGGATTGGGGAACCTCAAACTCGCCTAACTGACCTCTAGGGCTGGTCGCAAGCAGAGGCTACTGCCATCTGCTGCTTCCAAGATGAAAAAGTCTGAGACAATTCAAAGACACTTTGATTCAGTGTGGCAACACATTTTCATGCTGATGCACTTATAAGCCCTAAATTGAATCAATGGGAAAGGCTGTCATCCCAAACTAGGGTTGTACTGGTGAGCTTTCTCTCCGAAAAACTCTCATTATGGATACAATGGGCTGGTAATCTGCACTAGAAGACAGAGCATTGCATGGAACGGTCCGTATTCCCAGAAAGAATTGGTCCTTTCTTCCCCCTCTCTCCCTGTACAAACTGCAACCATGCACCCAAAAACAAACTAAGCCAACCTTTTGACTCCTGTATCAGGGGTATAACCAAGAGCTTTCTAGGAACAGTCCTGAAAGTTTCACAGAGGCTGTTGTGTGAGGCAAGAGCAGAGGTAATGGATGCGTGCCACTTCAGTCTGGGTCAGCTGTGTCTGGATGTGCCAAATAAAATGAGCGGAGGAATGCAAAAGCAATGTTGCCTGACTGTGGCTCATTTTGAGAAGGTCTGCAAAAACGTGGAGGGATAAGCATTAAGTTATGCAATAGTCTTCAATGAACAATACCACTGTATGTATCCAGAACTCTTCCTCTTTGAATGTGCAACACAACAATGCAGAACAATACAAGTTGTATCAATTTCTCAATCTGTCTTGATATCTGCATTACTTTAGAGGAGGAATACTGATTATACTGCACTTAATACAAGGCCTCTGGAAAACAAACCTCTGAGAGAAGGTAATGTGAGGTAGGCTAGTTACTGGCGCTAGTTTGAGACTCTTGTCAATAGCACCACAATGACGAAAGGACCTTTAGTCATAGTAGTCTTGATTACAGTGTTTAGTTTGACCATACTCATAATGATTGAAGAATCCAAAGACAGCTAATATAGGTCTCAGGTATCCCTATGCTCCTGACTTGGGTTCAACCAATATATTGGTTTGCCGATACATCAGGCAGATATTGACCTTTCATTAAAAATCGGATATTGGCTGGTCAATGTTGTCCACCTCTCATATGATAGACAATGACAGATGTTCATTCCCGTCTCCCTGACCACAGCTAGTCCAAGTCCATTCTCTAGTCCACGTGCCAGGTAGAATTTAGGAATCAACCAGACACAGTGGCTTGTGGATGAAAACGTTTATTTCCCACCTTGGAGTTGGCCATGAGAGGTGTTACAAGCATGTCTTCAGTTCCCGTTGAGGGTGTGAACTTCGAGGCCTAGCATTACTCTGGTAGACATGTTCTCACATAGCAGTGCTGCCCAAAGCCGAGGGAAGGCAAGAGTCTCTCACATATTAATAATAAAAGAGGCCTTGTCTGGTCACATGAGACACAGGCTTAAGAGGTGACTCATTCAGTAGTTTGTCAGCATCTTACTAATTCCAAGCTCTGTGGTCCATGGGAGAGCTCAACTCAGGATATTTCCTTGGTGACTGAAAACCACAGTCTGGAACCTGGGGATGCCAAGGGGGTAAAAGTTATGTAAGCGTCATTCTGTAGATAAAACTATGTAGGCCAAGATGGGGATCACATTAGTGAAAAGCAACAAGGAAAGGGGGACTTGAACAAATTACAACTCAACTGTCTTAGATGAATTTTCATATTTGCAAAATGTGTGCAATGATCCTCTATATGGTCCCTACACTGAAATAACCGTTATAGAACCAACCACAAAGTATCAAGATTGATCATACAGCTACCGATGACCCAAGGAGAACAGCCTTTCAGCTTGTAGTCTGGACCAGCTGCAAACTAGCAAGCAGCTCAGACAGAAAGAAAAGGAAAGACACTTCATCAATCACTACTGGAATGCAGCCTCATTTCCTCTCCAACCCCACCTTCTCAACAGCCTCTTCCTCCAAGTTCAGGAGCTTTTCACACCAAGCAACTGAGACTTGACCATCACAATCATGACACAATTTCCAGCTGTGGCGGCCAGCAATAAAAAGACCATTCCCCCAACAGTACATTAGCTCACATTTCACTCATGCAGAGGAAGTTTGACTGATAATGAATGGGATGGGCAGCCAGTTCCCCAGTTACAAGGCAAAAGAGAAATGAATAATGAGAAGTGGAGGTGGGATCAATGTAAGAGTCTGAGATTATACATTTGAGACAGTGTTTTAAATTAGTGTTTATTATTAGAGAAAGATGCAAGAAACACTATTAGTTTTGCATCTTTCTTTCTCCCTCTCACACTCTACTATGACTAGCCCTCCTCTTGTGAATGTGTTCACCTGATGTGGGAACAGTCGACTTAATGACTTTAATGGCTCAATGCAACAACTTGGAAGTGTTCGTGCATTCAACCTTGATTGAAGTTGTCATGGTGAAGATTTCTGTTGATTGATTTCTGACTCTTATTGCTCATGATAATTATTCTCAGCTTTTTTGTTTTACAGAAAGCCAAACATAGCAACGTCAACCACAAATAAAGTCATGTGTCCGGCCATCGCATTTTATTCTGTTAAATTTAAAGAAACACTGTCACTTCCACATTGGTACTATCTGGATGCTTTATAAAGACTGTAAGGACCCTATCCTTAGTTTAATTTTATTGTGGGGTGGAACGGAAGATTTCCATATTTCTAGCATTTGGTCATTTTTTCCTTTTTGCTGAAAGAATGTAAAATGTATGCGAGATTGAGAACTTAATTTGTGTGGTCCATATCCAATATACGCTCAATGGAAATGTTAAAAAAAAAGGTATGCTATGTGTCACAGTAAACTGGTTAGAAATTTCAGTTGCTTTATACAGGTACCTGTATAAAGCAACTATCCATAATGCTAATGACATTATCATGCTGACATTGAAAGCTCTACTTCATAGCTGGGTAATGATCATTACGATTTCTTGTTGATCACAACATCAGTCAAAATAAGGACACCATAACAACAAAACTCTGCACTGCTTTTCATGCACTGAATCAAATCATATCAAATCAGATCAAATAAAAAATGAATGCCATCTTATTGAACTGTTGACCTGCTAAAATAACTTTTCTTTATTGAATCACCAATTACGTATCAAGATTCATATCGATTCGGTCTCATAGGCGAGATTCACATCCCTAATGGACACACTGTTTTCAGTGGAAAAAACAAATTTTACTAGAAATAGAGCAGCATAACTTCATAAGAAAAATAGGTGTGAAATAAAACAAGGTTCAAAGAGGAAACAGTAGAAAAGCCATAGTTACTGTAAAGGTCTGGAAGTGTGCGTACGAGTGTATTTGAGGCCAGTACTGAACACCTATACAGTGATTGGCTGGAATATGGCTGTGATAAACACACAGTAAAAAATCCATAATTACCAGCACCGCACATGAAGATGAAAGCAGCGGCCAGTTCACAGTGCTGAGGTATTTTCTACACTAAATAAGAGAATATGAGTAGGCTTAAAAAGTAGTTGGCTTCTCAAGTAAACAAGTAAAACATATTCTTATAATTCAGTTATGAATTTTAATTGATGGCACAACAGCAGTTTCCACTTACCATAATAAATGCCAGTAAAAACCAACTATGTCGGCTTGAGTTAAGGGGAGGTTCAGGATGTTTTGAAGCATACCTTATTGATCTACTGAGTTTTAATGGGCGATTTTGTATTTGTTACCTTGGCACCAGCCTCCTTTCAGCATTTGTGAGCAATGCTAGTGCAGTTAATGGGGTATAAAACGATCAAGACAAGGTGCCTCTAAAAATCCTGAACCTACCCTTTCGTGCCAGTTCTGCTGGCCTGACTTTAGCTCTCCACCTGTCCCTCTTCATTACCCTTCTCCCAGAGTACACCAGCAGCCAGATGGGGCTATGCAGCTGAAAAAGGTATTTGTCTTCATTAAGCCAGATTACTCTTCAGGCATTTCTACAATCCTACCATTACCTCGCATCTTCCCTCTCCTCACAGATACACTAAAGTCTAATGGTTTCACAATTTGTGATTCATTTTCCCACCCTGAGAAGAGGGCTGCCCTTCCACCTATCTAACACTTTTCTTCCATGACTGTTCAACCAATTTATCTTTTGTCACCTTCTGTATAAATCTCAAATGATTTGAACAATTTGGCCATCCAATGTCTATTGAAAAGGAAGGAGCATGGGCATGTATTCACTCATTATTTGCTCATGTGGGACAAGGTTCCTGCCAATCAATGTCAGGGACACTGTCAGTATTTAGGTCCAGATTCAAGACCCATTTATACAGAATAACTGGAAATCTAGCTCAACTCACACTATAGCAGCCATACTTTTCTCTTCATTTCCTTCCCTGATTGTTGGCTCTTTGAGCCCCTCTTGTTTATATGTCATTTACTCCTTTTTCCTGCAATATGCTCTATAGTGCTTTCATATTCACTCATTCAAATGGGGGCACAATTACACACATGCACTATAATATAAGCAATCCCGTCTTTGTTGTCTTATTCCTCATAAATCAGACCCAACGCACGGTTTTGGAGGTTTGTCCAAGTTGAAGAAAATACACTGTAGTACTTTTTTGCTTTACAACAAATCCAATACACTGCATGTACAACCCACATCTGACTGCAACAAGTTGACGCCCTTTTTCTGTGGGTTGTCAAAAGGCATTCTGAGAAACAGGAAACTAATCGAGGTAGAAGTAGACACAGCAGGTTGAGGGAAAGTGGGTACAACAAGAAGGTAAATTACAGCACTTAATCACAAAAAAAACTCATGTAATGCACTCAACATCACAAAATGATGATATCCAACAGCGTAAGAGTATCCAAGGGTGGAATTTTCCTTTAGGCAAATTATGTCAGATGCAGATCCAAATCCAACACACACCAAACATTTTCTCTGTGTGATCTGAAAACGCCTCTCTAATTCTGTCATCTCCCCCATCCAATCTACTCCCACCATTCAAAGTTATTTTGCAAATTAAAAGAAAAGCAGAAGGCCTCCTGCACACAAATGACTAGGGCTGGGTATCGTTGAAACATTCGATACCAGTACCGATACCTTGACTTCGATACCGGTTCCTGAACGATACTTTTTTCGGTACTTTACTCTCTCTGTAATAATAAAAATGTAATTTCAGCTGTAAAAAATAAGTCCAAATTTCTCAATTTCAACATTGTTATTTATTTAGAAAATTTTACACACCACACAAAATAAAACCCTAAAAATAAAATCCCTCTCCCTTTAACAATGAACGTGGTCACTGCCCTGTAGCATTCACTGACTCTCTGGCGGGGTAACGACGTCTTCTGCACCAGGGTGAAGGGTGTAAGCTCTGTGGCTCTCACTGTGAGGGCACGAGGGCGGGTTGAGAGTGGGACAGGGTGACCTGTCAATGAGCGCAAGAGTGTAAACAACACGACTCATGAGCTGATGATAGTGACAACGCTAGTAAAAACGCTAAGCTAACGTCAGCCAAGACAATGAAAAAAGCCCAGTTATCTCCAACAACAACTTATCCAACTAGCTAATTAATTACCTGAACATGTCGATGAAGTTGTCGATGCCTCACTTAAAGTTTCGGCGTCCGTGGAGGGTTCAACTTCTTCGGCGCTGGCTGCAGGCGTGCTGCTAACGTTAGCTGCAGCTGCTGCGGGGGACTTGGCTAGACTAGGCTATCAAATACGGTAGGATACACTCTTCAGCTTTTAGAAATATTTGGTGTTTGACCAGGCGTTTCCTCAGGTCAGACGTGTTCCCATGGCCAGCTTTGCGTTTCTCATCACAAACATTGCAGCGAGCGTTGTCTGCGTCAAGTTTTGAAAGTGTAACCACACTTGGGGCCGCTTTCGGCTCGCCATCGCCCTGACAACAAGCAACAAGCTGCAGGGGTGACGTAATCTCGCTCTCAGCGTCTCGCTCTCTCTCTTTCTCTCTACTCTCTCACCCAGATGCGCGCTCAGGTACCGAAATTTGGCACCGATTGATTTTACGTGAATCGGTACTCGGTAGTACCGACGTAATTCGGTCGGTGCCATAAAAGTATCGAAGTTCGGTACCCAGCCCTACAAATGACTCCTGCACAGACCAATTGGTCCCAGTATTCACCAATATTTATGACATCTAACTCTGTCAGCAAAAGGCCACAAACTGGTTTTAGGTCTTCACTAGCGCCCCCTATCCCTGAAACAATCAGAACAGATCATCTCAATGACTAGAGGTCTGTGGCCTTGACATCAGTGGCCTTGGAGGCATTTGAATCCCTAGTCCTAGCATACTTCAGATCCTGCACTTCATATGTAATGGTCTCACAGCTCACCCTCTTTTTAGACCTCTGATAGGTGCTGTAGGTCCTCAGAAGTCTGAAACGTATCAACACTTATTCATCAGCCCCTCCAACGTCATTCTTGAGGCAGAGCGAAGAAGCAAATTACATTTCCACAGGCATCAGGAACAATCTCAGTGGCTGAAATCCAAAATTGTGTCAACAGAATTTAAGCTGCGAGTAACACATGTACACACAGAAACCCCCAGAATGAATGAAATAGCATTAAGAATGTATTCCCTCTGCCTTAAATATCACCATAAACTGCAACATTTTGTTACTTGTTCTGACCAGTTTGATAAAGATCCCACTGCAGATGCCTGCTCACTGTCATTTTAAAAACATAGTCCGCCTGTCACGCCTGAAATGCACATGCTCAGACTACATGATGCAGATATTTTGTCTGTGCTCTGCATCATAACTTTAAGAAGCAATTTCTCTACAAGTTCTCTACAATTATACAGTATAGCCTATATAACGGGAGTTGAAATGTCCTGAATGCCAATGGCAACTATGGATTCCAAGGCATGCCAATGTCACAGTATGGGCTGGGCAATATGGACAAAAAGGTAGTATCACAATAATCGTGAGAGATTACTTCGATATCGACACATACTGATATCTGCCAACAGTTAAATAAGCATTAAATAATTAAATTGATCTATCTTCAGCCTAGAGGTCAAATTTGTTCACTGGTCTGTTTATTTTGGGGAAAACATTATTTTGGATAGCAGTAACTACAATTGGCAGTGGAGTACTGTAATAATAACCAATGGTAATAGCTGTGTATGTCAGTGCACTGCAGCAGTGCACTACACACAAATGGCTGGGAAAAATGCTGAAACTACTATTATACTCATTTATACATGGATGTTCACTTAAAGCTATAAATTAAGTATTGATGACTATTGCATTATAGGGAACAACACATTTTGCAGCCTTGTGCTGAAAAATTGTCTCTTCAAGTAAATGGTTTAGTTATTGAAATGTCTGTGTGTGATGGTGTATATGGGTTAAACTATGCGCCCCTGAATGTGATAAATGCTGAGGATAAGGTGACAATGCATGGCAATATGCAGATAGATTACGTTATGGCTCGACATCATGCTCAAGCAAATCATGGCACCCCCGCATCTCTAAATGTCTGGGGTATTAAAGGGCTACTAAGTAATCTATGGCATTTAACAACCTTTATCAGCCATCAGTAAGAATTGCAACAACGTTGATAGAACTTCACTCGTTCTACAGGTCTTTGGCAAAGCCCCCACCCCTGTCCCCTTGAGTGACAGTTACCTGTAATTGACCCCTAAAAAACACTTTCACAATAGAGATGATTAAGCTAGCTAATTAGAGCAGAGATCCAACAGAAATGTCTAGACTGATCTATGAGAGCAATCGTGGCAACAGCCAACCACAACGGGGAAGAAAAAGAGAATGAACCAGAAAAGAAGTCACATTTAACCACAACAACACCACCACCTACTCAGCCAGGTAGTTTACCGGTAGTTTACAGCCAGGAAGTTTCCTGGGGCAAGACACCAAATTCCTACCAAATCCAGGGGCACTTCCCCATAGCTGACCCTGTGCTTTGACCTCTCTGTGGAGGAGGTAAAGTAAAAGGAGAATTTCAATAAAGTATCACATTATCACATCATTATTATCACACTATTATTTCTATTCATAAAATACACAATACACAATTACACAATAAACATTGTGTAAGGTTGAATCTGCATTGCAATTGAGTCTTTAGGGCTGAAAATGCTCCATTTCTAGTAATTGTCTAAAACGGAACTAGCCGAATCCGGTAGGAAGAAGAGCGAAAACATCTTCTACTCCAACAAAAAGGTATGCCTTCAGCGTAGCTATTTGTTCTTCTTTAAATGCATTTACGGCCTCAAATACTGAAATAACAGAAGATATGGTTTCATCAACACAGCCAACGCTGCCATACTCCATTGCCACCATTGTTGCTTACAATTCTGCTGTGTCATGTCTCACATCGCCCCCCTTGGATCAGCCTCCACAACTGTGACTGGAACATCCTCTTTGTGGCCAGACCCACCTTATTGCTAGCCCCCTAACATGCAGGGAAGCCAGGTGTGTCTCGCAGTGTGATCAACTTAAAAGACTCATCTGGCTTGTGAGGCCAACAACAATCCTGAGTCAAAACAAAAGATGAGATAAGACTTATATACTTCAAGTTCCTTGGTACTCACATCAGCAATAATCTCTGCTAGGACATTAACATATGCCATCTCATTAAGAAAGAAAGCTCAGGAAAAAAATAACTTTCTTTGGCAACTCAAATACAGAATAATGCATACTTCACTGGTTCAATCCTACAATACCTTTCTCAAAAGTATCCTAACAATGTTAATAACCATCAGGTACAAGGCCACAAATGAGGAAATTAAGAAAAATGAGGCATGCAGAAAGCATCAAAAAAATAGCTAACATCAGCATTAGCTAGCTAACCTACCCTTTATGTTTAAACAGGATGAGGAAAAATAGTCGGTTTGCAATGTTAATAACTTTTGTTCCTATAGTTCTATTTGGTCCTTTAAATAGCAATATAAAACTTCTTGCTCTGTTTATACTTACCCTCACCCATGACTGATATGCAAAAAAATAGCATGTGTTCACTGCAACTTAGTTTCACTGTTCAAAAGGGCTCTCAGCTGCTACGGACAGATGAACTATTGTGCCAGTGCCAGTGATCATTCACATAACACATTCTTCAAGAGGAGCTATGCAACACTTTCCCAGGCAAGGCCAAACCTTGTCAAAGGCATGTGGTCTGCCATGCTGGTCACTGACGGATCTCTGCCCCAGAGGTACTGCTGGGGGCCAAAGCTTGTTCACTAATGGGCCCAGAAGTCAGGGGTCTCCATAAAAGCAAAATCTCTAACCGCTTATATAAAAGGACAGCTCAAAAGGACAAGTGACAAATCAATGGCTAGAAAGGCACTGGTGAGGCATGGTCTCTTCAGCACATCTTGTCTCGAAGAAATGCACTGAATTGGCTTTCCAGAGCTAATGCCCATATTTTAGGTGATAATGGATAGTTGAGACGTAGCCTGAATGTAATAGCCGCTGCAAAACACTGGGGCTGGCTAGAATTGAGCATTTGCACATTATCCAAACATGCAAAGATGAACAGACACATACTGTCTTAATGCGTTTTTTCTTACTGTCCTGATAGTAAGCCACTGGCTGTCAAACCTTAAGGCCAAGAACAATGGAAGGCAAACTGAAGGCAATTGAAGGTTCTGTTCTGTTCTGTACTTCTACTCTATTAATAAAACTGCTTTTGTGTCATTGAACAACCAACAATGCAGATCCTGAAATAATATCTTTTCTCAACATAACTTTTTGGGAAGCCAACAAACTAAGAAAATGGAAATAAAAAACTCAACCATGCATCAGTATATTGTGATTGCACTTTTTCCATTCATTTTTAATTAACAATACTACAGACTTCATTTTTCACTTTTATAAAGAACCCTGCACCTGAAGCCATTATCCTAACGATAATTTTACTGCAATTTAGACAAGTGTGGAGGCCCCACTTCACCAAACAATATTCTGTCAGCAATTATTGCAAGCACAACTCAGCCAGCTTCAGCAAATCTCAAGGCGGATGATTGGGGGCATTTTGGATTCAAAAACAGAGAGGAGTGACATGAACTCAATAAAAGTATTAAGTATTGAGTATTAAAATATTTACACATGCACCTGACTAGACCCCACACAGATAACTGTCAATAGCCTGCAGTTAAATCTGATGGAACTGAGCCTGTTTACTAGTGTCTGTATGCGTATTTTCGCACAGTTCAACTACTCACGTCTCAGCAAAAGACAAAGAGTTGGCAATTTTTAGTGTATATATTTACAGCACATAAGTGCGCATTGTTTAAATTTAATGTGCCTAATAAAATGAAAATATTAAAATCAGTTTTGCCTCAATTCGTCTCATGATCCATATCAATAATGTACGCAATCATGTATCACAACTCTAAAAAGATACATTGTATAGTTTGTATCAATTCACTCCAAATTTCAGTCATACACACTGTATATAATTAACGCTGTGTGAAGTACTGAATTGTATTGTGACTCACAGTATTGAATTCTAATCATATTGCCAGCTTTATCACACAATGTGCTGCCTCAACAGAACGTTAAATAGCAAAGTTAAAATATCATGAAATAATCTGGGGGTTTATAAATATCAATAAAAGTAGCAAGATCACTGGCACATAGCAAGCCTAAGAGATATCTGTGACTATGAGGTTTTTCATTAGAGTTGCCGCGGTTACCGCATTACCGCGGTAACGCAATCACCTCACGCCTACCGCAAGCTGTCAAGCTGATCACCGCTTCACCGCTGGGGTTTTTTTTTCCATTTATTTTAGGCCTATTGTGTATGTTCCAATTTTTGCTAGTAAAAGTTATGTGATCTGAAATAAATGCAATATTATTTTTTAAAATAATAATTATTATAATTGTGTAGCCTATTTTCTTCACGCCATGTGTTCGAAAGTTTCCACTCACAGTTGCGCAGTTAACGTTCTGATCGGAGAATGTGCCACCCAGAACGTGCTTTGCAACTGTTGGCTGTTTCGCTAGGCTAAAAACATGGATCTTGTAGCGAAACCCAACCTTACTTCTCCTGTTTGGGAACATTCTGGCTTTGAGCCGGATGAAGAGGGAAAGCCAAAGAATTTGGATGAGGCAGTGTGCCGCATTTGCAGCAAGAAAATCAACATCATGCGAGGAAACACAACAAATCTAGCATCGCATTAGGACCACTCATCGCCCGTTATACGATGCAATGAAATGCACCCCATCTACGTCGGGAGGTACCGGCTCGGCACTACGTCAGTTAGGAGTCTCCGAGGCATTTGCCAGAGTGACTAAATACAACCGGGACAGCAACAAGTGGTGAGCACCTACAACTGTAACACTATTCTGAGGTTTATATTATTTTTTTTATGGCAGTTACCGCAACGGTTTGAATGGCTTCGCTAATTTGTGCGGTAAGGAAAAAATCAATACCGCGGCAGCTCTAGGCCCAATCTATTTTTAATTGCTGTGATTAGGCTGTACACTACTTGAGGAATTTGAGGCTCTCCCTTGTGGAGGAAGGTCCAGGCTAAATATAATAGACTAAAGAACCTTTCTGTGCCTTCCTCAACAAACATTTGACTCTCTCATCTGATGAATGCCAACTTGTACATTTTAAGCATTGCTTGAGCACTGTTTGGCATTTGCATTATGTATTACTATAGTGACTTGGTGTATAATGCATATGACTCATGTCATGTCATGATTCAACATGCTGCCAGGCAAGTTTCCATAGAGGGAATAAACCGCTTTGAATTTAACATGAGATTCTGAGATTCAGGTTCTCCTAACATAGCAATGATGTAGGCTGTACATTTCTTCTTTCCTTTAGAAAAATGTTAAACAGTTGAATACAAACTCAATCAGCTGGGTGCTACTGGTGAACTGCACCTCCATGTCTGCATGACCTGATTACTGTATTTATTTTGCACCACATCAACATTCACCCTGCAGATATCATTGGTAGCAAAAGTGTTCCAAAAAATTGGAGGGTTATGCACTGTGATTCAAGCAAGACTCTGCACAGTGGGCTGCCTCCATGGGCAGTCATAATGTGTTCCTAGGTTAAATTCACAGCACATCTGACTCAAAGCAGAGTTGGAAATAGTGTAGCAGTTCAACTGCTACACGATGCATAGTATCATTGCATGCATAGGTTAGTATGCATAGAAAATGTTCTATTTGTATCTGATGAGTTAGTATACTTATCTGACATAGATCAGGCAAATGGATCAAATGTCTTCCGAAGCAAAGCTTTAAGTGTACTTCAGTGGAGTAAGAGCTATGGATAATATAAGGCTCACAATGCTCTTGGTCAAGCTGAAAATTTAGCCTCACTATCCCAAAAATGTCCCTTTCCTATCATTACAAACAACTACTCCACTGTGTATAGTAGGGCTCTCACTTGAGGTTGCAGGGACCGGTTTGCCATGAATATTTTTGATGATTTGCGTCATTTCTCAGAAGCAATTGTGTGTTATTGTTACGGTAAAGCTTGTTGGTACGTTTGGCATGATTCTATCTGGCTGCCTATTACAATAAAGACATGTGAGTTTGAGACATTTCTAAAGCAATAATAATAATTAACAGAAGCTCTCAAGGAAATCCAAAGGCAGGAAAAACATTTCTTGGAGAGCAGAAAACACCCAAGCAGAGCTGTTATATCCCAGAGGAAATCAGGGGCCGCTACCATGGCAACTCTGAAAAGCCAACAGGTGCCATCACTTGAAAGCAACTTGTTTGTCCCTCTCTTGATTCAATGAAACTAACTTACAACTAGCAAAATCTTCCAATACTGTGACATAGCCTACATGCTCATTGGTGTCTATTCCTACCCCAGTGCACATGTGCAGGGGTTGAGAATACACAACAGAAAGAGATAATTTTCATGGAAACAACAGAAGACAGGCTCCAAGATAAGTCTCCTTTTGTGTGTAGAGAGACTGCATGGGAAGTGAATAGACAATAGTCCACAGTACTCCTAATAACATAACACCAACTAACTCCTTTCCGTGTCTTCAAGTACTGTCACTGCATACAATTGCAGGGTAGTGACAGTGCAATCTCCATATTTACATTTCAACCTGGTGACTCGAGAGAACAATGGAATTCACAGCCAATGGAGCACTGGAGGAAAACAGAAAAGAAACAGGGTTTCCCACTAGACAGAGTAGGGGCCAAACCTGTCAGCCGGGGGACTGCAGAGGGGCTCTGGAAAAGCTTAGCAATACTTGGGGGTACAGCGTGTTATCTTCAGCGCCACAGACCTCCCCCTTTGAAGTGCTGAGCTACAGATTGAGCCAGGGGCGGTAAAGGTGGAGGGTGGGAGGCTAGAGAAAATGTAGACAAAGCAACAAAGGAGAGAAAACAACCAAGAGGTACAAAAGAAAAAGGGAATTCAGCAAACAACAGGGAAATACACCAAACATGCCTGATAACTTGTGTTTTATTTTAACACCTGTATCCTAAATGGCAAGAAATGCATTCTTTTTTTTTCCTTTGCTCAGTCTCATCAGTCCCATTCGTGGCTGGCGTCTTAGGGACACAGTTAAAAGTATCAAGTTACACGCCACATGAAGTCCACATACATGTCGTTTGGCAAGGGAAAAAAGAAAACTTGGCTACTGGCTTGTTTAGGAGGCCATCTTTCCTTTTGGGGAGTAATCTGAAAAGCAGATGGTTGCCATGTGTTGGAGAAAGTTTGGCTGCACTGGTGGCAGGGGGGCGGGGGGGGGGGGGCAGTACAGAGAGGATACAATTGGATAGCAAGAGTGAGGAAGTGAATTGACAGACTGTTTTGCTTGCTCCTTCTGTCCACTGCAGAACTCTCCCTAGAGGATTATCCTCTCTAATAGACTTTAAGGCACTTTAACTGAGCTGCCAGCTGCCCATGTCCCCAGCAGACAGCCACCCAGGTCATATCTGAGGGAGGATAACCTACCATGACACTGCAACACATTCCAGTAGTTCAAGTAATTTTCATGGCACTACACCAATTTCCGATTTCCTAATTTCCTCACAGAGATCATTCAAGTTTCATCTAAACAGAAAGAAATCAAAGATATGCACAGTGAAATAAAGAATATCACTTAACTTTTATTTACTGAAGGCATCAGGTACCAAAACTGTACTCAATGCACATAATGTATGCATTAAAACAAACTATTAAAGCAGTACATACATACCCAGTCAATTTCACTTGTGTATGTACAATGTTACACAAACAGTTTACACAGGGCTAGTTCATGGCTAGTCAGTATCAGCAAATACAACCTGAAAAGCACAAAGCATATTAAAGTCTTCCTCTGACAGTGCTGAGAGTCTGTAGCTAGGGCTGGGCGATATGGCAAAATCTTTTATCACAATATTAAAAAAAATTATCAGTCAATATCGATATATATCACAATATATAAAGAGAGTCATTTTTGTCAGGCTTAAAAATGACCTTTTGAATGAAAGTTGAAGATACCAATGTTATTTGGACGCTTTTTTTATTTTCAAATCAGAAGAGAACATGAAAATGAGATCTACTATGTGCCTGCCAAAAAACAAATGCAAGGCAGTCAATTCATATATCCTTTGTGCAAAATACAGCATTTACATAATCATTATATTGAATGCCTGAAATCTAAAATCTGCCATTCCTTCTGAGCAGACGCTCGAACGGTAAAGTTTAAACTCATTTCTTTCTTTGCCTTCCTTCCACCACTCTTCTCAACTTCAGCGACAAAAACAGAAAGCACCTGTAGGATTTGTACAGCAACAGGCTGCGTTCACATCGCGGAGCGGTTTCCGCTCAAAGCTGCATTATTTCCTATGGATGGTCGGTCCACCGCAATGCGAGGCAGGACTGCACTTAAAGCGCAGGTGCTGAGCGCTTTGGCAGCGCCAGGTGAGCGCTAGAGCAGGGAGCTGAGAAGACGTCTCCGGGTGTTGTTGCTGTGATAAAGTTAGCCTAGCTAACGTCAGCTACAAAGCGGCAGGATGCCGGCTCTTGGTCCCACCCCTGCTTCATCCTCATTGGTTGGTAGAACTCTGAAGTGACATTGATGAGCGGTCACTTCAGACAAAGTTGAGAGAACAGGTCCAGCACTCACGGTGCTAAAATGAGGTCAGGTACCCGTTTTGGGTCAGAAGTGCTGAAAGTGCAACTTTTCCATAGGAAATAATGAAGAAACCTCGCCAGCGCTTCTTTCACAGGTCTTTGGTGTAACCTAAATTTGTTCCAAGGCGTTCTCTCGCTGTGTTCTATCGAGCATATGTTATGTTTATATTGTAGGGATGCCGCGATCGATTGGCCAGCAATCGGAATCAGCCGATATTCAAAATATGAGATCGGAGAATTACGACAATGCTTTAATAGTCGCCAATTGCAAAAACCGATCGATGACGCAAAACACGTGAGCCATTTCTCAGCGGAGTTGGCGTCATTGTCACATGCCAACTCACCTCAAAACATGTCGGCAGTGTGGATGTTAATTAAAAATACAAATCTTCATGGACAACCAGTAACGTCGCAGTCCCATCACACCCGCTACTTCCCCTCATTTAATTCTCTGCTTATTTAATGGATCAATTCATCGCATACCATGTGCGTTTGTTTACATAATGGTCTGCACTCTGCACCGCTGTCCGCGGTTCTGAACTGGACGACGTTTGAGACCCTAACAGCGGAGAGGCAACTGAAAAGTCTAATTTCTCTCCGTCTTAAGAATATTCATTTATACAAAAACAAAGACTGAAACGGATATATATCTTCGGAGGTCTCCATTTATTTAACTCAACAACACAGGCAAGTGGCAACAGTCTTGTGCTTCAGTTATCTCACTAAATCATGTTGCGCTACCTAGAACGCACATAGTTTTGTTTACATAATGATCAAGTAAATTGAGGTAGAAAAAAAGAAAATGTGGATACTTTTTAACCAGGACTCAATTTGATGGATGAAATGTATGTAAAATGGAAACTGTTAGACCTATAATACTGCTATACCAGCTGCTATAACAAAACAAATAAACTATCGGTATGGCCGATCGGTATGGGAGATATGGCTCATAGACAATCGGCGATTGGCGGCAAAAAACGTTATCGGGGCATCCCTATTATTATTATTGAGTATAAGTTCTATCGCAACATATATCGTTATCGTTTTATCGCCCAGCCCTACCTGTAGCACAAAAATATAAAAAGGTAAAACAATGATTTAAAAAAAAAATCACAAATAAATCACTACTTGCCTTGACTAAGGCTACCTTCACATTAAAAAGGTCTTAATGCTCAATTCAGATTTTTTGCTCAGATTGGATTTTTTTGTCTCAACTGTTCTCATTCATTCAAAAGTGACCCCTTGTCCGACATCAGTACAAACAGACCTCTACCATGAACGGACTTGCATGCTCAAATGAACAAAAACAACAAATGACGTTATATTTGCGAGTCAGTAGGCTCCATCATGGTAGCTGGTGAAATTGCAGTCCAGGCAATAATTTTAAGAAGATGACTTCCATCGTTGTTGTTGTCTTGATCTTTTTCTGAAGTATGCCAACGCAGAGTGACAACAACATTGATCTGCGACGTAGAGTGTAAGGTAAACAAGTACAGATCCTGTACAGGCCTACAGTGTGTGTGTTGAATTCCACTAGCTGCGGCCAAACTGATCCATCGGAAAGCGGACAGAATTATTGACGGATAGATTTCTGCCCATTGGGCTGTTTTGGAGTGTCAACATGGTAGGAGAGGCAGAAATACAGTAGCCTAGCTTCGCTCATAATGGTGCTACTTCATAGAAACATGTTAAATTCACTTGAACACATTGTTTTATCTCTCACATTGGGTTGAAAATAGGGAAGAATGTCTAATTTCTTCTTTCTCGACATCCTCACAACACAACCTGTCAGCTCTGCAGCTCTGATTAAACTGTCTGTGCTTGTCATTTGATTGTGTGTTGGTTTAATGTCGCCTGGCATCCCGGTTGAGTGGAGTTTTCCGTTTTTAAGCACTGTGGTTGGCCCAAAGGTCCAAACACCGCCCAGCCGGAAAACTTTGGTCACAAAATGAACCGAGCCAGTAGTTTAAGCTAAAACAGGTACAACCACCGCTACTGCTCTTTTTTAAGAACCCAAACACGCATTACATCGTCAAATTCACTCCCGGAACGGCGTACTGCTGCGTTCCAGCCCAGTGACCCCCTTGATATAGCCTAGATTTGTTTCTTCTGTCAAGAGGCCATCTCACAAACGTTACCTGACTGACTGACTAACCTGAAAGGGAAAAACACATGATTTCCAAACTGACTGGCCAGACGGTCGGAATTAACAAAACCAAATTACAAGTGGTTTTTTGGTGTTCACACTGCTCTGAAAAAATCTGTCTGTCACATGTAGACAAAAATCAGATTTGGGCCACTTCTACCTGTAGTGTGAACACAGCCTAAAGGTAATGGAGTTGCCCTTCTTGAGCATGTGGCTCTGTCATCGACTGCAAGCCTGCTGCTATGCCTCACTCAAAGGATTACCATCAGGCAGATCTGACACCCTCTCTACTTGAATTTTGATAAACAGTAAATAATTTAGTGCCCGGGGGGAGGAAAATGTGGGCCAATGCACTGTGATTTAAACAACTTTAAAAAGAGTGATTTTTTTAACAGACATCTATGGTGTCATATCTTGAAAATGTTGCCTCAAAGTGTTACATTTCATGAAATGTACTGAATCCTCACACTGAAACTGACTAATTATGATGTTTAAGACTTAACTACCACAAACTGTTAGGTTGGTACTGGCTGTGTGGAAACTGGGTATTATCAGGACAAGTTTAATAAGATTAGAGCTACACAAAGCCCCTAACCCTCATCTTGATTATTTTGCCCAACAGTGTGATCACAATTATTAATCCCAATTAAATGGTCTCAAATAATTTGGAAACCGTATTAAGGACACTTTCTCTACAGTGCACCCTTTATAGACATTTGTGTAACGGGGACAGGATGAGGACATGTTACTGCAGCAACCTTAGCTTTCTTGTATTAATTGCACTGGATTTTGTAATGATTCTTTAGGTCAGTGGTTCTCAATGCTGGTCCTTGGGACCTAGAGCCCTGCTGGTTTTCCATCTAACCCGCTAAACAGGGACTGATTTAGACCTGGGATGCAAGGTAAATGTAATTCATTATCTGGTAGAATAGAAAACCAACAGTACTCTCGCTCCAGAGGACTCAGGATTGAGAACTACTACTTTAGGAGATTGAATTGATTGGTTGTATTACTTTGAGGTGCAGCGACAGCTCTAAAGCAGTGTGCAATGTATGCACTTGTTTGGTTATCTGGTTTGTAACAGCAATATTTCTAAATTAAAGGCAATGAACCGTTTCTAAGAAGATTTTGTGTTCGCACTCAGAGGACAGATTTACCTCTATCATCAGTGGGTTTATCCATTCTGACCAGACATTTGGGCTCATTTTTGGCTATTCACTACATGCGCAACCAGTATTTTCTGGTATTCCCATACATACTTGAATAAGGCGGAATGGCAGATGTAAACAGAGATGAATACACAATGCTGTACACTTGACGGATGTAGTTAGTCATTGAAATTAAGTGTCTGCATATTGTTGAATTACCATAGTATCAGACATGGAAACTAAAATCAAGACATCCAGTTATACATGATGAACTGCATAATCTTGTGACAACAGTCTACAGCCAAGGGCTTGTAGAAAACGCAGCATCAACAAAAAGTACCATAAACCCAAAGTATCCAAGTTTAGTGAATTTATCTAAAACAGGTTTGCTTGTGAGCGGTACGGCGGGGTCTTCTTAGACTAAGAGACAGTGGGAGGCCACTGACCAGGCCTGTAAGAGAAGCCTCCATTCACAAAGACAGGCGTTTCCATGTCAACAGGACCTCTGCTGGGGGAGGCCTCCTTTCAAATGTGTTTCATCCTGCACCACTGCTGCAATCTCAGAAAAGGAGTGGTGGGCTTTTTAGAGGGAATGCGTTGGGGGAGGGGGGGTGGGGGGTGAGATGCAATTGTATTTGGGCAAGACGGAAAAGGTCTGAGCTGAAAGCACCAACGCCAATGTAGACACTGATAGCAAATCACACCATGGGTGGCTAGATCTGGGTGGTAGAGACTCAGACAATCAGAGGTACTTGTAGCTCAAGAGTGCTGGGAAGTATCCAGAGCACAGATGACATCCCAAATATCCAGAGAGGAGAAGGAAACTGAGAGGGGAAAATAAGTCTGGCTGACTGAGAAAGGTCTGCTCTTGGTGAGAACAGTGTCCCACTACAAGTAGACATACTGAATGAGAGGATAGTGGAGCTGCTGAAATGTTGTGTGAAAAACATTCAACACCAGAGCACAGAAAAACAAAGAAAACATCATTCCCGTGACATGACCATGGTAGGATTCCCGTCTCTGTCAAAGCCTAAAAGATGGTATCCTACAGCTGTCTTTTGGGAGCATTCTAATATTTCCTGTCTTGGTTTGGTTTCTCCGAATTGCCCCTTCCTCCACTACCAGCACTATGTTACACAGCCTTCACACCATAGCCCACATCAGGGAGATTCCTCCCTGTGTTCATTACCCAACCCAGAGCTACATGGCATAGCACTGAATTATTAACGCACTCCTCACAGATACAGAGCCTATATGAGGCCATTCACAATGGGAGAGGAACATGGCTGAGCTCTGCTATAGCTGCTCCTAGACTTCCAGCAAACCCTTCAAGTGAAATCAAATCTATTTATAAAGCATTTTACAAAAACAGGTTTGTCACAGAGTACTTTAAAAAGGACACGATCACATAATAGATGATAATACAAGGAAACAAGGGATAATAAAAGTAAGAGATAGAACAAGCAGAATAAAAATTAAAACATAAGAGGCCAAAGCTTTTATCGTGTGTGTGAGAGAGAGAGAGAAAGAAAAAGAGAAACAGATTGTGATATAAAAGCACTGGGCAATACCAGGGCATTCCAAAGGAGAAATAAGTAAAAGACAAGCTGCAGGTAAGTTATCAAAGGGATATGAATGTCTGGTAAGGTGTGAGTTCAGATAGACTGTAAGCTACACTAAAAAAATAGGTCTTGAGTTGAGATTTATATACACACCTCCGCCAACGCTGAACAATTCTCTAACTTGGTGTTACACCCAAAGACAGCATTCCTATCCTATTCCTTAAATTCAAAGTTTTTGTAATATCCTGCTGACAGACAGACAAAACATAGCCTCCTTGCCAGAGGTAAAAATTGGGTTAAAAGTGAGAAATCGTTTTTTTAAAATCTTCATCATACTCGTGTGCCTGGTCTGAAACGATATTGTGAAAAGCAGGTCCTTTCAACAGAACACTTAAAGTTTGTTACATGCTGCTGTTTTTTAAGGAATAAGACGGTGAGATTGTGTGTTTCTTTTCCTTAACTGTTACTAAAAACGTAGTTTTCCTGCTTAGGTAGCTGCAAGGTTGACTACAGTAGGAGGCTTGTATGTAGATATGATTGCAACATCTTTGTTTGGCTGCTTAACACCAAACTTCTCACTGGGGCTGAAACTAATACTTAATAAAAATTGAAAAACTCAGATAACTTTTTAACGCCATTCCGAATTTGCCTAGGGTACGGTTACCTCTAGGGATGCAGTGATAAACCAATGTCACTAATAATGTGTTTATGTGGGAGCTCCATTGGCTGAGAGAGAGGAGACAACATCCCAGCCTGAGCAGCGTCAATTACTTGGCATTTTAAGGAGCTCACCAAAATGGCATTTAATCTAGCCAAAACAAAGTTAAAATATTCCAGCATTTCTGCTCATCAAGGCGTCTTCCAATTGTTGCAGGGCTGACCGAGTCATGAGAAGTTGTTTAGCATGATCATTTACTTCCCGTTTGCTCATTCCAATCTGCATAGATTAAACTGTGTCCAAGTATGGGCTAAGTGTAAAAAGACTAACCTGTTTTAGTCCAGTCAATTTTTTTTTTATCAATCGTATTTAAATGTGTTTTCCATACAGAGTATATATTTTCTTTGCAGGACCAAAATAAATATTGCAGAAACATTTAATTATGTTATATTTTACATTTCTTATTCTCTACCAAGATCTATAATCTCCTCCCCTCAGCATTCCTGTGGCTATCAACCTCATCATCACACCGTATCTAACCTTATCTACCCCAAGGTCTCGCTCCACTCAAGACCATTGTTGAGCGAAGGCTATGGAACTGTCAGTCAGCAGTCCAGAAAACTGAGTTAATCTCAACCTACGCCTCCCTCCTCCTCCTGTCTCTGCACTTGCTTGCTCCAACAGAAATGGATCACCCCAGAGGACACAGCAACACCCATTGCCCTCTACTGCATACAACTTCAACAACTACTTCGGGTCATGTATTTCGCACAGGTTTGAGCATCACATTTAACATGTTTTTTCCTGTATTGTAAAATCCAAAGGGCTGCCGAAATGGTTTTTCGAGCCACCCAAAAAAAATCCATAAAATTCCATTTAAATCAGCTGAATGCCACCTAATTTAGATGAGCTAAATGAGAATTGCTTTCTGGTGCAATGTGGTCCTCGCTCCACTCAGCAGCAGTGGGAGTTAAGAGAAACTAATGGAGCGTAGATATCTAGGAACAAAGAGAGTGGACAAAGCCGGTAAATTAACCCAGTTCTTCAGACCTCTTAGGCAAGCAAGAGATGATAGCAGGTCCGCTTGATGCCTTCCTCAAAGAACTCAACACCCTTCAGGACATTTCTAGAACATTGGAGACCCGTGATTCTCCTAGGTGACTTCAACCTCTCCATGAAAAGGTTCTCTTTCCTTTTGATCTCTCTCTCTCCTCACAAAGCTGCCAATACGCTGAACTTATCTAGCTCGGTCTTTTCTAGAGCCTGCTCCACTAACCTCTGTGCTTCCCTTCTTCATGCTTCTCAGCACCGTTTACTTCCCCATTTCCCTTCCTACTACCTCATCTAAACTACACACAATCACCTGCAGACTGTCCTTCCTCTACTCCCTCACTCCGTCCTGCTGTCTCTTTCTGGTTTCTCTCCACTGATGCCACATCCGAACTTCTATCTCCCTTGGTCGTTTGATGCCTTGCAAATTGAATGTCAGGCAGCTGAGAGAAAGTGGCACAAGACTGACTTGACAGATGACCTCTCTCACTTTCAATATCTCCTGTCCTCCTCTGCTTCCAACTCTGCAGCTAAATCAATCTTCTAACCCCAAGAAAGCTTTCTCCATATTCTGCTCTCTTCAACCACCTTCACCTATTCCTCCCTCATCTCTTTCAGCAGAAGACTGTGAGAAGAAGATTGATGACTGTCAGACTGCACTCATCAGGCATCATGGCGAGGAACTGTCTTCACAACACTGGGGTCCCTTGGTTCAGTCTTAGGCCCTCTCCTCTTCTCTCTATGCTAGACTGTTTAGCCGTCATCACATCCCCCAACTTGTACCACTGCTATGCTGACAACACTCAACTCTATTTTTCTTTCCCATCCTCAAACATTCAGATTGAAGCACACATCTCAGCTTGCTTCACTGACAACTCCAGTTGGAAATTCAACCAGATTGCGCTGCTGTGTTTTCACTGCAAAATCACATCCTCTACAAAGCCACTCCATTCATTCATTCATTCATTCAACCTTTATTTATACTCGAGAGAATCATTGAGGGAGACCCTCATTTACAATGATTTCGAGTCAAATTACATAAAGAAAGAAAAAGAAAACAGGAAGGAGATAAACCAACAGAGAAAAGGCAATACCACAATAAAACACAATAATAAAAAGCCATTAAAACGTACCAATTAGGGAAGATAGATAGAGTAAGATAATTAAAATAAAATAATTGTTAGGGGCTGAACCTGTGACCTTTAGGTTACATGATGCCCAAATTGACTAAAATAATTTAAAATGTAAAATAAAATACAGTTATGTAAAACAATTGCAAGTAGAGGTTGGGAGGTTTAAGATCAAGTTTCCAAAATGTCCAAAAGGTATGAGTGTATTGATTTTGAGGAGGTGCTGTAATTTGTTCCAGGAATCAGGTGCACTAAAATTAAAAGCAGTCTTTCCAAGTTCAGACTTGGCTCGTTGAACATGAAGCAAGAGTGGGTCTGATAGAGCCCATCTGAGTAACAAAGTAATTCTGAAAGGTAATATGGTAGTTTTCCAATAAGGGCTTTATAGATAAAAAGATACCAGTGAGTAGGGTTGGGTGATATGTTAAAATTTTCAAACTTGTGAAAGACTCGTCGGAAACCAGTGCAACAAGAACGTGTATAATATGGCCCAACTCCAATTGCCAGTTCCTATTCGCTTTGAATTGCGCTTTACAGGTTAATTATTTACTATTAAATTAGACCGTTAAATAAGCAAAATAAAATGACAAAAATCGCCCAAAAAAAATCAGCCAGCGATGGACTCAGCCAATCGCAGATAGCCGATATATTCGTCCTATCGCCCAACCCTACCAGTGAGTATCACGTCTCTCTTGAAGTGAAGACCACCTAACCCTATCATATAAAATACAATAATGTGTACCATAAGCATCACCAGTAATAAATCTCAAGGCAGAGTGATAGACAGAGTCCAAAGGTTTAAGAGTGGAAGAGGATGCGTGTCTGTAAATCACATCACCGTCGTCCAAGACAGACATGAAAACTGCCTCAACAACTCTTTTTCTACAGAATGTGGGAAAAATTGTTTTATTTCTGTAGAAATAGCCAACCTTTTGCCAGAGTCGGCACACAAGATTATTTATGTGAAATTTGAAAGTGAGTTTTCCATCACTACCACTCCATCACTATCGACAGCACCACAGTGACTTGTGCCCAAACTGCCACAAATCTCAGTGTGACAATGGACAACAGACTGTCATGCGAGGCCCACATTGGAGCCACAATCTGAATTTGCACATTTCTACACTACATCAGTCAAATAAGACCTCTGGAACCCACCTTGTTCAAGTTCATCTCCCATCTGCTTGTACCAGCCACCTAGCTCTCTCTTCTCTGCGCTGGCCTGGTCATTGCCCCACCTGGACTTGACTATTCTCCATTCTGGGTCCACATTGATTATCATTTTTGGTAATCAAGGATTTGATGCTTATTCTACTGATGCACTCACTGCAAGTTGCTGATCATAAGACCAACAGCTAAATACTAAAAGATCATGTAAAATGTGCAATGTCTCCATCAGACATAAACCTAGAGTAACACTCAATCGCTTTCAACTCCCTCGTGCTTTGGCAATATCAGCTTCAAAGACAGGAAATCTCACTGTCCATATGAGAATGCTTTTAGCAGGGCCCTGGGGTCAATAACACACCAACAACCAGGAGTGTGGGAATGCGAAGCTTTCTGCAAACAGTCTAGGACACCCTTCATGTCTCAATCTCCAAGGCCTTGATATTATAGCAACTATCACAAAATTTTCATGTGCCGATCACAAAGACCTTTTTAAATGGTATTCAATCACACTGTGTGTCATTTGAAAATGTGTGAGACATTTTCACCCTAGTATGCCATTCCTGTCTTAATATTGTCTCAATTTATTTTTTGTTCCTATTCTTATTTTTTCACCTCACCTCTTTTCATTGCTAAAGCCATGCAGATTCAGGACCAAATAAGTGCCAAACAAGGCTGTACATGAAATAGCTAGTAAATAAGGCATCAGCTAATTACTCAAAATGCAGGTATAGAGGCTGTGCAAACAAGAATGCAGTCAGCATTTCAATGGTACTTTTATCCTCCAGGAGCCAATTCAACAAATGAGGGGAAAACAAAAACCTGTAGCTCCATGGGTTATGGATAACACATTACCTTCTGATTTTCAAATCTGGCCCTTGAGCATTGTTACAATATGTAGCCTACTACTTCTAGCAAAGAAAAGTCACATGGCTAATTTAGAAGCGTCTTGTTAAATAAAACTAATGTCTTGGGGAAATGTTTTCTTTAATTGCTGTAGTCATCAGGTTATCATTTTTCTGACCAGATTTCCAAGTGCTGTGAGTAAATCCCTTGGCGTCAAGAGGACTAACACTGAAAAAAATGTGTTTTAGTTCATAACGGAATATAGCTGGAATACAGGCTAGGCGTTGAAGCTATGCTACCAAATGATACAACTATTGCCAAAGCCAGCAATGTTTTTCAACACATGGTCAGCGTAGCTCTTTGCTGTAAGCATACCAGTGTTTCAAGGATGCTTTGAGCTGGGTTATAAACTGCCTTTAGACCTACACATTCACTTTGCAATTTCCACTCTTCAGAATACAACTTCATCGATCCAAAACCAAAAGCTCAATTTAATGCAGCCTCATCCACACCAAATATTTAGTTGCAAATTGTCTTTGATAACAAGAATGAAATGTAGGCTTATGGATAGCATTTGAACAGCTCTGCAATTTCCTGCAGTTCATTTTTAATCACTTATGATTTCCTGTAATTATCCTTAAAACTGATT
The DNA here is from genome assembly GCF_046629955.1 of Centroberyx affinis. Lineage (NCBI taxonomy): Eukaryota > Metazoa > Chordata > Actinopteri > Beryciformes > Berycidae > Centroberyx > Centroberyx affinis. Next base: position 673,761 of record NW_027279340.1, read on the forward strand.
GCATTACACTGCATATTAATCAATTATGCTTTATCTGCTGTAGACGTATGTTCTGTGATACCTTATGTATCATCTTCAGCTAGATCTTTAAACCAATCCACCCTCAGATACTCTTACATTGTTAGATGTTATCAATCTGTGATGCTCAATGCATTCCAGGAGCTAATATGAAGTGTTGGAACTTATTGTTTTGGTGCTCCCAGTTTCTGTCAACCTGCCTTCTCTACATCTACTTCAGTAAGTGATTTCCTACATATCCCAAAATTACTTTCAACAGCCCCCGAGAACATACCTGAACTTGTTGCATTCAGCCATGGGTTTTACAGCTAGTGTGGAGACAGCAATAGCAATAGCATAGTAAGAGCAAGAGTCACGCCCCTTACTCAAAAGGGTCTTGTGAAGTCTTGTGGCTGCATTGCATTGTGGTCTATTGAGGCTACCGACAGTGTTGAAATTGGTATCTTTGCCGCTTCTACACTGGATTTCTCCCTGTATGTCTGTTGAACATCTGTGAAAAATGGCGAGTCCAGAAACAAGCCCTTGCTCTTTGATACTAAGGGGCTGACACCAAAACCTGATCTAAGATGCTTAAATAGTTCTGCTATCAAACTCAAATTGTAGCTGCACAGGAAATATTTTCAATTTCAATTAATTCCAGAAAACAAACTGGTTTGTTTCTGTTGGCTTTAAATCATACACACAAAATAATGTCCAATAACTGTGACTAACCTAACAGGTCATCCTAAATGGATCTCTTCTATAATTCCATAATCTATTCTAAGCAGATACATATGGCACATTATGCAAGAAAAGAGGATACACTCACGTATCCTTCTCATAACATGCCCAGCAAAATTGTTCATCTTTACAAACAATGCTGATGCATTTACACTTAACCTCAAATGTGTTACAAAATGCCCAAAAAAATGCCAACAACACTACAGACACACTACCCCACATCACCATGTGTATATTCAATTGAGAGAATACCATCAGAGTACACTTTGATCAGATTGTTTGTTTATGGGTCCGCCATCTGTGCAACAACGCCTGGAGCGCACCTGCAAATTATGCCTTCATTTTCTGTGGTTACATGACCTTGTCTACAATGGATAAGGGAGATTTCCCATTACACCTCATTCACCATCATCAATACCCGATGGCATCATCCAAGTAGGCGGCCCATTTGAAAGAGACAAAAAAAAATGGGATTCAACTCAAAGATATCCCTTTTATACTCACAGACCTAATCTGCCAAGTAAATGTAAAGCGTCTGTCTATTGACAGTGTGTAAACAGTTGGATACTCTGGATAGGCACTGTGCATTACATGAGACAGAAAGCATCTTAACAGCAGCTGCACTTCTATAACCCATGTGATATAATATTTTTTCATCTAATTGGGCACAATAGTTTAACTTTGCTCTCAGTTTTTGCTCTCTGTGTTTTTTTTTATCTTTGTTCTTTTTCCAACATACTTGTGACAGTTACATCACCATCACTGGTAGAGCTGCATCATCTCAATTAGTGCTGAACCACACACAGAGGAGCCAACAATGATCCAGGCCAACAATGTGGAGACACTGGGTAACACAGAGAACCAGGACCCCAAAGTATCCAATTTAGATTCTGGGCAATTGAAAATTACACTCAATTAAGTCATTAGAATGTTAAATCATTAACATTTTTATTCTCATGTTATCCTTAACCAAGACAATTGCGTTCTCAACTTGTTGGCACTGAAGGTAAACACGCTGTATATTAGCTTGTAGCATACAGATCTAAGCCTAGCCTGCGTCCAACCTCATCACTCATTTTCACTCTTCCACTTCTTGTTAACCATAAGAGTCATTTGTGGGACTACTGATTCATGGGCTTGGGATAGGCTAGCTGACCTAGGGGCTGCTTGCCTTAATTCATTGTTGCCTGACCAGTGACATTTCAGTCTTCAGTCTAGATCGGCGGTTCTCAATCCAGAACCACAGGTCTAGGTCATTCCTGATCAGGTATAGTTGCAAAGAGTTGTTTTACCTAAAATGGGCAAATGTACACACAGGCTAACTGTATCCAGTCCACAAACTGCCAAGTCCAATTCTGAAGCTTGTAGACAACAACTACCTTCTCTGAGTGAACAACTGCTAGTCACATCGTCCAGCGTTTGCAAACATGCAGCCAAAATTAATTGCAAATCACTCTCATCAACAACCTACAAAGAGTAATGGTTGTCAGTGTCCCATGAAATCCTGCCCCTCATGGGAATATGCCTCCCTGCCACATCTGCACTTAACGTTACATAAAGACAATATCAACAACCACGTCTGTGAAATAATATAAATTGACATCAAGCTCTAAAATTAAAGCACAACGACTTGTAAATGTGTCGAAAGGTGAGAGGTTTACGCCACATTCTTTTTACTAGAGGGGAGGCATATGGGACACCAGAGCTGCCCATCAAACGGAATATCAAATGAGTCAATTGGTAAATTGCACTTAAATGTGCTTTCAGTGCAATCTGACGAATAGCAACAAAAATCCCAACATAATCGGAATTTATGTGCTGCCCGCATATATAACGTGTTGCACGCGGATTCAACTCCTCGCACTCATAACATCCTTTAGCTCAGTTTGTGCAGCATTAGTTTCAAGACTCAGTCAGCAAACGAGCGAGACGAGCTATGGAAACTTAACAGCCCCTTCAGATGGTGTTGATTGTATGCTCCTAACATTACCGTGCATTGCGAACAACTACACTGAGTTGAAATTTCCACCTTAAACTTATCTTAGATCGCTAACATTAGCCAACAAGCTAGCCACCAAAAGTAGTACGTTAAGTTGGCTAACGTTAGCTATGCTAACTTTAGCTAGCTAGCGAGCTGTAGCAAACGTTAGCTAGCCAATGCTAGCTATTACCGGCCCTCTTCCATCCGTCCAATATTGCAACATTTCAGAGTGGTGATCCAACGTTGTATAATCGTACACTTTCCTTACCTTAGAAATGTGGAGATGAAAAGGCGATGAGCTTCGCCGGCGATTCCTTTTTCGCCGTGTCCAAAAGGAGATCTCCTTCGGAGCTTGATGAAGCTAACGCTAGCGGCTCTGACGAGGTCCCAGCTTCTTCGTTTAGATTTCCCACCAATAGTAGTATTAACAGCTACCTAACAGAAGCTAGCACGTTAGCAAGACTAGCTAACTAGCAGCCCCTCCAAGGCAATCAACTAGCTAGCCAAGTTGCTCTTTCGCGTAATGTTAGCTACAAATATGTGGCGTTAGCTAGCTAGTGAAACAACGCTAACGTTAGTTGCTCTATCAAGTTGACGACTGTGTTAGTCGGCCATTTAACACAATTCCTTCACTGGGCAACATATGTTGGCCTCCGACTATTACAATAGGGAAAATACATCAATTAAGACCGAATAGCGTATCTGTTATGAGTGATTTGCCTTTCATAGCCACCTCAACAACCGCCAGGTTTGTTCGTCTCCTGTCTCTCCACCGACTGGAGATAATAGGTGTCGCAATATGATGATGACATATTTTTTGTTTGCTGTTGGGCGCTCGAATGTGATGTCATATACTGCCTGAGTGAGAGGAGAGAGCCCATGGGAAAGAGACAGTCTGTGCGACTATGTATATTGAGGGGGGGCGTCATAAATTGTGCAGCAATAGATTAACATAGGCCTAATTCTTTCCAGCATGTTCAGCCTCATTTATTCATTGGCAGATGACTAGCTATCATGGATCAGGCTGTACTGCTCAAGTGAGACCTGGAGTGCCAGCCATGGTTTGTCTTATGGTCATTTTCATGCCCTGTATCTTAATCCTCCAGGGAGAGTCTGAAACCCTGAGATATCACTAAGCACTAAAAATGTGATTCTGAGAAGCGTGGAATTGAAACTGGCATTTGGTCAACGAAAGCTAAAAAGCATACCTCTTAGTGAAAACAAAAGAAGATTTTATTCTAGGCCGACAGATAAACTGAAAATATCCACACTTTGTTGCTAAATACCCTCAAAAATGGATTTTATTTATTTGAAAACTGGCTATGTGCTCCCTATATAGAAAGTAAAACATATTAGCCTTTTTGCTGTTTGTGTTAATTTTTCTTTTACACTTACATCAATAGGCGTCACTGTGTGAAAGCACATGACATGTTGCTCATCAAGCATGGTATACCACACTGTCCAACTGGTGCAAGGAGCAATCTGAAAGAGGCAGAGTGAGGTTTCACAGGGCCTTACTTGCAGGTCACCACTCTGTAAAGGACCAGGCTCAAAACTGTGTAGTATGTCTCTTTTAAATACACACACACACACACACATCCATTCCCTGTGTTTTCCTCTCAAAGATTGCCCTAACATGATCAAATGTAATGATAGCAACAGGCAGATGAAGAGATGTTGGAGTGAGGGGTCGTCCATAACATCACAGCTGTTGAAGGCAAACAAACAGGCTGTTGGCGTGGCTGTGAAATGGAGCTGATAAAGTGTGACAGCAACAGTGTCTGATGGCTAGACATGGATACAGTCATCCATAGATTTACAAAGCTGTATAAATTCAGAGAGACAGGACTCTGGAGATATGACAATGTGAATGTGTTGTCCAGAGAAATACATCACATACTGATTCATAGTGACAGAACCCCTATTCAGACATGAACGTAATCAATCTTTGTCAATACACATAAGATATTAAACATATGTCTGGTACAGGAATCCTTTGCCAATTGTCAGGTGGTAGTCAACTGACAGTGTCTCATGTTATAGGCTCATCTCTCTCAGTCTAATCCAGGCCTCTTTGTATTTTATTAAGCATGTATCTATACATTACCCATTATATATTGTTTGTCACAGTCACGTTTGGAGGGAATCATTGCTGTTTTATACAAATGCAAGCCAGTGGCACTGTGTGAACAACTCAGTTTGCATGTGACATTGCCCATACGTACAACAGTCAGCAATAAGCCATAGTGCATCTATTTGAAAAGCTGTATTTAAGCAGTAAGTGTAGGTGTAGAGATACAGTATCAACTTGAATTGATTTATCTGTGCAAGGTCAATAAGGCAATACTATTTCTATAGTTATGGGCTTACAGCATAAATGGTGCTGCAGAAAACAGGCAACCCCTGAGGTGCTAATGAAAAGCTTTGAGACATCACTTAATATCAAGATGTTAATGTTTTGTTAGCAGTGCCTCTGACTGGCTATAGAAAGTAGTGATATCCAGACTTTGTGCAGTTACAGCATTGCTGTCTGGAAATCTAATGAGAGAGAGAGAGAGAGAGAGAGAGAGAGAGAGAGAGAGAAAGGGAGGGAAAGAGACTCATTTCTCATTTGTATTCATTGGTCTGCATGGATTGTCTGTCCTTGCTCCCCCAGAACCTCCCCTGATATGAATTCCATTACCTTTCAATGAGTGTCCATCAGACATACAGAGCTCAAAGAGAAAGGGCGGACAGGCTCATCAGTAGATTTACAGTACTAGACACATAAGCAGAATTTGAATGGGTCCCTTGGGCGCCTGGCACCCGTGGCCAACAATGTAGAGAATCCTTTCGAATGTAGTGATATTGGTGAAAAACACTCAAGAGGTAAAGAAGCATATTATGAACAATCGTGACTATTTTTCTTTATCAACCTTTATCAACAGTCATTGATAAATTTGCAAAGATGAAATCTTGAAAAAATAATTTTGGGGTTGGTGCAATATGGCAGATATGGCAGAAAACAATCATGTTGTGATATTGATGCACTTACATGACGTAATGTGAATTGGTAAATAAATACACTCAATTTTGGCTACACACTCATGTTGTTTTGACAGGTCACTGGAAATCAGTGCTGCATTTTCTGTAGCATAATAGTTGTGGATTTTAACTGTAATTTCAGTTTGCTGATTAGCTTTTATTTTTGCCCTTTTAGACCTGTAACATGGTCGGGTAGAGACAGACATCTCAGCTGTAGCTTGCACCCATATGCATGAAAGACAAGCAGAGGGTGTACATGCACAGACACACTTGTCAGAAAGATGTACCACACTTAAAAGTTGCTGAGTTATATTTAAATGTATATCTGTTTTTTTAATATGATACATTTAAAAATCACAATTACATTAACTTATTGATTCAAGCTTGTACAGTTTGTACATTTACATTGGCAAAAAGCAGTGCGCAAAAAATTGCAGCAATATTATATGATGTTGACAACTGCAGCTACCTACCATGTCATTTTACGACTACACAAAAGTAAAGTAAATCAAATATGCAGTCATAAGCCAATTTATTTGGAATTAATGGCATGATTATACATATCTAACACCATTTAAAATTTCACAAACATCTTTTACAATTTCATCAAAATCCTGGGAAAGCTTCATCTGATACAGGCTCAGTTTACCAGCAATGCTGAATTTCACACCTATCATTATAAGTAAAAATGAACTTAATATGAAATTGTTTACAAAAGGCTTTTCTTAAAAAATATTTTTTATTTTTGAAAAATGTGTTCTCATATTTACAGTGCAAGATACTGCAAAATACTGACTGTCACTCTTGGAAGCTTACATTTAGATCAGTGTAATGACTGTTTCGAGTCAACTCTCATAGGCTAAAACCATAATATCCAACAATATATTAAATCAGAGAGTTATAATCTATGATGAGATGATGACAATCTTATCAGGTCCTTTGCACTAATAAAATAATTATTTTGTAGAAAGCTGTGATGTATAATAATGATGTACCAAGAGACTCAAATACTAGAATAAGAATACTGATTTCACACTCCAAGATTTCAAACAATTGCTGAATAAAAATACTTTCTCCATTAAATACTAACCAGCTATATCATGCATGCACAGTCATGAAAAGAGTGCCCCTCTCTGTTTGTCATGCATGCCTATCAACAGGATGTTTCCCTACTAAACCCTGCTGCACAGTGCAGCACAACAAAATGACAATGATGTGAAGAAGAGAAGCCACCAGCAGAAACATTTGATGAGCAATCATATCTATGATGGGATTGTGCTGTAGAGAGGTATTGGCCCAAGTGTGGGCTTTACTCTGGCCACAGACTGTAAACCAAGGATATATGCAACAGAGAATGTGAGGAAAGTTGGTGACTACAAGCTTTAGCACATGCAGTGGGGTTTTTTTTTAGAGTTATGCTTAATCCTTTTTTCACAGACTGATTTCTAAAGACAAAGGAAATACATTCACCCTGCACAGTTCATTACTGTTTGACAGCTAAATACAAAAGGCACTAAAAACAGCCAAAGCATGAATGAAACAATAACTGAAAGGCACAATACTGAGTTGATGGCAATGCAACAGCCATTCATTATCATTATAAGAAAACAACAGTACCAGTACTCAACTAGTTTAAAGACCCATTCACATCTAGAAGAACTATAAAGTTAACTATAACTATGAAAAGATTTAAATCGTTCCACGCAAATAGAATTTCTGTGTTCACACCACAATAACTAAAAAAACATCCAAAACGATAATTATAACTTCATTTTTGGCTCGCTCTCAGAATGAGATTTTGGCTGCATAGACAACGTTAAAACATTTTGAACCAATCAATTTAGACCCAAATAAAACGATGTCATTGTAGTGTGAATGTTTGATCGTTATAGTGTATAGTTATTTTTAGAGTTAGCGTTCTAGATGTGAATGGGCCTCAAGTCCAATTGTTGCACACTGCTTTCCATAAAAGCCTTGATGGAGGAATAACTGCCAAGAGTTTTATGGTGCTGCATTCTAAAAAAAACATTAACTTTGACATTCTTTGTTCTTGCTGCTGTTTCTTTTTTTTTTTATATTAAAAAGGAAAATAATGTCTGTATTTCCTTTTAAGCACTTGTTGTAATGTTGTTTCCTGGCAAACAAAGTAGTCCCTGCGGTCCATAACGTTTCATTAATGTTGTGGGAATGTTGACGAATGGTCAGAATTTAGGAGGAGTTGGCTAGTATGTGTTGCAGTGCTTCTGGGTGCCTCCTCGCATGCAGGGGGAACGTCCTTTGTCACCTGCAGGAAAGGAACCATGGGAGAGAAAGGTGACAGTGTCCGTAACTTTTCATCTTTAGGGTGCAGAACAGACAGTCAGAGAGAGAGAGAGAGAGAGAGAGAGGCCAGATACTTCAGACCATTTCTGTCACTGCAAAAACAGTCAGAGGAATTATAATCTCTGAGCTCTGTTGACATGTAAGGTGTCAGGATGAAAGTAGTGGAGTTTAATGGAGTCAAGTGTTTTAACTACTGTGTCTTATTGTACATAGCCCAAGTGGCTCTGGAATTAAGCCGGTCTAAAAGGTACAGCTGCTGCATGTAGAGGACAAAACACAGTAGCAACATCAGTAACATAATATTTACTTCTGTTCTGAGTTCTCTTTCGTAACTTTGTGTCTACAGAGAACCTCCCCGTTAACTGGAAGTAGCCTCTCACCCTTGCACAGCTTTGCAAATAAAATCCTGGGAAAAAGCAGTGTGTGAATGACGTTGGTCAACAGTGAGCGGAATGGACCTTGACCCCGCCCTCCCAGGCCTGCAAGAGAGGAGACCGTCCCCAGCTAAGTTGCGCCACACTTCCATGCATGCCTGTCGTAATCACTAACAGATGGTAGGAGTGTTTGTGCTTTAAAACATTACCATGTGTAATGTGTAAAGGGTCACAGTTCATCAGTCACAGCTATTCTAAAGCCGGCTGGTGCATCACAACAAATGAAGAAAAAAAAAGGGGGGGTTGGGAAAGACTAGTTAGGCAAAGGCAAATTGTTTATCTGCATTGGCTTCATTATGTAACAAATCTGTATGTAATAGGTAATTTGTAATGCCTGAGTATATCATAACTACATGAATACTTATTTTAACGTGTGTGTGATGATGATTTATGCTGAGTTTGTTCAGTAGAAGTTGGTAGCATTAACACCTGCAGAAACATGTCACTGGGCCTTTCCCCTTGCTTAATGAAAATGTGCCAATGCTCTTCTACTGGCTGGTGACGCATGTCAGTGTTTTGTCTTATCCCGCAACATTGCCACACAAACTCTAAAAGCTTACACAAAAACAGGAGAGAAAATATGTATATTTCAGAATCATTTAGGACTCCTCAGACATCTGATTTAATATCTAAAAACAATGTTTATCTTACTTAACGGTGGCAGTACACTTAAGAATTAAAAATGAAACACCAGAGAAATCATCTGCCGAAATACCAGAGAAAGTGAAAGAAATACTCACAGATTCCTTTAAGGCTGACATTTAGAAATGCAGCTCTGTGATCATGAGGGGTGAATTACAAGGAATTGAATGTGTTCCGGATATAATCACACAGTGGACAAAAATGTAATAACAAGTATAGAAGCATGCTCACCATAAATATAATTATGTATGTTTAGAGTCCACTGCAGCTCCACCTAGAACAAACAAACCAACAAACAGACAACATATGGGATTAATACACATTTTAACCACAAACTGTCATCATCCACATCATAGACAGGCTACAAAGTCATTTTCCACAAACAATATGGAACTAAGAAATATATTCAGTAAACGGATTATCTGGTAAACCGACTGACATCAGACAGTTTGGTTTGGTTGCTTGCTGTACGTTAGAGTGTCTTTAACAATTAGTGCAATAGTGACATCTGCTGGATCAATTCCCCCAACTCATTTTACATTTCAAAAACCAAGAAAACCTAATTTGACAAGTCAAATATTTGGAGCACATCTCCTTATTCCCTCACATTTTTTTCTATATGTTTTTATGGAGACCCACCGTCTTTGCTCATCCATTGGTCCAATTCTTCCATCTCTAGCTCCAACACAGAGGGCACGTCCTCCTCAAACATGGGCCTGGAAGGCACAAAGTGATGTTACTGTCCTGTTTAGGAAATCAAACTGGACACAGATATAGGCTAACACACCAAATATCTTCCAATTTAACTGAATTTTATTGATACTCCAATCAAATTAAAATCCAGTGTGATTTTTTGAGATCTTCCCATCGGACATAAGAAGAGACTGCATGGTCTTCTGTTTCCAGAAGAAAAGGTGCATGGCTAGGCCTTGTGGTTTCCAAAATGGGGTCCAGGGACTACAAGGGGTCACTGAGTGGGTTCCAGGAATTCCCCCAGGAATTCCCCCAGATTTCACTGTAATTTCACAAGTTAGTGCAATGAAAACCTGTATAAGAATGGTTGTTTTGATCAGAGGTTTCACTCTCTGGACTATACGTTAAATAAATCTGATTGGCAATTTCATACATAATAATGTCAAGCGAGTTCACAGGGCTGCCAACTCTCACACACTGACCGTGAGACTCACACAACTGACATTTTTCACACGCTCTCACGCCACAAGTCCATTTTCTCACGCAGTGAAAAACAAATTCATAACTGATAACGTCGTGACGCAAAAAAAGGACACTGACAGCAGGACAGACAAGACAGAGCAGCACCGTGCAGCAGCGAGTTATTCAGACCATCTGAATAGCGAAACAGGGTTCCCCCACCTGCCAAATCCCACTTTAACCCCTGACTATACGTACTGTATAATCAGCTATATATTTCCATACTAAATCATATCTAACAACAAAACCTTTCTCAGATGAGCGTACCTCAGAGAAAACCTTATCAAACAGGGGCTCGTGGTCATTTATGTATGTATTTGGAGGGCATTAATATGAAAAAGTTTGGGAAGCTCTACCCAGAATGCTGTGCTGCTTTTCTTCATTTCTTCTTCTTCTTCATATCTTAAAGAAAACAAAATATCTAGGACTTTTCAATGCAATATGGTTTTAATAGGATAAAAACTTGGTAAGAGCATCGTGAGTTTGATTTCTATGATCAGTTTCAACTTCAATAAATTCAATCATTCCATACACATCCAGAAAACAGAATTAAAATTCAGTCATCTGCTGGAACAAATCTCATCACTTTGATGACAAAAAAACAACAACCAACTGATTTTGGAAAATTATTTACCTTTAACTTTGCATGTGATTCATGCACTGTGGTTGGATGACCAGTGTTAGTGCATTAGGATCAGTTAGTGATGAGAGTGTTTGGTTAGAAAAAAAATGTAAGAACAATCAATATGAGCAAGAACACAGAACTTTATCTGCAGGCCATTGAGAAAGCTGAACACTATCCAAAAAAATCACCTGTTGGGCATTGTGTCCACACGGAATATTTGAGTCTATTTCTGCAGGTTACTTTCTATGCCACATACATTATAAACATTGCTATGCCGACTCAGAGGGCAGTGTCTATTTGGTTAGTAGTAATTTGGTTGTAGTACTGTGAATATGCCACAGAGGGCGCTCCTGTCCTCTCATGGGTTTCGGCTTTACAAAGGCAGCTCAGAGGTTTAAGAGGCCCATCTAGTTTATCATGATGTCAAAGTGCTATTATTAGTCCGACAATGTTTCAGTTGTTGGGATAACGAAGGCAGAAGTTGTTATCATTTTGTCAAGGGATCAAGAAACCATAAATAAAATAAAAAGATGCTAATAAATTCAGTTTTTAAGATGCTGTTTTTAAGAGAAAGTGAAGTGTAATACGTATGCAAACATGAACCCACACTTCACTTGCACATACACACTTTTCAAACAGGAAATATTAAGGGGAGGAATTTCTTTTCAAAATGAAAAACTTTGCATGGTAGCTAGTAGTCCTTCAAATTAGCAGCAGTAGAAAAATAAAAAATAAAAAATGTTAAAAGATATATCTTATTCTCAGTACTTACATTGGCACCTTCTCTGCACTGCCCCCATCCAAATATGAATCTTTTCTACGATCTGTGACAAGAGAGAGGATTTTCATCTTTTCTATTATCTGATAAAATGGCACGTATCAATCAGCACATATTTACTCTACCAGAAAAATAATTATAATAATAATTAATGAAGTTATAGGTCATTAACAGGTGTTGATATTGCTTTAACTAAAATAAAAGGTTTGCTCTGTCATCAACTGAAGGTAGCTGATAGCTTAAGTTCTTTCAAAGCTATCTCCATATGACACAGAAATGAAGAGATTCATCATGTTAAAGGGTTTCGTGTTGTGATGGACATACCAGCATTGCTCATTTTTTGGTTCCACCTGCGGTTGACCACAATACCGCCTACTACCATGGCAATTATTATGACCACCAGCACCACAGGGATCAGAATGATGGTGGGAGTCAATGTCTCGTCCGATGGTCCGGTTGGCTCCGCACTCACAGCGCTGCTGTCCTCTGGACTAGCTGCAAGAGGGTCAGCCAGAGCAAAGCACAGAATCAGTCATCAGTCCAATTAGGCTTCATTCAGAGGCTGATAATGTAGTCGCTTGTATAATGAGCGTGTCTTGCTGCGTTTCTATATGCTGGTCTGCAAATAAAAATATAAATAATTCTCTATTCGTATCAGAAGCCACTGACTACAGCCCAGGGTAATGCAACTATTACCCCTCAGTTAGTTAGCCCGATGATCAGCAATGCATAAAAATATTGATGATTACAATTATCTACACAAATTAATGCTGTGGTGGTATGTTAGGCCATAGTTGGTCTGACATACCCTGAACTCCATAGTCGGTGCTGAAATTTATATTTCCCTCTGCAGAGCCTTCTTCAACTGAAAACAATAGCAACAGTAAGAGAAATCATTAGCAATTTGTACTAAAACCTTGCTAAATGTGAAATGAGGTTTAAAGTACTGAGTGATGCCACAGGTATTGTTGCTCTCCACTTCATGATGCCAGGAAAGCTAATGTCATACCGTATGAGGATATTGAACATTAATCAACTGAACGTTGAAATGTCTGCTGATGGTTCTTTAACAAGGGTGGGGGGTGAGGGGTGAAGGGTGAAGGGTGCTGGGTGGAGTGTAAAGGGTGGGGGGTGAAGGGTGGAGGGTGTAACAAGGTTGATCCAAGAACAGCACCATGTAGAACGATTGCTGATGTGGACTCACCTGAAGTTGAAGGGCTCATTTGTGAGGGGGAAGGGTCTGGTGGTAAAGTGGGATCTTGAAAAGATGGAGACACTAGAGGGTCAGAAGCATGTAATCATTATGCCACAAAATGACCACAAGCATAATTACTGAGTCCTGAATTGACAAGGCATGCTGTAGACTAGTCTCACCAGATTGGGGGAAAACAGAGGTTGACAGAGTTGACTGACAATAAAGTCTCACCTGAGGCAGGTGTGTCAGTCGTAGCGGCTGATTCTTGCAGCTCAATGTCTGTCTTCGTTTCCTCACCTTCCACTTCATCTTCATATTGGCACAACACTGCAATTCAACACCCAGCACTACTTTATATCATGCCGCTTTCATATCATTGAAGTAGATAGTCATCTCTACAGGAAAACACTTGCAACTGTAATATGCCCATTTCCCAGCAAGACATCTACAGGGGGGAAAAAACGAGCCCTATTACTAAGCCACAGATAAAAAATAAAAGACCATACAGGAACTTTGACTTCCGTGTGGCTATGTGATTGCAAGCTGTTGTTGCAAAAATCATAACGGTTGCAAAAATTAGCTAATACATAGACAGAACAGTGCAGGCGGAGATATTTAGTAAGTTGTGCAATATTTTTACCACCAGGGCTTTGTCATGTAGTAAAAGTTTTCACTTTGCGAGAAAACATTTCCCTTGCTTAAGAAAAGATAGTACATTTAAGATGAAACAAGAATGCCAACATTTAACTTTTTGAGACTTATATATACTGTAACTAACCTTATTTAAAACTTAAATTCAACTACACTATAAAAAAGGTTGTGGTTGAACAGATTATCTTTAAACAACCTTGCTTAGCAAATAGATTCATTAGAGGTGTAGGAGAGATTTAGTTCCTAAATTTGACACCGCTTTGAAAAACTCAGTGGTGGAAAAAAACCCTCAAATCCTTTACTTAAGTAAAGGTAGCAATACCATAATGAAAAAAGTATTAACAGTAAAATGCACAAGTGTACTTAAGTACAGTACTTAAGTAAACGCACTTTGTTACTTTCCACCTCTGGACCGTTGACTGAGGAAAGACGTAACCATACAGGAAAACATTTCTCACGAGTACTTAGGCTCTGAACGCCTTGCTTTTATGTTGTTATTAGCAAAATATCAACAGTCATATACATTTGCTCAATATGAATAATCACCACTCATTTCTTTAAACATTCAACCACAAACGTTACACTCGTCATCATCAAGTGAGGTTGACTGAGTGAAACACAAAAGACACAACAGGGAGGAGAGAGGGACGTTGCGAGTGCTGCTGCAGATTCAGTTAGTAGGAAACTAAAGTTGCCGTTCCTACCTGTCCCAGCCAGGCTGGTCAGCAGCAGCAGCAGCAGCAGAGGGGTCATCTCCCAGGAGCCTCTCATGTTACCGGGCCTACAGGCAGACATAGTGCCATTGTGTGCCTGCTTCCTTCTCTACTGTCACGGCATCATACTTCCTGATCTGGCTTTGCCTCACCTACACGTAAAAAAAAAGAGAGAGAGAAGAAAAAAAAAAAAAAGCACCACAGACACACACCCACGGACTCAGGCAGATATCTCTCTCGGATGTGATGCAATCAACTGTGTGCTTGTAGCCACAAGCCTGGCAGCTCCTCGGCTGCAGTAGAATCACATTCCTCCTGGTTAGGTATGCAGCCTTACAGACTGGGGGGAAAGCTGAACAAACTTAGAGGAAGGAAAAACATTTGCTTGCACTCAGTGAGAGCCAGCTGGTAGGGTGTTTCTTTTGAAAATTGTTTATCAGGAAGAGTCTGAACGCCTAAAATAACTTTGTTCATGAAGGACGCAGAATCTGAGGCTGTAAACTGGTTGTCTAGTTGGATAATCTCTTACTTGACATGAACTTATTCGGGACAATAATTCAGTCTTTCTGCTAAAATACTGATCAATGATTTCACAGTTCTATTTTCATGATTTTCCATGGGTGATGACTGTTGGCCTGCTTTTAAAAGAATCCACTATCTCCCCCATCATCTAGCAATCCTGTAAAGCACAGCCATGGTTGTGGCAGGTTTCAACATGAAGCGAGGGCTAAATCATTTCTATGAACTCTGAGTATTTGCCATATGACATACTGAATATGTTATCAAAATACAATATGTCACACATTGTTCATATACTGGAAATCAGACTTCTGGGAACTGCTGACAAAAGAGGGTTAGGCAATTGTTGTGTGAGTCACTGATGAGCAATATTAAGGCTTAAGGTTACATAACCTGGGGAAACACAGCTCCCTTAAGAACGATGTCCATTCTCTCTTCAAATAAACATCATCTACAACTTTGTTAATATAATACAAAGTGTAAAACATCTGAAGAAACCCCCAGGGGGCAAACTTTATATCATATTATGTTAAAATCAACCTTATTTGTCCTTGCTCTTGCTAAGATCGACATAAATGTCACAAGAAACAAATCTTTGTTACTGTTTGATCATTTGATTATCATGTGACAAAGACACATGATAAAGACTATGACAAAGACACAGTTACAGTTGTTTTTTTAAATGAGATATTCAAATACTATCATGTTTCATTATTATTATTATTATTATTATTATTATTATTATTGTCTACTGATTTATCTACACATCTTTTCTCTCAGGATGCTTTCATTAGCACAGAAATTCAACCTAGCCCGGGTTTAACCTAGCAAGCTAGACCTCCCATCCATCTGCAGCTAGAGAGTGATTTGACTCTATGGCTCAAGACTCTTTGACCCAAAGCTGCCACACAGTCTCTCCTGGATAGCCCGGGTTACCATATACTTTAAAATACAATGAGTTTAGTTAAGTAAAAAATTCCACAGCTGAATGGTTACAGAAATACATTTTCTGGAAAGAAAGCCTGGAAATAAGACAGCAAGAGCCTGGTGAAAGCTGAAGAGCAGAGGACTCTAGAAGTCGTTTTAAACAACAACATCAATTGATGACTTTAATAAGTATAATCTTAATATGTTCAAATACTTTTGGCTCTATGAAAACCAAAACCAAATTATGTGTTTCCATTATAATGCATGTCTATGAAAGACTACTCATATTGGCTGATTTAATTTCACTGCCTGCTACGGCAGCCTGCTGAGTAACATATTGATGATTTTAAGAAAACTTGACCCCCTCAACATATAATATTATTGAGGATTCCCCAGAAAGGAGTGAGGAGTTTCTGGCATATTAGGGTGGAGAATATTAGGTGCCAGATTCTTGTTTTGTGTCCGCCTCCCTTAGTGTTGCCCTGCAACTTTTAGGGGTTTTGCTATTAACCTTGAGAACCTTGTAGTAGACATAATTTCACACATTAAATCCTCATCTTGCTCCTTGAAAATTATCCTGACCATTTTTAACCTTCTCGGGTGATTTCATTGATGAATACAAACAGCATTTTTGAAAAATGCCATAAACATAATATTTGTTTTCACCATTATGTAGATGACACACAGACCTATGCACCCATAAAACTGAGAGAATCCAACAGCCTCAATAGCCTCAAGGATTGCCTTTCAGATATTAAGAGCTGGATGTCCCAAAATGTAATCCAATTTAACAAAAATAATACTAAGATTGTTCTATTTGCCACCCCCAAAACTCCATAAACCAGATTGAAGTCAACATGTTGGAAAGTTGGCAAGAACGCTAAGACTGTAGCTAAAAAATTAGGGTGTGGTATTTGATTCGGACCTCTATGATCTGGTTAAGACAGTTGCTTCTTCAGGTTTTCCAAGTATTTCCCTCTCCTCGCTGCAGCTAGTGCAAAGTGCAGCAGCAAGGCTCTTAACCAGATCAAGAAGACAGGATCACGTAAGAGAGCTCAGCCTGAGATCCTCTGGTCTGGTCCTACTGGTTGCTCCAAGGACTCCTTGTTACAAAAGTTGGCCTTTGCTGTCAGAGCTCCCAAGCTGCTGGAGGAGCTCAGGCTAACCCGATCAGTTATCCTTTAAATCACTTGTCAATGCACACTAGAACAGGAAAACCTTTTTATCATGTTTATCATGACTAACTTAATATAGAACCTCCTTGGTCTGAAGAAAGTTGCATTTTTCCTCTCTGTCTGTCTGTCTGTCTGTCTGTCTGAAATTATAGGGAACTGAAAATGCACCACAAACCCACGACCACAGCCAGCTATATAATTAGTAAAGAAGATTTTGCACAGAGAAATCATTAGAAAAATGATTTGAACCCTCAGCCTTTAATGATCTTATTTAAAAAAAAAAAAAAAAAAAAAAAAGAGTTTCAAAGTGAACGTTTTTTTGTTTAATGAATTTGTGACGAACTTCGGTACTCAATGGAAACCGGAACCTTGTTATACCATCCGCAACAGATTCAGACATATTTTACAGACGGACCAGTCCACTTCCCGTTCAGTTGTCAACAGAGGATCACGCGTGCTTTCACAGCGCTACCTCTCACTGTTAAAATGGTAAAGTAGTTAGCGTGCGGTGGCTGCACGTCATGTTTTGTCGGTAAAATGATAAATAACCCAAATTAATAAAATAGTGGTTTTAAAGTGTGACAGTGTCGCTTTGTGTGTTTCAGCCCAAGGTGCAGAAAGGAAAAGCCCCGGAGAAGGTTGTGCATCCGTTCAGCAGGAAAGCTGCCTACCTCGCCCGAGAAGAGCTACGGCTGGGGAAGAAAGAGAGGTGTGGAAATACACATATTTATATATGGACATATACATGTATGTCAGACACGTGGGCGCTGTTGACTACTTTAAAACTTAATTGTAAAACTAGTATAAGCTGCACAATAATAAATATTAAATCGTTCACATACACCAACACAAGATCACTGCAATACTCCCATTGGTACTTAAAGTCGTACAGTATGTGTTTGGTGCTCAATAGTGAGTTCATTACGTGATAATACATTTTTCAATGATATTTCTATTTCCCAATGGTATCACTACGATATTCCTGTAGCTTTGCTGTGATATTTGTACTTGATCCCTCTAGAATGTATGATAGGATTACTAGACACTAATAGACACTTCATAGCCATGGCGATAAATCATTTTTAATTAATTTTGATAATGAGAAATCAGAAGACAGCCATACAAATCTACTACTGTCCCTTTGAAATATTAAAGCAGAGTAACTAAACCCCAAACCCAAATCTGTGTAAAGCCTGACATCTAATGGTAAAAAGCATGCTACTGAAATGGCCATCTGCTTGCTGTTTCTTCTATTATCTTCCTGTACTTGAATTATGCTTGACTTGACTTCCTGTTACTGATCTTTGGTGCCAGGTGATAAGTGACATCATGTATTTTGTTTTCAAGGAACAACACAGTTTTCATTCATACAACATGGCTAAAAGGAATTATCTGCTGAGAAAATGCTAAAATATTAATTAAACAAACTGCAACTAGAATTCTGCAAATGTATTTAAATCTACATAACTATTCCCGAACAAAATAAAACTAAATACCAGCTAACAAATACGGAATGTCACAAACTCTCCTCAAAGAAAGTGCTATGGGTTTTGATGGCATGGCTTTAATTTCAGTGTTTTTTTTTTTAATATACTTTAGGCAGAAGAATGAGAAAGCCACACGGCTGAGCAGCATTGGTGAGTTGTTTCAAAATTAATCTTTTTTGTTTATTTGATATTTTACATGGCAAGTAGGTAGAAGTATGAAATTACCCTCCATTAATACCTCTCTCTCTCTCTCTCTCTCTCTCTCACTCTCTCTCGCTCTCTCTCTCTTTCTTTCTACTTTTCTTTCTCTCTTTATATTCAGGTGAGAAACTGTTGTGGTTCCAGAAGCAGTTGGATCCTACAAAGACAGCGTACACAAAAGAAGATGCCTGTGACATCATTGAAAGGTCAAAAAAAAATATTTGTGATTGTCACTAGTCGTTTTAGTTTTGATTTAAATTTTTTGTGTTGCTTCAGTTCATTTTCAGACATACAAGTTTATGTTTCTATTTCTTAGAATTGTCTGTTTTTAGTGGTTAGTGGTCTGGTTTTAGTATTTTATCATTAAGATTAATCTGCACATTGTTTGGAGAATTACATTATTGGCTTAATATTATGGATTTTGTGTTGGGACAAGTACCTTTAAATTTAGGAATAAAAAGAAATGAGGTAATGGTAAGCATCCATGTAAACAAAGCCACATGTATCAAAATCTCTCTTCTGTCCAAGTTGTCTTCAGTTTTCTAACCCTAACAGAACGCACCATTTTGTGTTTCCATGCGTATGTTTAGGTACCTTCAAAGATTTGATTCAGAACTTGAGCAGATTGAGTTGATGAATGGGATCAAGGGTCGGCAGGGTCGTCTCCATGGCGCCAGAGAGGCTGTCATCAAACAGACCGTAGAGCGAGAACGAGCAGAGTATGAGAGCAATGGATTTGGTGAGTCCCTCTGTTATACACACACACACACACACACACACACACACACACACACAAAACAAAACTATTTGAGTCATGATGCCCTATGTTGTGTCTTCTTCACAGAGATCCCAGACATCATCAATGCAAAGCATCTGAAAACATTCAGGTTAGTGGATGGGAATTAAATCCTCTTGCTCAAACTGAAGTTTCAGTAGTCTATTTGCAATAAGCAGAGGCCCTAACTACTCAGTTTCAAAGACTGCATATAGAATATGATCGTGCCGACGACGAAAGTCAAACACAAAGCTCTAGCCTGCTGAGACAGTCGTGACAGTCCTTGAGTCTTGTCATCTGTATCCTTTAGCTGCCTCCTCCATAAAGCACATTAAGAGGGATGAAAAAGGATCATTTTTTGTTCTTGTCTTCCTTTCATAAAATGCATTGGAGAGAAAGGATGCAAGGACTCAACGGCTTCACATAGTGAAAAGAGAGGATGACAGTTTTGGATTCAAGTTGTGATTCAACTGTAGGATTAGCACATTGGACCAGTCAAAACCACTGATTATGTATATATACAGTACATATATATGGATACGCATTTATTATTATTGTTTGCATTTATTTGCATTTTTGCACTGTCTCTATAGTTTTATGTACTTATAGCTTTATTTTTTATCTTATTACCTCTTCTCTTTATTATCTTCTGTACTTATTTTTCCCTGGTACTGTTCTGCCAGTTGCTGTTGTGGCACCCGAATTTCCCCAAGGGGATTAATAAAGTGATCTTATCTTAAATAAACACATTCATTAACATGCTGTCTGATAACATGGGATGCTGTTTGGTGATTTTGCAGAGAATGGTCTGGTGATCTGAAGAAACTTCCAAACATTAAACTGCGAAAGGTGTCTAACAAAGGATTGGACAGAAAGAACGAAGAAGAGGAGAAAAATGAGGCAGGAGAGGATGATGATGAGGATGATGAAGATGACCAGGTGGACGATGCATTGCTAATGTCAGACTCAGATTGAGGCCTTGGCTCAGTATCAAAGCCTCAGTCATCCATCCGGGACAGCAGCCTGTAGAACTGTGTTTTACCTGTGGAACTGAACAACATCAGGCCTAGAGCTGTATTTATAGACTTTTTTACGCTGTAAAAAAGTGTGTACGTGTGTGTGCCTTCGTGCTTCAGTTGAAGCTTGTTGCTCTTCCAACATTGTCCAGAAGATGGCGATGAAACATCAGTCAACTGCAAGGACAGCTGAAAAATAAGCAATCTGCCCTCGTCGCTCTTTTATGTCCCATTGCTCAGTAACTTCACACAAGCATAGTGAGGGGATCTACATTCATTGTTTATTGCACAAACAAATTTGCATTGTATGTCACTTGAATACTCATTTCATCCAATCAGAAATAGAAAAAAGCTTGTGACATAGAAATTGAATGCTCTAATACTGCGGTGGATATAAGATTATATACAGATTTTTTTGTGATGGGACAATGTTAACTGATAAAAAACCAAATTAAAACTGTAGAAAAGAGGTGTAAACAACTGTTGCCATTAGTAGACTTAATGGTCAATCACACACAGTGTGTCAATCCAAATCAACAACCACAACCACTGTTAACTCTAATGTACAAAACACTGAAGATATGAATGGGAACCATCAAAGTGATAACATAAATTTATAAATATTGGTACCTGGCAGAGCAGGACCATATAAAGCTGCATACTGTCAAGCAGAATGTTGTAACAACTGGGCTACTTGGGATTTGCTATTTTAGGAAAAATGTAGCACTGCCCCTATGACAATAAATTGCTTCAACATTTTCAACACATTCAATTTTATAGATGTGTCAGACTGAGCTACAGACACTGCTTAAATAACTTTGTCTAAATAGTTTCTGATTATATCTGACTCTTTGGTGTCTGAGGACCTGATTGTCCAGAAGGAGAGTTGGTTAATAGCTAGTATCAGCATCCATAGGGTGTTCTCTCACATTTGACCCACTTAAGTGCAATTTCAGAAAATGCATACAGTAATAAAACAGCCTCACATTACCACGTAACTACAGCCTTTTCAAGTTGTCTCCCCTCTCTGATGGCTTCCTTTCCTCATCCTCTCCTCACCTGCTCTTTGTTTCATATTCTGTCTTGACCTTCTGTCCACTGCACCTCCACTTCACTTTTATCCCTCCTCCTTGTTACCATTCCTTTCATCACTGAAGGACTGGGTAGGTTGTTTCATTTTTAATCCATCCACTGTGTCTCACAAGATCAGTAATCACAGGAGACAAGAAGAAGCATACAACAAAACACTCATCCATCAACACCCAGTGAGTCTTCATCACACCCTACTCACACCGGCTTGTGGTCAGAAGTGATGCACTAGGTGCTGTGTGAGCAGGGTGTGATCTAGGACTGCAGTTATGTGAGAGGGAGGAGAGTCAGACGGGGTTTTGTGCAGGTGCCACAGCAGCCTCCACTGACAGGTCCGAGTCCGTCTGCGCCTCTGGAGCTGCGACAGGGGCGGAGCTAATGGGAACTTCCACGGTTTCGTGCTTGCCATTGGTCAGGGCGGCGGGCCGGGCCTGGGAGGGGCGCGGGCCTTTCTCGGGGCAGTTCTGCACGGTGATGATGCGGTTGAAGGCCTTGAGGCGGCGCCACAGCTGCAGGTAGACTTTACACTGGATGTACATGAAGATGAGGCCGCCTGTGAAGCCTATGGCCACCACGATTAACTTGGTCCAGAACGGCCACTCCAGGACACCTGAGGGTGCACACACACACACACATGAAGAGGGGTTGTGGGTCAACCTGCTAGATGTGTCAGGGACCAAGATGGCTAGTGTGTACAGAGCTGTGCTTACCCTGTTGCGAATAGTACTTCAGAAGAGAAACTCTCCAAAATTCGCCTGAAATCAAGAGTAAGTGTAGTTTCTCTTTATTTCTATGATCTCTGTAGAAACTTATTCTACGCTATTATGTATGATAATACATACGTATATATATTAATATTTATTAATATATATATATATGAAATGTTCCTACCATGCTGCATCTATGTTTTTGTCTCTACCCTTAGGTCCTACATTATGAGGAAGACAATACGAATACACCACCATCACAGCACAACACACCACACTGTCAAGTGAAAACCAAAACAATATATTAATGAAAGTAGCTGTTGCAGGGAGAGTGAATTCAAAGCAGTGAGGGGTCAATTTGCAGTAAATGTGCAAATATGCAACAGACTCAAACAAATTGAGGCAACAGTTTGCATCAGACTGTATGTGTCCATCAACAACCATAATGTGTCCTGTCAAAGTGTCTTTCAGCAAGACATTCATTCATTCATAGAAAGCTGCTCAGGATAAGAGCCTCAGCTAAATGCTTAAATTGTTTAAATTCCCTAAATTGCATCAGTTTTTTTATGTATGCAGGTCACAGCATTATTATATGGTATATACAACTCTCTTGTGTTTTATAATGTAAATGGCTTAGTAGTTCAAAGCTAATCAAAGCTAATGCAGTTTGTTGCCTCATTTAAACAGGAACTTCCATTAATTCTGATATATTTGGTGAGATTAAACATGTTTACAGGCATCAATATTATTATTATACTAGCAACCATGTATCAAATGCAGCTGAATTTGGCTTCCATAGTTCCATAGTCCTCATGAATATGTGTCTAAAGGCAGTGTCTTTAGACACTGAGGAATGGTATAGGACACATACACACATATGCACACACTTTTCACTAGTGTCACTAGATTGAGTGAATGCAAGAGTACGATGGCTGAGTACACAGGATATGCTACGTCTTGTCTTGAAAGTCACATAACCAGTCAGGCAGGCATAGAGATCAGTCTGTGAACAGGTAAGTTGCCATGGATCACTACACTGAGCCATTCTGACCATCAGTGGTGTTTGACTACGGTACAATAATACAACACTCTACTGCACAAATGCGTTAAAACTACATAATGGAAAATTAACTGGTTAGAAATGACCATTAAATGATAGAATAATTGGTCATTATTCAGTATATGAAAAGCTATAGATTCCTTTTCACCAATCACACATGGTCAAACATAAAGTTTCCAAAATTGCACTGCATGGCACTGGTATGTGAGAGGGGAGGGAAGTGGGAAAGTACTGACCGTTCCTGCCAAGTCTGATCTCTTCTGCAGTTCTCTTGACCAGAACGTAGACTGACCACAACACACATACTATCGCTATCAGGTGAAACAACACTGAACAGAAGATCTTTCTCCTCTCACTCTTCGACATCTGTAGCTTCTCCCACTGGAAGACAGAGGAATGGAGAGGGGAGGGGAGGGGGAGTAAGAAACACGAGATAGACCCAGGGAGAGGAACGAGGGGTGAAGGGAGAGAGAGAATTGGTGTTCATTACTCCATCCTGACACCTGTCTATGTTATCAATGTGTAGAAGTGTAGGTTTCATGCTTCTTTGCCAGGCCACCCCTCAGCAACAGTGTGTGTGTGTGTGTGTGTGTGTGTACCTTGCGTAAGGGTTTGAGCTGTGTCTCCATGATGAAGTCAAATTTGCAGAGTTCACAGCAGCGCGTGTCTGAGGATTTGATCCACTGGTTGAGGCAGGCCTGGTGGACGAATCTTAGGCTACCTGTGCACCTACACGGCATTATCAGTGGGCACTCCTCATCCCCCTCACAGTGGCAGATCCTACACACACACACACATACACACACACAGAGTACAAACATGCATCATGAAAAGTAAAACATATTGACAGATGTTCAGAGTGCACACACAAATACCCACTGACCTGCAGACCTCCACCTCCGAGTCCTCAGAGTAGAAGTGTGCTGTTCCACCATTAACGCTGCAGTGTTTCCGTGGGGTGGGAACGGCCATATCCCCGCCCCCCGACCCTTTTTCTTGGTAGCGCTTGGTGATAAGCTCCTCCCCCTCCTCTGCCAGTGAAGAGCTGCCTCGTGGGCTGCGTGACTTGTAGCCTCCGTATGTCTTCTCTGCGTCTCTGCCCTGCGACCCTTCTCTCGGCGAGCTGCCGCCTTCTCTCTTCGGCGAGCCCCTGCCGCTGCGCCGCTTCTTCAGGCCTCCCCCGTTCTCCAGCAGCGCCTGGTTCTCCTTCCCGTCATCCGAGCCCACGGACCGGAGCTCCATGTCCTCTCCTTTGCCTTCCCCTCCCTTGACGCCATTGACCCCATCCCTCTCACGGCTGCTCCCGCTGCGGCGGCGCCCCCCTCTGCGGGCTTTCTCCTTACTCCAGCTGCGGGCCTCACGCCACCCCTCCTCCTCTGAGGTGGAGTCTGATGGGGGAGCTGAGCCTCGCAGGCGCGGGGCGAGCTCCCTCCGAGTCTTGGGGGCCCGCTCCCTCTTCTCCCCCCTCTCGCTGCGGTCGCTGCTGGGGCTGCGGTCGCTGCGGTCGGTCTGCTCCTGTTTGGCGTTGGTGTCCACGCAGTCAAAGGCGGTGCAGCTGTCCCTCTTGCGGCGGTGCCGGCGCTTCACCTGCTTCTTCTGGGTCTGGCCCGACGAACCCAGAGTTGTGCTGGTGACAGTCATCACGGCTGTGTGTGTGTGTTTGCTGTGTTTGTGCGAGTCAGAAACATCCTCGTCCAAACGTGTCAGCTGGCCAGAACTGAGCACACAACCACATACACACACACACACACACACACACAGATGGAAACGCGGAAAAATGAGATGAAATGAGATGAAAAGACATGAAAGAGATGAGATAAACAAAACAAACGTACTGAAATCTGATCGTAAGTACTTTGGCCAGTATCTTCCCACAACTGTATGACACCATGGTGATAAGCCATAAAGTGTCTCCAGTTGCCAAGGTATCTAGGGATATGGGATGTTTTGAGTGTGGCAAGTGAGAAATGGAGATCCATGTACACACATAGACATACAGTACGCAAATCACAGGTGTCCTTCATTGTAGCAAGGACTGCGTGGTCGTCCTGCGGTGAGTCATTCCAGCCCAGCCTTAAAGCCACAAAGGCTGACGATGACCAGACTACCAATGGATCTCATTCAAAAGGGCAGCCTTGAATTATTTTCTGCATTTCTGCAATCAACCATCTTACACTCACACATAAAAGCGTCACAGATACGGTGGGATGCTAGGGGAATACCACTGAATTTTATATGTTTTCCCACTGCTTGTCAATGGAACAGCATTAAACTGTGCATGTCGACATCACAGATTAAAGTCTGGGTGCTCTGATGTCTAGCCTTACAAGAGATGTTCATGTTTACATATATTCAAGGAACTGTCCTAGACTACAGGAAAAGCAGGAGGGAATTCTTAATATGAGGTTTTCCTTCAGTGATTGCAGTCCAGTGCGAGGTAACTGTAATTCTGCACAATAGTCAGAGAAGGCAGCTGCCTCACCTGCAAATGTCTTGAGCAGACGGGGTGATCGATGTCCTTGAGGCTGTACCCAATCCCGTTGTAGAATTGCTGGCCTGCAACAACCAATGGACTCAATTTAGCTCTCATACTGCTATGGAAGTACAATGATCAATCATAACTCAGAAGCTTAAAATAAATCAATCATGAGTGACTGGTCCAAAATCAGAACATCTTTATATGCCTCAATTTTCAGATTATGACATGATAAGATTAAGTAATTAGGCGGCTTATTATGTGAACATTTTGGGTTATCTTAAGCAGCTTTTAGTGTTACATGAGTCACAGAATGGAGGACTCAGAATACCTCAATAACTAGAATAAGATTTTAATGTGCAAGTAAACAGCCAGCGACTAGTCAAAAGGGAGTTTATGAAAAAGGAGAGATCAACATCAGTGTGAATGCAACACAGGAGAACTTGTAGCACTAGCACATTAAGCACATCAGATTCTGCTTGGTTAGGCGATGCTACCATACAGTATGAACTGTGACCGTGCCATCATTGACCCTTTAAGCTCTCTGACATTCAGTGGTTACCTTGGAGATGCTGCTGGATCGACTCCCTGACCGCCCAGGAGCCTTCCTCCCCTGCAGGGAGATGGAGCGAGGGAGAAGGAGAGAAGGAAAACCATCAGAGCGTGCCCAACAACACCAAGAAATATGATGCTTTAATGGCAGGCCAGCCGTATAGACAGAGGTGCTTTACCAATGCTTTCTTGGTGCGTACAACACACACACGCAACCTAATAGCTGACAATATAATGGAATGACATGAACAAAATTTCCCTGTTCAGCATGCACACCTCCATAGAAACTAAGCATCAATCACAACATAAGAAGCCCAGGGACTGTCACCACACAGATTTTGTCCCCAGATCTCAATATCGATCACAGTAAACAGGCATAATTAGTCATTTTAGTGGCATCTATTTTTCTAAATGCGTTTTCGAACACTGACTTTAAATACTCCTATAGGGGAATGTGCACTAAAAAATTATGAAAAGTGATGTGTAAATTTTCACAAACCAGAACAAGCCGATTAAGCTGATGAAGTTATACTGAAACAGTACATCATGTAACATCACCAGTGTTGGGGAAGTTACTTTCAAAATGTAAAATATTATTTATTACTTATTACTCTATTAAAAGTAGTGTGATTAAGTTACTTTATTACTTTCTGTATATGGTAACCAGTTATATTACTAGTTATATTACTTTATGCAATTATGCTGATAAGTCCAACCGGTGGTAGGGTACTGAAAATTGGAGACAGACACAAAATATAATGTCTGGTGTTTTATCTCTTTATTTAAAGAGATAAAACACACTCTTCATGCCTAATTAAGAACTTATGATTAGCAGCAAATGTAAACAAACAATAAATGAGTAAATAAAATAAAGTGTCTAAATGAGGATTAAGTAGCATAATGCCTACAAGCTCACAGTGAGCTCTTAAAAATAAAATAACATTGTGTAGGCAAAATAATTTTCAAAGCTGCTTTTTTAACCCCAGTAGAATTCTAGAATGTTGCTGCATTTTCTTGCTCACTCCAAACAAACAGCTATAACTCAAAAATAAAAAGAAATTGACAATCACAAGTTTTTCCATGTAAAAAAACACAACTTTCCCTTTAATTTGGTACCAAATACATGGCAAGGCGATTCGGGGTGTCTCCTTACTTCAGTGTCAACATTCACAGTATGACAGCAAAACAGATCCTTCCTATCTTGGCTAACGATAAGCTTTCAAAATACATACAAAACCTCCAGCGCTTCAACCCACACAGTAATAAGATCAGATAATAATAGTCGCCAAACAAATATGGAAAAAGTCGCCAAACTTATATGGAGAAAAGTGTTCCGTGCTAGACTGTCCGCTAGACTGCAGTGTATTGTTGCTGAGGGTGTGCTGTATGCTACTGTGAGCTAAGCTACCAAAATTTCAAACAACAGCCAGTCAGGTGTTAAGCCTCCAACACCCCTGAACCCAAACAAGCATATGCTCATTAATATGCTTGTTTGGGTTCTTGCTGTGTTAGATCTGGTTAGATCTGTATAATGTATTCTAAGTGAAAGGGACAGTCTGTTCTACAAATGGGTTAAACAGAAAAAATCTGGTTTGAGGTTGTAGTTAAGGTTTGGTTCATTTGTTGATGGCATTCCTCCATTTCTTTGGGTACAAAAAGTCTAGTCTACATGTTTTGATAGACTTACATGTGGTTAAAGGTATGCATTTTGCAGCAAAAGCAACTTTGCTATGAACTGTGGAATCTATATAAGGGGATTCATCCTCTGTGATTATGCCTTTCTTTCTCGGTTTGTATGGTAATCCAATGAAAAAAATGTCATGACTGAACCCAAGTTGGTCTTTAGTTTGTAGCCTTCATTGCAATCCTGGTTGATTTATCATTACTTGTGTATCAGAGCTAAGGCACAGAATCATTCACATGGGAAGGCCTATATACAAGCATTTTGAGTATTTTAGATGTGTGATAGGCCTACCACTCATCCACAAATGTACAAAAATAGTGACCTCAAACTTTACACATGACAAAACTCACTGTAACATAACCATCAGATAATATAGATACGTTGTCTTGCCCCGGATGTTTCATCTCCCTGTGTAGTTTGATGAAAATCAAGGGATCTCAGTTTGCTGAAGGGTTCAACTCCAATGTAAGTTAATTAAGTTAATTAAATGTAGTTTTCCCCTCAATCTTCTTCTCTACTGTTTTGTATTAATCTGGTGGTTGGAGAGTGAATTGAACCCAAGTCATAAAATGATTACTCTTATGCCTTATCATTTAGGGTAGATTTTCATGTCCAGAGGTAGTGGCAGTCCGCCTGTCTTTGTGTCTACATGCAGGTGTTCCCCTGCTGGTCTGGGCTTCAGTCCCACCAGAACCTTCGCTGATGTTTTCTCCTACTCCGTCCTCTCAGCTTTCCTATTGTCTCAATAATTTAAATAACTAAGGGGAGTGGACTGGTCACTCTAAAAGCAAAATACTGTCATTAACCCAATATAAAGAGAAACCAGCAAGATTAGTGCCAAGCTGTGTATCATGACTTTCCCCAGTGTTTCCCCAGTCATAGAGAGGAATTAAGAAAAGCCAAACACAACGATAGAGATGGGATTTACAAGTGAAGTTTGAAAAAGGGCACAGTGGCTCAGTGTTCGAAGGAGCTGACTTAAGGTACAGGCAGCAGGAGTGAAGGTCATGGGTTCAAGGCCTGCTCATGATGTTTGTTGCATGTCATCCCCATCTTAAATATGTTCTTCACAAAAATTAAGGTCATAGACCAAGTTTTGCTCAATGAAGTAGTCAGATGGCGTATATATAGTCAGTAATTGTTTAGATTTTTTTTATTACTAATAAACATGAACCCATTTTTACAATCTATCTTATATTTACATCTAGAATTTTGTTTTTGAACTGCAATTCACAACTAAAATATACGTTTGGACCCCTTTCCCTTTAAATAGTGTGTACAGAAAATACTTAATGAGGTTATATTCTTTTTGGCTACTGAACATGACAAGCGTCCACGGGAAACAAACAGTATTTGTACAGCAAGCCTGCCTGCAGTAAACAGTGTCTTTGTGCCTAGAGCTGGAATATGATACTACAACAGGGGGCAGCGCTGTACGGGAGGCAGGACTGTACGATGCGTGTGTTTGCACCAGGGGGGGGGCACGCATGTACGGGGGGGCAGTCCTGCGCGGAACAGCGGCAACCCGGTCAATCCTCCCTACCGAGTCTTCGGCGCACTGGCTCCCGGAAAACAGCGTGTGAGAGCCAGTGTGAACTGGCGGTGAGAGCCAGGTAGGTCCCGCTGTTTAGGGAAGGTGATCTTGTGTCTTGTTTTATCGAACAAGAACAAGCGATTTCGATCAAAGGACTTCAACTCACAATATCTTCGTAACTCTCCACTGTACATGGCAGGTCAGGTTCTGTTCCACAGCACAATCTGACAGCTTCCAGAAGGTTTTAAAAGCGGTTACGCTTAGCCGACGAAGCCATTTTCACCGCTGGAGGACTAAACCCGGGGAAAATCAAACGTGTCAGTGTCACCATATATATATATATTCCGGTTCCCGTTCATCGATGACAACTTTAAGTATATAATCAGCCACTTCATTAGGTACACCTTGCTAGTACCGGGTTGGACCTCCTTTTGCCTCCAGAACTGCCTTAATTCTTCATGGCATAGATTCAACAAGGTGCTAGAAACATTCCTCAGAGATTTTGGTCCATATTGACATGATAGCATCATGCTGTTGCTGCAGATTTGTCGGCGGCACATCCATGATGCGAATCTCCCGTCCCACCACATCCCAAAGGTGCTCTATTGGATTGAGATCTGGTGACCTGGTGATGGTGGCCATTTGAGTACAGTGAACTCATTGTCATGTTCAAGAAACCAGTTTGAGATGATTTGAGCTTTGTGACATGGCGCGTTATCCTGCTGGAAGTAGCCATTAGAAGATGGGTACACTGTGGTCATAAAGGGATGGACATGGTCAGCAACAATACTCAGGTAGGCTGTGGCATTTAAACAATGCTCAATTGGTACTAAGGGGCCCAAAGTGTGCCAAGAAAATATCCCCCACACCATTACACCACCACCACCAGCCTGAACCGTTGATACAAGGCAGGATGGATCCATGCTTTCATGTTGTTTACGCCAAATTCTGACCCTACCATCTGAATGTCGCAGCAGAAATTGAGACTCATCAGACCAGGCAACGTTTTTCCAATCTTCTATTGTCCAATTTTGGTGAGCCCGTGCGAATTGTAGCCTCAGTTTCCTGTTCTTAGCTGACAGGAGTGGCACCGGGTGTGGTCTTCTGCTGCTGTAGCCCATCTGCTTCAAGGTTCGACGTGTTGTGCGTTCAGAGATGCTCTTCTGCATACCTCGGTTGTAACGAGTGGTTATTTGAGTTACTGTTGCCTTTCTATCAGCTCGAACCAGCCTGGCCTTTCTCCTCTGACCTCTGCCATCAACAAGGCATTTTCGCCCAGAGAACTGCCGCTCACTGGATATTTTCTCTTTTTCGGACCATTCTCTGTAAACCTTAGAGATGGTTGTGTGTGAAAATCCCAGTAGATCAGCAGTTTCTGAAATACTCAAACCAGCCCGTCTGGCACCAACAACCATGCCACACTCAAGGTCACTTAAATCACCTTTATTCCCCATTCTGATGCTTGGTTTGAACTTCAGCATATCGTCTTGACCATGTCTACATGCCTAAATGCATTGAGTTGCTGCCACATGATTGGCTAATTCGATATTTGTGTTAACGAGCAGTTGAACAGGTGTACCTAATGAAGTGGCCGGTGAGTGTATAAAACAAAGCTCACAACTTGATTTTCTGTTTTTGGTACATTTTAAACCATGTAAAAATGACGGGCGCTCTTGGGCACTATAGTGAAATATAGAATGGGCGATGGAGCGTGCGTGGGTACAGTTTTATTTCAATTGCTCTTTGAAACATCGCGACTAGTAATATTATTACAGTACTTACAAAAGTAACTGTAATATTATTACTTGATTTAAAACAGTAACTCGCTACATTACTCCGTTACTCAGATAAGTAATAATATTACGTGTTTTTTAATATTACGCGTTATATTACGTAACTCGTTACCCCCAACACTGTTCAGAGTTCTCTCAGACAGTCCTGTATTTGATTGGTTAAAATCCAGAGTCAAGAGTCATGCTCGGCCACGTGTCTCTATTACTTCATTCTGACCCGAGGTAAAGCCAACCAATCCTATTACCGAGTGGTCCTGCTGTGTGCAGGAGATGCTGCTCTGCAATGTGTATCTATTTACAGCAACATGAAAGAGCTTTTGCTAGAACTTCCCAGAACACTGACTGAACTGTCTGAACTCAACCTTGACATTACCCATCAGGCATTGACATCAGTGCCTCATTGTGCCTCAGTGCCTTGCATTCAGGATCTTACAAGTTTCAGCTATTGGTAGACAGCCTGTGTAGGAGTTACCAAACATTAAGTTGCATTGTAATATGGCCGCTAAGATGTTCTGGTAAGCCACCAAATGAAACCAAGTCTGTTTTTCTAGGTACTGGAAACATGTATTGAGGATGTTACACTATGCATCATATTTCCTCTTTCCTTTACTCTTTCCTTCCTTACTTTCTGTTTTAAACCCCTAAATAAATGTAGGCATCCAGGCTGAGCCTATACTTTAACTGCAGGGATTTGTCCACAGATTGTACAATAACTGAACAGCTATGCATTTCCACTGAGCATGACGTTCTCTTGGAAGACATTAGTCACATGGATACCCAAGAATAAAGTTAATAAGAATAAGTTCAATAGTTTCTTGGCCCTAAAGCCTGTCACTTTAACTCTCTTAGCAGTTGCCTGAACAGAGAAACAGAGTAACTGAACAGAGCAAGAAGAAGGCTTAACACTCATTATGTTATGGCTGGAGGGATGTGACAAAGCTATGCAGTCTTCACCACAGTTAGAAACTTCCAGCTCTTTTTAAAAGAAAAATGTAGACCTATGCTGGTGTGTGAAAGCAAGATGAAATCTTAGCTAGAACGGTCTTTTCTCTCCTGTCCTTCCCAAATCAACTTCCCACACGTCATTTCCTGACTACCTCCACCTGTCCTGTACCCGCTGCTTCACAGCTGACGGCACTGGCAACCAGGTGCACTATGGGATTAAACACGTTTTGTCCCAGACAGACTTCTAACCTCAGCTGGCTCACTATGGATATGTTCTGGATATGTGCTATGTGTGAAAATTAGCCATCAACAAACACACAAACACTTTTTGGGTCATGACTTTGGTCAACAGCAACTAGCAGATTTAGACGACCTGCCAGCTGCTTGGTGAAATAAATCCATCCAGTGGGCATACTGTTGTACATTCGCAAAAGTGGACAATAAAGCAAGACATAAATTAGTCGAGAGATATATGGCAACATAGCACATTCATAGAGCAGCAGCACAGGAGAATGAGACTTCCAGGGAAAAAGCAAACATCTATTAAAATCCTCCACAGTTCTGATTCCCCTCCCTGATTGAATTCAGTATGATGCTAACATGGTGTCCCACATTCATCCATTATGGATGGCTACCAGTGCTAGCAAATTATTGTCATTGGGTAAAAAATGTGAAAGAAATGAAAATTCGTTATCTAGTCCACCCTCCTTTTAGTCCTTCCAAAAAGGATCAAAAATAGTCTTTAGTACATGCCCCCTTACAAGTAACACATAAAAGTAAGTACGCACATATAAAAAGGTTTTTGTAAAAAATCATATAAGGTCTGCCTTCTCTGATTTGTTAGGCATTTATATATATGATACCTGTAAGTGTGGCTGCTTTCATAGTATGTAACCTATAAATCATATATAATTTGTACGATTTATAGTAGAATTTTTTGAAATATTCCACTGGAATGGGTGGGTGTCTTATAAACCTTAGAAATTACTTGCTATGAAAGTGGCCACTTGCATGTAGTAATGAACATACATATTTTTCATACTTGACATATGAAAGGCAGAAAAGAACACTCAAGCTCAAACCCACACACAGGCACGCCTGTGTGCACGCTCTGTGCAAATGAGTGCAATAAATAAGAGACTCTTTCACAATTAGAATGCAGCATCATCTAAGCTGATCAAGGGATTTGCTGATAGCCAGTTTTAAATCAGTAGTCCTCTGTCCAGTCAAAGCAAACACCTTGCAGCCTCTTACAGTGTTCCAGCACATGGACACACGTACTGCAGCCACGTTAATTGTGGTCTAAGGCGTGTGTATGATGTTTCAGCAGCCTTACCTAACAAAACAACACACAGACACAGATGATCAAGTCATCAGGAATCATGAAATGTATAACTACCTGCCAGTAAATCACACACAGAATTTATATGACAACAACAGCTGGAATGTAGAGAATAGCATATAGTTTTTTACATAA